>NC_065548.1:27736560-28355463 GCF_022605725.1 Anthonomus grandis grandis | reverse complement strand
TTCAAAGAATACACCCCAGATTTTAAAGTTTGTTCTATTTTATCCTTTGTGTTTATCAAGTGTTTTTTCAAAGTGTTTGCAGTTTTAAAAGTTATTGAAAGATTTACATTATTTTTAAAAAGTTTTGCAACTTGGAAAGACATTGAACCAAAAAATTTTAAAGATCTGAATTTGTTAAGATTTAAAGAATTAGAGTGTAAGATGTGGTAGGAGAATTTATATTTATTCATGTATGCGAAAAAAAGTTTATTTATGGTAGAAAGTGGAAATCCGTTATTAACTGCAAGCTGCTTTATTATGTTAAATTCTTTATAAAAAGATTCCTTGGATAGAGGAAGGGTGAACATCCTATATAACAAAGAGTTAAATGAAGCAAACTTGTGGGTATGTGGTGAGTTAGAAGTGAATTGTATGATGTTGTCAGTTGTGGATAGTTTCCTATCGAATATATCGAATCCGATTTTATTATTATTCCTGATTAACAAAAGGTCTAAGAAAGGCAAAGTTTTGTTGTGTTCCTTTTCTAAGGTAAATAAAATTCTACTATGTAGACTGTTTGTAAAATTTAAGAAGGTGATCGTCATTGCCTCCCCAAACAATACAAATGTCATCCACATATCGTTTATACGCTATTATATGGTCGGCGAAAGAACTGTTCATAATTTTGCACTCCAAGTTGTGTATAAAAACTTCACTTAAGAAAGGGGAAAGGCATGATCCCATGGCTAAGCCAGCCTTCTGTGTATACATTTTGCCATTGAATTTAAAAAAGTTTTGTCTAAAACAGTTTTTAGTAGCCAAATTAAGTCTGAAGAAATTAGCCTGGGTAGATTAGAATTTGCAAGTAAAGATTCCATTAGTTCAATGCAGTCGGTGGGTGGTATACTGGGAAAAAGATTTTTCACATCTAAGGAAATTAACATTGCATGGTATATATATATGCCTTTTAAAAAATTAGCAAATTCGACGGAATTCTTAGTGTGTGGCTTTTGTATTTAGATAGGTATGTCTTTTCTGTTAATTGGCGTTCTGTCCTGTATCATTTAATTTTAATAATTTTATTTAAGTCTGATGATGCCCTAATACGGCGAAACGCGTAACCTAAAATAGACGCTTGATTTATGAGACTTAGACTTTGAGTTTACCTTCTCCCTCCTTTGTTCATATACTTAAGTCTCTTTGAGAGTAATGGATGATTATTTTGAATTAGTATTGTTGACACTATAGGCGTCGTTGTAATCTCTGTATAATACTAATTTACATTCCACCCTTCCTACACACCCATCCTATAGGGTAAATAATCTGATTAATCTATTAGAATTTTTCAACAAAAGTTCTAAAACAATTTAAACAAAAAAGTAATAGCGGTAAAATTGATAATATCTTTTATAACTATAAAAAAGCTCACCTTACATTATATGATAACTTTCTTAATATTGAAATTTTAGAAACTATATGTGATATTAACACTGGCGGGCAGTTCTTTTATGATATCACTTGTCTGGCTTATCACTATCTTGATAGTTTTGTAAAAATTATAAACGTTATAACTTTTGGAAACTAATTCAAAGTTTACAAAACAATTACTTGTTACCTCAAAACATGACCTATCAATAAGGAAGACTGTTGTCTGATTCTCAAACAATAGCAAATGCGTCTGCAGAATTTTTTCAAAATTCATACGTTTCTTCTACAAACTTTATTGACCATATGTCATATTAGATCAGAGAACATAATTTTAGGTACTCTAACTATAATTAGATTTACGGAAACCGAGGTACTTAGGAGGCACTTAGGAGAATTAAGCCAATAACAACCGTTAGACCCGACAAAATTCCTGCTTTTCTCATAACTAACTGTGCTTATGCTTTTGTTAAAACTATTGACTGTTCTATTTAATTTAGCATTAAAATAAGAATCCTTTTCCGACCTTTGGAAAACATCTTAAATTATCGAACGAGTACTGTTTCTGCTGCTGTTCTGCTTTATATCCCTTAATGAAAAATCTGATTAATACCAGACAACATGGCTTCGTGAAATATAGATCTACAACAACAAAGCTGCTCTCTCTAAGGGAATTTATTTCAGAATCAATAAACGTTAATTCACAAGTTGACATAATCTATACCGACTTTTCTAAAGCCTTTGATAGCTTTGATAATGGTATTCTCATTAAGTTTCTTAATTATAAATGTTCTTGTATTTTATATAACTATCATTTTATCTAATTAACATCTTTTCTTATGTAGAGTTCTTTTTTGTAGCGATAATTCATGATTTCAATAATCGGATTTTAATAATAGAGTGATGTAAATAAATAAATAAATTATTTGCGGCGTTAAACCAGAAACTGGTTGACCTGGTCATTTTTGGCATTTTCGGCTTCTTTATTCAGAAAACTATTTATTCCATTTGAAAAAACGTGTAAAAGATAGACTTCTCAAAACATAAGCCTCTTTGAACAACTTATAGCACTCAGTCGGAATTCCTAATTTTACGAGAAATTTCAAATTAATTGATCCGTTCGTTGTGCTTTTCATCACATTTTCTTATCAACACGAGAAAAAAACACGTTAGTTCCTAACCTCTTCGAAAAAAGTACTACTACAGCGATAGCAAACGCACTTTCCTACTGGATTAGCAGATACTTCCACCTAACCTTCAAACCACCTAATGCTTCTTCAGTTTCACCCATGCCAGATCTCGTAAATTGTTGAAATATTAGTTCTATTAGTATATAATAGATATGGGAGTTTCTTCTGAAACTTATAAGTTATCGACTGGGTTGTAAATTTAGCCTGTTGGCTATACCTTTTATTTCTAAATCATTTAGCTCTCATTCAAGTCCTGTGGCTTATGTTTTAGTTCAAATGTATTAATATATGAATTGTATAAACAGTATCCGCCATAATGTTTTTAATTTTTACCCGAAACTGGAAAACTACTGTTAAAACTAACATCCTTTAAAAACCGTTATTATTCACTGATATTTACCACCATAATATTTTTCAGGTACCATCATATGAGCAACGGAACTATAACATTCGCCACGAACGGAGGGAAATTCGATTTGGATGTTACGACATTTCAAATGGCGGTACTCTTTGCGTGGAACCAAAGACCGCATGATAAAATCACTTATGAAAATCTCAGGTAGACTTGTTTGTTTAAAAAAAAAATGAGGTGGTTAAAAAAATTTATTTAAGCAAAATGAGTTTTATCATTTCACCGATTTCTTTTTCAAAAGAGCACTCTATAACTTTTTTTTTGCAGAAAAACAAATGAATTCTACTAATTTATGATATGTAGATACTATACTGCCGTCCTAAGCCAAAAAGACGCATCTCAAGATTTTAAGTTTTTGAGTTATTGCGATTTATCGGTTTTTTATTACAGCACTCGTATTTATTTAATTTTTGAATTTTTTTTTTAGTTATTTGTAGTAATGTGTTTGAGTAATAAATAACTTTGAAGTTTTATTTGTTTGTAAAGAGATTTTTAGTTAAAAATGAGATGCGTCTATTGCGCTTAGGATTTTAGTACAAATTTTAGATACGTCAAGAAGGATATTGCATTTTGCTAATATTATTATTAATTATTTGCTAATATTACAAAAGAAATGGACAGCTTTATTACATACTTTTTAAACAAAGGTTTATTGAAAGTGAATAACTTTAACATATCAGCTTACAAAAAAATACTAACATTTTAGTTTGAGTTATCGTCTTGGGAAACTAGAAGGTCTTTCCAAAACTGAAGCCTGTTCTTCATTATTGCACCGAGGTTTTTTAACTCTTTCTTTTTAGATGAAATTCCAAGGACTTTTTGTTGTTTTTTTGGTGGTGGCAGTATTTTATTTTTTGTAATTTTGGCAGTAAGAAAATCAAGTGCAATTTTTGGACCATCGAAGTCATCTTGGTATGTCATAATATGGGAACCCCTTTGGACAGATACTTGGACTATTTCATTTAGATATGGCCGGGGGTTAATTCTACTAAGTTTATATTGCGAGGTGTAATCCTCCCAAAGAAAAAAATGCTGTAACTCCATTGGCAGAACTTCAGTTTGCCGTGCGGATTGTTTTACGCCTTGAACAAAATCTGCAAAATCGTATAGTTTGTTGCCCATCTTTTTCATTGACTGTTCAACTTTGTGATGAAAGGAATCCGCGGCCATAAATGTATGGCCGGGCTCGAAATATTTTATAATAATTTCATTAGCATTAATTTCATGAGAATTAACAATGTAGAGCAAAAATGAAAATAATGACCAATTTTTATTTCGCGCGGAGCAATTATCAAGCCATAATGTTATTTTCACAGCGTCTTTCTTCACAAGGAAAAGCTGGTAAAATGTGCTTATTAATTCATCTTTACTGCGTTTAAACAAGGCGTCATGTCAAAATGCGGCAAACGTTTTGTCGTTCTTTTTTTTTGCCAATTGGTACAAAGCTCTCATTGTAAGCTGTTAGTCTGTTTGTGAAAATTGCAGTTTTAAATGTTTCCAGTATTGGCAGCATAATAACTTTTTCAAGATCTGCGCAGTATATAATCTTACCTGGTTCTTCTGGTTGACTACCACCATCTCTGTAATTTTCACGCGACTTTGTTGCTCTGTCTATATGTTTTTTCCAACTGTTACAATTATCACAGGTTTCGTCAAGATTATCTTTTGTGTGACTTTTATCATGTAGAGAAAGTTCTTCAGAACTTTCACATTCTTCGTGTCTAAGATTTGCTAGCGAAATATTCATTTTCTTAGCTACTACACGGTACTTTTCATAAGAAATTTGTATATTGGGATATTTAATTAGAAAATCCTGATGCATTGCCGCAAAAGTAAGGTCACTAGGAAGGTAAAGACGTTGGGGTGCATGCTCTCGCCGATAGTGTGAGATAGTTGGGTTGTAAGAATTAATATGATTACGAATCACTTTATCGTCTATTTTATTGTCAGGTTGCTTCGTGCATCTTAAGTTAGCCACAGGTACTACAGAATTATTAGCATTACGCAATGCTGTACGGATAACTTTGTCACTTTGTTTATTAAAGCCGAGAGTTGTCAAAAAAAAGACCTTGCATACATTTTCAGATGTTCCTTTTTCATTTTTAAGCGTATAGTTAGTATTATTTCTTTGATAACCGAGATCACGTTTTGAAGTAGTTCTCTGTTTCAGAGGTTTTGATGAAACATAATGTAAAATAAAAGATGTCTTTAACATTTGAAATTTTCCAAAATTCATTGTTTAAAAATGTTCTTCTTTCTTCTGATATCTTCAACAGACATTTTTTTAAACAATCTTTTCCACAACCTTCTTTAACGCTGTGCTTTTTCGCAAGTGATTCATGCTTAGCTTTTTTTCTGGAACTTACTGATAATTCGAACTTCTTTCTTTTTCGAACTGTTCCCTTTTTAGTATATTGAATGACAGATGCGGTATTATTTACTCCAGTTGCGTCGGTATCTACAAAACCGTCAGAATCCATGACATGCTCGTCTTGAATAGGTTCATGCATCAATTGTGGCTCGGCTGCTTCTGTGATTTGATCACATAATTCAGTCAAGCATAAGTCTGCTTCTTCGAGAGCCTCAAACTGAACTGGCATAAAAGACCTAGAAATATCGAGAAGAACTGGGCTTTCTGATTGTATGTGTATGGCAGAGGCGATTTCTGTTACACAATTCCCAGAGTTTATGTCATTAATAATATTAAGTTCTTCACTGCACTTACTTGCCGTGTCGCTACTATCATTTTCCGAATCAGGGTCAGTGGATAATAATCTAAATCTTTCGGATAATAATCTAATCTAAATCTTTTTATTTTTTTCCTTGGGTTGGAATGCTTGTTTAGTTTCCTTGTTCAGCGCCAACATGACCATTTTTTTCCTCGAAATCCTTGTGTTCTGTCCATTGAATCTAAAAGGGCAGGGCAGAGTTAGTTTTAAGTATTTTTAATAATAAAAACTATTTCTGGATTTTTTAAAGATGTACACCTTATTAAACGTAAATAGTAAAAAGACGAATAAACACAGACAAAAGTGCTGCTCAGATAAAGACGGCCGCCGAAAATCCGATCTAATTGAATAAACAAAATTAAAAATAATTACTTACCGGTCGAAGGGGTCTTGTAGCCGATATGTCTTCTGTTACAACTTTATAATAGGCCCTGTATTAAGTTAGTCTCAAAGTTTATCACCCCAATAAAACAAATTTGTTGAAACGATTACTACAATTCACATAAAAGTTAGGTTATAAACAGCCGATAACGAGTTGCTCGTGTGTCTTTAGCACCACTAACTCATTACAACACAGAAACTGCCATGTAAAAACATAACTAATTTGCGTAAATAATAATAAAAAATAACTAAACCCATCTAAATGCACACTACATTACGCGCTTAAAATTACCAAAAATCCTAAGCGAAAAAGGCGCATCTTTAAGAACAGTCATATTCGCTTGGGAAATTGAGATACGTCGAATCGGAGTAGGATTTTGTATTCTTTTTTAAAATAGACGCATTTTAAAAAAGAATACAAAACTTTGTTACCAATTTTTAGGCACTATGGAGTTAAAATGCGTCTTTTTCGCTTAGGAAATAGGTTAAACATTGTATTTGGGGTCCTTAAGAACCATAATATAAAAATTGAAAAATTTTGAGATACGCTCTTTTGGCTTAGGACGGCAGTATATGTATTCAATAGTTTTTTTCATTAGTTCTGATAAGGACAATTTTCATATTTCAAATAGGACAACTATGTAATTTTCACATATTCCTATAGAAACGAATATAGGGTGCATTTTTTAATTCAGCAGGATTCAACCATTGGATGGAATCCATTAAATAGTTGACAGATTGATAGCTGCTTGACTGATGACGTAAAACAGCTGATTTGTTATGGAAAATCAACCGATGAAAAAAGAAACGCTTTTTTTGTGTTGTTTTGTTTTGTTTTCCTGTTTTGATTTGACTTTTCAGTTGATTTCCAAATTTATTTTTCCTCCTTAGATTTCCACTTTATTGTTATGTTTCAATAGGATTTCACGTAACGTGCCAGGGTGCGAAAAAATCTTACCCCTATGCCCTTGCATCTTTCACTTGTAAAAAAAAACATTAAATTGAATGAATGCAGTTTAGAGTTAATTATCTTGTTTGTTTTGGTCAAATCAAAAATTATTAAAGAAAAATTATAAAATGTCAAAGTCAACGTCAACATTTCCATCACACCATTTCACCATTTCACCAAAACGAAAATACGATGGACCAGTGATTGCCATCAGCCAATCATTGATGGACCCATCATATAATAAAGAAACATGATGTGATAAAACGCAGATAATTTAGAAACGAAAATAGCAAATTTTGCTTAAGCGGTAGATCGACTGCTGAATTTAAAAACGCGCCCGTACTCAAAACAATGGTGTATCATTGTTGTCACCTGTCACTTTTTTACCCTTAACATCAAAATAATTTAATATCTTTAACCTTAAAATGATCTAGCAAGATCAGTTAAAGGCTTTTCATCTTTTGTTTCTTTGATACCTAAAAGTACCACGCACACAATATATGGGATTTCATAGCGAAAAGTTTTAGAAAAATTTAATAGTAGATGACCCCCTGACCAAAAATGCAAGTGGCCGCAACTTGAAGATTAAAGATTGAATTGAGAACTTTGTGAACCTATTGAAACATATGCTTTTCTTTAATCTCCTACTCTATTTAAAAAATTGAAAGTTGATTTATTTTTACTATATTTTGGTGTGAAAATTATAGTTTATTTATTTATCTATATTTTTCCAACAGACTAGAGCTCAATTACAGGAAAATCAAAATTAGCAATGGTAAAATATAACATATAAGGTAAAAACTAACAAAAAGTCCAAACTCTGGATTAAATTATTTAAAAGAGCCAGAGTTGAAATTAAATTACAAAATGTAATACCAAGTAAAATAAAATTCTGAGTAGCTTTTTTTAAAGAAAGGTACATATAAAACAAATGGAGATAAAGTCATCCCATCCTTCAGCGACTGCCCAACTCCCTGTGTAACATCCTCATGATTACATGTGAAACTAGGTGCCTCAGGGAGCATTGAAAGATATCACAGGTGGAAGCAAATTTGTTGAACTTTTTGCACATGATAAAAATAGGATCGTGATATTTAATGTTAGTTTAGAACGATCAAGAACAAAAGTAACATTTTTTCTGGAGGAAGGACGCGGACCCTGCAAAGAATTGTGACCAAGAACAACAGTTGGAGAATCTATGTGGCCATTGAGCAATTTCCACAAGAATGCCACAGAGTAAGTCTCTCTCTTCAAAACAAGAGCTTCTAAGTTATGATAATAACCTCTAACTGGATAGGCACCATCATCTCTAAGAAGAAAAAAATATATTTTAAAAAGCGCCTTTGGATGTATTCAAGGGAGTTAATATGGCATTCATAAGATGGATTCCAAATCAGAAATCCCATATTCGAGCTTAAATCGAAGCAAAGAGAAATAGAGCGTTATCAAACAAAATGAATTGCTAAAAAGCCTGCAGTTCCGAATAATAAACCCCAATAGTCTTAAGCAGCGAATATTTAATCAATATGAGGGACGAATGTAAGCCTATCGTCAAAAATAATTCCTAGGTCCTTTTCAAAACAATTTCGCTCTGCATAAAGTGCAATTGCCAATGTATAGTTAAATGTTATTGGGGTTTTGATTGTGTGATAAGGCAGAGATAAGCATAAAGGAAAGGAAATAAGGAATTGTGAATAATAATCTTAAAAATTTTGCAAAAGTTACATAGAATAGATATAGGACGATAATTTTCAATATTTTGTAGTTCATCCTTTTTGTGTATGAGAAGTATTTAGGTAGTTTTCCAAATAAAGTAAAACTGGCTGCTTTTGAGGATTAGGTGAAAAAGATGACATAAGGGGTTACACAGAATAAATGTACAATCTTTAGCTATAAAACTGGGAATTCGATCTGGGCCAGCGGTCATTTTGTTTTTTAATGTTTTACCTGCAGCAGAAATTGACGGAGGGGGAAACTTCAACAATCCGAGGAACAACAGCAAGAATAGGTTTTATCTGCTCGAATAGAATCTTATATGCAGTCTGAAAAAAAAATTCAAATGCTAAAACAATATTTACAGTACCCTCAAAACTTCTTAGAAAAGAATCTTAAACTGTTGCTGGCACCAAAGATTGGCCGCTTCTTGCCCTCATAAAGGACCAAATAGAGGGAGGGTCCTTAGAGATTCCTTCCTCTGTTCTAATGATATAGATTTTGAAGGCATCCCAAGCTTGATATTTTATTGTTTGGTATAAAGAGTTAAATTTGCGGCGATAGCTATTAGTACGATAACATTTAACATCCATATATGCTTCTTCCTTTTTAAAAATATTGTTAGTTACGTTTTTGGAAAAATACACTGGAAACCGCCTACGTCGCCGATGCTTCAAAGGAGTTGATATCATTAAGGATTTTATAAAATTCGCTACAGCATGCATCAAGTGGAAAGTTGGCTTTCCTTAAGTTAAATTGAGGCATAATGTTTTTCTGCATTGTGGTATTTGAAATGTGAGGTAGTAACTTGTACAGAAACCATCAAGGCAGGATGATGCAAGTCCTCATTCAGTAGAAGAACCTCATTCTTGCTGACTTCAATATTAACATTTGCAAAGACCAAATCAAGAAGCCTGCCATTCATGTTCGGAACACGGTTGTACTGCGTCCAAGAATTTCAGAGAAGTTATTTAATAGTTTACTTTAAAGCTTGATTTACTTGAAACGTGGGTCAATAAGTCACTTGGAAACAAGTAGATCTAAGCAGGTTATTAATTCACAGAAAGTCTCAAAGTCGCTGTCACAAGTGGAAGGTGGGATATAGACAACAAGTAGATAAAGTACAAAATAGTTAATAGTAATCTTACAACTTTGAACAGAATTGTGTATGATTCCAAGATCAATTTTCTCCGATTTGATGGGGTTGGAGATCGGAGGAGCGTGGCTTCTGCTCTCCTTAGCTGTCTGTTAGCTCAAAAAATAAAATATTCTCCAGTAGAGTCTGAAATGTCGGACTGGAGCCATGTTTCTCTCAGAGCGGTGATGTCAAAACCACAAACAGCAGCAGATGTTAAAAACGTAGATGTTTTTGTACGCAGTCCTCGGATGTTCTGATGAGATAGCGATATATAAGACGAAGTAATGGCTTTATTTGTTTTTTTTGTAGCAATAAAGGTCCTACAATGCTCATACTTAATTATTAAATTTGTTTTACGATTGGATCGCCGCTGTTCAATCGTAAAACGCATAACATAAATCGCAACTCATCCTTGACTTTCGGAAGATCGCTCTTTGGGCAGGACTCAAATGAGTTTCCACATAGATTCTCCTACTAGAACCGAATTTCTTCCGACTTCTTAAAATATTTAGAACTTCAATCAAGATTGCCGTTACTATTAGGGCTACCCATCTTGATTACTTTGGTGACTTGCATTTGTTTACCAGTAATTTTGCTTAATATGTTGGATACTTGAGTAGCGTCAGGCTCGTTGGGCAATAATTTTATGTTAAATAGCATAACTTTTTCATGCGTTTCTGACGTTTAAGCACCTCTTGCAGAAAATCACAGTCTTTAGGTTCTGGTGCAACCAAACTCCTAGGAAGTGTCGTGTTGTCATCCGATTTTTGCATGTCAGTACACTGAGTAACCACTTCATTGATTCGTAAATTTATATTAGATTTCAAAGAAGATAACTTTTCTTCAAGAGATTCAATTTGCCTTTGAAGTATTGTAATGAGTTTCAGACCCTCAAGGCAAGCGCTGCAAAAGTATTTTAGACTATTTTTATTCTTTAGCTTAATTACTCTAATTTCAGAACCGGTTAAATCTGCGCATTCATAGTGAAACCTTTGTCTGCACCCATCGCAGTCAACATATTATCAGTTCTTATCCTTGTCGGTTGCATTTAAAGCACGCTGCCATTCCGGTGACTCAGGCGTAAGGCGATAAGTAAGATTTTTGGAAGTTGACAATTTTTAGAGCGCGTGTGAGCAAAACAAAAATCTACTATTTATTATTGGGGTACACCAGTACAGTTCAGCGGAAGGATTAAACGTCATAACACACAAACGAATGAACAAATAAATTTGTACGATAAATTTCTCGGAAAATGACTTCATGAAAACCAAAAAGTTCAAAAGAGAACAGACAAATCTAGCTTCAGAGAATGACTCACTCACTGGAATCCTATTATTATATTCTATTGTTGTTAATTCTTGAACAATGGCTTTAGGGTTTTTACCTTTTCCTAAGGTCCTGTATAATGCAACCTGCAATCAAAGAAACTGCATCGCGTGATCAAAACGAAACTTATTCAGATGACAGAAATCGCCAGAAAAGACCAAAAAATATAAAGAGATGAAATGACGCCGAGAACGTAAGCACGAAATCGTAAATGATATAATGAGTAAAATTGGTAGTCGTTAATGAAAAAATACCAGTTAAGCATCATCTTGAAATTAGTTAGAAAAAATAGCATAGAAAGTTTTTTACCAGTTATTTCTTTTTAAGATTTGGCCAAGCGCCATTTTTGTCTCTTTCTATTTAGCAATTTCCTTACGCGAAGTTTCCGCTATTCAAATTCATTGAACCTTAAAAATTTTAAAAATGAAATAATAGTTTATATAGTGTTTTGGTTTAATACATATATACCAAAACATAGTAAACTTAAATATGCCAACTTGCTTTCATTTCCATTTTTTGAAAATACTATATCTGTATAATCCGGAACTTGTTAGTAAACATAATAGAATTAGGTTTAATGGAACATATACTTAAAAGATCTATTTTGTCAGTGTTATCATACCTATTAAGCAATCGGGTTTCAGACATGTAGACAGACGACACGCGCTTTTAAATAAAATTACTCTTTAAATAAAAGATCAGTAGAAGTCAGTAGATGTAAGAGATCGTGATGCGTTTGTTGATAAGTTTAGTTATTTTGGTTGTGATAAATAAGGTGTTATCTTTCTTTAAGTAGCACTTTCGCAAGCGTATGTAACGTGCACAAACTAGATTTAAAACGAATAATATCATGCGGGGCTGAAGGCTCCCCACGCGAGTTTTATTCTTAATGTACACTTCTGATTTACATAATGTGACGACGAGTTTTGAAGTATACTTGTATGCTAGACCTATAAAATAAAATTTTACTTTTCTAACTTTCTACTTTACTAATTTTTGATTTCGCGAACAGAAATCAACGTCTCAGTATTGTAAATTGACTTACCCTTGAATTGGCTAACACTGCTATTAATTTTTCAGACAGTGTGAAGAATTTGCGTTTTATTATTGATACCTCTTTTAGGTTTAGAGATCAAGGTTAGCTTGCTTTTGCAAAAACTTTTTTTGGGTATGCGTACGCTATTCAAATAAAAATATTTAAAATCTTAAAACAAAAAAATTTTGGTTATGTGAGTTTTTAATTACCGCATAATTGTAATTATCCCCGTTTAGATAAAATTTCATTGCAAAGAGTGCAATATTAATGTTGTAGTTTTATTAGCAACTTGAGGGAATATCATCACTTATCTGAACATATCCAGGTTAAGATTCCCAAAGTTTTTAAATTCAATTTATTATTACTTTTTGTATAGTTTATTTAAAAGTGACATACTTTTATACTTAATTCTGATTGGTTTTTAACGTAATTAGGCTTAATATTTTATACTTTGCTTACTAAAATGTTACGATATAATCATACATATGGAAAAACGTATATATCACTATCTCTGGAAAAACAAATTATTATTTATTAGCATGTATTATTTATTGTTTAGCTCTAAGATTTTTCCTTTTATATTTGTGCCCTAAAGGCAACTAAGATAAAGGACAAAAATCGTATGAGCACTACACTATAATTTACAATTGTGTAGAAAAATAAGGAAGAGCAAAAGAGGGCATAGCGATAGTGGTTCACAATAAATACCAGAGAAACATCGAAGAATGACTTTGTCACGGTTATTAGCAGTAAAATTAGTCGCAGAAAACCAACAGCTAACAATAATCTCGATCTACGCACCAGACGATTAACCTAAAAATGAGAGGAATGATTTCTTGAATCACATAACCAACCAACAGTAATCCTATAAAGCAGAGATTTAACGAAAATACACTAAATAGTAGCGAAGAACTAATCTCTGCTCACTCAACGAATTGCGCATCAGCAATACTTTCTTCGACCATAAGTACCAAGTATATAGACTTTGGTAGTACCATCAAATTGAGGCGCATCTGTGAAACAGATTTGGTATTGGCACAAACTTCGTTCTTGCGGTCCATTTCCGAAGGCCTACAGAGCAACTCATCGACAGTGTTGACGTCCAATGTTGCAATTTTGTTTTGCATTTCCTGGATTCTGTCCTCCATTAATTAAAGAATCTCCTTTTACAATAAAGAAGAATTTTCTAGAATAATTCATTCAAATTGGGATTGTTTTCTAAAATCTTTTCGAAGAAAGAAAAAAAGGTTTTAATAATTCTTTGTTTCCTAAGTTCAATCAACAATTTATTGATTGAATAATTATAATTGTTTATAAATTTTCGAATTTTCATTATTTTAAAACTTGCGGTTTCAGAATTCTGAATTTTGCTTTTTAATTTTTAATTTGGTATTTGATAGATAAATCCTAAACACTCTATCAAAAATAAGACTTTAAACAATCTAAAAATATTATTAATCTACTTTTGTCAGAATAGTCCCAAAAGGAGTGTTAACGAATAGAGTTTCCGGCCAAAACGGTCAGAAGCACTGCTCAATCTGCTCACCAAAAAGTCAATATGATGTCTCCTCTATTAAAGAGGCGTTAAAAGAACTGAAAAAATGTTAAAATTATCTACTAGAGGAATTGGAAGAAAATGGTTCATGGTATTGTGAATAGCCCGGTTTTTTTTATACAAAAAATCCCACTCCCACTGAATGCTTTATGCTCCTAGAATATTAAGTGATTACTTCTACCCATAGTAAAATTGCAGCCTTTCAAAATCTTATTTTTCGCCTTTTTATATTTCAGGTACAGTAAAGACGAAAATTTGATAGAGGACCTTTATTAAAACATGTTGGAAAATGCAGTAGAACCACTGATCTTTGGGATTAAAGACAATCCTTATGAATTTGAGATGGAAACAGTTTTTCAACTTAATCAATCAATACTTATCCTAATCGGTGGATTGGTCGTCGAAGGCCTACCGAGTGGCTAGATCTGATAGCTGATCTCTGGACTTTTTTTTATGGGGCTACTTGAAACAAAGTCTACGTCACCCAGTCAGAATCTATCTTCGATCTACGTCAAAGAATAATTGATGCATATCGCAATATTGCTGTTTCCACTTTCCAAAATGTTCGTGAAGAGTTCTCTAATAGATTATTTTATTGAAGTTCATGGTGCACATTTTCTTTGTAGTGAAATAGTTGTAAACTTTAGTATAGTGAAAACTTTGAGTACATTTCTGTGTTACCTAAAGTTTACTTATTTTAAATGGAAATAGAAATGCGAAAAATAAGATTTTGAAAGGCTGTCATTTTGCTATGGGTAGAAGTAATGACTTAATATTCCAGGGCCTTAAAGCATTCAGTGGGAGATCTTAAACGATGTATCGCATGACCCCCCCCTGTCTATTTAATTTTATTTTAAAAAATGGCGTCCCGCCGGTATTTTGAAGTTTTGCAAAATGAGCCAGGGACCAAAGTAGTATTTAGATTACTAATGATGAGTTCCAAATCTCTTAAAGTTATTTGTAATCGAGGCTTCAAATATTTACGTGTAAAAGAACGTTATTTTTTAATAAAAATTGTATCGGTTCGTTTTTTTTAATAGGTTAGCTACAGAGTTACCAGACGGTGAATTGCGCAGGACATTATGGTCATTAGTTGCATTTCCAAAGTTAAAGAGGCAACTGCTTCAATTCAGCCCAAGCGTAAGCGCTCCAAAAGATTTTGACGAACACACAGTCTTTTGGGTAAATCAGGGACTTTGCCCTAATTAAGAATGGCAAAATACAAAAAAGAGGCAAAGTAGGTTACATTTAAGGCGTATCATTAACTTTTTTTTATTTACTTTTGTGATTTATAGGTGAATTTGGTAGGAAGACTACAACTAAGTACAGAACGATCGCAAATGGAAGATAATCAGTCTATTGTACAATTGAGAATTCTAAGGACCCAAGAGGCTATAATTAAAATATTAAAAATGCGAAAAAGAATATCGAATGCGGCTCTGCAAACTGAGTTGGTCGACATTTTAAAAAATATGTTTTTGCCTTCCAAGAAAATGATTAAGGAGCAGCTCGAATGGCTAATAGAGCACAAATATATGAAGCGGGACGACGACGATATTAATACGTTTATCTACATGGCATGATATTGTTAACTACAATTTACATTTAAGAATAAAAGTGATTGTTATATTGTCATTTTTTGGCCTTCTGAGCTAAAATCTACTGTTTTTTTTTTTTTAATTTAATTGGTTTAGATGGTTTACCGGTGATACTTACGAATTTGAAAATGTCTTAAGTCTTACAAGTTTGGGATAATTTATTTTGGTTTTTCATCCGTAAGCTCGGATGATACCCTCAGTTTTTAAGGTGGGTGAGAGCACATGTATTGAGTAGCTTTTAGACAGCGAAGAAAAGAAAAAGCGTAGGCTATTTTATTATCTACCAAATATTAAGGAAAAACATAAAGATTAATTTGAAATAAACCCAAAATAATTAGTTTCGCAGTCTCTATCTAGTATCTACTCCCCTACAAAAAATATTGTGTTTTGGAAAAGAAACAGTATTTGTAAGTAAACATGTATAATATGAGAAAGATGTACCGGGTGACCCAATAAGACGATTTCTATATCTCGGGAACCGTTCGTCGTATGACTTAGGAATAAAAAAATTATTGGGTAAATCAATCATTAAAAATCGATGAAAAATATTTTCAAGTTCTAAAAATGATTTAGAGAGAACCAGTCTGTCATATTTATAAAAAGAAAAATCAGTAACTTTAAAAATAAAGATGGTGGTGTTGCGTTCAATTGTTTTTGCAATAATCTAACGATTTTAACAAATTTGGTATCGTTAGAAAGAATATTCCTTGGGCAATAAGAATCAATCGAATTATCGTTAATTTAGTTGAATTCTTCTTTGCAAGAGGGTGAGTTTTGACACCATGACCCATTATCCTAAAAAATCAAATGGATGATTTTTTCTCTGAAAAAGAAGCCAGTGAAAACCGTTTTTTAAAATCTCATTCCTAACCTCAAAAATTGGAAACATGGGATTAGTGGATTTTTGAAGGCCAAGGATCGATCTTAATACCATCCGTCTGAGGTAAGGCATTGCCCAAGATGGCCTGCCTGGTTCTCTATAGTGCCGGATATCTGCATAGGGTGTGCTCTGCAGCATCGTCCGAAAGGTAAGACTGCGGAGACTTCCATTTTGTCAATGCGTACAGAATTTAGAATATTGCGAAATATTTAAGATAAAACGGCGATACCATAAACCCAGAAAACGACGTAGACCACGCAGCTGGCCCACATAAAACCGCTTCTCCCCTTTTACAAACAGTACAACCCTGCCAACAAAATTACCTTCAGGATGTTTCGTGTACCTAGTGACCAACCTAGGTCACTATAGGGAGACATTTAGAGATAAGGACAATTGTTTTTAAAAATGAAAAGAAAAAATATTTTAGGGAAAATGTTGTAGCGTTTTTATCCGTCGTTAGGTGAGAATTAAAACACTCGATGCACAAAAATAGTCGACTTATTTATTTGCATACTTACACTACTAAACATGATCACTGAATACTAGAAATACTTAATTACACCGAATTTATTTATTATTATTATATTAACGTCCGATTTAAATAACTCGCCAATATTCCGAACTAATGCGTCAACAGCGGCGACGCGGCTCCTTATATACTCGGCTGACCAACAGATAACAGCTGAAACGAAATAACGGTTACGCTGCCCCCGCCCTATGCTCGGATGTCGATATCGGCGGACGAGTTGTAGACGAGTCGATATCGGCGGACCTGTTGCAGAAATAATAATCAAGGCTTTTTTTCAGAGAACGACATCGATGAGTACATCAGCACACCAGAATGTAGTCGCCTGTAAAACTGAAGACCGCATTTAACATACTGCGAATCCTATCCCCATCCAAGTTATTGAGTCCGATGCAGTTTGGAAATTGCTCGGCTTTTCCAATTACCAGCAAGCAACTCCTCCTTTAGATAATACAACGCGTCCGAAACGTTCTTATTGCTTGTGAGGTGACGCCTCCTTGGTAAGCAGGTAGAAGATCTTTCTATCGGTTATCTTAAGTGCTTGCCCGACTCTGGGACTAAGCTGGCATAGTAAACCAGTCTTGCTGACTTTGAAGTTCACAAGTCACGCCATACCGACTTTTTCGTTCATTAGAATGATGGGCCATGGATTCATCGAATGTCAAATCCGACTCTGATTTGATTTGCCGCAGCTCAACGTCTTCATGGTTTCCATTGTTGTGTCAGGGCGTTTGTCTGCTTCTAGATCTAGATCCCTAAAATGCGGCATTCCCCAGGGTTCAGTGTTGGGACCACTGTTATTTTTACTTGTATGACTTGACTTGTATCCTTGAAGACCTTCAGATTTTATCAGGGTGGTGTGCTTCCAACAGGCTCGTGTTTAATGTAAGAAAGACGTCTATTATGGGGTTTAAGTGCGATGTTCAGGGTCTGACGTTTGACCAAAATTCCCTCTTGCAGAATAAAGAGTGCTGCAAGTTCCTAGGAATTACCATTGATGGTCGCCTTCGGTTTGAAGATCATATTTTACATTTAGCTGGGAATTTATCTTCTGGATGTTTTGCAGTAAGAATGGCAAAACAAGAGCTGGGAGGGGTGGTTGCACGTGCGTTGTACTTTTCACTTATCACTTCGTTTAACCAATAAGGTGCTACTTAACATTGTCTTTGTTATTCAAAAAAAAACAGTTAGATACCTGTTTTCTGCTTAAGTTAAGAGATTCTTGCAAACCCCTCTTCATTTTTGAAAAAATCCTAACTCTTTTTTCACTCTTTATCTTAGAAACAGCTGCTCTTATTCATAAAATTCCCAAACTACTCTCTGACACTGGCCATTTGACTCGTCGTGTAAATGATGTTCCTCTACCTATTCCTACGTCTTCCCTTACCAAAAACTCATTAATTTACATAAGTAAAAAAATGTACAATCATGTGTTAGACATATATCGGATGTTAAGAAATTAAAAGAGAATTAAAGACGCTTTTATTGACTAAGGCATATTATAACCTGGATGACTTTTTTAATGATAGGTTTTAACCTTGGACATGTTTTTTTTTTCCTTTTTTCTTCTCTAGTTTTGTAAACAAGTTTACCTTTATTTAGTAATTGACTGTTTTATTTAGTTATCTTTAATTCAAGTATGTTCAAAAAGTTTTGTCTTCTTGTATTTAATTTTGTTCATTGTTTTGTCAATTTTTGAAATTGTATTTTTGTTTTGTTTTTTTTTAGCTTGTAGGATACTTGTACACAAGATTATTTTTACGTAATATAGCACATTTTCTTTCTTTCTTTCCATTATAAGGAGGCCGAAGTCGGTTGAAGTAAATGACTCGAGCTTTAACGCTAGGCGGCTTTTTTACTCACTACTTTTAAGATTACCATTGGTTGGCATAAGATTGCTTGTAAATACGGTGTGATAAGATGTTTGTAGATTAATGTATTGTAATGTTATGTGTGTGCCGTTTTTTAACCTTTTTATGGACATTTTGTGATAATATCATATTTCCCTTGACAATGATTTAACAACCGAAACGCGTCGGGATTCTTGAAATAAAGATTGTGAAGTAAACAGGACGCTTCGTGTATTATTTTGCTTTGCAGTTTCGGTGACAAACTCTTCCACCTCTTAGGGTCATAAGCCCAAACCAAGACCCCGTTGCTGTCTTGGGACTGACATAATATGCGTCCTTTATCCGATCGCTAGCATCTTGAATAAAAATGTGCACTTAATTATAAATAACATCTACTTTTCTACGCAGCTCACTAATGTAGTCCTCCCCGGTAACTTGGTTTCTGGGAGGCAACCAAACTTCATATCTTCGTTTTCTTGATTCCAACCGTCTTACAGATGTTCTGTAATAAGCTGGATTTAAACTTTCGTTCTTGATCTAAACCATCTCAAAAGGTACACCAAATTGGCAGATCCAATCTTTTATTAAGCCGTTGACGATAGTAGATGCTTCCTGGTTTGGGATAGGGTACGCCTCAGCTTATTTGCTGAAGTAGTCCATCACGATGTACTTATTCTCTGTTTCTGACGGACCACAAACGTCAATAACAATCTTTTCAAAGGAACTTCCCACGTTATACTGACGCATCAAAGCCTTCTGCTTTCTCTGCGGCATTACTTGCCGCAAATACAATTCATTTCCTGCACCAGTGTCTTATATCTATTTTCGTGCTATTGACCCAGTAAAATCTTTATCTTACTTTTCTTATGGTCTTTCTTATTCCAAGATATCTCTTGACCCATCGACATCGCTTTTGTCTAGCAACTCCGAAATTCGACATTTAGGTACAATGATTTGGCTTCTTTCCTCGTTGCGTCGTGGTCAACTATTTTGTGCCGCAAGAGTCCATCTTCCAAAATTAGAGAGTTCCATTGCGCCCAATATGACTTGATATTGGGAGAATACTTGGCAACTTCTTTGCAAGTTGGATATCAGAATTTTCCTCTTGGTCTGTTACGGCATCCTTATTTTGCCAAATATCATCGACGATGGTGGCTCTTAACAACTGAGCAACTTTCTCTTCTGCCCGCTAACAATATATGCCTTCTTGATAAAGCATCTGAATTTCCATGGATTCTCCCTGCTTGATGTTCAGTATCAAAGTCCTGTAGCCTCTCTATTCATCTTACCACTTGACTCTCAGATTTTTAAACTGAAGGAGCTATTTTAAAACTGCATGGTCACTTCGCAGCAGGAACTTCCTCCCATAGAGGTATGGGCAGATGTACTCCATCGCTTTTAACAGTTAGCAACTCTCGGCTTGGGCAGCTTATTAAATATTATAAGCAGCTTATACTAAAACAGCAAATGACTTTTTCTTCTTGGTCATTTTGGATTTTTTACATCACGGCTCCTATGCCCATATTGCTAGCGTCAGTATCCAGTATAAATTTTCCTTCAGGTAGGGGATAGCTCAGGATAGATATGCTTGTCACAGCTTCTTTCAGATGATCGAAACCTTCCTGATAGTCTTGGGACTATTGGAATTGTCCTTGTCCTTCTGTCAGCCTGGGCAGCAGTTTTGCGATGTTGGCAAATCTTTTCACATAGTGCGGTAGTAAGAATATAATCTCAAAAAGCTCCGTATGGTACTGGTAAATCTTTAATAGTCTAGATCTTTACATTGTCAACAGCAACTTTTTGACTGAATACGACGTGACTGCACAGCCGTTTGAAACAGATGACATTTTTTTTGGGCTCAACTTTAGTCCAGCACCTCATGACTTTTTTTAGATTTTTCATGTGGTCCTCAAAATATTTGCCTTCAAATAATGTAATCAAGACAAACGAGGCAAGTTTTCCAGGATAAGCCTCTTAAAATCGTTTCTATAAGCCGTTTAAAAGTGGCAGGGGCATTGCACCGTACAAGTGGAATCACTTTAAATTGCGATAATACAGTACACACCATGACATCCGTCTGTTTCCGATCTTTAGGAGCCAACTCAACTTCCCAGTATCGACTTTCATCAATGCGAGAATTACTTGACTTTTTAATTAATTTATTAGGCTGCCGGTAACATTGTACCAGTAACACCGTCAAACATGGACTGCTATATGGTTCGACGATACCTTCCTTGGCCATACTTTCAATAATCTTATCAGCCTCCTCTCTCTTGACCAGTGGTGGTCTTCAAGCTGTCCTATTTTTTAATAACACAGGATCATAATTGACATTTATTATCCTCACAGTAATACTCCTTTCAGCAGTCTTTCCGACAGCCTCGTCATTTATTGCAGGTTGGAATAGGACTATTTCAAAGTCTGAGGTCTTGTTATCAACGCAATTCTCCATCAGGCTTAGATCTCGTATGAAAGTTTCCTCGGGAAGTAGGACTCGAATTATGTAATTCTTCTCACGATGTAAAATAACTTTCTTATCCTTTAGGACTCCTCACTTAAAGTTTACTCGATGTCCTTGGTGTCCATTATGCCCGTCCCGATGATCATCTCAACCTCCATCTCAGCTACAGAAGGTGGCTTTTTGTATGATGAACATGACGTTTGTTTCATCATGGAGATTTGCTCGATGCCTCGTTGCTATTCGTAGATTATATATGGGGAATACAAGTTGACGATCGCATCTTCTCACCGAAATGTTTCAGTTTTCCGTATTGGCGGGAGCGAAGCTAGCGCTTTCTGGACAATGTCTTCTTGTGTGACCTGCCTTGCTTCCAACTTCCGGTCCTGGCGGCTACGTCCTCCAATTGCCTCCCTAATCATCCGCTTGACCGATTCCTCAAGGTCGTCCTTCCCTGGAATTACTTGCCGGACACGAGCCTGGCCCTTATTCGTGTTCTTCGTATTCAAAGGCCCATGTTAGGACATTTACAAATTTAGGTGGATGTGCTAGTAGTAAGGCCTGCCGTTTCACCATTGCGGAATCCATCTTGGAATGCTTGAACTGCCAAACGTTCCCTGATTCTTTCCTGGACATTTGGATATGCCGATCGATCCAACTATGTAATATCGGCGTCAAATTCTGGCAAGGACTTCTCTGACTTTTGGCTTCGATTTTTTAACTGCGTGTGGCAGCAAACGTTTTCTTCCTGGGTGACCAACCTTTTGCTTTTGCATTGATTCCGTATTGGCACAAACGTCATTCTTGTTGTCCACTGCTGAAAGTTTACACAGGACAGCTCATCGATAGTGGTGACGTTCAATATTACGATTCTGTTTTGAAGTTATTAGATCCTGACCTCGATAACTGAAATAAATTTCTTACTTTAATATCTTTTTGTTTACTAAAAATCTTTTCTTCGAACCCAATCAAGCAGAATCCACTTTTAGCTTTTTCTTTAGTTCACTTTTAAAATTTTTGAGGTTGGCATCAATTTTGCAGCAATTCTTTTTTCAAACCTTCTTCTATCTTTGTAGAATTTTCCAGCAATTTAGCTTCCAAACCTCGCAACATTTAACCGATATCGCTTGCACCAGCAAAAACAAAGTTTCCCGGTCAATTATTTGTCCTATTTTGACTGGCAAGTTTTCTTAAATGAAAACCATATTAATGGTACATTAGATATGTTTTAAAATGTTCTTAATGTTCCTAAGGCAATTGCCAAAAGTACAAAATTTCCTTATTGGTTTACTCCTGAATTAAAAGTACTAAATTTTAAAAAAAAGAGGGCTCACAGAACTTTGTTAGTTCGTCAGAAATAGAAATAAAAAACACTGCTTTCCTAGCTCAATGGTTTATGGTGATTCGTCTACCTGCAATCCTTCAGATATTTTAGAGCTTTTTGAACATTATTTTTCCTCTGTCTATACCCTGTCCTATAACTCCACAGTCCTATAACTATCTAAAAACCACCAATCTTGGCTCATTATATATTACCCCTAAAGAATAGTTTGCTATCTAAAATATTTAATATATCCTTGTTCACAGATGCGTTTCCTGATATCTGAAAACTGAAAGGTAACTTAAAAGACTTCTATACATAAGAATGGAGATAAAACAAATGTGGAGAATTATAGGGGTATTTCTCTTTTTTTTTCTATCTAATTTTTCTATCTTAGGCAAAATTTTTGAACAAATTTTTTACCGAAAATGTATCCGGCTTTTAAGAATATTTTTTCTACAGCCCAACATGGATTTACTCTTGGTCGCTCTACTGTTACCAACCTGCTGGCATATGAACAGATCGTGTTAAGGGCCTTAGAGAGACGATGTCAGGTAGATATGGGCTTTTGAAAGAATTAAATCATCGATTGCTTTTGGATAAACTTGGGGGCTTGGGAGTTCATGGACCTCGTCTGCAATAGATTGCTCATTTGCCACCTTTTATTTTTAATTGTTTTGTAAATGACAGAGAATGTTATATTTGCAAGCTAGTTACTTTTATTTGCTGATTACTTAAAGATTTTTAAAGATATTAAAACTACATAGGACTGTGTAACTTTGCAGAAGGATCTGGATGGTTTTGCTGGGTAATGTGATCTGAATCTCTCTTGTATGCAACTTAATCTTAAATGTTCTATAATTAGCTTTTCAAGAAAGAAAACTAATCATGTATTATACATTAAACGATACAACAGTTAACCGCTTGGACCGTATAAAAGACCCTGGTGTTATTTTTGACCAAAAACTTCGTTTTGACTTGCAGATTGATCATATATCGGGCCGCGCTATAAAGCTTCTTAGTTTTGTTAAACGCATACATTTGTTAAATGCATTGCGAATTTTAATAGTGTACATATTTTAATTATAATACTTTTGTTCCATTATGTATAGGATCAGTGTTGGATTACGGGTCTTCGGTCTGGTGTCCAAGGTATAAAAGCAAAATTGAAAGGGTTCAAACAATTTTTTTTTCGTTTTGTTGCTTTAAAGCTTTATTCTCCATTGAATTTTAAAAATGAGCACACGAAGATATTAAAATTAACAACTAGGCATATTTATTTAAATCTCGTTATTCTATTCTATAAAATTGTAAATTCCTTGACTGATACGCCAGAGCTTTTAAGTGTTGGATTTTCTGTACCTCAAAGGGTGCTTCGTATTCACTCTCTTTTTAATGAGTCACATTTCAGAACAAACTATGCATTTAATTCCTCATTAGCCAGAATGTGTTCTTCCGGAAAGCATTGACGTTTTTAATGTTGCCTTAAATTCATTTAAGAATAAAGTCAAAATATTTTTAAATAGTCAATCTTTGTAATATTTTTAATTTTTATTATTAGAACTTTGCATGCATTATATTTATGTTTTTAATTTAAATCTTTAACAAATGTCAATATATGTCATCAATATGGTATATACTAATTAATAGACAGGCCGATTATTGTGAAAGCGGATAATATCAAGTCTGTGATTGTTCCAAATCCTTCATATTGTCAATAGTTAAATATTTTAATATAGAAGTGGTTGTATCTAATCACCCTTAATAAACTATTATTATCATTATTATTAAACAGCGGGCGCGGACTAACATAACACTACATAAATAGGTTGCTGATAAACGACATATGCTGCGTTCTCGAATTAGTTTTTTTGGCAATCGGTTGGACGCATTCACACACACATCTCTTGAGAAAATTGACAATGACTTGAATTTTAGCGTTTAATTGGATATTGGAAATTTCAATGTCCTTTCTCATTATTTAACTAAATTACTATTAAAGAATGGCTAATAAATCCGTTTATGAATCAGCTCACAAAGGCGATTTTGATGCAGTGGCCGCACAACTTGAAGAAAATCCTTCTTTGCTAACTACCAAAGACCCTGTAAGTAACAACACTTTTTCAATTATTTAAAATAACGTTTATTTATTCTTTATCATACTTGGTAGAATCAAAGAATTTTGCTTCATTGGGCTGCAGTGGGTGGCAGCCTGAAATTGGTAACACATTTAATAGAGCTTGGTTCCCCCATTGATTGCCCGGATGATACTGAAACTACCCCACTTATTTTAGCCAGCTCTGCTGGACATGTTCAAATTGTAGACCTGTTGATTAATAAGGGGGCCAATGTGAATCAACAATCTACATATGGTCATTCTGCTTTACAGTATGCTGCCTCAAAAGGATGGGTTGAGGTATATTCTAGAAATTAATATTATAAGTAAATGTATTGCTTATATGTAGTGTTCCTCATCTTAGATTTGCAAGATACTGTTAGACAAGGGAGCAGACATTAACATTTGTGATAAACGGGGAAGCACCCCACTGCACCGAGCAGCTTCAAAAGGGAATAAAGACATAGTGAAACTGTTTCTTGAAAATGATAAAGAGCTAAAAATAAACCATAGAGACGTCTACGGTAATTCTGCCTTACATTTGGCATGTGAGGAGGACAGGCAGGATGAAGCTATTTTGCTGGTTAAGCATGGAGCAGATTTAACTTTAACAAATAAAGATAAACAGACACCATTGGATCTGTGTTCAATAAAATTGGCAAAGTTGCTTCAAAATTAGAAAACTGATGGGTTTTGGAATTTTATTTATGGTAAAATAAGAAGTGATTATAAATATACATTTTTTTTAAAGTATAAAAGTTTTTTTTTCAAAATTCCCACCTTTTAGTTGGCTGCTTTAGCAATAGCGGAGCATCAAGCTGTGTTGCCAACTCTGTAGTTGAGTACTACAATTACAGGAAAAACCAGTTTTTTTTTTGGAGCAAATAAATATTTTTGGTTAATTTTTTGTTTGATATAGGTGAGAAAAAACGACTTCAAACGATCGATTTATACAGTGCTTTCATTTCAAAACGATCCACCCTTAGCAACTTTCTTAAAAAAAAATAAAAAAAAAAAACACGTCAAATTAGATATACAGGGGGACGTTTAATTATGCATTTCCTGAAGTTCCGTCGCACCTCCAGCTAACCTCACTTTAATATGTTAAATGGGAACCCCCATCGTGTGATACATCATAGTAAGCAGCGTAAAATTCTCTATTCAACGGTACCAAAAAAAATGAAATCGGTAAATGTGTAAGCAAATAGTTAGCGAAAATGTATAGAAATAATGAATATTTTATTTACGCCAAACTTTGGTATTTTAAATGAATACTTTTAGTGTGGTACCTACATCATTTTAAAATTCTTACATTTTTTATAATAGATCATCAAAAAAAAATACAAGCAATTTAGAAGTTAAAATGTGTAGTAACAAACAGTACATTTAGCTCAAGCAAATTATTTATTTTTGTAAGTAAAAAATGTGTACCGTTATTTGCGAGAAAAAAGAGTGTCTTCAAATTTTTTGCAAAAATCTTTGCAGTCTTATAACTTTGTATGTGTATTTATTTCACTTATATTTGTTGTGAAACCTACCTAATAGGTACAAAAAAATACTGCAATACCTTACATTTTTAAGGCATTTAAAAAGTAGGCGATTTATTATTGTTAAAACTGTCAGTTTGACGCGTGCAATTTTTCAATTTTAGTTAAAACAGTGAGTTAATAAAATGGTGTATACGCTAGCCGAAAGAATAGAAATAATTTTCCTTTATGGAGCTCAAGATCGGTGTGCTCGCAGAACGCGCATTTAATGAAAGGTATCAAGATAAAAACGTGAGCCATAAATACGTATTAGAATTGATACGAAAATTTGAAGAGACGGGATCGATTTGCAATAAGAAAAAATATGAAAATAGAGTTGTCGATGAAGCATGCCAAGTTGAACTAGGACAATTTGCTATGGACCCAACTTTGTCTATACCAAAGGCCGCAAAACTAACAAATATTTCCACTGGTTCCGTACATTTTTACAAAGTTTAAAAAAAAATAAGTTCTTTCCTTATAAAATTCATATTCTTCATGAACTCGGAGAAGATGATTTTGATAGGAGAATTCAATTTTGTGAAGTGATGTGCCAGGCCATACGCAATATCCCCAAAAAATTAATGTTTGGGCAGGCATTTATGGGAATAAAATAATCGGGCCATTTTTTTTGGAAGAAAATTTGACTGGCGAAATTTATTTAAACCTTTTAGAAAATGCAATATACCCTTCCATCATCCAATCTATGGAAAATTAAGTAGATCAACATGGTGCTATATTATTGAATGAAAATAATATACATTTTCAGCAGGATGGAGCTCCCGCGCACTACACTTTGGTAGTTCGAGAGTGGCTTGATGAAAATTTTCGAGAAAAGTGGATTGGCAGACGTGGTGCAATCGAATGGCCTGCGCGGTCTCCAGACCTAACCCCCCAAACTTTTTTCTTTGGGGCTACTTAAAAAGCAAAGTTTATAAAACCCCACCTGAGAGTATTGAGAATTTAAAAAATAGAATATTTCAAAAATGCAGAGAAATTAGCGGGCAGACCCTTGCCAATATGCCAATGTTCGTAAGGAGTTTGAAAATAGGCTTTTTTATTATCTTGCTAATAACGGCGCGTATTTTGAACATTTGATAAAATAATTTTGTTAAACTAATTAAATTTGTTTTTCTACCCTACCGATTTACACTTTAATTGCTTCTTGGTCAATCAATTTTATTTTTTTTTACAACCATTGATAGCATAATGAATGCCCTTTAAAATAATGTATCACACCATGGGGTAGCCATTTGACATACCAAAGTTTGGCGTAAATAAAATATTCATTATTTCTAGACATTTTCGCTAACTATTTGCTGACACATTTACCAATTTCATTTTTTTTTGGTACCGTTGAATAGAGAATTTTACGTTCCTTACTATGATGTATCACAAGATGGGGGTTCTCATTTGACATATTAAAGTGAGGTGAGGAGGTGATTGACAGAACTTCAGTAAATGCATAATTAAACGTCCCCCTGTATATCTAATTTGACGTGTTTTTTTTTTTTTTTTTAGTTAGAAGAAAGTTATTAAGGGTGGATCGTTTTGAAATGAAAGCACTGTATATTTTTGTGAACAATATGTTACAGTGCTGAGGATAATAGAAATCAAAACGTCGACCAGAATATAAAAATCGATCGTCTGAAGTAGTGTTTTTACCTATATTTATTTAGGCCTTTATTTCTACCAGGCAACTTGCTCATTAATATTGGGAATTGTGAAACAAGAATTAACCAAAACAAAAAATCAATACAAAAGAAAAGAAAAACTCGCAACAATGTAGAAATCTAATGATACAGAAAAAAAATTTAAAAATATATTTTGAGTTTTAAACACAATGGACCGCAATAAGCCCTAGAAATTGCGATAATATATCGATTATAGCATCAAGAATCAGATTTATTATTAAAGGGTTTTTAAAAATACAGGCTCAATTTCTCTTTATTTTTTATGTTTTATATTTTATTATGGCATCACGTTTCGTCTCGGATTTGAGACTTCTTCAAATGGCTAGGATATAAACAAACACGCACACGAAGGTCTAACACGATCTGCATAACCCCTTAACCTTATTAATGTAATTTTTATTCTAATAATCATTTAACTGAGCCATTTCGGACCATATAATTGAACTTAGCGAAGACGTCAAATCTAATAATCAAAGGGTCCCACCCTATATTTATTGTTCTGTATAACCTATATTTGTGTTCTGTGGTCCCACCTGTGACACAAAAAAGTACCTACTGTATGCATTAATAAATGGGGTGTTCTATTTAAAATAATAAAGTTGACAGCTGCCCAGTATTCTTGACGCACCCTGTATATTTTTCAAAAATCTGAAAACACGCAAAAAAATAAAAGAGAATTGACGTGTCCGAGAGTTTTCGACTAGGTAATCAGTTTACCTGTAAAAGGTTTTTTTCCCGACTTTATTTTCATTGTCATCCTAAGACTGGGCATCAATAATAAATTAACAGATATGACTAGAAAGGAAAGAAAAAATAATTAATATAAGATCGGCTTCTGAAGATACCATGCTCATGGACGGAAATATGGTCGAACAAAGACAGATTCAATATAATTCGAAATATCTTAGAAAAATCGCAAATGATTGGACTGTATATAGTTGGCTACCTAGTAAGAATTCCTTTTTTTATATGGGTATATTTTGGCAAACCGTACATATATCTCGAATTTGTTGTGTGTAGTTAGGATTAAGTTAAATATGTAAGTCAATGGATCAACCAGGATGCAAATGTAATCCTTAGCTAAAAACTAGGTATTCCATCGACCTCAGAAGTTAATTTGTTCTTGAGTGTTCTACCAGCCGAAACCACTTGGAAAACTTTAACCCGGGATAATTCTGAAAGAGTTATATGCTCGATATAATAGAGAGCATTATTGGTATCGCAGACAATATTTTCTATAACATTGCAAGATACAGATTCAAAAATAAATTTTAATGGCAGGGTTAAACTGATATATAGTACTAGAGTTTCTTATTTCTACAGGTAAATGATGTAAAGCATTTGTTCTAACGTGGTTTTTAACAAAATCTTGTCACATTGTCAAATATTAATTTCATGTACTTTTATAGCAAAAATAAACGTGGTTTTACTCTTAAGCTTATACATGGTTAATAATTTGACACATCATTAACTTGAATGACTGTGACGGACTATTGAAGGAGATACACCAAGTTTGTATTAGATCTGTAATGCAGATTAAATAATGTTTTTATTATACACGAGTTTGGAGAGTTATTACACTCTTGTTAAAATTTGTTCCATGTGCTACACCCCACACAGGAATTAAATATCTCATTATTCACCAAAAATTTGAAATATAAATTTGCATTTCTTCAATCTTATAACATTATAACTAAGAAAATCCTTAAATAGAAACAATAGATCCTGTAATATGTTTAATTTTATACTTGATTTTATCTGCTATGTTAATGTTTAATGCAATTTGAATTTACGAAATCAAACGCTTTACGCAGATCAATGAAAATAGCAACAGTTATATTTCCCAAATCAAGATAGTTTGCATTTAGATTAATTAAGTCTGTATTTGTGGTTAAAATGCTACTATTTTTTTGTTCATATTTATAAGGATCGAATTGAATATATTGCTTTATGAATGTTATCATTCTAGTTTTAATGGTATATAGTCCAGAATTTTTGAAAAAACACCGACTAAACTTATGAGTCTTGTAATTA
This sequence comes from Anthonomus grandis grandis, assembly GCF_022605725.1. Lineage (NCBI taxonomy): Eukaryota > Metazoa > Arthropoda > Insecta > Coleoptera > Curculionidae > Anthonomus > Anthonomus grandis. The sequence goes on along the minus strand of NC_065548.1, from coordinate 28,325,627 downwards.
TTTACAGATGTTTTGTCACCTAATTCATAAAAAGGGCACATCTTGACTAATTTGATTTCTTCTGGAAATATATCACTTAAAAAAACCTTATTAATTAGTTAAACAGTAACATCATCATGACCTAGGCCAGCATTAATGTAGCTGAAACTGAATATTTTTTACTTTTATTTCACTGCTTAATTTTTCATATTTGATTTCTCCAAGTGCAATTCGCTTAGATATCACAGAATAAACGATCTCAGTTAACGAGATCGTAGATATTATATTACTTAATTCCAACATCGGAAAAGTACCGATTATTAAGACTCTGTGTGCTATATCTTGTTTATTTTGAGTGAGCTTAGCTTCTATAATAAGTTTTGATATGCTATTGTCATTAAAAGTAGTTTTTAGAGAAATAATTAATAGTTACATAAATAATTACATTTAAAGAAAAGTAAAAAACTATTTTCATACGAAAATGTACTTCCCATTAAGGTGATCTGGCAACATGCTGGTTGCTAAAAAGCATGATAAATGTCACTTCACCCCACCCATCCAAGTCATATGATTGTTTTGACACTTGACCATTTTTTTTCGCAGGTTTAAGTGCTTTTCTCACCTAGTACAAGTTTTTTTGGATTTAGCCCTAACAAAACTTAGACTAGAAAATGGCACTAGGACTTTTGCCTTTTATCATTTTCACTGTACTCTGGGGTGGAGTGGGTATTGTGCTCCCCATTATCGTTCCTAAAGGTCCAAACAGGGGGTAAGCAAAATCCTCCTCCCGTTTTCAATGTTTGTATTAATAGCTCTCCCCATTTGTTACATTTCAGGATTATCCAAGTTATTTTGATGCTAACGGGTGTTTGCTGCTGGTTGTTGTAAGTACATTTTTTAGTTGATTAATTTTTAGTGGAGTAATCCTTGGTAATAATTTTATGCTCAAAACAAGATTGTCATGTGATTTTTACATTTCTCTTGTGACCTCAAGATTCATTAAAAATCCAAAGCAATCACTTGGCTCCCTTCTTTTTAAACTTAAATGGGGTAAATTCATTATTCATGTAGTTATTATAAAGATTCAGGCTTTAATTTTTGAGTGAAAATGCATAAATCATCCTCTCTCGCCCTTATCTGATATATTCATGATATGAAGTAAACCTTCTTAAAACATCATCTTTGCAACTACCAAAATTTATACTCTCATGTGCAGGAAGGCCCTACCTAGCTTTGTCTTAGGGTCAAGAAAACTTTAAGAGAAATGACATGGAAATCTAAAAAAATTGAAAGAAAAATTATTAATTGTTTATTTTTCTCTGACATTCTTTGAATACAATATATCAAAATAAGCAATTTTTTTTAAGACAATTTTTAATTTTCTATTATTTTTTTTTTTTATTAGTGGGCACTTTACAAAAGAGATGCTGGTAAACAAAAAATAATTCAAATCTTTGACACATGATTTTTGTGATAGGTCAGACTGTGTGTGCGATAAAAAATGTGACATATTCCTATATTAAGATGTAAGATCATAATTGAAAACCTTAATGGAAGAAGGGAATATAATCAAAAAGCTAGTTTTGAGATAAATGGGTTATAAATATAAAATACTCGATCAAATCCTGAAATCATGCATTAATAGGTAAAAATTAATAATACTGGGTATTATTTTACTGAAGATATGTAATTTTAAAATTCGCAAATAAAAATCAAGTATGATAAAAAAGTTTGTTTTATCCAATTCTTGAAAAAAAATGTGGCCTACATTTAGGTACCAAAAATTTTTTTTTTGTCAAAATAAACTAAAAGAAAACTTGGAAAAAACTAAAAGAATGGTTCTTTCTTCCACACTAGGAATATTTTAACAGATACAGGGTAACATCTTAAGCTATCTGAATTAAAACCCATTTAAATTGAACTTGCCATTTTCATTTCCATCTTCGCTACTCCAAACAGCCTAAAATTTTATTTTTCCTATTTCTTCATATATGCAGATAGAATGTACTTTATGTATGTTGGAAGCTTATGTACTTTTTTTCATTCAAAAGTAGAAGTTTATGGTAGCACTCGTTAAAGTTTTTGTTTATTGCATGTTTTATGAAGATGTTATTGGGATTTTCAAGATCAGATTGTGTAGATCCTTAAAAATAAGACCTTTCTGCTTTATAATATTTACTACAAAAGGATTTGTCTTTTTGCTTTTTTAACAACTTGATCCAGTCATTTGGCTTATAAACTTGTCTCATACTTCTCTATGAGAGAGTGAGAAGGTGAGTGTGGCCAACACTTAAAAATCAATGCTTACATAATTTTTTCATTTAACTTACAGCAACTACCTGTACTAAACCAGCCTTCTATTTAAGAAAAGCCTGGATACATAGTCCATGCATTCATGATAATGCGACAGGTGTGGGATATATGTACAGTGTGGCCATTTTATTAAAGGCCTATACATTTTCTCAGAATCTATAGAGTGTGCAAAAAAATTCTTACAGAAGTATTATTGTTTTAAGAGAATTTTTAAATTATTTGAGTTTCATCAATACAGGCTGTTCAAGTGCTGTAGGTTCCTTGGGAAAATTAAAGGTAACTGTCGTAAAAACACCTATCCGAATTTTGTGTAGTTTAGACAGTAAGGTTTTGTATTTCTTTTTGCAAATTTATGTCCTCGGCATACAGTGTTTTGTAGTGCTGGCAATTAAGACTTTTTAATAAAATTCCTACCATGACTTAAGAAGACTACCTTCTATTAATCGACGGTGTCCGGGTATTTTAAATTTATACAGGGTGTCTCAGGTAATAAGATATATTTTTAAATTTTCAATTCGCAATATTTCCGTTTTTTTTAATGGAATACCCTGTATTTTATATGGTATTTTTTAAAAGAGTTAAAAAAGCTATTCATCGAAATATATATATATGTCCTATACCAAAATTTAATAGTTTAGAAAATATGTAGAATTTTTTTGAAGTGATATAGTTTCAACTCTCTACAATAATAACTGTCTTTGAACAAATTTTGCTAATTTAGTATTTTACCATAGGCTGTGAAATAACAATAGTTAATATCCGTACTTGTATCCATAGCTACTGTGATGAGAGATGTGGTGCCTTGCAGTTGTTGATCTGGGGTTTTATTTGGCCGATTTTTATGAGTTCTCCGTTTATCTTTTTCAGGTATTATTAGGCCACAATTTGTTTTCTAAAGTAACTCAATTCTCGTTACATTTACACCATTCACTTTAACAAAATATTCTATTGAAAAATATGTTTTTTTTTGGTGAAACCGCTTCTTAGGTAATGTTTTTATGCAAGAATATAAGTAAATATTTTGTTTATGGTAATCGACGAAATCTCAAAATGATTTAAATATATCCAATCCTTTTCGTCCTAGCTTCTCCCAGTTCTTTTTCTTAAAATTACTTGATTGCTACTATCTATCTGCTACTTACTTAATTCGATTGCTTTGTGATTATTGTAATAATGGTCCAAATTCCTTCTTATTTTAGTTTTTTTCCTCCACTCCGTCTTTGGCAATTGGAAGGCATTGGTTTTTCTGTAGTGGTCAAGAAGTCTCTACTCTTGAAATTGTAGTCCCATGAATCAAGCTGGTTATGGAATTTATGATGCCGGTCGAGATGTTTCGTGATTCACGTAGGGTTTGTCATGTCAGGTAACATGGTAAAATTGGAACCTCCCTACAATGCATGGTTTTTCTGCAAATTTCGAAAAACCTGAAAAATGCTATATTTCGAGAAGATAGCTTTGGTGTAAGATAGCTTGATAGATAATTTTTCTTTCACTCAAATCTAGAGAATGTTTCCCATAAAAAAGCTATTTATCAATTTTTCGCTCTCCTGGACGATTCTCTAATTACGGCGAGTTGTAATAATTGGACAGCCGAAGGAGAGCAGGGCAGAGGTATTTTTATTGAGGCGGAAAAATTCACCGTGCTTGACATTTATCATATTGACAATTTTATGGGTATTTTGCGCAATAAGTAGGAGATGGATGGTGATATATGGCATTAAATCATCATGATCACTATCAGAAGTAGCATGATAAAATTAATTTCACTTTTAAAACTAATTTCATATTACCAGCATATTACCTTATTTCCTGAAAAATATCTAATTTTATTTTTGGAGGAAGAGGAGGATTTGCGGATGGTGGCGCTATCTATGCTCTAAGAGATGTAATATTTCATATTTCACCAAGTTAGATATATGTATTTCATTTAGCAAGCTACATACACTGTTCTTTTTTTTTTTGCTGAAATATGGCTTATGTTAAATCAAAACACATCCTTATTGGGGATAAAAAGTAGTCCTAATGTAATAAACTGTTGTTTATTTTGATATATTTATGTATTCAATGCACAGCAAAAATGTTTATCATCTTTATAGATACATAGATTGTTAATTAAACTAAAGCAATTTACTGAGAAACAAATTATGCAACTTTGCGATAATTCATCATCCCTCTATATCGTAAAGTTTCTGAGGTGACATAAATCAAAATTCTGCCACCCTTTCCATGTGCAAATTGTTTAGAAACTGCCCTAAATTTTATACATACCAATCAATCGGCAGTTTAAACAAATTTGGAAATTATTTTTTAATTTTACATATGAATATAGTCTAAGAAAGCTTTGAACTAAGCCAGTTTCTTATTCTGCAAACTTTGAGAAAGAGCATAACTTTTTTTGGTTTTCTGAAATCAAAACTTTGTTGCAGCTGGTTGTGTTGCTATGTGGCTCAGATGAACCCCTTGATTGGACCCAAACTAGATAAGCATACTATTATGGTCATGGCAAAAGCATGGGTAGGTAATTTTGAAAAATATAAATACTGGATAGTTTCAAGAGTTTATATACTAAAATATTTTTTTTCTTTTCAGGGAAATGAACTAAAAGAACAATAGCAAAGTTTAAATCTCATGATTTTCAAATTTAGTGAATCACTTTGTTGTTAATGTTGTATTTAAAGATATCTTATGTTTTCATAAATGGTTATTTTAGATTTTATTAGCCTTCAAAATAAATTTCATTTTAGGGAAATTAGTTAACAATTATAATCATGATTTGCATATAACAATAGATACTCATTCTGTACTATGTATTTTTATGTATATAATTTTCATTCCATTAAATAGTTTGTAGGTATCAAGGAATGTTATTTTAATTACCACAGTAACTTTTATGAATGATTAGCAGTGGATTTAATATTAATGATAAACCTTAATAAATGAATGGTATCAGGAATTTCATGCTTTGGAGATTTGACATTTTGGAATGGTTGCGATCTTCTCAGTAGAAGGCGATATGCAGCTGTATGTCATCTTGATTCTCGTGGTCGCATTACAGAACTAAATTGTACATCTGAAGAATGTTCAACCATGTTGGGGCAAGCTCTTTTTATTTTCTACCCTACTTTTTGTACGTATTTTATAAAATAAAAAAAACGCTCTTACACGTCAAGTTTTGATTCGAGGAGGGCCAATAAATTTATTTCCAACGCTCCAAAATTTATCCCCTACGCGGGGATGGGTATCAACCCAAAAATCTCAAATGGGCATAGGGGTCGAGTAGCAACTTAGATCATTGAAAACACATTCTAACATGTTAAACATGTTCTAAGAGTAGCACCTTATTTTAAAGGTGTTTCAATTCTATTCGTCAAGTTTAAAAAGTCTGCTGTTATTAATTTGTCAAAATAAAATTAAATTTTAACGTAAGAATAATGAACACAATAAAAATTGACTTAACTATTACTAGTACAAAATAATCTTTTAAAAATAAAACTATATAGCTATCATTGCAACAAAATGAAAACTAAATTCCGGTTCTGTTTAATAACAATAAACTTATTACATAATATGTTCAAAGCGTATGACCGCCATTAACATTTATACAGTAATAAAATCGATTTTCCATTTATTATTTATTTATTCTATCGATTATATCCTTCACATCATCACCTTTCACACTCTGTGGAAATCCACTCTTGCAAATCTTGAAGAGAAGGCGGCTCCGTTTTATAAAAAGATCTGGCAGGCCATTCGATAGGTCCCCTATGTCCAATCCAGGGATGCCTGACCTACTCATTTAAAAAATCGTCTAACACGTGCTGATGATGATAATGATGTGGGAACTCTGTCTTGTTGAAAACAACATTTTGTTTGGCCAAATTCTCATCTTCGGCGATTATCGCTCTCATTTTCAGAACAATATTTTCTTGGAGCAGAGCTAAATACATTTACCTAGTCAGGTTGCCTGGTAAAAAAATGGCCTGATTAGTTCTTTTCCAAAAATACCAGCCAAGATATTAATTTTTTCTGTATATTGAGTGTGAGCTTCTCTATACAAATTCGGATTTGTTGTTTCTAATATCTACAATTGTGCCGATTACCTAATCCATGCAAAAAAAAAATTGTGAGATTTTAAAATCCTTCTTACACTTGTTTGGAAGACGCCGGAAACAGATAATTGCCTGATAATTAAGGTTTTATCCATATTAATTAATACAGCAATTTGGATTGTGCTTGCACCTGAATCCGATTGTGCTTCTGTTTTCGCACTGTCCCAGTTTCGAAAAACTTATTTACTAATTGTCTGACATGTCTAATCGCACTAAATACTACTAAAAAACCTTACCCTAAGTATTTTTGGGCTGCTACATTCTTTATAAAGACAAGACTTGTAAATTATTTAGGACGGCTAAAGCAAAGATTATATGTACGTTAACGTTGCAATGTCTTATTGGAACTTATACCAAAATAAAATTTAATTGAAAAAAAATGTAACGAATTTCTATTGTTCTTTTAATACATTATAATCCATTTTTTATATTTTTTAAAAAGCCCTTTTAGTTTCTTCTTTACGTTAATTTCGACAAGCTGCTACACTACAACAATTAAAGATAGCCGTTTTAAACTGGATCCTCGGTCCCATTTTAGGGTTAACAGTAACCCCTACCTAGGGGATGCACTTGGGGGATTAAAAACGTTAAATTAATTTGTTCTTTTGGTAGTAAAAATCAACGTGTGCAAGCTGCTGAAATTTTTGAATGGAAATATTTTTAAGTCGTTTTTTACGCAATGGTCATAACAGCAAAATTTTGACAAGCTGTCATATATTGGAAAGTTTTCATTGGACCATCTTGTATATAAACAAATTGCGAGATATGATCTACTGTAACATAATTTGCAGATGATACCTACATGCTACCTTCCGGGTCATCTGAAGATCTTTTCAAGTGTATGTTGGATCATCTGCTTCCAGACTGAATGACTAGTTTTAAGATAACTCGTTTTTTAATATGGCTGATACAAGGCAAAGAAACTATAGTAAAATAAATCTTGAATTAAGTAATAAAACTATTATGTGAGGGAGCACTATGCCCTCTTTTTTTTTTAACGTTCTTAGGAATGATCGTTTTTCCAACCAATTCGACCATAATAGGGAAGGCCAGGTGGGGTTGAGAAACTGTATTAATTAAGGTTCGTGAAATTAAAGTAAGCAATTCTTTGGTTGAACACCTATTTGTGCAGATGCTGGTAAAATGATAATTCTAGCTGCATTTATATACCACCGGCGGTTCCTTTACCTGTTTATGAATGATGTGCTCAAACTATGTCGTTCGCGGTAGCTTGTACTTATCCGAATTGCGAAATACAAATGGTTTGTAGCAACTTTAATTTACCGGATGCGACTTGGCTTAAAGCTGACAAGTTACGTTTAGATATTTCACTAACAACCTCAGCTAATTATCTGTGTTTAGCCTGCAAATAATACGCTAATATGTTACAAATAAATTATATTCCTAATTCTTATGGGAACTTGCCTAATTACACTTTTGGTTACAATCTGGATTCCTACGTTACCTTTTATTTTGTCTCTCTATGTTTTTCCAGACTTCTGAAAACAAATTTCTCCGATATATAAAAGTGGGAATAAGAGTGAAATTACCAACTCCAAGAGCCGTAGTTGGGTGGTCGGTATATTTAGACTGACTTCTCCAAGGCGTTTGACACAATGAGCCATGGACATCTTATTCAGAAGTTGTGTGTTACTGGCCTAGGAGACTTTTAAAGTGCATTGCTAGTTTTTTATCGAATCATATTTGATGATGCGAATAAATAAAATAATATTTCTGAACAAATTCAAGTCTTTTCTGGTGTAATTCAGGGCTTAACCACAGAAGGTAGTTTAAATGGCCTTTGTTGTGTTATCGCCTCTCGGAATTTTTATTATTTAAAGACGACCTAACATGGGCGAAGTTAGAGCCTCAAAAATGGGGGGGCTAAAGCCCCCATCCAGGGTCAGAGTTACGCGAAGAGGTGAGGGGGTGGCCATCAAAGAAAATTCCGCCGCAGGCACCGCCGGAGGTAACAAATTTTTTTGGTGGGCACCTTCATTTTTACTTATAAGCCGTTAAAATTATTAAAAAAAAATAATAGTCTTAAACAGCTTCTATTCTAATTTGCTATACTATATACATAATATCATGAATTTGTTTTATTTTTATTTTCATATTAGGTTTCATCCAAGGAACACGTTTCTGAATTTTATTGCAATATACATAATGTATGAACCATTCTGTATTTGTATTGTATATTGCATACACAGCAAAAGTCAAAAGTCGCTAGTTTTTTAAAAAATTTTAAACTTTCAAGAAAAATTTCAAAGTTCAAAATAATATCATTTTAATATCTAATTGTCGAACTTAATTAATTTAGACAAAGTTAAACACGACGTTTCGGTTGGTAAGTATCTCCAACCATTATTATATTAAAATGTTATATTAAGTGTAAACTATCAGTTTACACTTGGTAACGGTTGGAGATACTTATACCAACCAAAACGTCGTGTTCAACTTTGTTTAAATTAATTAAGACAATGCAAATCGACAACTAGATATTACTTCACCATTGTCTGCCACCTTCAAAACCAATATCCCATCTGACCCATCGTTGACCTAAACCAATTTTTAATTCTTCTCATTGTTGAGAAAGAGCGTTCGCAGGACGCTGAAGAAATTGGCAAAACTAATGCTATTTGCATAAGGGTATATGCATTTGGAAAAGTCTCTTTTCTTAATACATCTTTAATATCAGAAATGGTAATGTTGTGGCTCTGGCTTTTATTTATGCAATTCCCAATAACGGTCATTTTAGCTTTTAATATCTCCTTATCGATTAAAAAGGTATCTCCATACAATTTAATGAATTCCAAACTACCATCAAAATCCATCTGCAAAATATTGAAGACAGATTTAGCTAATTTCTGACTTTCGGAAGAAAACCTTACTTTTAGATGATTTATTATATTGTCGAGAGACCTATAATAAATTGAAATTAGCCAAAACTTTTGTGCCTCATTTTTTATCAAAGGTGAATTTAAGAACGTTTCTTCGTGTACTGCGGAAGTGGAAGCTTCAACCACATATTCTTTAAGTCTTATACTTTCTGTTTTTTTACGTTTTGAATAATTTTTTTGGGGGGGCTAATTTCATTTTAAAGGGGGCTAAGCCCCCCCCAAGCCCCCTCCTAACTCCGCCCATGCGACCTAAAACTGTACTAGTTGATAAAATTCGCAATTTTTACAAGCTGAAGTTGATAATGTTTTTTTATAGTCAGTAAATATTGATTTGGAGGTTCATATTAAAAAATGCTTGAGAATTTAATTTTTGTTCTCCGAGATTAGATGTAGATCATTACACAATAAATGGCCTAAGTTCTGTTACTACCATTAGAGATTTTGGTGTATTTCAAGATGCTCTATTTTTCAATTGTTCGTCCTAGGCTTGAATATGCCTCGGCTGTATGGTCACCTTTTTCTTCCAACCATTTGGTAACATTTTAATCCGTTTAGAAAGCATTTCTTCGTTCGCTAGCTTCTAAGATTGAAGGTGAAAATTACCAGAATAGATAGTCTTAAAGTGAGGAGGACTGCTGGGAAATTGGAATTTATTATTGCCCTAGTATTTTGGAAAATGTACCATTTAATGTCTACATGAGGTGCCAGAATCCTGCTGTTTCATTTACCTTTTCATCATTCTAATTACGGTTTCTTTTCTACAATCGTCAGAATGATGAGAGCATTTAATGAACTTTTTCTGCAGCCCTCGCAGATAAATTTGTTAGTTCATTTCAATTAAAACTTAAGGAACTAAAAGACTGAAATTGTCTGTAATTGACTCTGTCATTGAAATTAATATTTAAAATCCTAACTCTGGCTTGTCTCTATGTATTGGAAACTCATACGTATATATGTTTTTAAAAATAAGCGAAGCTATCCAAAATTGCCAATTGAATTCATTTAATATTAGAACTTCATTTATGTATTTAGTTTTAAGATAGATTTTTTCAAAACCATTCCTATAATATTCATTTTAGCTATTAATAAGTAAAGTTTTAGTTACAAAAAAGAAAATGAACTTTTTTGCATATTGAATAACAGATGTTTTGGTGTGCTGAGCTATTTTCAAATCATAGTAATTATAATTTGGTAAAAATAACTTCTTACATGAAATTAAAAAGACAGTTCATTCCTAAAGTCGAAATTATACCCATTTGTAGTTACGTCATGCAGGTGAGAAAAAACGTATGGCGTAGATATTTTTGCCAGTCAATATTAGGTTAGAAACTTTACCATCGCCTTCAGAAATTAATAATCTGCTATGTATTTTTATACGTTCAGAAATTAACAAATGATTTATTTTAGCAGCATATTATTATATTTTTATATTCGTGTATATACTTTCATTTCCAAAAAAATTAAAAAATCTTGTAGTATTTATTGTATTATTAACAAACTTAACAATTAACAAATATTATATTATAATTAATCATAAATAATGGGACATAAACAACAAGTCCGAAATGGAATTGCACTTCAAATTGAGAATGTGATAGAGCGAGCCGCAGATGCAAAAAAATTGAGCACAACAACGATCGCAAATATAAAGAAGAATGGGATAAAATTAGATGAAAATTAGAAAATTAGCTGCTCATATATTTTCCAAACAAAAGACCGCAAAAACCAAATCTACAACATATTTGAAAAGTTGAATTCGGCACGAGCAGTAGACGTAACAAAACCGAGCTTACAAAAATTGTGAATAATGGTATAAAGTTATTTGAACTCACTGGGAAAAATTTAAATACTGACAATTTAATTTACTTGTTCATGAAAAAAAAATGCTGCTTGAAGGAATATGTTAACACATTAAAATGAAAATACTATTCCAAAAAATAAAACATACAAACTCAAAAAAACACGCCATATTGCATTACCAAGTTAATGAAATTGCAACGATATGATTGAATACTTGATATGATATATACTTGATGATTGAATAAAACGACGATCATAAAATAAAATTTGCTAGAACAAAAAAAGCTTAATCAATCTCGTCAGTATTGTCAGAGTCAGAACTGAAATCAGAGATATTGTCTTCGTCATCGTCGCCTTCGTCAGTCGTAATCACAAGTGGCAGAATGTCATAGGCATCACATACTTGTATGCCTCCCAAGCCTTTTCAATTACCTTTTCTGTATGAAAAACATATTTTTGCCAATGATCTATAGAAATTTCGTTTATTACCCTTTCCCATGTAGTTAGAACTTCTGAAGGTGACCCCTTAAAATTGGAAATATATTGATCATATTTTCGTTTACATTCCGACCATACCATTTCAATTGCATTAAACTGGCAATGATATGGTGGCAGTCGCAAAATTTTGTGTCCTAAAGGTTTAACATATTCATCAAGGAAGTACTTTTTTTCACTAGGGCAGTATCTGCGTGCAATACTCCATATTTTATCTTTCATGGCTTTTTCTGGAAAGCCAATATTCTTTTTCTTCAACCATTCGGTCAGTCTCTGCTTTGTCCAAGATTTTCTCGGGATTTCTTCTAATAAACCAGAATGGTAACTTGCATTGTCCATGATTATAAATGACTTTGGGGGAAGATTTGGAACCAGTCGAGTTTTAAACCAGTTTTCGAAGTTTTTCCTGTTCATATTGTCCTGATAATCTCCCGTCTTTAATCCACTCTTGAATATTAAATTTGCACCCTTGATGAAGCCATCTTTGGTTCCGGCGTGGACCACGATATAACGATGACCTTAAAAATAAAAGATAATTCAATTCTCTTCTTTTAGAAATCATTCTTCCAGAACATAAATTTAATATAATTAATAAATAATGTTTCATGCACATACGAGTAGTGTATGGAGTTAAATTCCCTCATATTGTCTTGGAGAGAAATTATATGAAACAGATGAAATTATGAAGTTAGAGGGTCCTTACAAGGGCAATAGTTTTTATTCAAAAAAAAATCTAAAAAGATAACCAGATAATTTTCACCTTCACTGTTTTTCCTTGAATCCGTGTGCTTGGTGTCATTTTGCCAGCTACTACGAAATGATTCCTTGCTAAAAATCCACGTCTCGTCAATGAAAACTGGAGTAAAACCTTCCGGACCTACATTTCTATTTTTGATATACTCCCTTAAAAAATTGATTCTTTTATGAACAATATTTGGCAAGTCCATCAAATATTTTCTGTTATTTGATTTTTTCCACTGGAAGCTTATACTATTGATCCATCTTCTTAAGGAGTCAATGGAAAACTCAAAATATTCAATTTCTTCCCTGAACTTTTCTCTTATTGTTGCCAATATTACATATTCTTTTCTGGCGTACATAGAATAAATTGTGTCCCGAATTCTATGTTTCAAATATCTTGTAATTTTGGTTTTTGCTGTCTTTTGCTTGGAAGATATACGGGCTGCGTAATCCTGATCTGATTTTATCCCATTCTTCTTTATATTTGCGATCGTTGTTGTGCTCAATTTTGTTGCATCTGCGGCTCGCTGTATCACATTCCCAAATTGGAAGTGCAATTCCGTTTCGGACTTGTTCCTTTTCCAGTTGAAAAAAAGACAATATATTTAAAATTATCAGCTGCGATTGTTCATTATATACCTATTATATCTTTTTTTAGGCATTATCTAACACTTTTCGAAATAACTTTCAAGAACAAGTTGACCAACCAATATTTTTGATTGACAGTGACGGATATTTCACATAACCTAGTATATAAAAGATGAATAATCATCAGACACCAATTTTTTTCAAAAAGTTTGTTGTCGCCGCTGTTTGGAATATGCTAAACAAAGATAAACAAAAATGACGTCATTACAAATGGGTATAATTTCGACTTTATGTACTACTTCTGTTACATACACCTGATAACATTTAATCTATCAAAAAAAAAGTTAATTTCTAATTTTTTTCTTGAGATTCAGGACGTACACAATATTAAATAAATAAAAGACTATCAATACTATTAATTACTCTCATAAAATTATCCCAATACAATTTTATTAATATCCTATTTCTTACAAAACAATTATGAATACGTTTTTCGTAAGCGCCTTGTTCTAATACTATGCTATTGGGAATCGCTTGAGGAACTACTGCTTGAATCCGTTGACATAACCTCAACATCTTCATTTTCTTGTTTATGATTCCTAGTCTCCATAGGCACAGTGCCTTGGCCCACACTTATATGCATTTCCCCAGAAGGATGCCATGCAAACTGGTTTTGGTTTGAAGCTGGGATTTCTGTAAATTAAAAGAGTTATTTATGTATAAAATATATTTAGATATGATAGTTCCCTTCATAGGGCTAAAATCAGAATTTTATGTTAGAAAAAAAAAAGAGGAAATATTTTATTTTACCTCCAGGATGTCCTGCTCTATGCAAATCACTTGATGAATTCTGTTGTTGGAACATATGACCATTAATGGGATCCCTATCAGTTCTGTCACTGAGACGGCCTAACATGCCTAATCTCATTTCAATGTCAGTTGGATAGGGCCTTCTGGGATCTCCTTGTTGCCATGTTAGTGGGGCACAAATTGCATTTGAAGCACTTATCCTAAAAATGATAGTAAAATCCATTGAATCTGATTTATCTTTTAATACACATGTACTGGGTAGTCCATTTAAGAGGAAAAATTATTTTTGACTTTATTTTTCCCTATTTTTCAGAGAAATCTAAAATCATAATAAAATACAATTACATGGTATAAAAGTAAATCATGCAATTTTGTGGATTTTTATATCATGCAATATAATAAATATTGTGTTTTTTTAAACAGAACACCCTATTTATAATTACATTTATGAATTCTATGATCAATTCTAAGTGTTTTTTAATAAGGGTCTACCTTCAATCTATTTGACTTATCAATGCTTAAAGAGTAAAGAGGGCTTATATATTTTTAAGGTGTTTCATTAAAAAAATGCCACATTTATGATGTAAGTTTTGTGTTTTTGGCTATCTTGAATTTGTTGAAAAATATGGGAAAAGTAAAAAAATATGCCTTTTTTTCTGTTAAATGGAATGCTCTGTACCTGTGGGCAAATTTGATAAGCTCTTCTGAGGATACTGGTCTCTTTTTTGCTCTTGAAATGCTCTGCAATTTTTGATTAGCTTGGTAAATGGCTGTTGACAAAATTTGCTCTGCCTCTTTTAGTTGTTTTTGAAGGTGGTTTATATCTTGATCCTGTTTTTCTACTTCAGCTTTTAGAAGGTCCATTTTCTTATTTATTTGGCCCTGGAGAAAGCATGAATAAGGTTATTTTCAAAGAAACTCTAAAGGTATTTTATTGTAAAACCTGTTTTTGTCAATATATGGTAGAGCCAATTTACAAAATATTATTAAATAATACAAAAATAATACTAGAGAATTGTATTTAATAATCACTAATTTTATTAAAACGACCAAAGATACACTCTTCTTTACATTCAGTTCCAGACTATTGCAATTACACCACTCAGCAATATTCTTTAAATCATCTTGAAGTAGCTTAGCATCAAGATATGATTCAATGGGTTTATACAGTCTAAAACCTAATGATGGTTTTCAAAGCAAGATGCTTTGAATGAACATCACTCAAATCTCTTATAAAGAAGTTAAAAGAGACAGAGCCAGTATTTGAACTCTAAGGCACACCTGGAGATACTTCAATACCATTAGAAAGATGATTATTTATAGTAACTAGCTCTCCAACCAATAGAAAACCTATGACAAAATTGAACCAAAGTCTGACCATGGCTCACAGCCCCAAATTAGCCCCTATCAATTTGTACCGACTTCTCAAAAGCACCAGATATATGCAATCAGATCAGACTGGTAAGTCAACAAGTTAAACACCATAGATTTACCCTGAGAAATTACAGACTAAATACACACACCTTGATAGTTATAAATATCAGTTCTATTACCATTTTTATGAAACAGTGTTAAAAACCTTACCTTCCAATAATCAGGCAGTTCGCCTGATGTTAAGTAAAGTTTGAAAAGCCATACTAAGAATATACACATAGTTTTTAAGAAAAACAGATAAGATACCATCAGGGACAAAAAAGTTTCTGTTACGAAGGTGTAAAATTTCATCAAATATGTCTAACAAAAAAAAAATATGTCATAAAAAGTTAATCAAGAGCCTTGTTGACAGGTTCCCCATAAGTAGTTTTGAAATATCTGCCAAATAACTTCAAAATATCTTGGCCATTACCAGCGAGCTTGGCTTCCATATTGGTATATGAATCAGATCTACATAATTAATTGATGTGTTTGCAAAATGAAGAAGGATGATGAGAAACTTCAATATATGTTCGTTTTCATGAATGTGTTATTTATTCATCATGAAAAGTTTTACATTGGTTCCTCAAAGTCAAAAACTTAACATAATCCATGGGATCCTTACCATTTTTCAATTTTTTGTAAGCAATCTTTTTTTTTAACAAGATTCTGTTATTTTTTATGAAACCAAGTGGGAAAATTGGGTGATTTAAAATGTTTAATTGGAAGAAACATCTCAATAGCAAAATAGATTATTGTAAAAAATATCAATGTATTGTGATTAACCTGTGGGTAATTAAGAGGCCAATGCAAAATAACATGGGAATTTCTTTTTTAAATTTTATGTTATATTAGGTATTTCCTACATTAATGTTCAATCTGTGGGAATTTATTATTATGGAAATTTAAGGTGAGAGCAGCAACTCTAAGGGGGAAAATACTGAGATGTTTTCTGTAATTTTTTAGATGTTTAAGAGATTTGGTAAATCTTATTGCAAAAACTAAAAAATCAGTAAAAATAAAAAAGTTACCTGCTCTTTGGCTAAGTTTAGAGTGTCCTTTAGCTCATTGTCCTTTGCAACCAATAGTTCTGTCAGTTGGGCATATTCTGGACCAGAAAGCTTATTCGTTTTAGGAGCAATAGCATTTTCAATAATTTCTCTACAAGAAAAAATCGATTTAGCTTAATATCAATTTACCGGTTACTGTTGGATATTATAAAATATAATAAACTCACTTTGCTATAAGTTCTATATCATCAATTATATAGAGGAGCTTCTCTCTGGTGCTGATTTGAGACATTGATAATTGAATTAAGTTAAAGTAAAAAATAATTTTTTAAAAATGTAAAATCCAAATTTTCTATAACGAATTTACTAAAGAAATATAAATTTTAATTAAACATAAATTAACAATAACAAGACTTAACGTAATAAACACAGAACACAAATATATAGTAATAAAAATAAACATCACATAACCTCAAAAACGGTAAAGTGTCATTCCAAAGTAAGGCTGAATCCACATTGAGACGTAATTACGGATCTGTTGGAACCACGTGATTGCTGTCAGCCAATAAAAGATAATAAGAGACCCAAAAGGTTTTACATACCTACGTGAGGGAAAACACGGATAGAAGTTGGTTAATTCGAACTTCATTCCGTATTTGGTCCGTTGTTGTTTTTTATTGTTATTTTTAAATTTTTACCAAATTTTTTTTAACTAGTTGTTATTTTGCGCCATTCTTTTTAGAATGTCGTGTTTGGGCTCGACCCCGGATTCCACATATTTTCAATGTATCTATTACGGTTTTTTAATTAATAGTCAGTGCCAAAAGCATTTCGAGTTTTGCGCCAACGAGAATATTTAATTTTAGCTTTTGACTTTAATGGCCCCTATGATGGGATCCGAGAACCCTTTTACAATCAAGGCATAAAAATAGGTTGAAGGAAATATGGGAGATCAAAATTGTAAACACCAAATACTCGAGTAAAAATGTAACGTAAGTGGATGGAATAAAAGTCACAGATAGGTTTGATAGCCCCAAGTATTCGTAATTACATACCAATGTGGATTTAGGCGCAGACCTTTGGGAAGAAGAAGACATGAGAACTGTCAGCATAATTTGATTTCCTACTAGACTTCTGGTGGTTAAAAATAAACTTCTTTACGACCAACAAAGAATCGATGAAATCAACATGAACTTGCAAAATTATAATAAATTTAATGTGTTTGTGGCTATGGTCGACGTGTTTGATCATGCAACTGCTAATGATTACACAGTTGCTACAAAACACTGATTGTGTTATAGCAATCCGATAGTAAGACCTTTAAGGTCGATCCACAATATATGAGAAGCCAAATAAAAAAAAAATGATATCACTATAGATAGACTTTAAGAACTTAAAAAGTAACTTTACTTTAATAAACGTAAGACTTTTTTAGATGCTTTATACATAGAGAATATCCGGAAATATATTCAGACTCAAAATAGATAATATATCCACATCGGCAACATACGACTTTACAAACCTAACCGAATTAGACATCAAATTAATCTGCAATAGTGCTATGCACAAAAAAAACATTCATCTATTGTCATTAGTATAATATTCGGCATTATAGATTCATCTAATATTTATGAATGAAGTCAGCCGTTAGTATAAAAACCAAATGGTAATTAATTCCAAACATATTGTGGCTGCAGCTAATGCAAATTTCTTTTATTTAAGTTCCACTGTAATATTATCTGTTGATATAGATAAAAGTCCATACTGGAGTGGACTAAAAATTATATTTTACCAATACTATAGCCCCTTCATAATTACACATAATAAAACACTTCTTTTACTCTAATTTAGAATACATATATCCAGCAATATGTTAATGTAAAGTTCTTTCCACACAGACATCGGTTCAATTAAAATAAAAACAATGCGACCTCGATAATAAGCTAACCTCTCGATAATAAGTAAACTCTAGGTGGAAATGGTGGAAAGTCCCAGTAGTTATTCCATTACGAATAAAAAACTGTAGCTCTGGTTATATGTTCCTAAGATATACAGGGTGTCCCAAAAGTAGACGTCTAAGCGAAAAGAAGCGATAGAGGAGGTTATTTGCAATCAAAACAACTGAATATATTATTATCCGATTGTCAATGGTTTAAAAATTATTAGAATTTTTCTGTTTTTTATAAAAATCGCTTCAAGCATAATGTACAAAATTTATGCAAAAGAATATAATAATTTATTTGCTTGTTATTTGGTGCGAGTGTGGCTCTAAAGAGTGCACTGTTTCATAAATATGATTTGGATGCCTAATTGTTTCTTTCAGTAGTAAGAAACAAATTATTTCTCAATGGGTTTCATTTATAATACAAAGTATTTGGGTTTTCAACTATCAGTAAGTTCTCCTACGGTGAAATATCTTCAGATAATTAATAATTGCTTCAAGACTTTTCGATTGACATTTTTGTTTAGCTAATCGTTTTTGGACAAAAATCACAATCATTTTTCGTAATAACGTTGGCCGCTTATCTTATTTTTCTTCGCAGTTTTCCTTCAGTCTGGCATTCATGAAATCATCCTCAAAAAATCTTTTAGGTTCAGGTCAGGTAAGCGCGGCGGCCTACCATCCAATGCTTCCCTTCCTATCAATCCATTATTAAAAGTAGTATCAGTATGTTGCCTATTACGATTTGAAAAGAGTGAGGACGAGGTCCATCGTATTGCAGCCACATGTCTCGACGTGTTGCTAGAGATACGTCTTCAAGTAAATTGTTCAAGTTATGTTGCAAAAAATTTAAGTAATCGCTGTTAAGTCTTCCTTGTAGCTCGAACGGTACAATTAATTTGCCCATAGATTGACTGAAAACTAATGCTGAAAACGATAATTTCTCACCCTTTTAGGACACACTTTAAGGCAATAATCGTAGCAAATAGCAAGCATATACCTGAGAATAATCTTTCTATAATTTTTTTGCAGTTTAAATAATGCTATTTCTAGATTTACTACTTCTACTAAAAACTTAGCATCTAAAAGCTTAGTTAAAACATATTGGGGAAGTACCGTCGCGAGCTATAAGTAGCATATAAATGATATAGATCGGCTATTGCGCGCCAAAACTGGGAGCAAAGTTCAAGGTGGAGACCGACCGTGCGAAGGGCGACAGTCGTCGATCGAACAAGATAGATCATCTTGTTCGATCTGCATCTTGCTATATTTGTTACTTTGAAACTCACGTTTATTTTGCTAGATTAAAATATACATTTTCATATCTATATAACTAATTGTAACTTATTCTATTTAATAATAGGTCTTAAAAGCTAGGCGGACTAAAAACTAATTCTAATAATATGTACAACGCAATACTAATACTATACTGACTGCCGCTTCTCGTGGGTTCTGGGCTGGCAGACCTGGTATTGGGGGAGGGTGTGCTGACCTGGACGGAGGTGGGGGGTTGGTCGGAGCAGGGGATCAGTCTCGCCGTAGTGTGTCGCCGGGGAGGTGGTACGGAGCGATGGGGAAGGCTCGGGTGGAGTGAGAGATCCGGATCAGGGGGTTGCGGTGCTCCAGAGCAGTGGCCAGGTACTTGTCCTTCAACTTTGTCAGGTGGTCTGCCAAGGGTTGTGCTTGGAGATCTCGCAGGATGGTAGTGTTGCGCACGCACCATGGTGCGCCTGATATAATCCGGAAAGCCCTGTTTTCCACTGCTTGAAGCCGCTGCATGTGGCAAGGTTGGATGTTTGCCCAAGTGGGGAAGGCGTAGGAGATAATAAGGCGGATAGTTTGTTCTTGGGGTGGAGCAGGGAGTACAGAGACGATAGCTGGCCTTTGGCCTTGCCCGCCTGAGCCTTGGCGTGTTTTTCCCAGGTCAGCTTGCGGTCGAAGATAACACCTAAATAACGGGCCTGGACGGACCAGCCGAGATTAGTGGTTTTCCATTTCAGATGGCCAGCAGGTGCTTTTTTCCTTTTTGAAAAGAACACCAGCTGGGTCTTCCTGGGGTTGACCTCCAGTCTCCAGCGATCCATCCAGGAGTAGAGGGAGTTTAGGTGTCCCTGAATCCTGATTTTAATATGCTGTTTGTTGGGAGAGGTGGTGAGTATTGCGGTATCGTTCGCGTATTGGAGTATAGTATTGTGTGGAGACGGGGGAAGGTCGCGCATAAAAACGTTGAATAGGAGAGGGAACAGAGGGGAACACCTCTCTTATTGGGTGGAGAGTGGAAATAAAACCGTCGGCACAAACACGAAAGGATCGGTTGGTCAAAAAGGAGTGGACAAGTTTTACAAGGCAGTCGGGAAAATGGGCATCGGCTAGTTTATGCAACAAACCGTCGTGCCACATTTTGTCGAAGGCCCTGCTTATGTCTTGAAAAACAGCTCCGGTGTGCAATCCACGGTTTGCTCCTGAGAGAATGTGGAAAGCAAGCCGGGTCGTTTGATGGGTGGTGGAGTGTTTAGTTCTAAAACCGAATTGACCATCAGGGATTATTTCGTGTCTGCTGCAAAACGTGGTGAGCTGATTGAGGATAGCTCTTTCGGCGTTTTTTCCCATTGCTGAGAGAAGACTTATTGGCCTGTAACTCGAGGGGTTTGTTACTGATTCTCCCTTTTTTAAAGAGTTTTCTTAGACGGTTGCGCCGTCTGATATCGTCTGGGATATGAGTTTTATTGAAATTCCTTGAGAGCTCCCAAGCTGATGATAAAGCTTCAGAGATATTTTGCGTTAACTTTTCTTTTTTTTGGTCGAGACGTGAGTGGGTTCTTGGGTGGGCCATAAATTGAATGGAATGGCTTCCGCCATTTCCTGTATGATGAGACCCTTTTGATTTTGGCGCCTGCATCCCCAGTCGAGGTGCTTGGCTTTCAAGTCGCCTCTTACCAAGATGGGGGTGTCAGGGGAGAAGAGGTTTGCCGTTTGAACCCGGGTTACTTCCCTGGTGGGACTTGAGTAAACGGAGCCTATCAGTATAGGGCCGCTACTCATTTGAACCATCTAGCCTGTCATTCCTTATGACATTATAATTAGCTAGAAAGAAACAGTGTTGGGGCTTTAAGAACGTCCCTTGAATCAGGAGAACATCGAGGCCGTGATCTTTAAGAAACCTTTGTATTTCCGCCTTTTTCCTGCCAATACTATTAATATTGACAGAGGCGATTTTTAAAAGCGAAGGTTAAAAACGAGGGGTGTCAGCCATTAAACGATTTGAGGAGCAGGGGGGAATGACTGCATCAGCTGTAGGAACTCCTGTTGCATGTTTGTCATGAATTCGGCGAACATTTTATGTTGAGTGGGAGTCGAACCTGTTTTGGGGCGCGGTAGGTGGCGCCGGGGTGGAAGCAAGTGTTGTAGCAGCGAGTTTGGAATTGTTTTGTTGTCCCCACTTAAAGTTGGAGACGGTATGGACTGCCGCTGCCGCCGGGATTTAGTGATTTGTTTGGAATTTCTGGGATATCCTTGATACGAAGCGGTATGGACACCGCCACAGTTGGCGCATGTCGGGGGAGTAGCGAGCGGTTTTTCAATATATAATAAATGATCATTGCCGCATTTCACGTATTTGAGATGCGCGTTGCAACGAGTTTGACCGTGACCAAAGAGTTGACAGTGGTGGCATTGGGTGCTGCGTCTTTGGCTCGCTGAGCTTCAACACGTATCACCACGGCACCCAGGGCACGAAGTTGGAAGATTTCCTGTTCTTCCCTGGGGAGTACGACTAGAACCAATGGGACTGGTTTCCTGTCGGCGTTATACCAACGAGAGACGGAGAATGAGTGAAAACCTTTGGATTTTAGTTCCTCATCTATTCTAGAGGTTAGCCATTGCTCAGGAACTTCTCGAAGGACGACATAGATTCTTTTCTCTTCAGGAAGAGCAAAAGAATGACAATAGGAGGGATCCTCTCCCTTTTTGGAGCTTGGGGGGCGGGTTGGCGGGATTGGATGGAGCGCTTATCGAATTGGTTTTTTGTTGGGACGGAGCAGAGTTTCTTCTCCTCCTTTTGGAGGAGACGACGATGAAGTCGTTGTCATCCTCCTTGGGGTGGGGCCATAGGCGGATACAGGGGCAACAGTCGATAATTCTACTTCAACTACTTGATCAGAATTTTTGGACTTGGCTTCGGCTTTTAGCCTGGCTTCACGCTCAGCCACTTGGGCTGCTTGCCGTTCTAGGCATTCCTGGAAATGAGCGGTTATCCGCTCTTGGGCTGCAAGGTTGGCCTGCAGTAGGGAAGCTCTGTCATAGTCCATCTCGCGACGGTTATGACAGAATCTTTCCTCTGGGATGAGCGGAGACCTGCTGCGGTCTGACTCGTCACCGCTGCTAGACATAATTTAGTGTGAATACACTTGATAGCACATTCACAGTCACTACACTTTCACTTTTACACTTTTGAAACACACACTCGTGAAACGCTCGATTAAGATCGGAACGCGTCGCGTCGAACTAGGCCCACACCAGAGGTCTAACGATGTATAACTATATATAAACTTTTTGTCCTACTTGATATTCTGATTTATTTCTATTTACAATGCGGTCAAATCAAATTTTAGCTTTTCCTTTCTTGTCGTTAGTTCGAGAGCGAGCGAGTTTGTAATAATATTCCATACGATTATTTCAATCTCGGACATATTTCATTATTAACTGCTCTTGATTGTATAAGGTTTCCGGTGGTCTACTGGACCTTTGACCAAAAATAAGCTCCTAGGGTGTAAACTCATAAGTTTTATTTTTAGTGTTGTTGTAGCAGATTACTGCATACGGCAGAACATTAAAAGGATTTTCATCAGGGTTTTCAGTTTATTCTTTCAAACGGTGTTTTGGGGGTTTCAGTGATTACAAGGAGAGTACTAAGATTTTTTCTATAATTTTTACCTTTTGACAAATATCACATTTTTTTATAAAAACCTACATCGCGAGTTAAACCAGGCCAGGTATATCTTTCTTTTATACGCCTGACTGTTTCGTTTATGCCACGGTGTAGGTTATTTTTCCCTGTGTGGTATTTATCTAAGGTGATAGGGATTTGGTCTTGATCTGGTGTTAAAACGATGCCTTGACATATTCTTAATTTAATATCTTTGTCGGCAAAGATATACGAAAATAATTCGAGAACCGGTAGGTTAAGATTATTTTCAACACAATAAGTTTGAGTAAGGTCAAATTCATTACTGCACGTGTAAAGAGCATAGAAAAGGTGTTGTGCAATTAAATCTTTATTAGCTGGCAAAAGAAAAATAAAATATTTTCGATTTTTTACACTTGTGCTTGACAGGATATTAACTTTATGAGCTTCAAATTCAATATTCTCTTCGAGTAAATCGTCCATTATTTTATAATGAAGATCTTCGAGTTTAGTTTGACAAAAGAAACTTACGATGTTTTTGTGTGATTTGTCTAAAAGTTGTGAATTAGAAATTTCGATTTTTGAATAATCAATAATTGACTGAGTACTGTATAAATTTACGAATCTATTGTAGTCTTGGGTCATTTCTTTATCATCATCATCGGGTTCATCTTCATTGGAGAGGGGTATTTCTTTACTAGTAGAGGGCTAGTCTTCATTGGCGGCAAGGATAGTAATTTTTGATTGAAGACCTATACAATCCTTGACATGATTAATTTTTACCCTTGAAAGAGCGTCCGCAGTTTTGTTTATTTTACCAGGCTTATATTCGATTTTATAGTCGTACTCCTCTAGTTTTAGGCGCCAACGAGCTAATCTACTGCCGGGATCCTTGATTGAGAAAAGCCAAGTCAAAGGACGATGATCAGTAATTAGAAGAAACTTACGACCGTAGAGATACGGGCGGAAATGTTTCACAGCCCAGACGATGGCTAAGAGTTCTCTTTCTATAGTGGAGTATCTCGTGTCAGCACTACAGAGAGTCCTTGATGCATAGGCTATTGGGAGGTCCTTTCCTACAGGTCCTTGTGAGAGTACAGCTCCAATAGCGAAGGCACTAGCATCGGTTGTTAGAACAAACGTTTCCTCAAAGTTTGGGTATATAAGAATTGGATCGGATACAAGAGGCTTTTTAAGATCGTTAAATGAATTCATACACTCAGAATCAAAATTAAAAGAAGTGTCTTTCTGTAAAAGAGTCGTCAGAGGTTTTGAGATTTTGGCGAAATTAGAAATAACGCGTCTGTAATATTCCGCAAGACCTAAGAAAGATTTGACATCCTTGGTGGTGGTAGGAATGGGAAACTTCTAAATACACTCAATTTTAATAGGATTGGGTTTAACGCCGTCCTGGGTCCCAAATAAGCGATGTTCCAAATAAGCGACTTCCTTCCTAAGAAATTCGCACTTGTCAGGCTGAATTTTTAAATTTGCCTTACGAAGACGTTTAAAAACCTCAGTAAGTCTAGCGATGTGCTCATGAATAGTAGGCGAATAAATTATTATGTCGTCCATGTAAATCAAGCAACGTTCGTTCAGGATACCAAGAAGAATGTTCTCCATAACTCGCTGGAAGGTAGATGGAGCGTTCTTCAGACCAAATGGCATTCGGACGAATTCAAAATGACCATTTTCTACAGAAAAAGCTGTCGTGGGAATGTCGTCTGGATTTATCTCGATCTGATGAAACCCTAAAGCGAGATCGAGCGTAGTGAAGTACTGATATTCCCTATCTGGTCGAAAAGATCGGAAATCCTGGGGTTTGTTTTGACTAAAACAAGGACGATTTTGGACCTGATTTGGATTAGCATTTCCAAAATTCCTGTTCTGGTTTCCATTGTTGGTTCTCCATTGTTGTTGCAAAAAACTATTTCCATTTACACCTTGTTGTGGTTGATGACGGAAATTTGGTGGGTTCGGATTATGACGTTGAAATGCCTGTGGGTCACCATAAGAAGGCGAGTTAAAATGACATTGATTGGTAATATGACCAATACGACCACAAATTCCACATTTAGGCAATTGGGTTTGCCTTGGCATCATTGGTTGAGTTGTTGGCCTCTGCATAGGGGGTTTCGAAGTTTTCTGATTCTCAAAATATGAAAGCTGAAGCTCCCTACGAATTCTGGATTGGGCTTCTAAAAGTGTGGAAGGGTTGCTAGCTCGAATGAGTTGTCGTAGACGGTGTTCCAGACCCGTTAATAAGGTATTTAGAACCATAGTCTCAATTAATGTGGTTTGTGCTAATTTTTGTTCTTTAGTTGTTAATAAAGGTGATTTTTGAATGCACGAATGCATTTTTGCGTTCAAAACTTGTAAATGGTTAAAGAATGAACTGGCGATTCGCCCGGTAGTTGCTTAAGACGTTGCAGGTCTTGTATAAGCGAAGACAAGTCTCTTGAGTCACCAAAATGTAATTAATTAATTACTAAAAATACTTTTCGTTGTGCGTTTGCCATATCGTATGCGCAATCGCACGCATTGATAAAATTGCTTAAAAAAATTTGATTACCCTCAAACTTGGGTACAATTGAAAATATTTCAGAGACCTTATAAGGCTCTACCTCAACACTGATGTTTGCATCTTGAAAACGTTCTTGACCTTCTTCGGCCATTTTGTTAAATTTACTTAAAATGCAAAAGAAAATATAGCAATTCAATTACTTTAGTACGTTAAGGAAAAATTGGTTAAAATTAAGCATCTAATAAATTTTTATTTTATTTCAGGGAAAAGGTTCAAGGACAAATATTCTTGAAAAATCGAACAGTTTCGAATTATCAAAACACTCAAAAAAAAAGAATAATAATAAAAAAAATTTAAATCAATCAAAAAAACAAATAATATAAACGAGACGATTCTTTACTTACAAAAAATAATACTCCATGAGAGCCGTGTTCTCGTTCGACTGCGCCAAATTGTTATCTCTCACAACTCAAAAACCACTTTTAAAAAAAAATCTATTTATAAAATATTAAAATTTAAACTGGCATAGTTTCTGCCTATAATTATTCTGTAATTAATCTGTTTTTTACAATAAAACTTAAACCTATTTATACTAAATCTAACTGCTGACTACGTGAGAACTCGTCTTTATCTCCTAGATTCCATAATATAGTGTGATCCGATTCAAGGATGCTGATTTAGCGGTTCCCATGAGAAAGGTCGCCCACGTGCATAGGAAGATCCAATATAACATATATATACAGTTTTTTTAATTGCAAATGACTTTAATTTGTGGGGTTTAATTAATTTATATACGGTAGTCTATTGCTGATCATAGATAACGAGTAGTTATAATTTCTTGGAGAGGCGATTCATATTCGTTAGATAAAATTTTATATTAAATTCCTTAAATATAGGTTCTATGCAAAATGGAACCAAAAATATTTTTATTTAAATTTCTGTAAACTGATTTTGCTTAATATAATGGTTTGAAGAACTGCCATTCTCCCAAGTAACAAGTTTGTTAGGTCTAATGACAAAAGTTAGGAATAGTGACGCCCTGTGTTTTTAGAATGTGTTTATCATAGTTAACGTGCTTTCTACCAAGCTTCTTTTGGAGGATTTTCAGTATAATTTACTTACGCATACATACAAATCATAAAATATGTTCCCGCAACAATGAAATTACTAAATTTCACGGGTTTACTTTTACTAATTACTAGATAAATTTTTTAATTGAAGACAAAATTTTGTCCGTCCCTGAGTCTTAGCGGTCTTAGAGTCTAAGAGGACGCGTTTAATCAACTCGACTATTTATATTTACCGCATAATATTATAGCAATAGCACATGTGATGAACGCCAGATAGTAGCAAAAGGTTCGTTTAAGGTTAAACAAACTTAAGTTTCCGGTTTTCCACTAAACGAACAAAACAAAAACAAAACACAAACTTGTGTCGAAAAAAACAAAATTGCAACTGTTCGCAAACGTTTTAAAGACTCGAAGTTTTTGCGACAGTTGCTGTTTTGTTTTTCGGGTCCCGTTCGGAAGCGGTAAACATCAAAGAGTTTTACGTATTTGAGAACTGGAGTCTGTCTAGTGGAAACAGCACGTTGCGTTTTTAAACGCGTACCTAGTTGCTTTTCAGCTGTTTGTGTGTAGGGGTGTATTTAATAAAACAATAAAAATAAACCACAGGTAAGTTGATACGAAACGTTTATCAATAGATATACAATGCAGTATAAATATAGGTATACTATTGTATTAATTCGAAAGGAATCTGCCAAAATAATATACAGGGTTATTCACGTAAAACGCACCTTAATATTATTATGAAAATGTAAATACGTTAATTATTTTTCTAATTTTTGTACTATTTTTATTAGTATTCTGTAGTTAAAGTTGATTCGTAGGGTTTCTTTAGGGTTCTACTTACGTTTGGTTAATTATTTTTATCTATAGTGTTTAGTTTTTAGGTAATTTATCTTGTTCGAGAGCCCCATTTTGGCCCCAATTTAGGTTATTTAGGTTATATTATTGTAAATCCCTGTAGTTCTAATTTTCTAGAAGTTATATACTTGCTTGCTTTGACTGTTAGTATTCTGCTAAAATTATTGGTCGCTTTCGGCAAAAACAATGAAGATAATTCCAAATATTTCGAAACTGTTCCATCGGGTCTTAAAAAGGACGCGCTTCGTGACAATTCATTCAGTTTTAATTGTTTAGTCAGTTTTTACCTTGAAAACAATTAAACGACAGTCAAGGCGAGTTAGGTTAGTGTTTTTTTTGACGTTGACAATAAAAGTGTGTTCCCGAATTTCGTTACAATTGGTGTCAGAAGTGGGATATTTGGAAGCTCATTTTAGTGGGTGCCTTTAACAAGAAGTCAAGCCAAGATGGAGACCGAGAAATTAATGGAGCTGCTATTAAGGAAGTTTGAAGAGCAAAAAGTAGAACAAGAAGAACGAGACCGTAAACAGAAGGAAGAACAAGAAGAACGAGACCGTAAACAAGAAGAACGAGACCGTAAACAGAAGGAAGAACAAGAAGAATGAGACCGCAAACAAGAAGAGCGAGACAAGAAACAGGAAGATTTACTAAAGACAATTAAATTTGACCTAAAGAAAGAAAATGAAGACCTGATTCGAACCATGCAAGATGATTTACTTAATTTAAAAGATAATCTTAAAAAGGAGCAGGAGGAACGAGACAGAAAACAAGAGGAACGAGTTTTACAACTTAAAGAAGATCTGGAGAAGAATCAGAAACAATTAATGACTAACTTTGAAGCAACGGTAGAAGAAGAATTGGGGCAAGTACAAAAAAAGATCCAAAAACTAGAGATGAGAGTAAAACGGACTCCTCTTCATCCCGATCCTGGAATACACAATGATAAAAGTAAAGCCACCAAAATTCGGCGGCAAAGAAGCATGGAGTACCTATTTGAATCAATTTGAGGCCGCTGCTAGGGGAAATCGCTGGGATAACGAAGAAAAGGCAATCAATCTTAAGCTAAGCCTTAGAGGAGAAGCTACAGAAATATTAAGAATGGTGCCATCTGAGGATCAGCTCAATTTCGACATACTGGTGCGTACCTTAGAGATGAGATACGGTGAAGCCCATCTACAACAAGTGTACCAGGCTCAATCGAAATCTAGAAGACAACAACCCGAGAAAGGACTCCAACAGTTTGAAGCCGATGTTGCTCGATTAGTAAGTCTGGCTTACCCATCAGCCCCAACAGAGTTCCGAGAACAAATTTCTATAAATTGTTTTATTAACGGATTTCGAGATCCAGATACTAACCACGCTCTGAGGATGGCTCATCATAAAAGTATTTCAGAAGCTTTGGCCCATGGACTAGAGTATGAGGCAGCCTTTCAAGCAACTAGAAGGCACCCACGAATAAGACAAATCAGAACTTCGGAAAGTGATCTCGAAGACCGCCTAAAGAAGATTGAATCATTATTAGCGAGTAAACCTAAAAGACCATTGCAATGCTGAAATTGCAATGAGGAGGGGCACCTTAAACGTCAATGCCCCAAGCCTTTAGGAGACCCAAGGAACCAGGAAAACTTCAACTTCCAGCTGGCTGGGTGCTACCAAGCCCCACGTATAAGACTAAACCGGCTGCCACATCCTGGCTCCGGCCGTTGAATGTGAGATGGTAGTGGATACAGGATCAAGTCATACTATAGTGAAGCCGAACATCGTAGCATACTATAGGCTTTCAGCACCACCCAATTTAATTCTGGAGTTTGCAAATGGAAAAAGGATCCCGATTCTTGGATTGCATGAAGCTACAGTCACAATTGGCTTAACAACATTCCAACAGCCAGTACTAGTGGCAGAAATTATGGATGATGTCATATTAGGATTAGATGTTATGAATGCTCAGCAGTTTAAAATGGATGTATATAACCGGATATTGACGACGAGAAAGTTAGTCGTTAAGTTATTCAAGGATGTTACTATACCAGGAAATTCAGAGGTCGTGGTTAATGCTACAACTGGAGGAAAAGAGGGAGAAACTGTTTTGATTGAGCCCATGGAAAACTGCAAACTATATGGTCAAGGAATTTTTCCAGCCAAGACGTTATCTACGCAGAAGAAATCTACTGTTTTGGTTCGCATGGTAAATTTAAAAGGATATGATCAACACCTGAAACAAGGAGAGAACATTGGCGTATGCTCTGAAGTAGTGGCAGTCATGAAAAAAGCTGATAGAAGTCCTTATTCAAAGAGACCTTTTCCTGCATGTTTACAAAACCTATTTGAAGAATCTTCTGCCAATTTAACCATGGACCAGTGTAGTAAATTGCGACGTCTTCTTAAAGAAAATCAGGATGTGTTTTCCTTGCACGATAATGACCTGGAAAGAACTGATTTGGTGCAGCATCGAATTAACACTGGAGACAATGCTCCGATTAAATAAGCACCTCGAAGAATTCCGATAGCTAAACAAGGAGAAGTTTCCTCAATGCTTCAAGAAATGAGGACACAAGGAGTGATAGAACCTTCTCAGAGTCCTTAAACATCCCCAGTTATGCTAGTGAAGAAAAAGGATGGATCCACTAGATTTTGTGTAGACTATCGGCGACTGAATGACATTACCAAGAAAGACAGTTATCCCCTACCAAAAATTGATGACACCCGGGACACGCTATCAGGTTCACAATGGTTCTCAACACTCGATCTAAAGAGTGGATACTGGCAGGTAAAGATGCACCCAGAAGATAAGGAAAAGACCTCATTCTCGACTGGAACAGGACTTTGGCAGTTTACAGTCATGCCCTTTGGACTCTGCAATGCTCCAGCTACCTTTGAGAGACTTACGGAAACAGTTTTACGTGGAATGACTTGGGAATCATGTTTAGTTTATCTGGATGATGTCATCAATCTGGGAAAAAAATTTGAAGATTATTTGAAGAATATTCAAAAGGGATTTGTTAAACTCCGAGAGGCCAACCTGAAGCTGCTAAGTCCTAAAAAATGTTGCTTATTTCAAAAATAAGTTTAATACCTTGGCCATGTAATATCAGAAAAAGGTGTCAAGACTGATCCAGATAAAGTAGAAGCAATCGAAAATTGGCCACGACCCACTGACAAACACCAGTTAAGAAGCTTTCTGGGGCTTTGTACCTATTACAGAAGATTTGTAAGAAATTTCGCTAATCTTGCAAAGCCTTTACATAAGCTCACGGAGGACAAAATGATATTTAGTTGGTCAACAGACTGTGAAGACGCATTTCAATAGTTAAAAAGAGCACTATGCACATCTCCAATTTTAACATATCCGATTCCTGGACAAACTTTTATTTTGGATACCGATGCAAGTAATGTTGGAATTGGGGCCGTTCTATCACAAAAATATGAAGATGGCGAGCAAGTGATAGCTTATTTCAGTAAAACGTTATAAAAACCAGAAAGAAACTATTGTGTCACTTAGAACTGACCATGCTTCGTTGAAATGGCTGTTTCAGTTTAAAAACCCCGAAGGACAAATAGCAAGGTGGCTTCAACGATTACAAGAGTACGACTTTACAATAGAACGTAGAAAAGGCAAATATCACCAAAATGCCGATGCTTTATCGAGAAGACCCTGTATTGAAACATGTCAACATTGTTTTAAAAAGGAATCAAAACAGCATCCAGAGATATTTACTTGTAATCGTATTGGCCTTCACAGTTCTAAAGAGTGGGATGTAGCTAGTTTAATCCAAGATCAGTGTGATGACCCAGTATTTGGTCTTATTTACAAACTGAAATCTCGAGAAATTTCAAAACCAGAATGGAAAGATATTTCTGACAAATCTCCAGAACTAAAAGCTTATTGGTCTCAATGGAATTCATTGGTTATAAAAGATGGATTGTTAAAAAGAGTTTGGAAGAGCGTAGATGGAAAAGAAAAGACATATCTGACAGCCCTTCCTCGAAAACAGATTCCGGAAGTTCTTGAAGCTGTTCATGGCGGTGTCGGCGGAGGACATTTTGGAGTTAGTAAGACCTTGGCAAAAGTTAGAGAACGGTTTTACTGGCTGAACAGTCATCAGGATGTTGAACGCTGGTGCCGACAGTGTGAGCAGTGTTCGTCAAGCAAGGGCCTAAGAACCCGGACAAGTGGAAAGATGATGCAGTATCTTGCTGGTGCACCCTTTGAACGAATTGCCATAGACGTAGCAGGACCCTTTCCTACTAGTAGCTCCGGAAACCGATATGCTCTTGTTGCTATGGATTACTTCAGTAAGTGGCCCGAGGTTTATCCGATTCCAAACCAAGAAGCAACGACAATAGCTGAAATGCTGTTCCAGAACTGGATTTGTCGATTTGGTGTACCCAGAGAGATACATTCAGACCAAGTACTAGAACTAGTACAAGAACTTTGAACTTGAACAAATATTCCAACAAGTATGCCAGTTGCTGGGAATCAATAAAACCCGTACAACCCCACTACACCCTCAGTCTGATGGAATGGTTGAAAGATTTAACCGCACATTTGAAACCTATTTGAGGATGGTGGTAAACTCTAAGCAAACCGACTGGGATACCTGTATACAACCATTCCTATTGGCATATCGTTCTTCTATCCACAAGTCAACTGGAAAAAGTCGGGCAAAAGTTGTCTACGGTGATGAACTTCGTTAACCTTTGGACATTATTACTGGAAGACCCCATAAGTCTGAAACCCTTGAGGAGTACGTCGACCATTTACAAGAGCGTTTAAAAATTGTTCACGAACAAGCACGGGATAAACTTCAACTAGAAAGTAACAGAATGAAATCACGTTATGACATAAAGGCAAATTCTATCGGTTTTAATCCTGGGGATAAAGTCTGGTTATACAATCTACGGAGGACGAAGGGCAAGTCACCAAAGCTCCAGAAGGATTGGGAAGGTCCATTCAATGTGGTCACCAGAATTAACGACGTGGTGTACCGTATCCAGCGACATCCGACAACGAAGATGAAAATTGTAAACATCGTCCGGTTAGCGCCCTATCATGACTCAGGTGGTCCTATGTTTGATCGGGACGATTAAACTTGAGAGGGGAGCAGTATTATGAAAATGTAAATACGTTAATTATTTTTCTAATTTTTGTACTATTTTTATTAGTATTCTGTAGTTAAAGTTGATTCGTAGGGTTTCTTTAGGGTTCTACTTACGTTTGGTTAATTATTTTTATCTATAGTGTTTAGTTTTTAGGGAATTCATCTTGTTCGAGAGCCCTATTTTGGCCCCAATTTAGGTTATTTAGGTTATATTATTGTAAATCCCTGTAGTTCTAATTTTCTAGAATTTGTATACTTGCTTGCTTGCTTTGACTGTCAGTATTCTCCTAAAATTATTGGTCTCTTTCGGCAAAAACAATGAAGATAATTCCAAATATTTCGAAACTGTTCCATCGGGTTTTAAAAAGGACGCGCTTCGTGACAATTCATTCAGTTTTAATTGTTTAGTCAGTTTTTACCTCGGAAACAATTAAACGACAGTCAAGGCGAGTTAGGTTAGTGTTTTTTTGACGTTGACAATAAAAGTGTGTTCCCGAATTTCGTTACAATATTATAGCTAAACTATTTAAAGAAAAATTGAAAAAAAAACAACTGAAATTAGAAGGGACTTTCCAAAGGTATCTTTTAAAATTATTTTGTTATTATACAGGGTGTTTTAAAATACTTAAAAAGGGAAAAAAATTGTTTTTTTTTTTTTAAATAGAAAAAACCTATTTCTCCTTTGTTTCAGTATCTCTACTTATTTTTGCTTCATAGAAGCAACACAAACCAAGCACCAACCATGATAAAAAAATCATCTTTATTATTAAACATTTCCATAACTTTTGTAGCACAAAACAAACAACACACTAGTTCGTTTGGTGGAAAAGCACTAAAAACTATAACGAAACTCCGATAAATTTGTCTGCTTAGTGGAAACAAAAACTTAGTGGTTGATTTTTTTGTTTTATGTGTTTCAAAAAACAAGAACAAAACAGAAACTCGACTAGTCCGTTTGGTGGAAAACCGGTTCTAGGTTTACAAAATCTCGCCGTGACTCACTCTGCCTCACCTCACCAAGCTGCGTCTCATTTTGCGCCTGGCCTTAATTGTACCTCGCAATGCTGTCAACAAAAAAAAATTGTGACAGTGACTGACTGACAAGACGAGTGACAGTTATTTTGACTTTTGAATTGGAGGTTAAATTGTTTTTTGAGTTCTTGGATTTTTTATTATTTGTTTTGTGAAAAGATGAATAAAATCGTGTCTTACTATTGAAAATCACCATATTTTGTATTTTTTTACCAGATATACAATATCAAACCTATAGGAATCTCTTAGCATCTCAAAATTGTTGTATAGAATATCTCTGTGGAGAACAAAAGATTTTTTCCAGTAGTTTAGTAACAAATATGGCGGACCTAAATGGAGATATAAGTTTGTTAAAAAAAAAGAGTATTTCTGTCTTTGTAGATGAAGCACTTCCTGATATTCTGGTCGTAACATACGAGTTCGGTCTTAAGATATTTAAGGGTGTTCTGTTGGACTCCACCAAGAGGTAAAAACTTACCCTTGAATTGCTATAAATAAATAATTTTTTAGCTACACCCTTCCTATTCTTAACTTTCCTCTATGAACCTTATTACCATATTAGTCTGGTCTTAACCCAAGGGGCTGCTGATCAAGTTCATGACATTTTGTTGATATAGTAATCTTATTATTACACAAAAGTGATGCATATATTTTTTTCCAATTTCAGGAATTTGCCTTGTGGTGTTCCAAATCTTAATCCAGCCTTTGATATCCCAAAAAACCCAGAGGACAATCCATTATATGCTGTTAACCAAAGATTTGCTTACTTGGACCCTAATGCACAAAAGAAAAAAGTACAGGTACTTCTATCAAGTAATTTAAAATGCTCTTCCAAAGTTCAATAATTGCTTTTCAAAATCTTGAATTTTTAAATTTTATTTTTTTGTTGGGCTTTCCTAGGTATCATATTATAATTGACGAAGAATTTGCCCTAATTACCACTATACTACACTGGCAACATGTTAGATAAGAGTATACATAGTTTTTAATTTAGATGTACTCTGTCTTAGCAATATTCATAGCAATATAGATATGAAATTAATACTAATTCTTGGATGTGTAAAATATGAAGCTGCCATGGTATATTTAAAATGTAAAAACCTCTGAACATTTTTGGCAACATTGAAAAATTAGCAAATCTGGTGAAATAAACACCTATACATTTCATGTATTTGATACTTGGGATTAAGGTTACATATAATACTATGTATGACCTTTACAACCCTTTATTAAGTGAAAAAAAATCTGTTTATTCATTGTCTTGTCCATTTATTTTATGGACAAGACATGGAGTTATCTGTTGTATAACAAGAGTATAAACCTAATCATTAAGACAACATATGGAAATATAAGTAATAACAATTTTTAAAATAATAAATGTATGCAAAACTATATTATGCGATAATTACACAAGTCAATGATAATGTAAAATGTAATTGAATGTATTTCATTTAGTTGTATGACTCTATAGCTTTTCTAAGAGCATGTGATTTTCACTTTAAACTAGCAATTTATTATATTTATAAATAGAGTTCCTTGATACTTTTGCAAAATATCAACAATGTTTCTTTAAAGCAATCATATGCCATAAAGGAATATTAGGAAGATAGAAAATTATTTGAATTTGATTTGCAAGTCTGGGAAGAAATTCACAGATATTTATCTAACTTTAACACATTTGTATTGTCTTCGAATGTTCATAATATAGCATTGTAATTGCAGTTATCATTATAAACCAAATACTGGGACAAAAACTCTTTCCCTTTCTTAAAGTTTATTTAAAAAGCAAATAGGTTTGCTGAATGATTTTATTGGCTTACTTAGCTTACTCAGAGGAATAGCAATATTATGCCTTTTTTAATTTTGAAAATTCTATTAGGTGTTGATAGCAGAGATACATGATGTTATTGCTTCTCTTAAGAATAAGCTGTGTTCTGGACCAGATGGAATCCCAGCATTATTATTAATCCATATTATCTTTAATCCATATTGAACAGATTTGCCGATGTCAATTTAGTTTTGTATGTTAATCACTTTATTTTCACATAACATAAAAAATGTTGTTGACAAAGCTGACTTAAACATAGAGTAAATAAACATGCAATAAAAGAAACAAATATGAACACATAAAAAATAAAGTGATCAATAGCTTGAGGCCAAAATTAAGGCTTTAGGTATTGCAAATTCTCTTCTTTAGTGGATATCTGAGTTAGAAGGAGAACTCAAGTGGTCAATCTTGCCAGCTCATTACCTGGTAAAATATGTCCTAGTGTTCGCAGATTATGTTAAACTTTTTAGCAGTATTGAGTCTTTCATTCATGCTCCTCTTCTAGAAGACGATATTCAATCATTTTTTAATTGATGTGATTTAAACAGGATGTCACTTAATATCAATATATGAAATTACGTTTTCAAGGCAGAGAAACCATATAAATTTTATTTACTTAATAATCTTTTCTTTGGCTCTAAACAGAAGTTTTGGACTTGGGAATCTGGATGGGCTCGACTTGACCTGAGAGCCAGATCAGTCATGCAACAAATAGGGTAATGAAGGCTCTTGGTTTAAGATGCTTGTGCAAATTTCTGAATTTAGAAGTGCATATTGCAGGGACAAATAGGGCTATGAGTGGGTGAGGGATAGTCTAAATTTGGCTACCCTAGAAACATGAAGAATTCTACTAGATTTATGTTTTTTACATAATGGAATAAATTCTGCTAGTATCCTCAGTTGTTACTTTTTAAACTTAGAATTCCTCCAAATATCAGATTGCCTGAATCTTTTGTAATACCATTTCACCAGACTAACTATGGCATGAATGGCCTGCTAGGACAAATAAATCTGTTTGTATCTAAATTTAGTAGGTACTTTTAGGCAAAAATTAAAACAAATTTTGTAAACTGTTCTTTCTTCAATCATAGTCTTGTTGGTAATTCATGGAGGTGTTAAATGATTTACTTTGCCACTGTGATTTTGAGTGACTTGATATGGAGTGTGATACTTTTTACTAAACTTGGATGGGCCTTATTACATTTTTATAATTACAATGTAAATGGATTCCGTTGATAAAAAAATAAAAAACACTTTTACATTGGTCTTTTAGGTACCAAATAAATACAAAAATAGCAAAATGACAGTTCGACTCAGACCTAGACAAGTTCTATGCTCAAAATGCAAAGGAATTTGCAATGAAAATTCAGGTAGATTTGATATGATACTATTTTGTAACATTCTTTTACCTAAATTTCATTATTTTTTGTATTATGTAGAAAATGTATCCAGAAAAAGGAAATCTTCAGAGACTGTAAGCAATGCTCCTTCTGCTAGCAATAGAAGATCAAATGCTGCTCCTCTTACAAGGTAGCTATAAATATTTTTACTTGAAGCATATGCTAAAAACCATGACTAAGTTGAGATTAAGAATTTAAAAAAAAATCTGAACTTCATCATATTTGTTAACATTTAAAATAGGATAATAAATAATTGTAGGTCAGTAAAAACTTATTTAAGTGCAAAAAGAAAATTAAGGGGCTATAGCCAGGGTGAAGAGGAGGATACCAGCAAAACTAAATGTAAAAAATCTGAGAAAACCAATGAAAAATCCCCTGGTAAGCAGTCATTTAACATATGGTTTTCTACATTTGTAGCTTTTCAAAAACAGTTTGTGTATAAAAAATACTCCCTATAGCAGAAAATCCAAACTGGGTCGATCCCGACACAATACCAACAACAAAAAAACCACTGTCTAACATTGAAAATGAGCCCCAAGAAGACCCACTATTCATCAAGCATTCCGAAGAACATTCCCAAGATTTTGAGCCGGCGAGTAGTATAGACGTTCAACCGCCAGTCTTTCAACAGCCAACACAGACACAAGTGTTAAGGGCCGCGAGAAGAACGAGGTAAGTTGAAATAAGATCTTAGAATTTTGTTTTTAGGCTAAACAAACTGAAAATAATTAACGTTTATACATTTTCATTTCATATTTTGGTTTGAATTGTTTTGAAATTAGAAATACATAAATCTCAATGCTTTCTTCAAATAATTGTAACGTTTATTTTTATTTTGTTTACATAAGTTAAGATATATGTGTATTGCCGTACAACTTCAATAGTCTGGGCACATATTGTTCCAGAGTTAATGAGGCATTGGAGCGATTCTTATTATTTTTTTATTTAGAAATTATAACAAAAGAGCACATTATTATAAAATACATAAATCAAAACTTTATAGAAAATAAGTTCAATTTTACAATCATATGGTTTATATTTACATATTATATATCACTGATTACATTTAAAAAAATATATGTATCTGTTTCAGTTTGAACCCTATTTGATATAGCAATATTGCATCCTTTTTCCTTGAGCCTTTTTAGGATTAATATACTCATATCTTCACTGGGAAGATTGTCTTCCTGTCTCTTGATTTTAAGTTGGTATTTTTTCAGCACTTCAAAGGTAGGCCGAATTTTTCCCTTCCTTCTTTTACCAACACGGTACACCTTAATAATATCATCGTAACTAATAGAAATTTTCATATTTTCGTTTACTTCGACACTCCCTTGAATCTGATAGCCAGAGAAAACTCATTGACCGCATTTGTACGACTTTCAAAGATTTGGTGATTCCTTCTAAATTTTTCTGGGTTAATGGACGAAGTTTTTCCTCAAGCTCTGAGAGTAGTATATTTTCGACATCTGCTTCTTTCAGTTTTATTATAATCTCAGAACATGATAATGATTAACTTTTTTTAATATCCTTTGAAGTTATGTCTCTCCAAGACTGATTAAGATTGTCTACTGCATCTTTCAAATTGTACTGCTTTAAAAGGGTTGGTATGTATTGACTGTTGTGTAAAATGATATGAATAATAATGCCATTTTCTTTATGACTCTAATGTTCTGAATTAAATTTTGGTCTAGTGGTTGGAGAACAGCAGTACAATTTGGTGGCAAAAACATAATCTCTAAATTTGAATCGATGTTAACTTCTTCCTCTGTGATGCTGCATTATCTACTAACTGAATGCCTTATGAGGTTTTTTAAGACTAATTAAAAACTTCAACTTAAAAGGTTTTTTGCCTTTCGTGGACACCTTATTAATAACTGGTAGAAAGTTTGCATTTTTAAATGCCCGTTGGTTCGCCGCTTTTCCCAGAATTAGCAGAGGTAACCTATGTTATTTGGCCGCGTTGCAGCATGACACAATAATGTCATGACATAATAATGGCGTCAACATCGCTGGAAAGTTTTTCTCCACAGGTATTCAAAAAACGGATTCCATATCGTAGCTTGAATTTATCTCGCTACACAGAACTTGTTAAAAAATCTTTTTTGCCTATTATTTGTTCGAGAAAACCGTTTAGCTTTGTTTGTAAGATTTCTGATGAAGTAGGCACATAGGCACATTGCGTTGTTGCAAAACCTAGTTATATAATGCTATTATAACTTCAGAATGCTCCGCTTTTCTAATAACTTTTTTGTATCCTAAAAATAAAAGCGTTAAATTGTAAAGTATTACGCGTGCATTGGTATTCCTACCTGTCCCTTGAAATAATTGTGATA
Source organism: Anthonomus grandis grandis (assembly GCF_022605725.1). Taxonomy (NCBI): domain Eukaryota; kingdom Metazoa; phylum Arthropoda; class Insecta; order Coleoptera; family Curculionidae; genus Anthonomus; species Anthonomus grandis. The sequence continues at coordinate 28,286,477 of NC_065548.1, read as the reverse complement.
TTCTGGAGTAATTCTGTACATCTGATTAAAAAATATCTGCATCTGATAAAAAACCAGATGCAAACTGGCTATTTTTAAGCAAAGCGCAATGGTCATTTGTCTTTTCAGCTTGAACAGTTCAGTTCTTGTTATTAACGACGACTTGTTACTAAAACGAGACTTAACTGTTTTGATTGCCACGATAAAGATCGAGCCGCCATGACAACTAAAACAACTAATTAGAATGACCAGCAGGTAGAGTTGAAAGATATAGAAATTTCCTAACTAAAAAAGCTAAATCAAGAGCTTGAAAGCAAAACAGGCTATTGGAGGAAAATTGCTCTGCTTTGAGAAAAACTATCAAGGTATGAAAATTCCAATAACAAAACTCTCTATCGTAAACAATGTCAAAATCCTTTCATAGTTCCCACAGTCAAAAATAACACAGATCACGGATAATCCTGTCGCGCAGGAAACTACTAACATACAAAAAAAAGCAGTCAATCCAGTGTGTACACTTCGTTCTTCTAAACACAGAGATCGCGATAACCACCCACAACTGACGTCACTGTAGCGACACAAAATTAACGTAGCGTGGCTACTCAATCCCGTACTTTTCAAGTAAGCACCTTGGTAAACGCGGTGGCACAAGAAGAAGAGACAGATGAAGTATTTACCTTAACTAATGATGATGCAACAACAAACAAACAAAATCAAGAAGAGCCCTTAAAGGAAACTAGGCCCGTCCCAAAATTAGGCAGAAGTAATGACTGCACCCCAAAAGCCACAATTTCATGCCCGGTGGAGTGGATATTTATATCGGGTCTCTATCCAAGAAAGAAGCCAAGACTGTCGGGCAATATTTAGACCAATTACAAGTTACAAATGAAAGTTACAAGTTACAAATTCAGTGCTATAAGCTGTGAACCAAGAAAGACAACCACGGTAGTTCATTTAAGGTGGGATCTCCTACAGATCACAAGGTTGCTTTCATGAACGCTGAACTTTGGCCAAATGGTGTACTAATTAACCATTTTATAAACCCAGTGCAGTGCCCCAATCTATCAAACCAGCTTTAAATGAGGTTTATGGAGGCTTATCATTGGAAAAAAGTAAGTTCTGCTCAAGAAAAAATAGCATAAATTGTACCAATGCATTTTATTCTGAATTTAGTTTTAAGCTTTTATTTATTAATGTTTTGTCAATAAAAAAATAAGATTAATGAGCTGGAGGCTTTCATGACGGGGATTGGGCCGGATCTACTTTGTCTGGCTGATCAGGAATGCAGGTCTTTAAGAATCTCCAATCTTTTGCCAGCATCTGCCTTCTTCCGAAAAAACTGTAAGGGCGGGAGAGTTGCTATTTTAATAAATAAAAATATGCTTTTTAAAGAGTTTCATAAGGTAAAAGATCTGTCCATTCAGGAACAAATTGTTCCATGCTGAGTGTATATTGCCAAATACAAGATATATTTATTAACCTTATATAGGCCTCCATCAGGCTCTTTTAGGAGATTTGGAGAATTTTTCTCCAATAGGAGATTTGGATTGGATACTTTTTACAGATGAGTGTACTTTTGCATTCAATGGTGAAGTCAATAAACAGAACTATCGATATTGGTCCACAGAAAACCGAGATACGAGAAAAACATACTCAGCGTCAGCAAAAACTTAATGTTTGGGCAGGCATAATTGGCGACCAAGTCATTGGCCCAATATACCTTCCAGCTAACTTAAATAGCACTACATATTTGAATTTTTTGCAACAAGAGCTTATGCCGGCTTTGACTGCTTTATTTCCTTATCAAACAGAAGCAGATCTTCATGATGATGGAATATGGTTTCAGCAGGATGGGGCTTCGCCTCATTACGCCTAAAACGTGCGACACTATTTAAGTGAAGTTTTTCCAAACCGCTGGATAGGAAGGAAGAAGAGGTACCATTGAATAAGCGCCAAGATCACCGGACCTTAATCCTCTGCATTATTTCCTTTGGTGTCACCTAAAAACGAAAGTTTACATAACAAGACTAAAAAATTAAACTTAGGCAACGACTTAATAATTCCAGATATGATTCGTAATGTCAAAAAATGAATTTTATTTTAGATTAAGATTTTATCAAGATAATATGGGCAATATTTCCAACAATACTTAGAATAAAATAACTTTGTCGAAAAATTCGATTTTTATTTCTTTCTAGCTTCCTACCTAATCAAATCGCGAAAGTAAATAGTTAGTCATATTCTTTTTTTTATTCCCTTTTCAACGAGCTATCACAAAACATACCTTCACATTTGAAAAAAAAAGTTGGGGGTGGTTTCTACCCTTAAAAGAGGGTAAATTTTATAAGTAAACCAAAAAAAAAGTGCCAAACTGAAAATAAAGGGACCCGTTTTTTTTGTTCCTTTATTTTTTCAACAAATAAATAGGCTCCCTAATACTGAATTTATTCCAGTTAAAAATTCCACCCTGTATACGTTTTATTGTTAATGATTTAATGAAATAGTATTTATAGGGCTTATGTACCAGGTTACTTCGAGTAGGATTTCTATTTATTGTTTTCTCTTATCAATTTATTTTTTTTATTTGATTTTTTAGATTGTTACTTAAATGTAAATCAAACTTGTAACTTTTGTAACAGCTAATCGGGCTTTGCCGTACTTAAATAAATAAAAAAAAATCTAAAATTATGATAATCAAATTATTGCACATTGAAGTTCAAAGATATGTAGTGCATCATTTCATATTTAAATTAAAATTAAAAAAAAAAAAAGCTTGCCAAAATACTTAGATTCTTTGTGTATTTCTGCAACTCAATGGACATTTTGGAGAAGGAATCGTTTTAAAGGGTACCAAATAACAAATGCAAAAGCTCAATTTTTCGAGTTTTTGATTTTTTATAAAGTTAGCTTCAAGACACTGCATAAAATCAACAGTCATTATAATTATGATGCTACTGAACATTTTCTTTTTGTTACATAACTATTTTATTATAAACCAGTATTTTTTTACATCAATATTTATATCACTATCATCGACATTGTTTATTATCTCTTTCTCTAAAGAAAATATATTCAGTATTACTGCAATTTTTTTAAAATAATTTTTATACTAATAATGACTGTAATAACCCTTAGTATTAACTACCTCTTGCATTCTCCTAGGCATTGATTCAATTAAAGTTTTGTATTGTTGCTCTGGAAAAGGCTCTAACTGACACAGTTCTTTATTGATTTGGCGCAATTTTTGATCAGCGATTGGACGTATTTTTTCGTTATTTATTTCTAGGTTTTTGGGATTAATTTTTACGCCTTTGACGTAATTTTTATGTCTTTTATAGGTATCCAGGAATTTAAAATCAGTTTTCAGGGATTTTAAAAAGTAATAAATTATTTTAAATTATCTCCTAAAAAAATATTTTTGGGGACTCATTGACTTAATGGATACGCTGTCATTTCGTATCTATTAATAATATTCACAGCTTTGTTGACAATAGAATAAAAATTAGCTAGATCATCTAGTCTAGAATGGTAAAATTTTCTCAGGAGAGCCTGATTATTAGAATAAGAGTTACTATAAATGTCAAATCAAATATGCTTTATTTTCATATAACATAAAAAATGTTGTTGACAAAGCTGACTTAAACATAGAGTAAACAAACAAATTTGACAAGCTTAAATATTAGTTGCATAGAAAACACATATTAATTGACTTAAATAATAGTTCCAAGCTCTTTGACCAAGACAAGAAACAAAAATATTTACTATTATTTAATAAATGAGAAGTCAGATATTACTGTTTGGTATTTCGATGTTTGCTTTACCTAATTTTTAAATGCCTAGGCAAACGATGATAAACTCTTGTTGTGAAACCTACTAGTTCAACAAAAATGCTCTAAAAACCAGGTTTCTTTTTTCAATAGAAAGAAAAAAAGCACGGGAACAACAGACGACGAAGGCTCCACATCCGATCAACCGTCGTCAGCGAACCCTGGCGGCAGCTCTGGAAACATTACCTCAAATACCAGAACCATAAAAATATCGTATGGACCTCAGGGCGAAGGGACAGTCCTTAAAATTCCCGCACAAATAGGTTATTAATTTTAATTATCTTTTATATATTTTGTTATTTACCTTTAAAAGAGTTTTAATAGATGTTTATTGTCTACCTCACAGATTGGTAGTTTGCTTTCTAGAAATAGGCAAATTGTTCTATTGAATCTGTTACGGGACGATTTTAACATTTTCGAAACTTAATAATGACTCTTTTATACTTTAGTCTAGCGAAAAAAAATATCTAGTCTAGGCAAAAAAATACTGATGGAATCACGTTTTAACCACTAGACAATATCACTGACGATGATTCCGAGGAAAATGTCAGTATACCGACCCAGGGGGTATCTGTCAAATTGCTCAACACGAAGGCCGCCAAGAAAGCTATGAAAAGGGCAAAAAAGGAAGCAAGAAGGAAAGTGCTCCTAGGGGGAAGTCCCTTGTATCTGGGTAAGTTTTTTTTCATTAATGTCTTAATTTGTTGTTAATTTCATTAGAGCAAGCTGTCAATAGAATGCAATTTTAAGGGATTCAACTAATTTGGAAGCAAAATTAGCAGTTTCAAACACTGTTTAATTCACAAGTCCCTTGATAAACCGAAATATTCCTGAACATCCTATATTGATTCCTTTGGATATTAAAAACAAGTTTCGCAACATTCCACCTCATGATGGTTTCCATTTGCTGAAAAACCTATAAGTAATAAGCTTAGGACATTGAAAGGCTTTTCAATGTTCTAAGGTAATAAGCTGTCTGTCGTTATAATTAAAAACCTACTTTTTTTCTACTGTTTAGAGCAACTTCTTTAAATTCAACAATTAATTTTTCAAATGTTGTCTATGGCTTTTTTAATTGCTTTTTTTACGGACAATCACGAGACAAACTTTCTAAAAAGTAATTTTAAATATTCTATTGTATTTTATAAGCAATACGTGGATAATATTTTTGTGTGTACTGAAAATAATTTGAAATTGGATGAATTTTTAAACTTTGCTGATGTACTTACAAAAATACAAAAATTCAATTTAATGTGGACACACAACAACGTAATCAAATAACATTTTTGAATCTTCTAGTTAAACGATTAGGTAACAAAGTAGAGTTTTTCTGCCCCTATATATGAATAACTTTTCCAAAGACTTTTCATAATTTTTAGTTTTTTATTATAGTTTAAGGGACAAATTTTTTAATTTGCTTAGCTTAATTTTCTAAGCTTCTTTAAATCATCGGCTTCCAAACATTTTCAATCCTTAGGTAAATCCTTAGGTCTCATTATTGATTCTGATCTTTGATTTCGTGAGCATATAACTGATAAATTAAAGAAAGCGTATAGCGCTCTTAAACTTCCAAATCTAGAACCAAAGAAAACTCTTAGGTCAAGACTTAAAAAAGCATCTTTGTGATTCTTTAGTGTTATCCAACTTCAACTATTGTGATATCGTGTATGGACCATGCTTAGATCAAGTCGATTCTAGTAGAATTCAAAAAGTGCAAAATGCATGCCTTCATCTTATTTTTGGAATCTGAAACTATATATCTCATAAGCTTAAGGATATAGGATGGCTAAATATGTTCAATCGTCGAAAATTAAATTTTGCTTCTCTTAGTTACAACGTTTTAAAATTAAAAACACCGTCATATTTATACAGTAAAGTCCAGTTTCGAATAAATACTCATTGCCGACGCTTTAGACAATTACATCTACCAACTATTCCGCGACATAGAAAAGAACTTTTTAAAAGAAGTTTTTTATATAATCTCGCCAATACTGTTAACTCATTAAACATTTGTCTTAGCCTGTGCTACCTTTAAAAAACAAATGATTAATTATTATTCTCTCGCCAGTAAATAAAAAAAAATTATATATAAATTTTTTTCTCATTTGTAATATATATGTATTCATCCAGACAGTAATTCTTTTCCTGCCCTTTCCCGCTTCTTATCCCTTAATGCATTAAATATGGGTATATGTGCTTGCTTCATGCTGCTTGTATTTTTAATTTATATTATAAAAATTCTTATATTATATATAAGTTTTTTTCACTTTGAAGTGTCATTCTATATATTCTTTGGTATTTCATTAGGCCTAAACAGTTTCTGGCATCGTCTGAAGGCTGCATTGACATGGCCTTTTATTTTTTATGTTCTATTATTATTTCCCGTACATATTTTTGTAAAAATCTGTTATGAAAAATAATGAATTTTGTTTATTATTATTATTATTATTATTATTATTATTATTAAGCTATTTTTTAAATTTTCTGGTTTTGGTAGACCTCTGCTGCTATATTTCATCAAAAAATATAAAGATTATATCTAATGAAATTTACGTCGCAGAGTTCCAATGCTAAATTCGGATTTGTGAAACTAAAACTAAAAGTAGTATTTTTTTTTTAAATTATATAATATTGAAAAACTGCCTATGATGGTCAATCTGCCCCTTTTTTAATAATAGGCATATAACGAAACTAAAACTTTCCTAAATTATTTAGTAAGATATGACCTAAAAAAGGCCAAATATATATTAAATTTTTTCGCACTATCTGTTATTGCATAAAAATGCTTGTTCCTAAAAAAATGATTATTCACAGAGCAGTTTTTTTGCAGTTTTTTTTTTCGAATCGTTGATTTATATAAATAAATTATATTAACAAAAAAAAACTGTTTTAGGATTTATTATTTATTGTTTATTTTAGGTGGGGCTTCTCCTAGATATCTAACTAGTCCAGGGGCTTCCCCAAGATACACATTGGGGGGCTCCAGTCCCAGATACACAGTGGGAGCAGCTTCACCAAGGCAGGGACTAGGTAAATATTTAATTACTTATTATGCATTTAATTAACTATTTTAAAATAATATTGCATCAACATTAATATTGTATTAGAAGAGTATTTCTAAACTGTATACCATTTCTTCGTTTTCAGGAAACAATTCTCCAAGGTACATGATCTCCCCGTTTGAGCTGCCAGTTCCCCGACGAAGAAAACACAAAGTTAAGCACAAGAAGAAACACAAGGAAGACAAGGACAGGAAGCATAAAGAGAGCGAGGTCAGCAGCTCCACCCAGGACGACTCGAAAGAACAGTACATAACTCAAAAGCTGTCAATTAATTTAAAGCGTTTGAATAATACTTACACGTCATATTCCACACCGCAAGACTCGTCCGCGTCGAGTTCGGACGAGCATAGCGAACTTCTCGTGCCCGATTTTCCGCCTCCTAATCCGCCACTGATGCTTCGAATTAATGCGCAGACTTTGAGTAGTGCTGTCGGAGCCGATGGTAAGTTTAATAAATTTAGAATAGTATGTACACATTGTATGTTAGCGTTTTTGACGTTTAATGTAGGAAAGTGCTGAGTACGTTTATCGGGGCGATGACAGCAATAAACATAGTTATTTGAGTAGTAACGTTTCGGCGTTGTAGCAGATTAAAAAAAGAAAAAAATAGATTTCGTTACACCGGCAGGCCTAGCAAAAAATTGAGAGTTTATTTCATTTAGTCCCCAGTAGTTTATACTAAGAAATTTAAAATGGATTTAAGAATTTTATTTAGAAAATATAAGGCTAAGATAAAAATGACAACTGACAACGGATTTTAAATTTTTTTTACATTCTTTATTATAATCTTATATAAACATTTTTTTACTTTATTCTAAATACCAGCCAGAGCTAAAAAAAATTTATAAAAATCATGAGAATCATGCATGCAGCAGCCAGCTTAGTAAGCTTTTTCCTTTAGTAACCAGTTTCCTATGAAGTATTTGGATGAAGACAAGGAGCAATCGGGAATTATCTGAAATCATTTTAACAGTATTTATATCAGATGTCAATTCCAACATAATTTTTGTCTCCTTTTCACTCCAGTTAATCCCTCTTTTTCTCTTATCCGCACCGTTAGTTTCCTTAAAAGGTCTCTTTTTTTTCAACCCTAGTATAATTTATTATGTTATAAATACTTATACCGAGTGGTGCGTCGCCGAGCGGAACATAGAAAAACGCATGTAAATTTTAAGGGAGTCAATTATTGGCTTCCCTGTACATTTTATAGAAAAAATGTAAGATAACTTTTTGAAGAGACCAATCTGGCAAACCCTTGTGCAAAGTTTCAAAAAATTTTAATAAGCAACTCTTGAATTATTCGATCGGTTAGGATATTGTTTAGCTGTTAATGAAAATGCTAAGTTTTAAAAAAGTTATTGTATTTTATTTTATTTTATTTTTTCACACTTAGTAAAATATTAAGAGTTCTGTTCTCTCTTTTTTCGGATCTGTTTTCGCTCTTCTGAGTTAAACATTTACAGTTATTTATTGCAATGTCTTTGGACTCGAATTTACTAACAATAGGTTTACTGGTTGAAATGGACCAGATAGGCTTGATGGGAAAATAAATTGAAAATATTTCAGATACTGCTATTGGTTTAATTAAATTCTAAGTATGATAAAATATTTTTTTTAATAATCGATAATAATAATTGTTATTGGTTTAACTTCATCGTTATATTAAATGAAAGTTTAGATAAAAAAGTAATGTTAACGTGTCTTACTTTGAATGTATGGTTGTGAGATTGATAAAACGAAAAAAAAAACATTTCTTGTATTCGGCTGTACGTCAGATTTGACAAAGCCTTATAACAAATTGTTTGCTGGTGGCTGGTGTCTGGTTTTACCTGAACCGAAAATTTGGTAATTTCGCAATTACATTTAATTGAATAATTCAAAATTCACTTATTAAAATTTATTGAAACTTTGCACGAGAAATGGCGCGTAATTCAACTTTAGTATCAGAATAAAACCCACACGAAATTTAGGAAGGCTTAAATTGCGTACTAATTTTTAGGACACGGGTGTTTACATTCGATTCATATTTGTACGACAAAACCGTTAGTCGTTTCACAGTTTGTTGTTCGCCGTTTGTAAAATGCCGTATTTAACTAAAACACACAATATTGAAATTCTAATTATGATTTGATACGGAGGCGGAGGTAGGACAAGAAAACAAAATGAAGTTATCCATTTATTCAGAGAGAAGTATCCTGATATGTCATAAATATCTTAAAGTATCGTAAGCAAGATCAAAAAACAGTTCCGGGAAAATGGAAATTTACGACAAACAAAAAATCATCGTCGGAGTGCGCTCAGTGAAGAGATCAAAATTAATATTCTTCTCTCTCTCTCACAGTCACTTGCATCTGCCTAGAGCAGTTTTTTCAGATCATTCTTTGGTCAAAACAAAAAAAATAACTGCTAGGTATTTAACTTTTTTTGAACGGTGTTTGTGTTTCTTTTAATTTTTATTATTAGTAGATCGTCTACAAGCCAAGTAGATTGGAGACAGCCTCAGGCCACCCTCGTTGTTACCTACTGTGTAGACATGGGCACAACTGCTATTTGTTAAGAACCATCTAACTGCTACTGCCATTTTCAAAGCTGTAGCTGCTTTTAAGAACCAGTTTTAAAATTGAGATGGACAGAAGCTGCTAATTTGTACCTGGTTTTTGACAGAAGCAGCTTCGCCCTGTTTTTTAATTCTCAAAAAAGCTGCTACTAAGAGCAGTATATTGTGAACAATGTTACTGAATTATACATTGTTATCACGTCTAATTATTTTCTTTGAATATTATGTTATATGATTGCGTTACTACCACTTCTTACTTTGCATTACTACCACTATTGATGCTTGCGAAGTGTATTATGTTAGGACTTGTCAGGTCTTACAGTATTAGTATTACATGTCTAGGAGTTTTCGTTAGAAATGATGTTAAGCTGCTAGGGAATAAAAGCAAAGAACAGTATGGGACATAAGTTATTTAATGGTTTGTCGGGATACTGAAAGCAGAAAAATTAAATTCATATTTGTCGAAAGGTGTTTCCGCTTATTAGTGATTCGTTATGTATTTCTTTCTCTCTTTTCCTTTGGTTTTCTGGTTACATTGCACTGAAGCAGTCGACAAGCAGCAATACGTGTCGGCAAATCCAAGACCTTTATATTTTCTGCTTACTTACTCGTGGAGTATCCCGACAAACCGATCCTTTTATCACTTAATTTGCCCTTCTAACGTCCTTTTTTTGTATTTTAATAATATTATTTTTTTCTTTAATTACGTTAATTTTTTTAAGCCTACTCCCCAAAGAAAGACTCATCAGTTTTTGAGCAAATACCATAGGATACTTATTCCAACATCTATTATTCGATGTAAACATTTTTCATTTGGATTTATATTAGATATAATTAAAAAATATAACACATCAATATATAATTTTCAAAAAACGAAACAAGATTCTCCTCTACAACTACTTCTGTTTAGACTAGATTTAATTATATATTTAAGGTGTCCGGTATCGTTATGTTCAAATTTTAGGGGCATAAAGTACGCTTCATTTTAAGTAAAAAAACGCAAAACTTGTAGGTCCATTTTTATACGTTTCAAAGTTACTCGCCAATATATGTTATTAAGAGGGTAATACTAAAAATAAATTCCTAAATTAATTAAAAGCTACTACATTTTTTTTCGGAGATCACAATAAATACCAACGAAATTGTTTTATGATAAACAAGGCAGTTATTCCTGGTTTCTTAGTGAGTGACGGTATCTTTATCAAAATGCCCTACCGATTTTCTTCTGAAGAGTACACAGAAATGCATTTTGTTTATGGCTACTGTAACGGCAGCGCTCGTCGCAGTTATCGAATATGAACATCGGTTTCCAAAAAGCGCATTTAGCACACAAGTACTTAGACAATTTCTAGAATGCGGACTGCATGATTATTATTTCAATCGGGGAGTGAACTTGCCAGCAGACTTGGATCAACGAGTATTAGATACTGTTGCAAGAGATTAAACTATCAGTGTTCGTCGAATCTCTACACAAGTCGGAGTACCGCGAATTTTAAAACGTGAAGGCTTACATCCGTATCACTATTGTAAGGTACAAGGTTTGCTTGAGGAAGATCACTATCCTCGTCTAGTTCATTCTAACGGGATATTAAGACAGTCCGGTCGTAATTTTCATTTCTGCAGAACAGTCCTGTGGACAGATGAAGCGATATTTACAAGCCGTAGTATTATAAATCTGAGAATCCTGCATAGGTGGGAATCAGCAAATCCAAGCTGTACGTCCTTCTAATTTTTAACATGAATTTTCTGTTAACGTTTGAGCTGCTTTAATCGATGACTTGTTGATTGGTCCTGGTCTGCTTCCTGCAAGGTTGAATGCGGACAGTTACCTTCAGTTTCTTATGGAAGAACTGCAAGGACTTTTGGGGATGTCCCACTGAATATTCGTCTACACGGGTAGACGATGGGGCTCCACCGCATTTCGGAATTGCTGTCCGAAACTGAGTTACGACCAACTATCCAAGATGGATTGGTCGAGGTGGTCCTGTTGCCTGGCATCCTAGATCACCATGAAAGATTTGATCTATGCGCAAGTTTCAAATACAAGGGAAGAGTTATTGGACCGTATCCGGAAACTTTCTGAACAAATAAGATAAAAAAAGGAGTCAAATACGGATAACTACGTCATCTGTAGGCTTTTAGACACAAGCTTTATTATTTACTTTACAAATTAATTTTTAGTATTATCTTCTAATAACATTCATGGGCGTGTAACTTATGTGAAACAAATAAAAAGGGACCTACAAGTTTTGCGCCTTTTTAACTTAAAATGAAGCGTACTTTATGCCCACAAAATTTGAACATAACGATACGAGACATTCTGTATGTATATTTTCCATCTTGACTTGCATAGAATCTTTTTAATACCGAAATGTTATAGTTTCAAGGTAACATATTATTGGATGTAGTCTGTTAGACAAAGATGATGATTAGTATCATTATTATAGATTTCATGTCAGACGGCAATCGCACTCCCCCCTGGGGAAGGAGAAATCATTTACTTACCCCAGATATCTCAGATATCAACAGGATGAAGCTCTGATGGAGTCCTTTCTATGTTATAGAACTCTGTTTTTAACCTTTATTTACAAATAATACGCTTAAATTAAATTACATTGTAGGTTTCTTAAACTACTTTCTGTTCTCTGCGATTCCAATAAACTTTCTGACGATTCGAGATGTGGATAATAGCGTCAACTTCTGCATTAGCTTATAGATGTTTTCCTTAAGATTGAGCAGTTTTTTGTTTTCGATCAGGTTCTTTGGTATTACTCCTGTTATTGACATAATAATTTAGATTGTTCGCACATCTCTCATTTTCTATTGTCTTTGAATCTGGTGTTCTAGATCCCTGTACTTAACAATATTTTCATTATGTTTCGCTCGAAGGGTGTTATTATTAGGAATAGCTATATCAATAAGGGTTGTCTTCCTAGAAATTTTGTTGATTAGTATTAGGTCAGGCCTATTGTTACTTACTGATTGGTCTACTGTGAGTACAGTGTGATCCCAATTCATATTGTCTTGGTCATTATCAAGAACGGGTTCCGACTTATAGTTATAATCTGGTACCTTGGCTGCTGATAAGAGGTAATAGGTAGGTAGTATAGTTTTTGTACGAGCTCTTGGTGCAGTATCTTTGCAAGGTACGCCAAACGCGTACCTAGTTGGATTGTGTTGGCTAGAGAGTGGGTTTATGGCAAGGCAGAACCAAAGTGGACTTAAGGAATCTCTCTGGAATATACCCCTGCGGATACGAATCGTGTTAGTTCCAATGCAGTTATCATTAGGCTCCTGGAGTTTGATTGATATTTACCAAGATGCCATAGTGAATTCTAAAAAAAAAATTATGTAGTTATCTATTTTGTACAATTTAGGTACATTCATGAGCCATTTATCTGGAACTGCATCAATAGCTTTTTGGTAGTCACTCTATGATGGGACAAGGTTTCTTTTATTGTTAAATGCCTGATTACAAACTACGGAGTCGATAATTAGCTATTCTTTCCACCCCATGGCACCTCTGGTACATCCTGTCTGTTGACCCGCTATATAGCATCATAGCTCTCGATGTTTTCTTTAGTGGGGTACATGCTAATGGCAGTATCTGATGGAGCAGGGTCGTTCAGCTTTCGATAAAGTTGGTTGGCTGAGCGTAGAAAAAGTAAATTCTTGTTTCCTTTTATTACTGGACTTATACCTTCTTAAGCGACGTGAAAAAATAGGTAACTTCTGTTCATGTTCCAATTTTCTGGGTCCTGTTGTGTATGTTCTTGGGTCTGACACATTATTTCGTCTACTCTTTCTTGTACTTTTCTGTTTCTGATACCTCCTTTAGCCGCCCAATGTGTTGTCGGTTTCTTGATTTATTATTACTTTTTGTAATGGTGCCTGGTCTCGTGGGTCTAAGTTTTCGTCGGCTTCTGTTCTCTCTTAGTCGGCATTGTCCTGCAAATTGCCCCTTACTTCGTTTAAGGCCTGATCATTTATTTCTGCTGTAATTTTCTTTTCTAGTTAATTCGGGTTTCTGGGATCACGTTGTTTTTAAGAATTATGCGGTATTGGTCAGCGATTCTGCTCAGTCACGTTCATATTTGGATATTTTCTGCAGAACTCAACATGTAGCTGTTGTCTTTAGCCAATTATTTGTTGCCCTAGATTTGTTACCTTAAAGAAAATGCGCATTATAGATTCGTTCATGGCTGCTGTCTATTTTAAGCGCTTCCTCGGTAACCCCACTTGAGAAAGCACTGGCTGAGTTTCCTGCGCAACACCTTAAGCAAGTTAGGTCCGGTTAAGTGCCGGCTCCAGATAACTGGCGATTCCCAGGCGATTTTTCCAAGGCTTCGGTTATTCTCCATTTTCATGGGTATGTGCCACGATTTAACCTTGGTGGTCAAGGTTTAGTCGCCTTTTACGACAAGCAAAGCATACCGGAGAACTATTCTTTGACCCCGGTCCACTACGGGGTTTATTATTAGTATTTTAATACCATTTTTATACCAGCATAGATCAACATCAATTTCTGCTCTGCTCTAATATCGAGAGACCAAACAATTTGTCTTTTAATAATTAACAAAACTATTTGTTTCTTTTAACTGCATTCAAGAGATTCACATAATTTTTATGTTCTCAAATAGTCCTCCCAACTTTACAATATAATAATTAAAATTATTATGGTTGTTTGTTTAGTAAAAGGGCCTAATCTTACATATTTGCACGTTAATTTGCAAAGCATTATCCTGACAACAAAGTAATAAGATGTTTAGGTCTGCAGTAATTATAGTCAATCAGCATAAGATACCAATTAAATTCTTTACTTTAACTTCTTGTTTTCTTTGGATAAGTGAAAAATCCTAAAAGTAAAATATTATATATCGAATTTCAGGTGTGCGTTTATTAGTTGGTGACGTAGTTTGGGGGAAAATTCAAGGGTTTCCATGGTGGCCAGGAAAAATTCTCACCATAACCAACTGTAATTCACAGGGTCCTCAAGCGCATGTTGCCTGGTACGGATCGTCTACTTCGAGTCTCATGCAATGTGATCAACTTAGTCACTATCTCGATAATTTTAAGGTAAGATTTACTTTAACAAAACTGTTAAATTTTACTAATTTATTGAGTGTTTTTAAGCCGTTTTTATTATGTTTTGACAATAATTATATCTTGTGTATTGGTTATTCTGGAAAAAGGTTGCAACATTTATTTTAGCTGCGGTTATTTGAAGTTTATGGTTAGATCTTTAAGGAACCACTTTTTCAAATTCGAATTATTTAAATAAATGTGAAAAAATTGGTTTACTAATAATAACAGCTTATTTACAACAAATCATACATAAGAAATAAACAAAAATGTTATTGTCTTTGAGGCATCAATACCAGTTTTTGACACAATTTTTGAAATACTGTCCTGTATTTATTATTCCATATTTGAAAAAAGAATTATTCTCTTTCTAAAGACGTATAACTCAAATATTTTCACCAAGCAAATGCAAGAAAGGGAACATTTAGCTGCCAAACAGCTATTCTTACATAAAGCTGTAAATTCGATAAAAATTATTCGCCCGCTTTGCCAGGGTAAAGAAGGCAGGAATATGTAAAACGCATGCAAGAATTTAAACACAAGGCACATTGTTTTCGAGCATTTTCAAAATTTAAGATGACAAAATTATATACGACTAAAAAATTTACTCACATGCATTAGAAATTTGTGCCTTTGAGTCGTTTACCTGATTTTCTTGTACAGAAGTGTATTTAATTTTTATTTTTGTACTCTTCGTATAATTATTTCTCTAAGTAATTAAACCCAAACCCTTTATTTTCACCCCCAGGTTAGGTATAATAAACGAAAGAAAGGGCCATACAAAGAAGCTATAAAGCAAGCCACGACGGAAGCAACAGAAAACGCCGAAAATAGAGTAAGACAACCTCTGGGAAATTCGCCCTCACACAACATAATTCCTCCTGTACAGGTGGTCCAACCTGCGTTGGCTTCACCGCGAGAGATCGATGTTGCTTCGTAAGCCATAAAAACTCCGATTTAGTCATAAAATGTACAAAAAAATAAGTTTTAAATGTTTTAGTTATCTTCAGGAGAATTATGATTTGAATAATTCAGATATTCTTTTTTTTAATTGTTATTTTTGTTAGATCTTACCCCTTTTTTTACTAGTAAGTGTTTATACATCTTAAACGTTTCTTTCTAAAGAAAACCAAATAAATCTCTAAAACTTGGCTATTTTTATGAGTAGGTTACTTAGGCTAGTCTTGAATTTTCTAAATGTTGTAGGAGACCCTTACTCCTTAAATGTGAGTTAAATGAATGTTCCCATCTATCCATCCTGTGTCGTCTTAAAATTGTAAAAAACATATGGTTGATACTGTTGGTTTTGGTTCCTATTTGTATTAAATTTTAATTTTTCAGTTGCCTGAGGTTGATTTTGCTGTCTCTTTTAGTGTGTTGTAGTGTTTGAAGCTAGAGCCTCATAAGCGTAGCGAATTTTTGTGTTATGTTTATAAATTTATTTCATTTTTAGTGCAACTCACAGGTAAATTAATTTCATTTCAAAATTTTCTTTTTTGCATCTCTTAATTTTTGTTTAGAAGCTACTTTACTTTTCTGTTTTCGGTAGGTATATTTTTGAAATTGTATGACATACAATAATATATCTGTGATTTTATTCTTTTGTCATAAATAAACTGTAATTAAATATACTTAACTTCTTTGCTAAGAGTATTTTTTAACCTTTAAAATGGTATCATAGGTAAGTTATATACCGTGTCAACTATATTAGGATAAAAAAAAATAGGATAATTTTAATATTTGGTTCTTTTTTTATGGAACATCCTGTATATTTTTGATTAAAAGAATTTCTATTTCTTTTGTATATTGCAATATATTTAAAGATCATATAATTCATAATTCAAAATATCATATAATTTTGAATATTTATTTTCACTAGTCAGCTATTATAAGAAAATATCATATTAGGGACTAAAAAATAAAACAAATATTATTTTGTTGTTTATATTGTTTACTTCCGCTATTATCGGAAAACATTGACCGTCGATATTTATTTATATTTTATTTACGATATTTATATTAGATTTTTTTATTAAAAACTTTTGGAGATTTTTGCGACTAATGGAAACGAGGCAAAAATTTGACTGTCATACAGCACTGCAGTGCGACGATACCATGAGATCATCTGATGTCAGATTTCTGCTTAATTTGCTTAAATCGCAAGTATCTCGAAAAGTAATAAAGCTTTTTTTTTTCATTAAGAAAAAAAAATTTACATAATTAAGCAGTCAAAACAAAAATATTAATAATTTACAAATACTTATTGTACGACGGATCGTTTTCGGGTGACAAAAACAAACATTTTTTTCTTCAATTCATCGAGTCCTTTTAATTGTTGAAATTTGAGCAATTTCCATGCGTGGAAGTATGAAATGCTCATTAATGGTTAAAAGATATGTACAACATTTCAGAGTAATAGGAAAATAATGATAAAACTGTTATTTTTTCTTGAAAAAACCATGTAGAACGAAAATGAAAATTTCCTGGCCATGTGTTGATATTAATTTTTCTTCTTTAAATGACTCAAAGTAAACACCCTGTATTATAGGCACATAGTCAATGAAAATATTGTATACATAAAAGAGTTTAAAGTAGTTCTGAATTCCCAAAAACAATGTATACAGATTAAGTTAAGCAATAGTATATAAATTTTCTATAGTTCTTGCTGTTAAAAAATAACATGTTAAAGGAGTTTCGTCTTTTCAAGATTTACGTTTACGAGAGATATATATATATATACAGAGTGTTCCAAAATATATGGGCAATGTCCCGTATTTGGATAGCTTGCAAGAAAATTAAAAGTCAAGTCAATAAAAAAATTTCCCACTTGTTTATTTTACATAATTCTAGTTTATAATTCCCAACATATTACGGACACAGGTGTCCATCATCAGAGGATAAAAAGTTTAAAATTGGCATAAGTTTCACATACCAGGGTTTGATGTTCAGTATAAATACTGACGTCTCTTTTATCTTTGTCAACAATAGAATATTAATAAATAAAAGATTTTTATCGACATAAACTCAAACCCGGGTATGTGTAACTTTAAACTTCTTATCCCCTGATGAGGGACACCGCTGTGTCCGAAACATGTTGGAAATTCTAAACCAGAATTATGTAAAATAAACAAGTGTAGGGACACTGTGAGATTTTTTCATTTTACTTTGACTTTTAAAATATTTTGTATGATTTCATACAATTTTTGTATGATGATCAATAGAAAAACCGTCTTAATATGGAGCTATTAGAGACATATCTCGATAATTTGGTATCCAGGAACGGACTACCTCTAACAGATTTGGTTATACCCTGCATGATGAAAGCAAGAATCTTACTCTAAAAAAGATACCCTCAGTCTATATCGATAAATTGGACAATTTCTGGGATAAATCAATTTTTATTTAATAAGATTTAAACCTAAAAATAAACTTGTTTTTAAATGTAATTATTTATTAAAGATCATTTTTGTATGTACAACTTGACTTCCTTCTAAATGTATTTATAAAGTACTCTTATTCTCTGAACAAAAGCTAGTTAGTTCTCCAGAATTGTATAATATGGGTCCTTATTTCTTTCCAAATAAATTGTTATAAAAATTAATTATTTCTAATAAATGTTCTCTATAGTCAACTGGATTATCACAGATTTTAGGTATTCCCATACGAAAAAATCTAAGGCGTTCAGATCATCGTTTGTTTAGCTTTGATAAACGTTCTTAAAATTATGAATGGCATTTATTTCCAAATCAAACAATTACATATATATATAATTTTTACTAAATTCTTACTACATAATTTAAAACAAATTAAAAATTATAGTTTCTCCTCATACAATGATGAACTCGTTTAAGCGTTTTTCTATCATAAATTCTGCCTGAAAAAGGATTTGGAAATCGTTGCTCATAAAGCTTTTTGGCTTCTAAGGTATTAAATGATGCAAGTCCATACATTAGATGCATATCAGGATGTTCAGAAAACGTTAATTTCGTTATTATCGCAAATAAATTAAATGAAATTTATAAAAAGAAGAATTATCGCAAATAAGTTTTTAAAAACACAGTCTATGGCTAAGAGATATTACCGAAAAAATATTTATGACAGCCTTAGAAACCTATAGCGGCAAATACTAACCTATCACAATGACAACAAAAAAATTTTGTTATTGAAATGGCTTTTTGTTAACTGTAGGAAAATTTCAAACCCATTTAGGATCTAATTAATTTTTGATTTTGGTGAAATTTTGTTGTCATAAATAAAAGCTTCTCTTATGGATATATAGTTGTTAGACTGTACAGGGAAGTCAATAAAATACAGCAATTTTATTAATGCTTGGGGAATTTTTTTAACTAAAACTGCATGTTTACCTTTACCTATTTGTAATCATATTAAAAATTCATGCCACAACTTAAAATCTTTTAGAGGCACTATGATGTAACATATAAACATAATCCAAGTCTTTAATGCAAACCCAATTGAATAAAAATACCTTTTTCTCGGAAATCGCTGATTTTATTGATAGTGATAGTAGATTTTATCATTTCTTTGCCCACATATTTTGGGACACTCTGTATAATAATAAAGACTTACTAGAGGAGCGATTTATTCAACATCTTCGTAATAAAATCCATTAAATCAGAAACATAAAACATTGTACTTCTAGGGATATTTTTCATATTTACTCCTTTACGTTTGCATAATAAGAAAATTTAAAATTAAATGTATCTTTGGTATTTCATTATCCATTCGAAGTGTAATAAAGCAATTTGGAGAGTTTATTAATGTAATTTTTAAGAGTGCTTTGAAAACTTTAAATGAGAATATCTCGAAAACGGTGAATTGTAGCGAAATTTTTGAAGTGTACTGAGCCAAACTGTTTGCACAATGCACATTTTAAGTAAAAAATTTAAATTATGCTAATCCTAAAAAAGTTACGGAGTTTAAAAAAGATAAAAATTTTGCTGGTGGTTAATTGTCAGATTTGCCATATGGAAAAAACCATTGCCCAAATTTTGCTAAAAACAAAGAATAAATGCTAGATTTATAGCCAAAATTTTAAAAAAATTAATTAAGTTTATCACCCTGCATCTTAGTTGTTTTTATCTCTGTATATAGTACATTAAGCCCTATTTTTAAAATGCTGCTAGTATTTTCTATTATAATTAGTTTTCACGCCTTATTTATAATTGAATTTCGTATTATATTGAGTTTTTATAGCGAGTTAGTCATAAAATGCATAAATGCAGACTTGGGTACAATCTTGAATACCCAGTAATTAATAAAATAATCGAATATTCTCCATAGAATTAGAGCAAACAAATTGTATCCGAATACGATTTATTCGATTCCCTAAACTTATTTTAATATGAATATTTCAAAGGAACAACTCTATGTAAATAGGTATTTTATATTTAAATAAACAAAATATATTTAGCAAAAAAAAAAATTATAAAAAAATACATCTGTAACTGATTAATACTATAACTTAAACGCGTTTCTATAATCTATATATATAAAAGAGTTTGTCCTGACTGACTGACTCATCATCGCAGAGCCCAAACTACAATAGCTAGAAACGTGAAATTGAATGCCAATGAATGAAAATGAATTGCCAACGGGTTCCTTTTATAATGTAGGCACCGGATAAGAACGGATTTTTCGAAGTTCCATCGATAAGGGGTAAAAAATGGGAAAATTGTTACCCGTGACCTCGAGAACTAAGGGGGTGTGGCTTCGGAGTTTGAACGGAGACTGCCCCCACCAACGAGTCGCAGGCATCAACTTAAGAAAAAAAAATTAACTGCAACAATGTTTTTTTATAATGTAGGCCCCGGATACGAACGAACTTTTTGAAATTCCACCGATAAGGGGTGTTAGCGATATGATAAATATCGCATAGCGGCATAAAATGATTAATAAATACGATTGAAAAAGTGCCTCTGTATTATTTACATTTTGGTAGACATAACAACAAGGCGGGTCCATGCGAGACTGATACCCGAGAGGTGACTCGACTCAGTCTTACCGCTCTCTCTGCATCTAACGAATCATTTTTAAGATTATTTGTGTCTTGATTTTATAATAATTATATTATATTAATCGCGCCCCTTGACCTCAAGAAAAACGGCGTGGCAATTGTGGGTTGCATTTACTATTATTGGAGGCCTTCTTCGACTTTTCTTTTATTTTCACGCGAGCAACGCCGCGGGCATTCAGCTAGTTTTAACATAAAATCGATTTATATTAAAATGATGGAATCGATAAGATCGTTTTGTTCATTATTATGAAACAAAATGTGTTTTGTCACAGGGTTTCGATTATGTTTTTAAAAACTTAATAAAATTTATATTTTTTGTTATATCCATTTATTCAAATATTACATTACCAAAGACTGTCAATAGATTGTTTTGTTGCGTGTAATATAAAAAGTACGTAATATATTCTAACGAAAAATCCATAATATAAATAATAAAAAGATCGAATACTTTTTAATTACAAAATGAATAATAAAAAATACACAATATAAGAAATTTCTTATTCAGCCTTATAAAAGACCATTCATCGTTGTATTGTCAGCTGAAAACCACAAACGAGTTTCTTCGTTTAATTGTTTATTTAAGTCCACTGAGCGTGCAAAGTTTTGAGTCGTTCGAGCGTCCGTTTTGTGCAGTTTAGAGCGGGCGACATTTCAGTCAGGTCGGAGAAGCCCATCAGGCTTAACCCCGCTAAGCCAAAGTAGGTGTGCATCGGGTCAGCAGCAGAATTTACCTTCAAAAAACACGTTATACATTTCTTTTATAAAATTAAGACTGAAGTAGAAACAATTAATGAAGTTAAATTGAGACTAAAGTAGAAATTAATTAATTGATGAAGAAACAACTTGTGAATATGACATATAATTCTGGAGGTTGTAATCAAGAATACAAAATATTTCAAAGAGATCAATTCAGCATGGCAAATATTAAAATTAACCTTTTTGAAAAATATGTTATCTAAGACGCCGCGCCACCAGCAACATTAGAGCGAATTGAAAACTTTAAATATAATTATCTCGAAAATCGTAGCGAGATTTTTGAGGTGTATGTTTTTTTAAGCAGAACTATTTGCAGAATGCATATTTTAAATAAAAAATTAAATTATGGCAAGCCCAAAAAGGTTATGGAGTTTAAAAAAAAATCAAAATGTTGCTGGTGGCGCCCTCTGATATAATTGAAAAAAAAACATTAAGTTTATCACCCTGTATCTTGGTTATATGTGACTTTTGGACTAGGAAAATTTTACTCAACTGATTCTTTTTTAAAGGAAAGCTGCTGTTAAATTTTTTACCATTATTTATGAGACACCCCGTATATGTGAGGATTCGTCAATCGCATTTATACATAATTTCCTATAGAAGTATGTTCATAGAATTGAATATGGCAAGATTAAGTGTTAAGCGAAGCTTCAATGATGCAATATTTATTTATTATGAAAACTGTAACCCAAAGTATAAGACATATTCCTTTATTACTTATCTATTATTTGCAGTTCATATAATGACATAACAAAAACTGATTTTAAGTAATATAATATAGTGCAGTCAATACAAGAATTTTTCCTATTCGAATATGAACATAATACCTATCCCTATTTTAATAGTATCTTTTATTGTTGCTAGGTTAGTTGTTAATCTAGTTGTTTTTGTTTTTTTTTCTATAAACATTGTAGGCGATTTCACATATTATTACAATTAATTGTATTTGTAAGAGCACAAAATAAATAAATAATGTTAAAGAACAATTTTAATTCAAAAAAATATAAATTAAAAATTAAGCAGATTTTTTTTAAATGTTAAGTTATGCATGTATGCTTGCATAAAACAAACTAGATAGTTTAAAAAAATTCAGTCTACGCACTAAACTTATGTATTACTTTAGTTTGGTTTTAAAATGATCCTGATGAGGAAACATAATGTGTCCTAAGGTACAAATATTATGAAATAAAACGTTATAAAAAGTCTAAGACCCTTAGCAAACCTAAAAAATTAAAACGCATTTGATTTATTCGCTAGCATCGGCAAAGGTACGACCAAAGAATAAGTGTCAACTAATTACTTTTTACAATGAAGATATTGATGTGCTTAAAATAATATTTTTGTGGAAATTTTTGTCTAATAGGTCATAAATATACAACAAAACATTACAACTCATCAAATTTTCCGTGAGACTTTGCGATATCATAATAAGCGCAGAACACAGAGTGAGAACGCATTCGGAGAAAAGGAGTTGCATATACGGTGTATACTCGCCTCGCTGTTAGTACACTAAACGTAAAATTTAGTATTTCGACAAAAACTTTAACTTTCTTTTATATTAAACGCATAAATTTACTAAGAAACTCTAAAGATATTATAAAACAAAGTCAAACTTCTAAATGTTCGCTTTTGTCTCAGAAGTACTGTATTTTTTTTTTTTTTTTTTTTTTTTTTTTTTTTTTGGGGTTGGTGGAGAAATTCTTTATGAACACTGGTTACGCGGCGCCGCCCCCAGTAGTGTGGGACTCAGTGTCGAGTCTGTTTCGTCCTGTACCCACTAAAACTCCACCGCTGGGTGGTGCCTTGTGGCTCCCTACACTGCGGTCTGCTAAGAAGCAGTCCTATTGTGTCCCATATGTTTAGTCCCACAGGTTCAATTCTGTAGCTTCAAGGAAGTCCAGGATTGTGCCCAGTGGTAGATTTCTTATACCCTCTGGTGAGGGTTTCTCTTCCCCCAGGAATGTTGCCCTGGTTTGATTAAATGCATCACAGAAGCACAGTATGTGAAGAGTTGTTCCGTCCTCCTCATTGCATCCCCTACATAGCGAGGTAACTGATTTCCCTAGCGTATGCAGGTGTTTCCTGCTGGGCGCATGGCCTGTAAATAGCCCTGCGACCCTTCGCAGTTGTTGTCTGGAGAGGCCCAGTATGTTCTCACCCTTCTTGAAGGGTGAGAACTGTATTACTGAACATCCACACTATCGGTCATACTTCCGTCGGCTGATCTTGTTCCATAGTCCAGGTCCAGTCTTGTTCCATAAAATAGCGCTAAAAAGAAATAGCATGATCACAAGATTTCATCCACTTCTCTTGAAAATATTGAGAAAAAAGTTCATCATACTGCTCAATATTTAATAAATAGCATGATCACAGGATTTGATCCACATCTCTTGAGAATATTGAGAAAAAAGTTATCATACTGCTCAATATTTTTGAATATACATTTTAATCATCTGCAACATATTGTTTTAAAGCAGCCCATACCAACTCAAGTAAATCTAAGCCCGGTTGGAGAGTAGAAGCCGTAAAACAGAATGACCTGCATCGGTCATAACCTTATCTATTTCGAAGGTTTTATATTGAGGTTTATATATTTTTATCTGGAACCCATGGTCGGACATTTTTCCACTTGAACATTATGATATGGTGCATTATCTATAATTAATACACTATTGGCTGAAATTTTTGAAATGAGTTTTTCTTAAATTCATTTCTTGTAGTTGGTAAAATTCATTTTACTATGATAGTCACCGGACTTAGTTCCAGGTTTAAATTTAAAATATGCGTTTTTTATTAAACCCATTTCGCCGCCTATATCAATAATAATAATTTTTTGCCTTTTAGATACTCAGACCTTTCGTTAGTACTGTCTCCCCAGGTTTTTTAATGGTCATGCAAGTTTCATCCATGTAAATTATGGGGCGATTTTCTTCCTTATATTGCCTAATGCTCCTAAGAAAATTTCTCCTAAGCACTTGCAGAGCTTCTCCATCTGAATTTTCCTGTTATTTTTAATCTTTTTCCATTATTTTTCTCAAAGTTTCACTAGATCCTGTATAATTATTCGCTGCACTTAACTTTTTAGTTATTTTTCGCAAGGTAGGAACTCGTTTTTCCGTTACATAAAAGTTTATTACTATACGACAAAGAAGGCCTCTGTCAAAATAGTCTAAATTGGATTTTGTTGTTAAGATGATTCTGTTTTTGCCATGCTGGGAAAATTATATAATAATAATAATAATAATAATAATAATAATAATAGTCGCTCAAAAAGCAACAAAAAAAAGTACAAACAGAGGTACACAGACAGTAAATAACATCGCGTAATTTAAATGTAAATACGAAAAATAAGAATATTATTCATTATCCTAACAATATAATTTTGTACATACATAGTAATAATGGAAATGAGTGACCAATAGGCCATTATATTCAGACTTTAAAGAAGTTACCCCAAATTCTGTTAAGGTCTTAGAATTAAATATCGTATGCAAAAAAATAAACAGCAACATATACCTAAAGCAGGAATGGGATAGCAAGAGAAGAAGGGAAAGTTAAACTATAATATCAATTTTAAATTCCATCTTTGTATATAATATAAACATTTTTTTTAATTTTATTGTAATATATTAATATTTGCACATTAAAATTCATAGTTATTTTTAATTAGTTTAGAAAGAAAGAGAAAATTTATGCGTTGAACAAATTTCGCTTAAATTTTGCTTTAAATGCGTTCTCGGACATCGCAGTTTAATATTTTAAATTTATTTACAAGATGCACTATTCGTACGAGAATGACTTTCTTTGTGGTGAGAGGGAACAGTTAATATTTTTTTTTTCTTATATTTAAATTGTGTATCTACATTTGTTCGATAGGTCACCTTTCTAAATAGATATGGTGGAGTTTTCCATTTAAGCACCTTATAAAAAAAACAAACAGAATGCAGCAATCTTCGATTTTTCATATTTAGACGTTTTGCGACCTTCAGTTTATGAGATATATGCTTTCTTCCAAGATTCTTGGCACTGTTTTAAAAAATAATTTCATCGTTATTAAGTTGAATTTTTATATTACTTAAAAGGGCAGCTCTGTGACTATCGCTACAATTTTTAAATGTAGCTTTTGAATTTCCAGTAAATTGCTAAGATCAGTATTAATTTTTTGATTGGCCTGAGCAACATCAGTGTATTTAAACGAAAAATAAATTTGATTTTCTTCAGCGTAGTTATGATGTTTACAATATTTTATTATTTTTGTAATCTGTAATGTATAAAGTGTATAGAGCAATGAATCAAGAATACTACCTTGGGGAACGTCAATGGTCACATCCCGGGCTTTCGACATTTTGTCATTTAATATTACCCTCTGTTTCCCATCAGCCAGATAAGAACATATTAAATCAACGGCCGATTCGCAAAAGCCTAAATATTGTAGTAATGCTAAAAGAATTTTATGATTTTCCAAATCAAAAATCTTGGAAAAATCTAAAAGAACCAACACGGTGGCTAGGTTATTATCAAGAGCATTTAAAATATCGTCAGTTCCTTAAGTTAGTGCAGTAGTACATCTATAACCTTTACGAAAACCAGACTGATATCAAATTATTAAAATGTAAGTAATTGAAAATTTGTTGTTCCATAACTTTAGATAACTTTTTAAGATTATTAAATTCAGTGGGGTTTTTTATTTTAGACAAAGGAATGACGTTAGCCCTTCTTCCATAATTTAGGAAAATATTTTTTTTTCCAGGCAGACATTTATATTGTGGGTAAGCGCATTAATTATCATGGGACAACAGAGCAAAACAAATTCAAATTCAAATTCAAATTCAAATTTATTAATCATTTTGGTTATATTATAACAATTTTTAACTTAATTATATTCAATAATAATAGTTAACAGTCATTGTTTTTAACATACACCTAGATGTTGTAACATCTGTTTGTGTATGCTGAGAAATCACAAAATTTTAGTAATAATATAAAATATAACTAACCATAATCTACAACTAAACAAAAATTCTCCAATAAAATTTCCCTTCCCAAAACTATTTAAAAAAATTAAATTTATCTATATTTGAATAAATAAATTTTCTACAGACCTTACTAAAGTTTTTAATATTATTTATATTTTTTAAGCTGTTTGGTAAGATGTTATAAAATTTCGGGGACAAGTATCCTAAAAATCGTTGCCCTATAGTTTTTTTTATGTTTGGTATTTTTAGGTGTCTGTTTATATTATTTCGGGTTGTGTAGGAATGACTAACATAATTCTTGATTTTTTCTGATTTATGTGTATAAATGCATGTTGACAATATGTAAATTGAGCGTATATTAAAAATTTCTTCAGAATATAATTGTTGTGTAGGAAATCTTTTTTGTTTTTTGTATATAACTTTTAAAATAAAGTTTTATACTACATTAAGTTGTTTTAAACAATTCTTGTATAGACCTCCCCAGACAATCACCCCATACCTTAACAAGGACTCAACCAAGGATTTATAAATTAAAATTAGTAGTTTTTCATTTAAGATATTTCTCAAAATATGAAATCGATAAATAAGTTTACGGATGTTTTTTGTTAATTTTAGAATGTGTTGGTCCCATTTTAAATGTTTATCCACAATGATACCCAGATATTTATTAAATGAAACTTCCTTGATATCAATTAATTCAAGTTTAATTTGTTGAAAGCTGGGGCGATTAGCAGCTGTTATAGAAAATGCAATATAGTTTGTTTTTTGACTATTGAGACTTAATTTAAAAGAATCCAGCCAGTTCTTGACTGTTGCTAGACCAAGTTCTGCAGTTTTTTTTGTGTCTCCCCAAGAAATTCCGTGAAACACCGCAACCGTGTCATCTACAACAATAGATATATTCAAATTATCCACACCAAATGCTTTGCTTGTAGCACTAATATTTTGTAGAACGTTTGCAATCACGTCCTGAGTAATCAAATTAAATTCAAATTCATTAGGAGAAATACTATATTGTTTAAAAAAAAATTACATATTCATCATCAGGTTTATTATTCCCATTATTTATGCTGGTAAAAAAACAATTAAGTTTTTCGACGTCTTGTAAGTGCAGAGGGAGCTCTACATTCGATTTTTCAGAAAGATCAATATTTTTTAATTTACACCAAAGTTCTTTATTATTACAATTTGAAATTTAAATATGTCTGTTTTTCAGCTCTTATTGCACTCTAACGCACTAGTCACATTTCTAAATTGTTTGTATGTATTCCAATCATCCCGGGATTTGATTTGTCTTAATTCGATTTGGTTTTATGATTTACTTTAATTAGGGCGCATGTAGATTAATATTCGTAAGTATAGATTGATTTTAAAAAATCAATCTTTTTATCTATATCTACCATGCTGTACATAGTGTGCCATGGTATTAGCTTTATGTCAGATGTAAATTTAGCCCGGTCCACATAATGTAAATTACGATATATATGCAAAAATTATGTTAGGGGTTTTGAAGTTTAAATTTTTATATTACAGTAAACAAGCAAGGGGTCTGATATCTCAACATCTCTTACCCCACAATCCTCAATTAAATCTACATTCGAAAAAATAAGATTAATTAAAGACATAGTAAAGTTTGACACTCTTGTCGGATCAGTTATAATTTGCTTTAAGCCATAGACCTTGGTAAGTTCTAGTAAGGGACAAATTTTATTTAAACCTAAAACATTAATGTTAAAATCGGCAATTAAAAAGACAGAATCATACACTGCATATAACTCGACTAAAATAGTGTCTAAATGATATTAAAATAAGTTTAAATCGCCTTTGGGTAGACGTTATATGTTGCCAATAAGGAGTTTTTTGCCACTTACTTTAACTTCAATCCAAACATCTAACTTCTAACTTGATAATTTCGTTATTGATATCAACATGCGGCCAGGACTCTGAGACACCAATTACATCATACCGTTAATTGAGAATATGGTACTATTTATTATTCTCAATCATTGTATATGGGTACCATATCAACAAGCATACTGAAAGTTTGCCACATGATTTTTAAAAGAACACACGCACATGAACATTTTTTTTTAATTTACAATGGTACAAAGAATAGGTAAAAAATAAGGAAAATAAATAGGGATAATGCTAAAAGAAGATAGAAAGGTATGTTCCTTAACCTGTAAAGTTTTTTAGAGAAGCAATAAGTTTAAGCCTAATAAATCGCTCACTACTTGGTTACGTAAAGATAAAAAAATATAAAGAAAAAAATACCTACAAAAATACATAGAATTTTTTTCCCAGAAGCATGAGTTTTACAAAAAATAGATAAGTAAAAAAAATATATTAAAAAAAAAAAAAACAAATGTCTTAAACCCATGAGATTTAAGTAAAAGTATAGACATAACTTAAAAAGTGAAGTAAAAATGTAGAATCTTAGATGTGACTCGGTGGCATTTTTTTATGGCATTGTTTGATATGTTAACCTTCATATCAGAATTAAATAATGTTAGTATTTTGCCATTTAATATTTCCGCGTTTTCAGCTGACGGGATATACGCAGATTTTTGTTGCGGCTTTGCTGCTCCTGGGCATCCAATAAGAACGCTGATGCTTGTTATCCTCATTAACCTTAATTGGTTTTTCTTCTAACGACGATATCTGTTTTTCCTGTTCCTTGTTTCGGTGTTCAAGTTTCGTTTCAATAATGGTGGTTAAGCTATCTGCTATTTCTTCCAAAAATTTCTCACTAAACATGTTCGTTATCCGGCTTTTCATTTCACGGATATCTGCGCTTGCCAAAACCATGATGACAGTTAAGCATATAAACACAAAATCACTGAATTAACCAACAGAAAATGTTAATCTTTCTAAGGTAGTACTGGAAAAACCACAACAATCCTACTGCAAACACTTTTAAATATAAAATAGTAAATATTTCTTTACTTTAACTACTTTATTTCAAAGAAAATTACAGAGTGATATTAATTTTTTTAGCACCATCTTTTCGCATATCAAAATTATCAAATTCTACTTGAAGCACCCTCTTAAATATTTTTAAATGCCAGAAAGATCCGTTTAAAGAACTCAGACTTAGTCCCTCTGCTAAAGCAGCAAGTTCATCTTTTCTAAAATCTTTAAGAGACTGATTTTCTGTGGCCTCTCGTTGCATAAAAAAAATGAAATTAGCAATAACCGCCATCGTTTGTCCCGAGAAGACTTCGCCTTCTAATTTTTAATGAAATTCCATTAATAACCATTAGAAACATAAATATTAATAACAATCTCCTCAAAATATAGCAGATAAACAACAGGTATAAGAACACCATAGATTTTGTCACCAACTTACGGTACAAGTAGTTCGCTCTCAAAAATGAACGAAATAATCTGATTCACGTCTCTAGAAACATTTAACTAGCTGTTAATGTTCATGTAAAAAGTAAAATTTATTAAAACTAATGTAATATCGCTTTCTTTAAAAGCAAAAATAAAACATTATGACTTTTTACACTAATTTTAAGGGAACATGTGAAATAGGTTATTAAAGTTATTTGGATTTAACTGTACATTTAATAACTTCAAACCTTAACAAAACTTTTAACTCATGTCAATGGCTTAATGAATCAGGTCACACACATCACAGTCAGTTGTAGATGTAGTAATATTACCATGAAAAGTTAAGTGTGGGAGAGGGGGTATATGATCCTGATTGTTTTAAAATAAGTAAAATTTTTAAAACAGGAGATTAACAGTCTATTTTTATAAAAGGTATAATAAGTAATACTTTTAAAGGCCAATTTTTCTAATCTATCTTTTTTCAAAAAATATAGAGTGATTTTGAGCCTTAAATGAAGGGGGTAGCGAGAGTGTCACATTTCGGGGAGTGATGAGCATAAAAATGTGGACTCATACATGGATAATCTATTGCAAGAACTTAAAATGAATTGATAACGTTATATTCCAATATTCAACTCTTTTAAAATATAATTTGGTGGTGTTAATTTTTTAATACATTTAAAGTAGTCGATTCTGTATTTGAATTTCCCGATTTTTGCGTAAAAAATCCGACATTTGCCGACTGCTGACTGCTTAAATTTATTCTTAAGAAGTTTAAAAAAAATACACTAGAAAATAAAATTAAACAAAGAAATTACCCATTTAGCAAATCCACCATATTTATCTTGAGTCATTAGAACAAAACTGGGATTTTCATCTGACTCAATAAATTGATATGCATTCAATATTTGTAAGCTTCCTCCAGTCCAAAATGAGTAACATGTATCAGTTGGCTTATTTGGTCTGCCATTAAAACCTGTAAAAAAATGTTGAATAAAAGAAAGACTAGTGAAAGCTCTCTTTCATTATGCAAAACTTACCTGTTTCTAAACGAAACAACAGCCATCTTTTTAAATTTCTAGTTTGACTTATTGACAGCCTATTTAAATTATTGCTTAATGCTAAAGAGGCTAAGGCACAGAAAGTTGAGCCACAATGACTCTCAAGACTTGGACCTTGACCTATACCTCCATCATAGGACTACAAAATAATCATTAAAATTTATTTTAGGTGTTTGATGATTGTAAATTGCTCACTATGCTCTTTAATATAAAATCTACCATCCTCTCCAGATCAATACCACTCCAATCATTCAAAATATATGATATACAAGCTGCACAAAAAACGAATCTCATATCATTTTCTGTACCTTCAATGGCTGCTTTAAAAGAGCCATCTGGTAATTGCAAGGCTTTTAAACCTACAAGTTATTGAAAAAAATGTAAGTATATTCCTACATGTCACAAATAATGCTTTTACTACTAACTGCTAATAATCTTATCCTTCTTTATTTTACTCAAATCATCCCCCAGTATTAACAAGGCTAGTAGGGCCGAATAAGTTGTGGCTATATGCCCCCATTTATAAGGTGCATCAATTCCTTGATTTTCTGCGGTATTTAATGTTGAAGAGCCTTGAAAACCACTGTAAGGTTCTACAAGTAAAAACATGCTTCTTTAACTGAACATAATATATTATGTTTGGTTAAACTCACCTGAATCTACTTGCAAGCTATATAGCCAGTTAATCATTTGTTCTTTACATTCTACATCAATATTTTGGATTTCACTTAGTACATCTAAACCAGCTACACAAAAAAACATAATAACAGCCCTAGAGAATAGAAAGGTCGCATCACAGTGTTCTATGTTTATGTTAAAAATATGAATTTTACCTATTTGTATCTAAATTGGCTAAATATGA
Organism: Anthonomus grandis grandis; assembly: GCF_022605725.1. NCBI lineage: Eukaryota > Metazoa > Arthropoda > Insecta > Coleoptera > Curculionidae > Anthonomus > Anthonomus grandis. The sequence goes on along the minus strand of NC_065548.1, from coordinate 28,254,945 downwards.
TGGAATCCTTGCATGCAGAAACCTGTTAAGAAACTTCTTATGCAGGTCTCTTTCAAATTCAAGCCTTGGCATCGCTTCCATTACAGTATTGATAATTTATCTTTTATGTAAAAAAAAATGACAAAAAGAAGACATAAATATATGGTATTTTTTAAGTACCTACCTTATATATAATGTAAGAATAAAAATTGGAAAAGTGTACAGAAGTAATTTTCCAAAAACATATAAACATTAGTTTGCTTATAAAGGTTTTTTTTCTGTTTATAGGTTCAACATCTGAAAATAAGAAGAAACATATCCATACCTATTCTTTATATCACATTATTGAATAATAGTTATGTTTACAAAAAAATCACAGACTTAAATGAGTAACAGATTAAAAGATATTGTCATTTAAAACTTTTAAGTTAATAATACATTAAGTAATCATAAGGTTGCCAAGTAGTTGGGCAGTCAAAAACAAAAAAAAAATATTTAAATACAAAATATTTCATTCTTTTGTAAGTTAGAAAACTAGTAATTAATTTATAAAACAGGTAAAATACTTGATAGATTTTTTTTAAATCATTTAAAAAATATCTTTATATACATTTATATATGTAACAAACATAACTGAATATTATCAGAACTAAATTTTGCACTGTTTAGTTGTTTAGATCAAAAGGTTTTTTTTTTGTTAAAAGGGTCAAATTTTTTTAAACATTGATTTGGAACAAAGATCATTATTTGAATAAAGATTTAAATAAGAGAAATAATATACATCTTCTTTGCAGTGGCATGGAGTTTTAAAATTATCAGAATTCAGTAGTTTAAATAATATTCACTTACTGCTAACAAACACTAAATTTCCCCAAATTTTTAATAAACAGATTTTAATATACTTATTTAAAAAAAAACAATTAATGATTAAACTCCAATAGAGAGGAATGATGCAAAAGTTTGGGGTTTAGTATAAAAGCAAGGGTCAAAGATAGATTTGTTGCTAGTTATTTTGGATGTGTGAGCTTTGGCGATGAGAGAGTTGATATTGGCAGTTGGCTATTAGTCATCCTAACATCTCAGTTCATCAAATCTAATCTTCAATTATATATCAAGTGCCCCACCTTTTAAATTTACTTATTTCCTCTAATTTGTTATCACCATTTTGTGCGTATTGGGATATGACTGTATTAATACCACAAATCCGTAAAAACCACTATTATAATTATTGTAAAGCACTAAACATTTAGAAAAACTATTATTTTTTTATAATCCCCATGATTTACAAATACTGTCAATAAAAAAAACAATTCAAATACAATCAGCTGATGAAATACTGACGAGCCGATCTGTCAAATTAAATTGACAGATGACATAAGATCGTACGTAAGCCATATGTTAGCGAGTAAGCGCCTTAAGCTTAATTCTGAGTAGCGCGAATATCGCGGATTTTTGACAGGCAATTTTATTCTCCCACATTCCCATATTTTACCCAAACACATAAAAGCAAAATTCGTCTACGCGAAAAAGCAGATATTTGGAAAATAGTTAAAACGATTTCAACTAAGTTTTCTAAAACACAACAACTAATAGATTTAATTCGACCCTATTTTCCACAACCTTTGTTATAATTATAATAATAGAGACAGAGGAAGTAGAGTTACCATTAAATGGGCAGTTTTACTATGTTAAGATTTTATGCCACAGATTGTTACCAAGGAAGCATTCGACAAGATTTTAAATTTGGAATTAGCCACACTACAAGTCGTTGGATCCATAAAATTACTGAAATTATTGACAGTCACTTTGCTGACCAATTCATTAATTTTTTAAATATAAGAGATAAGAGACAAATTAATAAATTAACATTTATAGAGAGATCCAATTTCTCTTATGTTATAGGTCCTATTGATTGCACCCATGTTGCCATATTAAAACTAAAAGTGGATGAACACAAAAAATTTTTGTGATTTTCCATGAATTCAATTATTATTTTCCTATGAGTAGCGGTGGTTTTAAACGAAATTTTTTTATTATAAAGAAATAATATGGGCATATATTTAAATAAAAACACACGAAGGTGAAAAAAATTAACAAAATAAATATAAATTCTTAGTGTTTACCAATAGAAAAGACAATTGATGTTTCCATCTGTCAAATATTAGGGAAAATAACAAATATATACTAAGAAACCTAAATCAAATCGAATAAAACGAGTTTAGCCGACGATTGAAATTTAGAATCACCTTTCTCGTCACGACTGAGTTAGCCATTGAATTCGAAGTCGTGATCGTATCGAGATCGAGTCGTGATTTTAGAATCCCAGCCCAATTGGAAATTGGAAATTGGACTGCCAATCCAATGAAAAGTAAATGACCACTACTAGGGGGCCGGCATTTTGCGTGATTGTGTCCTTTCGATGTTGGTCACTCTGACAAATTTTAGTTGTGCCAACTATAGGGAAACAAAACAATTAAAGTTTTTGAGAGGTTATGTTTACAAAAATACAAAATAGAAAGTTACATATAGGTAAGAATTTAAGATAGTTGCGTTAGATCTGTGATTTTTCTAGTACTTCTTTAAGAATTTCTTTAAAAATTATGAAAGAAAGTAATCCTCACCTAAAATGAGACAAAGTTTCAATCAACTTGGAATAGATGCATGCATTTTAAAATATTTGTTTTATTATTCTGATAATCTTGAATCTTATAAATCCTAATACCATGAAAATCATGATATTCATTTAAATTTTTGCTTGTATTTACTTATCAAATTCAGTTCAAAACACTTATTTTCTTTCTATTTAGTATTCTTACTATTGCGAGTTTTACTTTCTTTCTATGTACAGTGTTTCCACATTAATAGGTACAACCATCTATAAAAATCAAAATATAGATGATTTTATGATGGTTTGTAATTATAAAGGGTTTATATAGTAAAAACATTATTCTGTCAACAACTCAATATATTATTCTATTATAAACAACACAGACGGGCAATTCACAATAATTCGGTTTTGAGAAACTGAACCAAATAACTTTAAATGAAGATGGTGATACATTATTCACGTATTAAATAAGGAGAAAGATAGATCACCTGTTCCAGATGATATACCCAAGCGTCATTTACAAATCACCAAAAACTAGGCAATCCGCTATACTCACACGTCAAACGTCAGCATCGTCAACTTCATTACCGTTATTTAATATATGTTTTGTTGGCAACACTAACACTTGAAAACTTGAGTGACCAACATCAAAAGGACACAACCACTATAAAAATGGCGGCCACCATGCAGTGGTCATTTTTGGGCATATACAGGGTGTCCCGTAAATAGTGGTCCAAATGAAAACTCCTAATAGATTGGACTATTTCCAATCAGAATAATCCAACATAGCTCTAACGAAAGTGTTACTGTTTTCAAGATATTTTGATTTTTGCGAAATTTTAAGAAATACCTACCTGTAATCAGTTTTTTTATGGTGTGTCACTAAATGAAAAAAAATTACAATTTCTTGGGTTGGATATTATTTGCCAATAGAGGCGCTTTATGATGCGTATTAAAATTTTTGAGTTATGCAAATATTTTTCACAGGAAAAATTTTTGAAATTGCTATATCGGTTTTTTTTTTCTTTTCAAAAAGTTTGAAGTCCTATGACACAATAAAATAATAATAGACTCTTGGTGCCCATTAGCGTAAAAACTTATTTATCCCATGCCGTATTAAAGACAAAAACTTTTTGAATTTTTTGTTAACCCCAAAAAAAATGGTAGTTTAAATGCCGAAAGAACTATTTTGTGAAAAAAAAATCGTTTTTTTTTCGATGTAAATTAATTCGGCTTATTTGTGTTTTGCAATTTTACAAAAGGTGTTCAAAATGGCCACCACCTGCTGCTATACACGCCCTACACCTTCTTATAAAGCATTGCTTAATCCGTTGAGCGTGGCCAGCTCTATTTATCTCTTGAGCAGCAGTTTGGATGCGCCCGCGCAGATTTTCAATGTTTTGTATGGGTCTCCTGTATACAATTTCTTTGAGGCATCCCCAGTAAAAAAACTCGAGAGGATTTAGGTCAGGTGACCGTGGGGGCCACAGTATAGGTCCTAGACGTCCGATCCATCGGTTAGAGTAGGATTCATGTAAAAAATGTCTAACTTGAACACCGTAGTGCGCAGGACATCCGTCGTGTTGTAGCCCCATATTTCTGCGAATGTCTAAAGGAACATTTTCCAAAAGGATGGGGAGAATATTTTACAAAAAATGGAGATAATATTCAGCATTGAGATTTTGCGGCAACTCAAACGGTCCTATAATTTCACAATTAATAATCCCTGTCCACAAATTGATTTTAAATTGGTATTGCGATTTATCTTCTCTATTAATATGTGGATTTTCCGGACGCTGGAGGGCGCCACGAGTACAACAGCCAAGCCCGTACATAGGCAGTTGCCCATCTAATAACCTACTTATATTTCTTATCTATGACCTATGACACCGATATTAAAATTGTCACCGTTGACAACTTGGAACTAACTTAAGCTTAAAGTTTTTTAATACCTCTAGTTGTTAGTATGGCGCAATACACATCACTTGAGTATGCAAATATGCACTTCATTTGCGGCTTGTGTGAAGGAAACGCCAGGGCAGCCTCTGAATTATACAGAGGTACCCTAACGCTCGTCATCCAGATCACCGAGTTTTTATTAGGGTGCATGCTGCATTGCTCGAAGGAAGATTTCCTGAAAAAGGCGTAGGTGGCGCTCGTGAAGGTAGGCCGCAGTTAGAAGGAGAAGAGGAGGTTTTGGAGGAAAGAGATGCGGCTCCCAGTACCTCGGTACATGCCATAGAACGACGTACAGGTATATCCGAAAGCAGAGTTCAAAAAATTTTAAAACGAGCTTATGGGTTCCATCCGTATCATGTGCGTTCAGACTCTCGAACCAAGACACTATGAAGCAAGAGTAGATTTTTGTCGTACGATGTTGAGAAGGATGCGAGATGAAAATTGGTTTAAAAATATCTTGTGGGGCGACGAATGTATTCCCTTAGCCGAAGTTCTGTTGAAGACACTTTATTAGAAGGAATATATTTCTCCTTTAAAACAAGAATTATTTCTTGCGTTTCGGAATAAAGTGACTGCCGTAAATATTTTAAAACCAACACGAAATTTTTATTAAAAAAATCGACAGCCAGTAAGCACATAAGTCTTATTCTTGGATTAGCAATATCAGCATTACAAATAGAGTTGGTCATCATGAATAATCAAATTAATGTAACAAAAAATACTTCCAAACAACAAAACATAGATCTTAAATAATGTCCAAATAAACGACGTTAGAAATTATAGGAACTACAAATACAAGAGATTAGGAAATATGATTATTTATAAAGGAATATTATGTAAGAAATGAGAATGCAGTACACAAAATAAAGTTGTTTTTGTTTATTATTTACTATTGAATTGTCGAAACAGTGGGCTGCCAAGGCAGTTGTGCATATAGGTCTCCTGATGGACCCGTCATGCCTCACTGAGGGTTACCAGAGCCCAACGGCCTTAGAAAAACCGATAAGGCTCTCTGGTCTGAAGGACTTTAAGTCACTCGGTATACTGTAAGTGTTACCCAAGTATTTGAACCTGGCGCGCTTGAGTGCTGGGCACTCCCCGACTACATGGTCAACGGTTTCATCCTCCTCACAGCACCATCAGCATTCCGGGTTGTCCGCAATACCAATAGTATGGAGATGGCTTCTTAAGTGCCAGTGAGATTTTTGGTGAGACAGGCAGAGGGCCTACCTATGTGCGCTTTGGCCTGTCTCATACCAGGGGACTCAGTCCATCTTCGGTGGATCCACTTGTCCAGCAGACCCTTCATTGAGGCGACCGCAACGCATTTGGCGATACCAACTACGGGTTCCGGCCCCATCGGCACTTTTGCGGATCCCAGTCTGGCAAGAGAGTCCGCTTCCTCATTACCTGCATGGCCTGCGTGGCCAGATATTCAGACGAGATGGACCCTGCAGCCAACTTGTACCAGTTTTTTCAGGACTTTTGTGCACTCTAGTACCAGCTTGGAGCTTACCTTTGCGGCCGTGATAGCCTTAATGGCAGCTCTGCTGTCCGAGCATACTGATACGACTGTATTACGGTGTCCGCAGCTTAGGATTTTCTGTCCGCATTTTAATACAGCGAATACTTCGGCCTGGAAGACAGTGGCGTGCTCCCCCAGCGAGTATGCCCTACTGGTATGTGGGATCCTACCACAAAGCCCTGATCCAGCTCTGTTATTCATTCTGGAGCCATCTGTGTACCAGATGGTCCCCCTATTTAGCAATGCAGGTCTGTTGGAATGCTGCCACTCCTCTCTGCCTGCAATGTGCGTCACGAATCCCTCGCAGTCCATAGTCACTGGAGTCATGCAGTCAGTGCCCATCAGAAGGAGAGGACATTCCTGTATGGCCCGTGACCAAATTTTTGCGTGACCGGTCTCGCCAGCATGTAGTTCGCCGAGGACGTATAGCCTGTACGCAGTCCTCATTGCCTCGAATTGCACAACGAGGTCCAGAGGCTAAAGGCTCAGCAGAGTCTCAAGCGCTCTAGTTGGCGCCGTCCGCATGGAATCCGTTATGCTGAGACATGCAAGACGTTGGACTCTGTCCAGTTGAGCACGAATTTTCGCTTTCTTCTTACATGGCCACCAAACGATAGCTCCGTATGTGAGAAGAGGTCTCACAATGCGTGAGTAGATCCAGTGGGTGATCTTAGGAGACAGACTCCAGGTATTGCCAAAAGCCCGCCTGCAGTCCCATAGCGCGCAGGTGGCCTTCTTCATTCTGGTGTCTGCATGATTGTGCCAGGAGAGTTTGGGATCTAACTTGATTCCCAGAAATCGAACTGTCCTGGAGTAATGCAGCTGCACGCCACCTAGAGATATAACAGGGGGCGTGCCAAAGTTACGTCTCCTCGTGAATAGTAGGAGCTCTACTTTGGGGTTAATCCTGAGACCCCCCGAGAGGCACCATATGTCCACCATACGCAGGGCTCTCATCATAGGGCCCCGCATTGAGACGGCGTCTCTCCCTGGGCAAAGGATTACCAGATCATCAGCGTAGGCCTGTGTGTACAGGCCAGCATTGTTTAAAAGATTTATTAGGCTGTCGACCACAAGGTAGGGGACAATACTCCTCCCTGCGGGCAGCCCCTAGCCGCCAACGTTTCGACAATCTCGTTGTTGACCTGTGCAGATACATGACGTTTCAAGAGCATGGCCTCTATCCAGCTAACCAAACAGGGTTCTGAGCCGCGGCTCTCGAGTGCTTGGCAGATTAATGCGAAAGGGGTGTTGTTTATTATTTGCTAATTACTATTATTATTTACTATTTATAATCAATAAACACTGGTTAAACCAAAACGTTTACACGAAAACAAGTTGTGACGTCAATGTAGTTTGACGTGTAAAAACCAAGGATAACCGCGGTAATTACCAATAAATTGTAATTATCCATTTAAAATCGGTTTATATATTATAACCTCTCAAAAACCTTTAATTGTTTTGTTTCCTTACAATTGGCACGACTGAAATTTGTCAGAGTGACCAACATCAAAAGGACACAATCACGTAAAATAGCGGCCACCTAGTAGTGGTAATTTACTTTTATTGAATTGGCAGTCCAATATATTTATTAAGTTCGTGGCTTTAGATATTTTAGGGATTTTATTTTATGTTCGGATCACAGGTGGTCACACCGCATTGGGCGTGTCCTAAAGTGCGGGTAAATGTCATTTGTCATTTCTAGCATTCTACAAACGTCACACGTTACTCAAACAAAAAAATCGTTCGTTTGGTAGTGTCATGTCGTAGCGTTTCAGCGATGTTTTTGGTTACTATATGTTTATTTTTGTTAGGAAAATCTTATATTTTTGTAAAAGGTACATGGCACCATTGTTTTACAATTTTTTTCCCATAGATTAGTAATTATCTGCTCATGAAATAAGCCTAATGAGCTTGTCAAAAGACGGTTTATAAACGTAAACAATTTAACGAACTTCTTGAAAAATAGGCGTTTATTTTGTAAATATTGTTAAAACCTATTATTATCCGTTGTATAAACTAGATATTTTCCCCTAAAGCTTTTTCCTTTTAACAACATTTTGCCAGCAAATATTTAAACTATGACTCATTTAACACATTAACTTTTGGATTGTGCTGACCAAGTTCTTTTAATATTTCTTTCATTACAGGAGATTATTACAGTGAATATGAATGCAACACACCCTTAGTTGAACGGGCCTCAATTGATGCCACCTCATATATGAGTGAGAGAGGACCAAAAAATGCTATACTTTATGGTAAGTTCCAAGAGATTATCATTTTAATTAAGCACACAGATAAGGATGTGAATTTTTGATGACTATTGGAAATGTAAAGGTCTGGTTTAGCAAATTTTCTGGAAGTCTCACTTAAAATTATGAGAAAAGGTTTAACATGTTTGTAATTCCAACTTAACCCATCTTAACCCGATCCCAGTTCCATACTTTTTCAGTTCCACTTGAAAATTTGCTATTCTGTCCTTAAAATATTTTTTTCTGGTCAAATTACACACATTGTTAGCCTTTGCACATAATTTAATGTGAGATTTTCAGAAAAGTTGCTAAACTAGATATTTACCTAAAATTTTTAACATCTCAGCATATAGCAGCAATGTGTGGGTGTGAGAGCATTTTACACAAGTTTAAATACTAGTAAAACAAAGTGGGAAAATATTAATTTATAGAGGGTTTCTGGATGTTGTTTTGAATCTTTGTTATATCACTCTGTTAGTTGGCCATGAGAAGTAAAAACAAAATTACAGATAAAAGAACAGTACAAGAATATTTGTCATATTTTGGAAACTGATGAATAGACATATCCTTTACGAGAGAAAAAATGATAAAACTATTTTGTACTGTTACTATAAATTCAGCAAATGCTGCGATTTTAGCATAAAATAATCCATTACTTAATGTAATAAGAAAATTTTGTGTTTTGAAACACCCTATATTTAAGCTGCACTGGTTCTTACTATTAAAGGTTATCAGAGTCCAATGATTATCTAAAGCTATGCCAATAAATGTAGATTATTAATTTAATGTAAGACTATATATAGCACACACAGTTTTTAACAATTTCTTAGATATGACTGCAAATTGAATATATTTAAAATTTGTGGTTTTGTTTCTCTATATCAGAAAATTAAAGTATAGATCTTTTGTTTGAATTATTACATAAAACAAGGTATATCAAATTCTGCAATTAATTTTTTCTATATTCGATCTAGTACATAAAACAAGATATACAGTGCTGGAAAAATGTATGGAAACTTTTTATTTTGACAAGTATATTTCTTTCTAATATTTATTGCCACATATGCATATTAGAATATGATTTCTAACAATATTTATTTATGTTTTCATATAAAATTATGATTATTCATATTAATAATTTTAAATTATAGCTAATTTTCATATACCAGTTAGAAATAAGTATGGAAACTTCTACTATTTTATAAAAAATGGGATTATAAACATTCTGATTAACACTTTTTAGTATTTTGAAGAGTTTTTGCAAGAATTTTGATCACTCAGATTCAATAATATTAAAAAGTTGTTGCTGGTTTTTTATATTGGAATGAATTTTAATTGGTATTATACAATTTGGTACTTTGCTCTGAATCTTGCACCCACCAGTCTCCTTACATATTTCCACCATCAGATACAAATAAAGAAAATTGGCTTTTATCTCTCCATAGAATGGTACTCCATTTTTCCATAATGTGTGTGATCTAAATTTTATGTCTTAATTTTTTTCAAAAAAATCAATTCTAAGGACTCTAAAATAGGCTTGTCATTGTCTCTTATTCCTTCTTATTCCTCAAAGACCGGCTGTGAGATACTCTTAACTCCTAGCACTAATGATATAAACCATTCAATTCAATCTAACCACACAGGAGAATATTCTCTCCTTCATAAATTAAATAATATTCAGTCATTGCATAATAAAACTTCTGAACTCAAACAATCTTTTTGAATGACTTAAAAAACCCAAACATTGTTACAATAATTAGATACAATTACACAATTGTATCTAATTATTGTAGGACTCGAGTGTCTTATGGAGGCTGTATTATTCTGGTTAGTGATATTTGGTTTTTGGAGCAAAGTTCTTTCCAACAAATAAAATAAATATGACTATCTCCTAAAAGAAACCGCGTTTAAATTTTGTGTAATGTTTTCTAGACCAAGAAATGTATACATTATTTGCATTTATCGATCGCCAATATCAGACTTCAACGACTTCTTTTTTGGTCTGGAGAGTCATTTGTCTGAAATTTCTTGCTCGGCACAAATAATTATTTTTGGAGATCTTAACGTAAATTACTAGGTTATGAACTATGCTTAGACTCTCCGTTTATGCAATATGCTTAGTACATTTAACTTAAAAATGCATGTGGACTCACCAAGTCGAGTGACTAAATAGTTGTCCACTACAATTGACTACATAATATGCTCTAACCTCAGAAACTCTATGATAAATTGAAAAAGCCAGGTGTATTGCCTGACCCAGTTTCTAATTTTCATGCGAGAGTGATGCAACTATTTAATGTTGCTTTTCCTATTGTAAAGCTCACTTCAAAGGTCAAAAAAGTCTTGGCTAACCCAGGGCTCTAACAGCCTTTCTCTGTAGAGCAAATAATCTCTTTATGCAAGGAGCATGCCCTCATGCTAAAATGGCATAAGTTGAAACAGGATGGAAGGTTCCAAAATAGGCTCTTCTTAGAGCCATGGGTAAAGTGCATCTAGAAAGACTAGTAGGTATACTAGTAACTATAGAAGGTATAAAGTAATCAATCACATGCCATGCAATATTAGAGACCTTGTAACACTCAAATGCTTTAGACATAAAGTATCTGACAGAAAAGGCCTACTATTTTTTTGAGAGACCAAGAGATATGAGTTCTGGCAAACTCATTTGGGCTTTCTATTTTTCTTTGATGAAGTGGCTTTTTAACAGCAATTCTCCCAAAAAACGTCCACTTAAATAGTTTCTTATAGTTCTAGTTAACTTGTCATGTTAACACCAAATTGCTCAGAGATTTCGTTTCTAATTTGTGTGGAGGTTTTTCCAGGATCAAGTTTTGAGATCCTTAAAATAGTTTTATCCATTCGAGGAGTAGTTTTACTACGTTTTCCCGACTTCGGCGCATTTCTTACCACGGCTATCGAATTTTTGTATTATTTTTGTTACAGCACTTCTAGAAATATTCAAAAATTTTTGCAATGAATGACTTTTTTCTACTCATTAATAAATCCACAATTTTTTTGTCTGAGATCACATGAAAACTAATGGTGTTTTGGCATGATAAATTATTATTTTACACAAATATTTGCACTGAAAAACTAAGACTGAATACTTCAAACACAGAATAAAAATTATTTCCATACTTTTTTCCAATTTCTAACCAGAAATTCCCTATCGCCGAGAAAATATAAACAAAATACCTTGTTGAATTATTAAGCCCAACAACAATCTGAATGTCAGTAGTGTTTCTGTAATTTACCCCAATTTAAAAGGCTCCAGAAAAATTCAGTATTCTTTAATATTTATTTTTCTGGTCGTAAAGTATTATTAAGAGTTTCCATACATTTTACCACTACTGTATATCTAATCATAAAATACAAATACTGTGACAAATGCAGAAGCAGTAAAACTGCATAGGAGACAATTGAGGGGTTGAATCAAGCCTAAAAAGAAGCCTCTGAAGGCCTAAAAAGTGCTGTTTTTTGGGCTAATCATTTAGGAAATTCACCTGATTTCTTTTTATGGACAAGGATATACTTACACCCTTAAATTATAGGAATAAAATTATCTGTATGTAGTTAATAATATAACCTTTATCAAGGAAAAGTGTACTTAAAGGATTAATATTTAGTTTATAACAATATGTAAGCATTTCAAATTATTTAAGCAACACAACAATTACTGAACCATTGTGGTCACAACTGGAATGGTCCTCAAACCTCCTTCCCTCTAAAATTTATTTTATAGCCAGATATGCATTTTTTTCTTGACATTCAAAGAATCACCAAAACCATTCATGTCCATTCTGATACAGCTTTTCTTTGCCAGGTATGCCTGAAGCACTTAACTAAAAAAAACCTTAACCAGGCTAATATTCAACAAAAATGTCAAAACCTGGAGTCAGATGGTGCTTTAATATATCAAAATGGTCTCCCACATACCAGGAACTATTGCTAGCAGTTAGCTGCATTCAAACAGAAGAAAAAATTAGGCTTAACAAGTTTTATTTTAACAAAGACTTCAAATATTCCCTTATAGGCAGACTAATGATGAGAAAATTTGTATCTGAAAACTGTCAGATGGACTATAGTGCAGTGAAATTTATCAGAGATGAACATGGGCGTCCTTTGCTTGAAAATAGTGAATTAAATGTTAGTTTTAATGTATCCCATCAGGGGGACTATACAGTGTTTGTTGGAGAGTGTGACTCTATGGCTTTAGGGGTTGATGTTATGAAACTAGAGTACACTGGTGGGAAAAGTTTACATGAGTTTTTTAGAGTGATGAAGAGGAATTTCTCAACTGAAGAGTGGAAGCAGGTTTATGCCATGAAAACTAAACAGGAACAAATTGGGAGATTTTGCAGGCTGTGGTCACTTAAGGAGGCATATACTAAAGCAGTTGGTGTTGGGATAACTATGAAGTTAGATGATTTGACCTTTACACCAGTAAAAGATTTGTCTAAGGACCATTATGTGGATGATACAAGGCTTGAGGTGGAAGGAAAATATATGCAAAATTGGAAGTTTCAAGAAATATTAATAGATGATGAACATTGTGTTTCAATTGCCACTAATCAGGAGGTGGATAAACTGGAGTTTAAGGAAATTTCATTTAAGGAACTTATGGAAAATGCTAAAGGGTTTTTGCCACAGGATGAAAGTTATTGTTTGGAGTATTTTAAGAAGCCTAATAAGTCTTTTTAAATGAGGGTTAAATGGCTAAAAATTAGATTAGAGTGTGAGGAATTTTACTTTGAGAATAAGGAACTTTTTTATTATATGAGTATGTTACAATAAATAATCAGTATTCCTCTCTGATAAGCTTTAACAGTAAACCAGCAAATAATAATTAAGAACACGTAATACCCGTTGGTCCTCTCCACATCCCTGTATTATTGATTAAAGAAATATTATGAAGTCCTATTTTTAGTTGTTTTTGTACCAGCTTGAGAGTGGTACAGTAATTTTTAGGTTGCATGCTTACTGTTTTTAGTTTTATAAATAGCAGGCAGTATTCTGCATGAGTTTTTTATTTTGTACGATTTACGATTCACCCAGCTAGTGTTATCGATATTTAATCTTGTGACGCTTTAGAATTTTGAACGTTAAGGTGACATGCGATAGTTTGATAGGGGCTTCGGAGTATTGAGCTTTTTTATATTCTTAGGATTAACTTGGTCTGTTTATTATTAGTTTGTTTTTTCAATGGCAGGGCTAAAATATGATAATTTTAAACGAAATTAAGCAGTGGCACACATAGAACTATACTAACCTAGACCATTACTACTTACAAAAACCAAATATATAGAATACCATCCCAACAACAGAATACTTGGTGCAACAATAATAAAAATCAAATATTTTAAGAGATTTTCATCATTATCTTGAGTGGTGAGAATAAGCCATAATTTGCATGATGAAAAGGTACATTAAACATGGGGGCATTATGACATTAATAATTGGTATTGAAAGTGATTTACGACACAAGAATAGGACAATAGTATACAGGTTGGGGAATTGAAGATTATGCAGTGTCCAAGATTATGAATAAATTTACAGAGTAACAATAATAACATTGACATGCCTACATGTTTGCACAGTTTAATTTTAAACAGCTATTATTTTTTTCTCAACTTATGTTATAGCCGAAAGATTTTAAATTATTATGGTTTTATGGAGGCAATTTGACAGTGTAATGTAGGGATATGTTTTCAATTATATTTGAAAATAGACCAATCTCTTGCAAAAAAAATTAAATCTATCGAATTTTGGGACATCCTTTTGTCTTCAAGCTTGTTATAAATCCCAGTGCCCCTTGCATTGGGAATGACATGAATCTTTTTTTTTATTACATGAGAAACACACTCCTTTCGTTGTTCGAAAGGAGTGTGTTTCTCTCAAAAATCGAATGTTTGGCTGGTATTTTGGGACTATATTGTAAGGATAGGAGATAGGAGGATTTTAAAAATATCATAACTTTTGTGTATATTTTGCGAAATTTTATTGCAAGTAATACAGTTACCTCCATTAAAGTCTTTCCTTACTAATGTTGTACTGAAAAACAGCGACATAGTTGATGAGTACCAGAGTGCAAGAAATGCATCCGTGCTTGTTGACATATTTCGCCGTTTTAGGTGTAATAATCAGTCTCTCTACCTGTATGCTATTTAAAATTTTGTAGAATAATAACAAATCAGATACCACTCTCTATTCTCTAAGGCTAACAACATTAAATGTTGGTTTAACTATACTGTAGTTAATATAGACGCAGGAAAGAAGGAACACTTAATAAATTTTTTACTTTTCAAGATGACCAAATGAAATTTGGTATATTGATAGAATATAATAGCATAGATAGTATATAAAAGCATCTTTTGATATATTCTGTGGTTTTCCGTTATTTCCGGTGAACCAATAACTTTTTTATTTTAAAGGAAACACTTGGTATATTACTACGTATTTCGATACAAAATATTTGCTACTTTTTGTTTTGGAAAAATGTTTTCATTGCATTTTATTTGAACCAGTATTTTTGGCGTTTAGTTAGTTATTTTTTTAAATGGGTTACTAAATAAGCCCATAAGAAGAAAATAACACATAAATGTTCAAATAAGTCACATAAATGAACGCATTTAAGAATTAAAGTCAATAAAAATAGCACAGATGGCTGTGATTTGGCTGTTTTGAGATGGCTGTGACGGTCCCCGTTATTGAATAAATCACAGGACACACCTGCCTATTTTTTTTTCAACTGACATAACATATATTTTGTCAAGTGTCATATTACTATTTGAGAATATAAGAACAAATTTTTCATTGCAAAATTTTTTTACAACATCTTAATACTACATATTTTACTTAACATGTACCTAATTGAACGTAGGTACACACAAACGGTCAAACAGGAAAAAAAATGTCTATATAATTTGATGAATAATTTTAAACTAAATGCATAATAAAGTGAAGAAAACATAAACAATTCTCCGTTGAAATTACTGCAGATCACGCACCGGAGTAGAATATACACAGTCTTTTACGTACCCCCAGCTAAAAAAAATCTAAAATTGATATCAAGTCCAGTGACCTTGGGCAAAGGGATCAGACCAGGAGTAGAAATAGCTCTTTCGTCAAACTGATGCTGTAAGTGTTCAGTTACTTCTCTAAAGCTATGGGGAGTGAGGCGCACTGTCCTTCTGAAAATACATATTTCTACACACAGAAAACGCTTTCATAATATGAATGGGATACACATTGAGTCAATGGGATACTGCATTTGCAATACCTGAATTTCGTTACAAATGCTACACCTTTGTTTGCCATAGATTATTGGCCAAATAACAAATATAATTTCTTATTGAGAATCAGGCTACTTTCCCCACCCTTGGCGTGAGTTAGTTGTGTGCCCCATATACAAAGTATGTAATCCCAAATCCTTACAGGACTTGTGCACTATAAGTTTATTGCCAATAATATCGAAGGAAGATAAGAATCTTGGAAAGAGTTGTCTATGCACAATTGTCATTTTATCTCACTGATAATAACATACTTCCAACTCAACAGTCTGGCTTTAGAGAAGGATTCATTACATCTACCACCCTCTTGAACATTATTGACAACATAATAAGAGCTCTCGATAAAAAACTGGCTGTAATTTTAGTTGCCTTGGATTATTTAATGGCTCTCGATGTAATCGATCATGACTTGTTAGTCGCCAAGTTAAAGTTTTATGGTTTTCAACACAATCTTAATATTAATGCCAATAAAACTAAGGTATTACTTTTTGCCAATAAAAATCGTCGTGCTAATATTGAAAAAAATATATACATTCAAATTGATAATAACCCCTTGGCTTTTGCTGAGTGCGTCAAGATTCTAGGTTTAACTATAGGTTCTTTAAGATTCCAAGGACATATTGATTAATGCTATCTTGCAGAGGTGCTATTTGCGTATGCGTTTGCTCAATGCTAACAAACATATTTTCAATTTCCAGACAAGAAAAATACTCTCAGTATCGTTAGTGTTATCCATTTTAAATTACTGTTTTATCGTTTATTATCCTTGTCTTGATAAAATCACCCAACATAAATTGCAACGTGTAGAAAATACGTGTTGTCGATTTGTGTGTAATTTGATCATGTGTACATATATGTATATCTATGGATTGCAGTGGCTAAAAATGGCATTTCTTTTTAAGTTTAATTTTCTTATATTTGTGTATCGGCTCTATAAAAACCAGCCGAAATATCTGTTAGAAAAATTAATTCCAAGAAATGCGATTCATGATAGAGATATAAGACAGAAGACTCTGATATTGCCACACCATAGCACAGCTCTTTTCTCACGTAGTTATACTTACAATGCCGTAACAATTTATAATCGACTTAGACCTAATTTTTCAATTCCAATATCTCGCTTTAAAAATGATTATAAAACTTTGTTCTTGGAGGAACAATTGCACAATTCATTTTTTTTTCTCTGCGGATTTGCAAATGTATTTAACTAGTTTTTTTTTAATTTTCTTTCAGTTTGTTCTTTTGTTAATGTTTATATTACTATTACTGGTGTTTGTCAAAGCAATTGTAATTATTATTGTTATTAAGGTTAAGAGATAAAAGTATAATCTTCGCCTTTTTGGTCAAATGTAATGTAAGGTGCATTTGATACCAAATAAAGACATATTTATTTATTATTTATTTAATGACATTTGTGATTAAATAAATGAGTATCTTACTTTTATTTGTGCATACCTACTTAAAATTATTTTAAACATAAGAATCATTGAAGTAAATTGTGATCTTATTTAAACATTATCAAAATGTGATTAAACTAAAATATGAAATAATTGAATTTCATTGGTTTTTAATTAATAGCTATGGTAAATGCAATTAAATGTCAGGTTCAATAAAAGTAGGCATAATCTTGATCAAATATTAGGTGTAAACTCTTAAAAATAAATCTTTTTTTTGTGTGACACAAAAAATTATTATTTATCTTAGAGTCTTATTTGAACAACTTTAACCGGCAGTTGATTTAATTTAATGTAGTATTTATTGTCATAAAGTACTATAATTGTTTAAATAAAAGTGTTTTATTGAATGAATAATAATTTGAATGGTATTTGGGCTTGGGTTTTTGAATTCATTTAAATATCGTCGAATGGAAACCAAAAAATGAAAAGAATGAAAGAAAAATCAAAAAAGGAAATGAAAAGTCAAAAATCGCATGAGTACGGATCGTTAATTTTATGCGATTTTAATTTTTTTATTCACAAAATAAAAAGCTTATTTAACAGGCGATTTAAAAAATAATCATGTTAAATAATTGGGAAAAAACACGCATTTTAAAAGTAGTTGTTCTCAATAAAGTGTTATTTAAAAAATAAACTAAATGCCAAAAATACTGGTTTGGACATTTTAAATAGGCATGTAAAGGATTATGAATATTATTTTTCCTAGAGTACTTAATTAAAAATTAAAACTTTCGCCCTAAGACTTCGACTAAATGCACACATGGCAGCCTATTGTAAAATTTAAAAAATTGATATGTTCTATGAGTCTAAAACAAAAAGTAGCAAATGCGTTATCATTGTTGTCGAAATATTATTTTCTATCGAAATACGCAATAATATACAAATTGTCCCATTTAAACTAAGAAAATTAGTGTCACTTCCGGTCAAACAAGAGATCACAAAAATCAATTGAATATGTCAAATGATAAATCAAATTTATTTGTTTATCTATTTAAGTGTTCGCTTTTTCCTGTGTCACCCGATATATTAATATTTCTCTTAAAAGCTAAAGTAAGAAATGCTTTTTGCACTGCTTCAATAGTTTCCATATGGAACTTGGAAAAGGGTACATACGCTACTGAGGTAAATTCAAATGTAGACGGAACTAATAAGAAGTAGAGAATTTTAATTAAATTACTTGGAAATGTCAGAGTGGACACTTGTACCTCTATAATAAACAACATCGTTTCTGTCCCCACTTTTAAACAAGGTATATTAAGAGGATTTTTTCCAGAAATCGGGCAAATTATACTCTATTTCAGAAGTGTGTAGAGCAATAAAACCTCATTAGGTATGCAAAAGTGGTACCTGGTGATCCACCAATATTTTATGCCACTACCTTAGTTGCGTATTAGTTTCAATGTAAAATTCTTTCTTTTCGTTGATTGCAGGTAGTGCCACCCGGTTTTGGGTCAATTTATGAGTTTTGCCCATTGTTACCCACTGATAAACATTGAAAACGGTTCGCCAAAGGCGTGCAACTGGGACTTATATACGTTTTTTACCTTATAATTAATGTACTTAAATGCTATTTTATTTTAGAAAGTTACTTTTGTTTAAATGGAATAATATATTTTTTTCACAAATTTATTGAACATAATATGTAGAGTAAAACAGTTGAAAATGTCACTTTTGGATCTGGCACTTTTTGAACAGTGTATAACAATTTTAAATTATAATAGATTGTAGTCTTCTTCGTCATCTGACGAACTGTCATCACCTCTTGACATTATAATTAAAGGATCGACTGTCTGATCGATGAGGTTGTCAAGATCCCACATTTTGTCCTCTTGCTTAATTACATGCTGGACTGCTTTTCGCCAATTCTCTGGTGTCGCTTCCGTAATGGCTTGATCAAACAGTAGCTTAACATCTTTCATTTTAAAAGTCGTGTTTTGTCTTGCTACAAATCCTTTTACCTGCGCCCATATCAGTTCTATAGGATTTAGTTCGCAATGATATGGCGGTAAGCGCAGTACAGTTATATTATATTTTTCGGCTATATCTTCCACGGCGTATTTCATGAAACGAGTTTTGTGTAAGTTTGCTATTGCCAGCAGTTCTTTTTTTATCAAATTTGCTTCAAACGCAATACCTTTTGCAGTCAGCCAATCGATAATTTCTTGCTTTCTCCAACTTGAAGTTGGCGTCTTCTCTATTCGCTGTGAATGATAGCTTGCGTTATCCATAACCACCACCGAATTAGCCGGAAGAAATTTAATCATTTCACCAAAATAGTCCTCGAAAACGTCTGAGTTCATGTCTTCATGGTAATCTCCTGTGCGAGTCGACTCAAAGGTTAGCAGACCTTCTTTTAAAAATCCCTCTTCGCTTCCAATATGTGTGATTATAAGTCTTTTTCCTTTTCCCGAAGGTACTTTAATACCCGTAGACAGGCCTTCTATGAAAGCTTGGCGAGCACTGGTTATATTTTTATCTTGCCACATTTTTTGGACTATATAACCTTCGTTAATCCACGTCTCATCAAGATAAAAAACTTTCTTTTGCTCCCTGCGGTACTGCTTGATACTTCTCAAGTATTGTCGTCTCCAACAAACAATTTCGTCGCTCTCCAGTAAAAGTGCTTTGCGGTTATGCTTTTCCCAGGCAAAATCCATATTTTTTAAAGTTTTCCATAAAAGTTTTCTACTTATCAACGGAATACTGTCATCTCGGCCAAGCTCCATTAAAATTTTGTCTAGGGTGGGTATTTCCTTTTTAAAATAAAAAGAGTGAACTTTTCTTCGAATTATACATTTAGCATTTTCATCAAGGACTTTTGTAGGTCGTCCTGGCTTTTGCTTAGGAGATTCCACTTGACCTGCTACTTTTCTTTCCCGCAACAATTTGAAAATGGTGGACTTTCCAATTCCACTCATTCGAAAACATTTTTCAACAATTTCTTGCACAGTAAAACTAGGGTAATCGTGTTTTATGCAATCATGTACATTTAAAATAATAACTTTTTCACTCAGCGATAGTGGAGAATTTTTAGTACATCTTTTCGTTGGACTGAATACCTCCATTTTTTAAATATTGGGATAATAATATTGTGATTACACTACAGCGTAGCAGTGACTACTAACGTTTAAAATATGATTTAAAAGTATTTATAGTCTGTATATATTACCTGACCCCATTTTTGCATGTTACAAAGCGTTAAAAGATAGGTACCTATACAAAAGGATTAAAAGTATTTATTTAGTATTTAATCTCTTTCAGAATAAAGGCATTTAATCCGTGAAAATTAAATTCATAAATATTATAAGTACCTGCGCCTATGAACTACCACGAAATGTAGCCAAACAGAACGGAATTCCCCAGTTTATTGCTCTATTCAGAAGTGTGAAATAGAGTATAGCAGAGGATAAGGGGAGACTAATGATATGGTGTAATGGCTTACTTAGGCGAAACGCAATTCTTTAAGACAACGGATATCTTGAAGCTGTTATGCATCATAAAACTCCTTTAATGAAATTTGAACAGAGTTGAAATTAAGATTATATATGAGGCCATAATTTGCTACATCCATAAGTATCTAAGTTCCAGAAAAGTGAAGTACAAACAAATTAACAATGTTTTGACCTGTCGGTCTGCATACACCTAAATACATGCTATTAGGATATTAGTTTTTTGTAAGGTTGATACGTTTGATTATGTAAGGTTTTTACATGCTTCCAGAATTTTTTGGATTTCTGGATTTCTGTGTCGAATTCTATATTCAATATTACAATTCCTTCAGGTAATTTTGGAAATAGAGGTTGTAGATAGGAGTTAAAAATTTGAGGAAAATTCATGTTTATAAAATTGAAGCAAGATTGAAGAGGTTTTTGGTTGATGGCCGATTCGACATACTTATCGGACTAGAGTCATATCCTTTTAACAAATAAACTCTACTAATTAACACTAACACTCTATAGTTCTCCATTAACCAATGATCATTTGTAAAAAATAACTCTTTCAAATAAAAAAAAATAAAAAGGTAAGAACGCATGGACCGCCCAAGCCAACGATTTCGACCAATACCTGATATTCGACCTCGGCCAAGTCATGAACGTGACCAGAATCTGGACCAAGGGACGTTCGTTCAGCAGCGAATACGTCATGGAGTACCAAATTAGCTACGGTACCAACGGGCTGGACTATACATATTATAAAGATTCTGAGGGTGATATTAGGGTAGGTATAAAGAAGTAATAATAAAAAATAATTTATCAAGATTTAACCGACTATATTCACACAATTTGTATTTGAATATTTTTTACCTTTAACACATAATAAGTGATAATCTTAGGATTTAAATTATAAATTTATTTAAAACTCTCGAGGATCATTTCCATTTGACCTTTTTTGAATATTAAATATCAATCGATCAGCGCGTCGTTTTATGCTTGCATTGATAATTTTTTTATGTATAGTACCTTTTTTGGCTTAGCTTCTTACCATAGTATTTGGTGGTTTAGTATTTAGATTCTATTAGAGGATGAATGGTATATCATAGCTTTCTATACTACTAGTTGCCTAAAAACTAACATTTTCTTTTCCATATCTAACCCAAACTAACCCTATAGGTGACTCGGCATGGACTCCCCAGGAAAGCAACTATTTCGAAAAGCTGATATTCGACCTGGGCGGGCGGTACGAGGTGCGATCCATAGCGACCCAGGGTCGCTCCAAAACCAACGAATTCGTTACAGAATATGTGGTCGAATACTCTGACAATGGCAATGACGGATGGAGGGTTTTCAATGACGCCCAAGGACAAATTGAGGTGGTTATTGTGTTGTTGGAACTGATCACTTTAGCTTGAAATGATGAATGAAAAATTAAAAACAATTCAAGCTTTAAAAAGTATTTTAGTGCTCAAGAGAACTACAGATTTGTTCCTTCCTTTGATAGTCTTTGGCTTTCAGGATCTTTGACCAAATCTGAAATTCTAAAATGTGAAAAATGTATTCTAAACATTCGATCAATACTACAATCAATATGTATTCCATAAAAAGGAGACCACACTACAGATAGATAATTCAGTTGAGATTTTACCGAAGAGTAAAACGGAATTATTAATTAAGAAAGTGATATGCCATAAGTTATTGTGAGAACAAAACCTAGCATTTTCATTGCTGATAATACATTATTTTGTTATTATCGCTTAAAAAAAAAGACAATGATCTTAAAAAGTTAACCTGTATCGAACACATTTTTCAATTAGTTTAACATGAATCTCTCTTAGAAATTCAGCAGTTTGTTTCCAGTGTTAATAACCTATTCGTGCTTTTGTTTCTAACTCTATTTTTTATTTCTAAGTCATTCTAGGAGAAGGATAATTTTTATAGTTTTTTGAGCACTTTTGTACAAATTTGAATTGCTTTTCCTTTTTTAGGTTTTGCATGTTAAAAACAGTTGGATGGGATAGATTTGAAATAGGATCTTATCAAATTTAAATCCACCAACAAATGAGAGAGTTCTAGAGTATTAAAAATGTTTTGTTCTGGCTTAAAATTTGTTTTCGATAATTTTTTTATTTTACTCACTTCTTTCAACTACTACACTAAATTTTTTTTTCGCCATTTTTTTTAAAGACACCCAAAACCCTTCAGTAAAAACCCTTTTATATTAGATGTTCAAAGGTAACACAGACTCTGACACCGTTCACAAAAACGAGTTTGAAGTACCGATAATCGCCCAGTGGATCAGAATAAACCCGACCAGATGGCGTGACCGCATATCCATGAGGGTCGAACTTTTCGGATGCGAATATGGTACATTATTTAACCAATATACGCTCACATATTTCTTACATTTATGACTTTCTAGTATCAAAAAGCATGTACTTTAACGGCAGCTCTCTGCTAAAATTGGACCTGCTAAGAGACCCAATCTCAGCCCTAAGGGAAACAATTAAATTTAGGTTTAAAACGTTTTCGGCCAATGGGGTGCTACTATACAGCAGAGGCACTCAGGGTGATTATATTGCCCTACAGCTAAGAGAAAATCGAATGTTACTTAATATCGATTTAGGTGAGACCGTATTTTATTGTATATTAAGTTACTATTTAAATCCAGGAATATTAAATCTTAATACAATTTTACTCGTTTTGACTAACTCATTAGTTACAATTTGTTCTTATATTTTTTGGGTGCAAAATATATTTTATAACAATTACCACAATTTTGTCTATTAGGATCAAATATGGTAACCAGCGTTAGTGTTGGCAGCCTTCTCGATGACAACATTTGGCATGACGTAGTTATTTCTAGAAACAGGAGGGACATTTTGTTTTCCGTTGACAGAGTAATTGTACAAGAAAAAATTAAAGGAGATTTTAACAGATTAAACTTAAACAGAGATGTATGTTCTTACCTAAGTCAATTATTAATAATTTATTTACTTTTTCCATTGTTAGTTTTATATTGGAGGCGTATCAAACATACAAGAAGGTCTCGTGGTAGTCCAAAACTACACCGGCTGCATTGAGAATTTATACTTAAATTCCAGCAACGTCATTCAGGAAGTCAGGGAAGCTTATGACTATAGTCCGGATCCTTATAAGTATCATAAAATTAACACCCTGGATAATTGTCCTGTAAGTCATATGTAAATCAAATTAAAATTATTTATTACCTAGAATAAAAATACGTAATAACTGTGAATTGAGTGAAAGTTACTTTTGTACCCCGCGATTATAAAAAAACACGTGGAATGATTTTTAACAAGAACTTATATATATTCAAAGGAATAATTATAAAAATATCATAGATATGCAAGATCCAAAAGCAAATAACACTAAAAATCATGTCAAGGCGTCAGGAGGGGAAGAAAGAAAAGCGAGAAA
The DNA here is from genome assembly GCF_022605725.1 of Anthonomus grandis grandis. Lineage (NCBI taxonomy): Eukaryota > Metazoa > Arthropoda > Insecta > Coleoptera > Curculionidae > Anthonomus > Anthonomus grandis. Next base: position 28,231,001 of record NC_065548.1, on the reverse strand, counting down.
AGAACCGCAAAAAAAACTACTAACATGTTATCTTAGTGAAATCAGTACTTAATCATTATTGACACTATAAATTAGAGACAATGCTAAAATCAATTCAAAAATATTATTTTGAATTAATTTATATTAACTGCTCAAAAAATATTGTATAAACCTAACTTCGTGTTAAGTAAATATGAGAATTTGGCGAGAAAAGAATTTAGTTTGTTACAACGTTTCGACATTTATTTTATCTTTTTCAATGGTCCTAGAAAATTAAATTAACAGATAAAAAATGAAACACACAGTGATATCATTTACTTCAATTATAAATAACAAAAATTAAGAATTAAAGAACAAATATTAAGGACTTTGTCGAGATTTAAAATTTTGTTTTTACATCGATATCATCTCGATATTATCCAGCACCTTCCTAGTAATCTACATTGATGTTTAAGACACATGCCATATAGATTTAAATTTAAATAGAAGACTAATACCAATTAGGTATAATACTACTATCATTTTACTGGTTATATGATCTTTTATTTACAAAACACATAAGACGACCATAGAAATAGCATGGTGGCAAATTTACTATTAATCACTTCTAGTGGTTACGTCTTTATTCTGTTTTTAAGAGAAAAAAAAACTATAAAAACGCATGAAATACTTAAATTCATATTGTTAAAAGTATATTACCTTAGTTTAATCTGTTTTTTTCAAATATTAAAGTTTTCATAAAAGTATCTTGATAATCTCTATATATAAAAAGACTTGTCCTGACTGATAATCAGCGTGCAGCCCAAACGGTAAATATTTATTATGTTTATAAATATTATATATATTTATTATGTAAATATTACTTATGAGATTTATTTAATTATGAGATTTGGGGACAACATTCCTATGTTTATGTAGGCGTTCACTAAAAAGGGATTTGTTGCAATTCCATCGGGAAGGGGTTGAAACCACCCCTTATGTATCATGTATCAAAACTATGTGCTTTTTTAAAAAACGATAAAACATGTAATTTTTATTTAATTTTTTTACCTAATTTCCATTTTTTGTTTTTTTTAAGGGGTCAAAACCACCCTTTAAGATTTTAACATCTTTTTTTATCCTTAAATTGATTGCTTTTCGGAAAAAAGCTGCAAAACACTTCAATTTAATTTCATTTTAATGAAAACAGCAGATTCTTGAAAATTCCGTCACCCTAAAGGGGTGAAATGGGGTAAAAACTTCTTCTACGAAAATTCTTTAATTTTAAATTTTTTTGTTGTTTACAAAGAAGTCCTTCAGTAGAACTTTTCTTTTAATTTCAAGTTCCACGCGAGTAACGCCGCGGCATTTAATTAGTCCTATATACAGTATCGGACAAAAAAAATGCAACGATACAGTTTTTTTCTTTTATTAAAAAACGCAAGAAGAATTAAAACGCAATAAAAAAAATTCACTCATTAATAAACATATATTTATTACATAACATACAAAAATTCTTGCGTATAAACAAGATCATAAAAAGAAAAAGAAAAGTTAAATATTTCTATACGACAAAAATTAAGCGACGCTTACAATAAAAATAAAAGAAAACATTATCAGATTGCGCCCTTAATATTTAGTCCACAAGCCTTTATTTGCGATTACCTGGCGGCACCTTTGAGGCATGGAAGAAATTAAATTATCAATTATATCTTGATCAATATTTTTCCCTATATTTTTAATTTCTTCAAAAATGTACTCTTTGTTTTTATAGGTTTTACTTCTAAGTTGCCTATCCACAATTTTCCACAGGTTTTCGATCGGGTTAAGATCGGACGATTGGGCTGGCCATTTAAGAATGGCTATTTTATTTTCATTAAACCATTCTTTTATACATTTTGCTGTATATTTTGGATCATTGTCGTGTTGGGAAACAAAACGTAGTGGCATATTCCATTCCGCATAAGGTAGCATGACATTTTCAAGGATATATTTATACCTAAACCTATCCATAATGCCCTTAATTTGGTAAATTGGTCCCATTTCATAGCTAGAGAAACAACCCCACACTAACACGTTGCCACCTCCATGTTTTACAGTACCTTGGACATACTTTGGGTCAAGTCTTTTACCTGCAATACGACGAACATATTGAACACCATCACTTTTATACTTTTATCTTTACTACTTACTTTTTTCCATTGCTCTGGTGTCCAGTGAGCATGTTGTTCTGCAAACAGAAGACGTGCTTTAATTTTCTCCTTACTAAGAAGCGGTTTTTTTGGCAGGTTTGCATGCTTTTAAGCCTGCTTCAACTAGTCTGCGCTGTATCGTTCGAGAGGAAACATTAGAGCCCCTAGCTTCAGCCAGAATTTGCTTTGCTGACAGAAAAGGATTTGCCTGGGAGATCCTTTTAATTTTTCTATCCAGTTTCTTTGAAGTTTTTCTCGGTCTACCCGTCTGTTTTCGGTTAACTACTTTTTCTTTAATTCGATAGTTCTGAATGGTCCTCGACACAACAAATTTTGAAACCCTTAGTTCTTGTTTTAGTACGTATTGTGGTGTTCCCATCTTATATGATAATGATATCCAATAATTCTTTCTTTAAGATCAATAGAAAAACTTTTACCACGAGGCATTTTAAAACAAAATATAGATTTGATACCGACCAAAACCGATGTTTATCTACTAATGGTATGAACAATATCGATCAAGTAGCTTTATTTTTGTCCATGAAAAAGTGCATAAAAACATACAACAATTTACTAATCTCTTGCTATTCATCACAAGAGGCAAAGAATGTTTAAATACGATTAACAAAGGTATGTACTGATACTACAAAATTGTTCCTAATTATAAGAGGTACAGTCACAAAGTTTTTTAGGAATATTATAGCGTCGCGTAATTTTTGTCCGATACTGTATAAAAAGACTTGTCCTAACTGATAATCAAGGGTTTTGGGGACAACATTCCTATGGTTATGTAGACGTCCACTAAGAAGGGATTTTTTGAAATTCCATCGGGAAGGGGTTGAATCCACCCCTTATGTATCATAGCTTCAAAACTATGTACTTTTTTAAAAAACGATGAAACACGTTTTTTTTATTTTATTTTTTTTACCTAATTTCCTTTTCTTTTTTTTTTTTAAGGAATTAAAACCACCCTTTAAGATTTAAACTTTTTTATTCCTACTTAAATTCATTGCTTTTTGGAAAAAAAATTTGAAACACTTTAATTTAATTTCATTTTAATGAAAACAACAGATTCTCGAAAATTTCGCCACCCTGATGAGGTGAAAACTTCTTTTATAAAAATTCTTTCATTTTAAACTTAATATTTTTACATATTACAAAAAGGCAAAACAAAAAATTTTGTTTACAAAGAAGTCCTTCAGTAGAACTTTTCTTTTATTTTCAAATTCCACGCGAGCAACGCCGCGGGCATTCAGCTAGTTGTTTATTAAATGAGCATTAGATTGGCTAAAATTACAAGAGAGTTGGGCAAGTTATTACTCTTTTTATCCTTTAATTTTATTTTTCAGAAAGCTTTAATAAAAAAACATAATAAAGCTCAAAACATTGGGACAAACTATTGATTTCTCATTCCCCAAATTCTACAATTACCTATTAGTCAAGTTTTATTAACTTGTTTAATTAATTAAAGATAAATAAATAATAAATTAAATTAAGTTTAATCAACTGCAGATTTTATTCATCCAAAATATAAAAATCATAATTAGTTAAAAGATAATTTATCATATAATTTTTAAATTTATGGCAGCTTAAGTTTTACAAAATTTGGTAAATTATTCCATATTTGTAAATCAACTAAGGGTAAAGATAAAATAATTAAAATATTTCTAGTATTATGCTAGTGTAATAAAGTAAACACGGGGATTGTCAAGATTTTATAAGTTGAAAATAAAATTGACCATGTTTTTCTATGATTACTTACTGTGAGAATAAACTTTATCGCCGTAATGAAGTTAAGAAAGTATAAGAGGGTAGTGTTTAACACAATTAGTATTTAGCCTTATTAGTTAAGATTTTTTTCATTCACCTAATTTTTTTAAAGAGAATTAGTTACGCCTAAAATATTAATTTCATTAACACAGGGAATTATGTTGTTATTTATGTTAGCACCTGTTTTTGTTGTGTCCCTGCACTGCGACCCTAGGTTATTGCGCCTTATTTATGTTACCACTTAAATAATTTTTAATATTTGGATTGAAACGATTGTTAAATGGCAGCTTTATCAGATTGTCCTTTTAGGAACCACAAATTGTACCTGTAACATTTACAAAACCACAATCTTATGCAAAACTGAAAGGGTACGAAGGGATGTCGTCAATAAATGTATCATTTTACTTTAGAACTTACGAAAATAACGGACTTATGATGTATCATAGTTTTTCATCCTCAGGGTTTGTGGCTGTAAGTTAAATTCTAATCCTTGGGGACACAATTCTAATAATAATTTTTCAGATATTTTTAGAACAAGGCAAATTAAAGGTCCAATTAGTCACTGCTGACACTCCTAGAGGTATATTTGACAACTACCAAGAGACTTTTAACGATGGCAGGTGGCACATCGTTGTTCTATCCATTAGAACCAATGAGTTGGTGTTTAGTGTAGATTATAGGCCGATGAAGACCACCAGATTATTAAAGATCCAGAGTGGAGTAGATTATCTGTTTGCTGGAGGTCTAAGTCCACAGTTGGGTTATTCAAACACGGTTTTTCAAGGTTTTGTTGGTTGTATGAAAACGATTAGTATTGACGGAAATACCAAATTGCCAAGAGATTGGAAGAAAGATGAGGAATATTTTGGGACTGAACATGTGATCATTGATGCTTGTCGAATGACTGATTGGTAAGTGTAGTGATAAAGGGTTTCTCAATGAGAATATATTTTTAAATTTTAATAAGATACAGAAAAATACATTAAATTCTTTTTAATTTGAAAGTTCGTTGCTTAAGTTAGCCTTCTTAATTGACTGCTGTATGTAGTGGGTTTAAGACCAGATTGGAATAAAAACTTCTTGCTAAATATTTCACGTTTTTATTTAGGTACGTCTTTTTCGAGGGTAAAAATGAATTAAAGAGGGGCAGTATTTAAAGACAGTTAATAAATATTATTTTTAACAGTTTTTATCTCTTCTTTGGTCTTAAAACGTGCATTAAACCTATATGCAAATTGCATATAGGCAGTTAGAACTTAATATTTTGTAACTATGCAATTATTTAAGATACATTTTGAAATTCTTTGTAATATCTAACCTCAAGCTGATTTGTATGGTTAAGCTAGGAAGTCAGCTTCAACTTCGCCATTTAGAATTTACCAATTGTAAATTTTAATAAAGACATTATTATTATTATTATTATTATTATTATTATTATTGTGCTAGTTAAAATTGGCAAAATTCTTCTAATTTGGAAATCACACAAATTCATTTCCTTTATGGTATTGCCAATGGTAATGTTATGGAGGCATGGTGTTTGTATCAGCAAGGTATCCTAATTGCGCTCTCCCAGATAAAATAATATTTATAGATATTTATCGTCGTCTGGCTGAATCTGGCAGTTTTAAAGGTAATACTTCTGAAGGAAGACTCCGTACGGTTAGAATACCGGCAGTTGAGGAGGCTGTCCTGCATGCAGCCACAGAGGACTTAATCAGAAGAACTCGAAAAATTGTATGTTACTAAATATTTGTCTACAAGACGGTATGGGAAATTTAATGAGATTCTTCATTATATCCTTTTCACATATAAAGGATTCAGGTTCCTAGAGATTACGAACCGTGTACGTAGTTTTTCAGATGGCATCTTCAAAAGTAATGGAAAATCCTCATTTTCATACTAACATCTTGTTTACAAATAAATTTTCATAACAATCGTTACAAAATTCTCATTCAATTACAGATACATGTTTTCAGGCCAATTTTCACTCAATGTTTGGATCGGTCGTATCCGATCATTTAATTGGATCTTTTTTTCCAGGACTCCTTAACGGATAAATTATTGTAATTTTCTACAAAATTATTTGCCTTTGCTTCTTAAAAATGTTCCTCTTCAGTTATGGCAACTTTGGTTTATGCATGATGGTGCTACGCCAGCCACTTTAGCTTATTGACTCGTGAGCAGTTAACTAGAACCTATCAAAATCAGTGGATAGGCGTGAAGGACCACAATTTTGGTCACCTAGATTTTTATTTGTGGGGACACCTAAAAATATATGCCAATTGTGACATTATAAGAACTAAGAAATAGAATTATTATTGGATGTGAAACTATACGAAACACGCATTGCATTTTTGAAAGAGTTCATAATTCTATGAGAAAGAGTAGAAGTCTGAGGCGTAGAAGCGAGAGGTGGTCTCATAGTTTGTCTCATAGTTTGTAAACTATGTAATAGTATTGTATTTAATTCTTATTGCTTTTTGTTTACTTTGTTTGTTACAGTTGTATTTTTGTTGGTATTGTAACACTATTTTTTTTGCTTACTTATTTTTTTGTGTTAGAGAGGCCTTTTATGTTTATGTTTATAATTGTTTAATAATTATTATAAAATCATAAGAATTTTGATAATAAATAATTTATCGTAATATTTTTTTTGTAAAATTGTATTGAAAATTTGTCATAGCTACGTCACTTGTTACTAAAAAAAACTAAATAAATATGTACATAATATATAAATATATATTCCGTGCCAAAATTCAATTCAATATCTCAAACTGTCTTTGAACAACTGAAAATATATTAAAACTTGTATATTTAAAACCTTTTTATCATCGTTTATATTAACTTTTCGACTTAAAATCGGTCATTTCCCTCCATCCTTTAAATCACTACCTAGCCTACGATTAAATAACATTCTGTTTATTATTAGGTATGCTTATACTTATTTTGACTTTGACTTTTTAGGTGTTATCCAAACCCGTGCCAGCATAACGGCATATGCAAACAAAACACCGTTGAATTCATCTGTGATTGCAAAGGCACCGGCTATGGAGGTGCCGTATGCCACACTTCTATCAACCCATTATCATGCCAAGCGTATAAAAACGTGCAACATGTAGGGCAAAAAGCTGAAATCAAAGTAAATAAATTCCAAAAAGTGCATGCTTGGACTCGTATCATTATTTATATTCCTATTTTTAGATTGACGTGGATGGTAGTGGACCACTTGCCCCATTCCCTGTAACTTGTCAGTATGGCTCAGATGGCGTTGTATCTACGATTCTACATCACAGTAACGAAGCCACCACCTCTGTTGATGGTTTTCAGGAACCTGGAAGTTTCGTGCAAGATATTCAATACGAGGCGGATGATGATCAAATTGCTGCTTTTATAAATCGGTGAGTTAATTAATTTTCAATCATTTATATTTAGTTAAAAATAATTGTGTTCTATGGTGTATATTAAATGTCTTGGATAATTAAGGCCTAAGGGATTCTTCTGAAAGTATGACTTACTGCACATACGTTCTTATTAAAAAATATATTTTTCATTATTTATTTTGACAAATAGTATTATTTTCGTTTTATTTGTTTTTGTTTTATTTATATTGCTTTAAAAACAATATACACTGTTAGTGTGCGGCCACACATAAAGCTGGTAGCAGAGAAGGTGGCGGAGAGGAAGGCGGATAGTACTTCGGATACTGGCTACACATGTCGCTGGTTTGGAAGCTTATTTTAATTGTACTTCTCCAAAACTCAATACGAAATAACCTAATACGCGCGAAAATATCAAACAAATTTGAACTCTCCGATACCAGCTCGCAAGTACGCGTCTTTTCGCCATGCGCTTCACCCTATGTGTGGCCATACATATTTAATTTTAGGCAATTAAAAAAAAACATCCTCTCCGATACGCTGTCCGCCTGTGTGGTCGCACACTTAATGATAACGTTACCAGTTCCTTATTCATTTAAAAATCACGATGTAAAATGAAAAACAAAGGCAGATAATTTATCCTATATAGTCTTAAGGATGATCTCATAGAGATCGAAACGTCGGAAAAATATAAGTTTCGAGCATCTAAGAAGAGGATTTTATTTGACCAGAACCCACCTACGCAGAAAATCTAAATTAAATATGTACCAGGGTCATGAACATTTTCTAGCAAAATATTCATTAAGTGATATCATAATTCCCAGTTAGATGCTACATACATAAAATACCTTAACTGTTCGATTGCTGCTGCCTTCTCTCAAAAAAGAGCTCTCTTTAAGCTTAAATGATGGCGAGGTTGACACAATTTTTACCAGGCCGATGTCAAAGAATTCACTTTGCGGGTGCTGAATCAGAAGAGTTGGGAATCACAGTAGGAGTACCACATAGAACTCTTTGGTACTCCTACTGTGATACCCAACTCTTCTGATTCTTCGCGCCCTTGATTATTTTAATCAAATAAATTACCTACCATTAAGAGTGAATCCATTACTTCATCTCCCTGATAGTTCTGCATTGTGGTTAATATTGTTGGTTTTGGGAGGATACAAACAAATACTAATATTCAATGAATAATGTTTTGTTGCCATATTTTAACTTTTCCATGTTCTAGGGGAACTAATATATGAATTAAAATCTCTACTCGATCCTACGTTAAAAACAACAATAAAAAGGTGCGTTTCACTCCTGCCCGCAGATGACAAACAATAAATAAAATAATAACACAATCAAATGCATACCTCATTTTGTCAACCAGTAAATATTTACTCTATTCGTTTTAATTTGATGGCTCTGCTGCAAGGCAATTGACACCACGATTTGAAGATTCGGCAAAACCGTACGACCACATGTTCACTGTGTAAGGGATGACGCGATTTTCCTAGTATTAGTTTCTGGATTCTGCTCAAATTCATGTAAAATTTCTTCTTCAAGTTCTTCCAGTGTTCTTACTGTTTGATGGACTCCTTTAGCACAGTGGTCTTCTTTTAATGTTCCGGTCTCATGAAGGCGCCTATGAATCCTAGATTTAACGAGCGGCGTTGCGAGGTTGTTGCCTTTTTCTCTAATATACGTGATCTACATTCATTTAACTTTGAATGTTGACTTCTTTATAGAGTATCTTATTATATTTTATGAAAAAAAAAGATTCATATTTTATTAAAGAGGAATAGTATTATTTTGCACCTGTCAAAATAAGTGACAAATTTTTATGATATGTGGGTTTTTTTGCTATTTCTACATACGCATTTGGCATCATTGCATCAGAGATGTTACAAGCAAACAAACTACCCATAATTCCACGGAAATGCTGATCCTAGCATTTCAAGGTTCTAAGCACATGTACCATCGTGCCGAAAAAAACTGGGACATTAAAATTTAGGTAGGGAATTGTCTCCTAGTCTATTATAGTAAATCGCATTCCTTGGGTATGGTATGCATATTTACGCATTATGAATTTTTGGAGTCTTAATAATTACATATTTAAATAATAATATTGAAAAAAAACATTTTTATTTTTCGATATTTATTTTTATTTGGAATACATTTTATAAATAAACCAAAACTAACTAATATCTTTTTTGATAATATGGAATAAAAAAATATTAATATTTAGTAAGCGCACCGTCGTTATCGTGGCATACTTAAAATGAAGTTTCTGGTATATTCTTCGGTTAATTGGTCCCATGCGTCATCTGTCTTTAGGAGTAATTCATTCTGATTTCTAGGCCTAAAGTTATCTGTATACATATATTTTGCCATTTTACCCCAAACGTTTCCAATTGAGTTGATATCAGGGCTTTTCGAGGGCCACGGTAAAACTGGAATTCGTCTTTCGTCTAGATAGTTTTGAACTATACGGGCTGTATGTATAGGAGCATTATCATGTTGGAAGATAAAATCTTGCCCATAGACTACACCAACCGATGGCATCATAACATTATTCAGGATATTGCAATATCCTAAGGCATTAAGCCTTCCCTGCACTATTTTACAAACGCCAGGTCCTCTAAAACTAATCCAGGCCCAAACGTTTATACTAAGACGTCCACTTTGAGTTTATGTATTTGTGTTTATCTTTTTAGTCTTATGTGTATATCTTTCATCACATCTGGTATTAGAAGGCCTGTAAACGCGGATTTTGCCATTATTGCACGATTGGAAGGTTTTTTCATCCGAAAATATTACGTATATGTTGTTTTGGTGTGCATATTGATGCAAATTCTAATCTTCCCTGTTTGATTGCTTCAGTCAAAAATATTTTATTTGTTGCACAGCAACTTTTAACTTCCGAATTTCTTATCCTACTACGAGCTGTATTAGCAGAACCAGGAAAATGCGTGTCTTCTTTCGCCTTTATTGCTGTTTCAAACGGATTGTTTCTTAGAAAGCCAACTAACTCTCTATCTTGAATGTCGTTTGAAATTTTTGGTCGACCAGAACCTGGATTTCTTACAATAGCTCTATATTCTGCAATTTGCCTTAGCTAAGGAAACGGTATTTTTACTAATGCCCAATTCTTCTGCGATTCCTTTTATAGGAACTCCATCTATCAGACGAGTGAATATAATCGCTTTTTTGTTGAGGAGATAATACAGGCATTTTGAACATCAAGAACGATTTTGTTGACGCGACTGTCACAATTAAATTAACTTTGACAACATCAAAATATATTATTCTAACAGACCAAGAGATTTAGGAGATTTTGTTGTCCCAGTTTTTTTTTTGGTACTTATTTTAAATTGAAAAATTCTCATCGAAAATTTGTTATGCCCGTATCACATTTAAAAGTGCATTACTCCCTAGAGATTTACTATTGCGAATTAATTTCTGTGAGTGGTTTCTTCAAAGGCTGTGGAAAATCCGTTATTTGACAGGGAGATTCTCTTTACGATGAGGCTAATTTTAGTTGAAACCCGATAAGGAATTTCCATAACAACCATTTTTGGGCGAATGAAAGCCCTCATGCAATTGTTGAATATAATCATCAGGTGCAGTTCTCATTAAATGTTTGGACTAGCATTATTGATGCTCATCCGATTCTCTGAATTTTTTCTCCCAATAAGACTTAATGGAGAATCCTATTTACACTCTCTTAAAGAAAATTTGCCGGCATTACTTGAAGACCTTCCTCTTTTATTGAGAAACCAAATGCGGGTAATGCACTATGGTGCTCCTTCACATATTAGCTTAAGAGTGCGTACATTTTTAAATCGCCAATATTACAATAGGTGGATAGGGCGCGGATGAACACAGTCATGGCAGCCTAGGTCTGCCGACCTTAATAGTTTGGATTTCTTTTTCTGGGGGCATTTAAAAAGCTTAGTGTATGCAGTGCCGATTCAAAATGAAGAAGAGTTACAGAATCAAATAACAGTATTCCTTTTTAACTACAAGGAATACCCCAGGAATCTTTAATAATGTGCGTCAGTCTATGCGAAGAAGAGTGAATGCTTGCATACTTGTGGGTGGTGGACACTTCCAACAATTGCTGTACATTATTTGAGGTATTTAACTTTTTGCGCGAAAACGGTGCGTCCTATAAAATTACTTGTTTGACATTATTTGTTTTAAAATAAATGAGGATTTTAAAAACAATTTTGGATTTTAAAAAAGTTAGAAGGGTAGAATTTTTTTCTTCTAGAATATTTAGTTACACCACCCCGTACGTACATCACTGGTAAATATTTTAAAATATCTATTACGTCAGAAACTGGTCCTTAGTGATCGAAAAGTGTGCATCAAATTTCATACAAATGGCGCAATATTATCTTTTTTATGATTAAAAAACACATTTTTTCTTAAAACTTTTTTGACACACTTAAGACTATACAGAACACTAAACAGGACGAACAGTATTTAAAAAGGGGAGCACGCTAGTCTCCTTTGTGTTGTGTTTACATTCTATTGTGGTTTCTTAAATGGCGGGAAATACTATGTCAAATTAGGTTAACCTACAGTTAACTTCACTTTAAAATTAATATTATGCGAACCTATCAGAGTGGTAGTAGCGATAGCTCGATCTAGATGTCATTATCGTATGGTGTGCGATAGTGTTGCTAGTTGGTTATACATTGGTGGCACAAGTTAGACTACAACAGTGAATTTTTGTTCGGATAAGGAAGTTGTTATCCTTTAACGATGTAAAAGCAAACTTTTAAATTAGAAAATTTGCCAATGCTTATAAAAATTTTAATTGTGGAGTCTCCTATGTAATAGAACGGAAGGTCTGTTAAGGTTTACTTGTATATTTAAACAAGAGCGATTTTTTATGAGCTCGTTGGTGATATAAATGTCCTCAAGAAAATCTAGTCGGTTGTAGTTTTTAGAAGTAACCTGTTTTAGAGAATTTTAGAATTGGACTTTGGACTGAAATTATGGTTATTAGATTTTATATGTTCACCAAATGGAGAAGAGGGTCTACTTAAGTGCTCGGCTATGCGTGTTTTTAAGGGTCTACAAGTTCGTCCCACATATGAACAATCACAAGAATCACACTGCAATCTGTAATTACCACTTTGATAATGTTTCAAGTTTATCCTTGGTATTGATCAAAATGGAACCCAAGTTGTTTTTGGTTTTATAAGAAATTTTTAATTCTGATTGGTGTTTAATGAAGCTATTGTTGATTTTCTTATTTAGATGAAAATTTATGAACGATAGAGATATGCATTTACTATCTTTTTTACCATCAGGAAAGATTTATTTTAATTTTAGATAATTTGATTTTTCTGATTAAAATATTAATTGGTTCTAACAACATCAATTTAAAAACGTCTCTTCGCAACGACCTATTTAGTATATTGCATAAATTTAAATCTAATTTAAAAAAAATCAAAATCTTAAACTCTCCAGACAAAGTTCTAAAATCCATTAAAAACAAAATAAAAAACTATAATTTGGTGATCTCAAAAGCAGATAAGGGAAATTGCTTAGTGATCATGGAAAAAAGCATTTTATATATCCAAAGTTAAAGCTTTTTTAACTGAAAACAACTTTAAACCACTAAAGTCCAGTTCTTTTAACAACTTTGTCAGAAGGACCTCCATTCTTATAAAATAATTTGTCCGTTTTTTAGAAGAACATAATGCTCCGTATACCCTCTTATCCAGCAACCCCATGTCTTTAAAAAAATTGCTCTTTAATTAACACCCTGTATAAAAATAATTTTTATTTTCTCAATTTAATGGTATTACCAAGTAGTAAACATTATAAAACACAAGTATGACGTTTTCTTCTTAGGTTAACTTAATCTAATCCTCGCAGCTATTGTGCATATATTTTAAAGAAAGAAAATCTCTAATTTAGTAACACGTTTTTCAATTAAAAATCATGTTTACCTTAAGTTTGACAATTATGTGTTCTCATGACTCCGAATATTATAGAATCTGCATGCATCATTACATAAAAGATTCTAAAGGAACAATTTTGTACTTTTTATCTTGATTTTCTTAATAAGTATCACTTTTATATAACGAAATTTTCAGATCTTCATCATGCACCCAACACATTCACTATGCCTGTAAACAAGCTAGACTGTTTAACTCTCCCTCAGAAGAGCATAATTTCCAACCCTCCTCCTGGTGGGTATCGAGAAAAAATCAAAAAATGGATTATTGGGGCGGTGGTCTGCCCGGATCACGAAAATGCGAGTGCGGCGTCATGGGAACCTGCAACGACCGCACGAAATGGTGCAATTGTGACGGAGATGCTCCTTATTGGCTTGTCGATGCTGGTATTATATTATTGTTTTTTTTGTATAAAATATAAATAAGCAATAATAACAATTTGATTTATAGGCGATTTAAGTGAAAAAGATGATCTGCCAGTCAAGCAGCTGCGGTTAGGAGACACCGGAAGTGCCTTAGATGAGCGTGAGGCCAGATACACCCTTGGCCCTTTAATTTGCCAGGGAGACGATTTGTTTGATAATGTTGTCACTTTTAGGATATCCGACGCGACTATTGATATTCCTAATTTTGATATGGGACATAATGGAGATATTTATTTTGAATTCAAGTAAGTTATATTTAGAAATAGTGTTACTTGTAATAATATAAATTTAAAAATGTTAAAAATGAATTATTTAGAAAAAAATAAATAGAAAATATTTCTATGTTTCAGAACTGCCACAGAAAACGCAGTACTTTTTCACGCCAAAGGCCCGACTGATTACATTAAGCTTACAATAGTGAACGGAAATCAGCTTCAGTTCCAATATCAAGCGGGTTCTGGGCCCATCACAGTAATTGCTGATGTTATTTATAAATTGACCGATAATAATTGGCATACAGGTAAGCAGTACTGAAATTTTATGTGCCATGATTTAGTTATTAAGTAATTTAAGTCTATCAAGCTTATATCTTCTACATATCCAAAGTGTTAGGAATTTGTCGGCTTCTATTATGATTTACTTTATCTAATAAAATATTTAAATTTATCCAGAATGTTGGGTTTCTTAAGTCGTACCTGCAATTATACCTGACAGACAGACCTGATCGGCCTTATTTAAATAATTTTGTGGTAAAAGAAAACATAAAAATATTCGGAATGCAAGTGAGTAAAAATTTTGGGAAAATGGTAAATAAAAATTGGCAAAATATTACAAATAATGTTCGAAAATTTTGAATAAAAAATCAGGTAAGAACTCTGGATCTTATACCAAAAAACTGGCTAATAAACATATATGCGTTATCCAAAATATGGTATATGGCACAAGTAATTCCAATGCCAAATAAAATAAGTCAACCTCTTGTTTGCATTACCGGGAAATATATTTGGTCTGGAAGGCTATACATACAATATGTATACTATACAATAGGCGACAATTGGAATTGACGCCAAAAAATTCGGATGTAATCAATATAGAAGCTAATACATTTACTGCGCTCTTTTGATAAAAAACACAATGGCAATCCTGGTCAAACAAAATGAAGAAAATCTGTTACAAAATGGTAACAGATTACTACTTTATTTTTATAGATAACTATTCTAAATGGTATTTTTGAAAATCAACATAAGGAAATAAATATCTAAAATAATAAACTAACTAACTCTCGATTTAGATTAAGTTTGCACAAAAACTTATCTTTAATGATATAATGTTGCAACAAAACAAAAAATCCCTTAATGAAATGAAAATAGAAAATGAAAATTTTCCTATGAAATGGCGAAGTTTGGTGTTTCTATAAATAATAGCTATAAATAATGCAATTCTGTGGCATGTCTTTTTCAAAAAATTGTTTAAAGTGTATAGCTATAGAAACTATAGAAGCTATAGAAAATAGAAAGCTATAGTGGCATAAAATTAAACAATGTCCGAATTCAATGGTGATCTGGAATTGGGTTAATAACAATAAAAAATAATTTTGACGGTTTGCTAAATTTACTTCAGAATTCACACAAAAGTCTAGCAATTTTTTATTTTTGCCTTAATTTTTTACAACTGTGAGGTACTAGATAGAAATATTGAAAATTTCTTACAAATATAAAAAAGCGAAAGACTAAGAAAAAAAAAAGGAAGACAGTATTATTAGGTACAAAAAAATCTTTAGTTTTTAAGCTATATTACTATTTTATAATTGGGTATATGTATACAGGGTGATTTTTATAAGAAGGTCATGCTTTTGGGGGATGATAGGGGACGTTCAAATATAACTTTTGATATAAGACACTATGGGTCGGAAATGCCTCAGAAGCAAAATACAGGGGGTTAAAGTTTTTTAAAAAATTTAGAAATTAATTTTTAGTTTTTTGACTGTTTAAGATATCGGTGTCAAATTTTCTCAATAAAGCTATCTAATAAAGATGCTTGAAATGTAAAAAGTAAATGTTTTAGTTTCAACCAGTGGCGTAGATCACATAGGCATTAGAGTAATTTTTTAATAAAAAAAAATAGTACGCCACTGATAATCAAAAATGTTAAGAATCCTTGGTTTATTTAACAGAAAAAAAGGTATCCTGCATCTTTTTCCCAAAAGGCACCATTTTATCAGAATTTAAAAACGTTAAAAAATACTAAATAATCAATAATAATAATTAATTTAAAAGGTGCTCAAAGTGGCCGCCATTTTGTTGGATACAGAGCCTGCAGCGTAATGTTAAATTGTCGTGAATTTTCTGAATAACTTCACCCCTATCTTTAATTTCGCCTGCAGCTACTGCAATGCGAGCCAAAAGATTATGTTCATCTGGCACAGGTGTAGAATAAATAAGTTGGTCCAAATGACCCCACAAATAAAAATCACAGGGATTTAAATCGGGGGAGCGCGCTGGCCAAGCCACTGGGCCTCCCCTTCTAATCCAACGTCTAGGATATCTTTGGTTCAAATATTCCCTGACAACGCGACCATAGTGTGCCGGAAAACCATCATGTTGAAGCCACATTATTTGCCGAACATCCAATGGCACATCTTCTAAAAGTTCAGGCAGTACATCTCGAAGAAATATCAAATAATTCCCTGCAATGAGACGTCTGGGCAAAATGTACGGACCAATCAAGTTCTCCCCTACAATGCTTGCCCAAACATTCACAGAGAATTTTTGTTAGTAGCCACGGATAAATTTAGCATGAGGGTTTTCATCAGCCCAGACATGATTGTTTCTTGGGTTGAAATGTCCCTCTCGGCAAAACGTTGATTTGTCACTAAACAAAATAGCTTGGCGAATGTCTGGGTGTTCAGCCCCTTGTTGAAGATACCAAGTGGCAAACGCGAACCTATTAGCATAGTCTTGGGGCAACAGATGCTGAACCTTTTGTTTTTTAAATGGATAAAGGTGGTTATCATGCAAAACTTTCCAAACCAACGTTTGGCTTATCCTCAGGTGATCAGCAATTTTTCGGGTACTTGTATTTGGATCCTCTTCAATATTGTGAAGTATTTCCTCCTCAACATTATCACGAATAGGCCTTGCACGAACTCTTATGCCTGGGTTCACCTAAAACAAAAAGTACATGTTAATTTTTTGTTTTTATTTTTTTTTTAAGTAGGTACTTGTAATTGTCCTCTCTCGCGTAGACTCCTGTCGACCTTAAGAAAAAATCTTCTCTCTGGGACCATTCGATTGGGAAAACGTTCAGCATAAATCGCGCGAGCCAATACAGCATTTCCTCTGGATTCACCAAGGGTTAAATGCATATCTGCCAATTCATTCCACGTAAATCGCTCCATAACATTCAAAATAAAGCAACGGCAGAACAACTACCTTATTTAAATTAATCAGGAAGATGACGTTATAACAAAGTTTTGATTCGTATGTCAAAGATATCCTAGCAACCGTCAAAGCTATTAGTTATTTTGTTATCATGTCCCTCTTTGCAATTTGCGTGGCATTGAGTTAGCGGATATGCACACTCGGCGAATCCGGTGAGTTCGTGCGAGACCAAATACCGAAATTAAAGATAGGAGTGAAGTTATTCAGAAAATTCACGACAATTTAACATTACGCTGCAGGCTCTGTATCCAACAAAATGGCGGCCATTTTGAGCACCTTTTAAATTAATTATTAATTATTATTATTGATTATTTAGTATTTTTTAACGTTATCCAATAATTTTTTTTTCCTTAGTTTTTATTAAATTTATTTATTTTTAAATTCTGATAAAATGGTGCCTTTTGGGAAAAACATGCAGGATACCTTTTTTTCTGTTAAATAAACCAAGGATTCTTAAAATTTTTGATTATCAGTGGCATACTATTTTTTTTTTATTAAAAAATTACTCTAATGCCTATCTGATCTACGCCACTGGTTGAAACTAAAACATTTACTTTTTATATTTAAAGCATCTTTATTAGGTAGCTTTATTGAGAAAATTTGACACCGATATCTTAAACAATAAAAAAACTAAAAATTAATTTCTTGATTTTTTTAAAAATTTTAACTTCCTTTATTTTGCTTCTGAGGCATTTCCGACCCATAGTGTCTTATAACAAAAGTTATATTTGAACGTCCCCTATCATCCCCCAAAAGCATGACCTTCTTATAAAAATCACCCTGTATATAACAAAATTAAGGAATATTTTGAATTGCATTAATTATTATTTTTAATGTTAAAGCAAAAAATTTTTATACCTAGTATTATAATCTGATATTGTGATATTAGTTTTAAGAGTTTGATATCTTATTTTGATATTAAAGGGTTAAAAAAAAAACTCGAGCCATTAAGTCACTGCACAACTGTTTTGTCAATTAACTGCTGAATAGAGTCTTACTCACTCAAAGAACCGCACGCCTATACTATCTATTTTACTATAGTTAAAATATTTGTTATATATTATACTCTAATATAGACATTTTTAGGTACTACTTAATGATTTTTAAAAACCATGTGAAAAATTCTAATATAGGTCGATTTTAGAAACTTTGAGGTGATAAATTGAGGTGTTTTGACGTTGTAACCTTTGTACTTTTGTGATAAATAAATTTAAAAAAAAAGTGTAGTGAAATATACAACTTTCTGCATAATTCACCCTTTTATATATTTTGTAAAATTGGACTTTGGCAAACGGCCAACATTGGTGAATTGGTGGACTGTAATAATTCTCTCGCTAAAAAAGATTATAGTTTCTTACAGTGTCGGCTCTTCCATTGGGTATTTGGGAAAATTACACCAAAAAATATAAAACTTTTTGACATATATTTTTAACTAAATATTTTTGTATCTATTATAATAATATAAAAAAATAAATACACTTATTACTTGATAAAAAAATACACATTTTGAGCGCTGGATCAAGTTTAGAAGATGATATAGATAATAGGGGAACAAAGTAATCGACAACAAAACAAACTTAAAAATGACTTCAAATGCCTCGACTAAAAGAATTTGAGTCTGAACACATAGAACACAGAACCAATAAAAAGATTACTTGAAATACCTGGACGTAATTTAAAATAGTTTAAAATGACCGGAATAAATGAAAAATGACGCCAAATGCCTGAAATATACAGTTGTGTAAATTATAGCAGCATGTGTACGACGAAAATAAAATGTATTTTAAATTGGTAACTTATAAGTAAAGCGAATACATTTATATGTAATAAAAGGCGCAATAACATTACATATAGCAATATTAAACAATACTATTAAAAAAAATAATTTTTATATTTCTGTACAAAAAAAAAAATCCTCTTATTATATGGTAAAAAAATAGCAGTGTTTCTAAAACAAAAGTAATAAAAATATATTATTGTAGAAAAATGAAGAAATTTGCATCCAGAATTAAGATTACATTTTAATATTTTATTGCAAAGCCCTGGTTTGTCTTGGTCTTTTGACAAAGGGATAATATGCTAGGAATTGCAAATAACTATCCACAATTTCTTTTGATTTTTTGGTTTCTCGCGTGACACAGCATCCTTAATATCTGCACAAATTCTCGACAGGATTGAGATCTGAGTACTTATTACTGATTTATTTGGTCATTTGATACTACATATACAATAGAATAAGACAAGTCAGGAGAAAAGAAACTGATAATCCTAATTAACTTATTTAAAAGAATAAAACTATAATAACCACAAAGTAGCAAGAAACAGTACAAACAAAGTACAGACATTGACTATGTGTGACTTTCAGCATGTTGCTAAATTCGTTGATATCATATACGACAGAACTTATAATAACCCGTTTTAGTCAGTATTTTTAAATATGTTGAAGTTATCTATTTGTTTTAACGAAGTTGTTTTAACGGGAGTTTATTAAATAAGCTAATTCCTTCATAAAAGGGGGTCTTTTTAAAATAAACAAAGTTAAATTTTGGCAAATAAAGAGCATCCTTACATCTAACATTATATTTATTAAAATCACTTACTTTGGAGAAATGTTCTTGGTTTTTATATATTTATAACAATAATTTAAATATATAAATTCCGGGCATTGTTAAAATATTATATTTTTTAAATGTTTCACGGCAGCTCTCATTATATTTCAAACCAAAAATCAGTCCCATAAATCTTTTTTGAAATACAAATACCCTTTGTGCCTCTGATCTATTACCCCAAACAGCAACATGTGAGGTCAAGAGAGGGTACACTATACCATAGTATACACTCAGCAGACCCTTCATTTCTAGATGCCTTTTAAGGGTAAACAATGAAAAATACAGTCTAGATAATTTGCTGCATATCTCGTCAATTTGAGAAAGAAAAGATAGGTGTTGGTCTATTATGCATCCCAGAAACTTAACTGACGATTCGCAGATAATTGAAACAGTATCCAACACATTCTTTGAGAAACTTATGCATTTAGTCTTTTCCAAATTTATTATAAGGTGATTTCCCTCACAGCAATCTTTAAACTTTTTTATAATAGAGCAGGCTTTGAATTCGATTTCCTCCATACTTTTTCCTGTAACTACAATAGTAGTAGTGTCTGCGTACATGGACAATTTAACATCGCCAATGAATTCTGAGAGATCGTTAACATATAGTAGGAAAAGCAACGGCCCCAAAGCGCCAGTTTCAAGTTCGCAGTTATTCTGACTTGAGAAATCATCACCCACTTTTACAACTAAGGATCTGTCGGTCATATATGATATAACCCAATACAATACTCTACCTCGCACTCCTAATCTCTCTAATTTATGCTTAATAAAAATCGGATTAATCGTTTCAAAAGCTCGAGATAGGTCAAAC
The DNA here is from genome assembly GCF_022605725.1 of Anthonomus grandis grandis. Classification (NCBI taxonomy): domain Eukaryota; kingdom Metazoa; phylum Arthropoda; class Insecta; order Coleoptera; family Curculionidae; genus Anthonomus; species Anthonomus grandis. The sequence continues at coordinate 28,210,450 of NC_065548.1, read as the reverse complement.
AGAAAAGCCACTACATTCAATCTTTTTTCAATATTATCCCAGACATACTGAATTAATTCAAGAGAAGCTGTTTCAATAGACATATTTTTCGAAAACCATGTTGCGAAGAATGTAGAATATTATATTTATCAAGAAACCGTACTAATCGATCATACATAAGCTTTTTAAATATTTTGGAGAAACTACTTAAAACGCAAATGGACCTGTAGTTCTCAATTCTATTAGGATCACCTTTTTTAAACACCGGAATAACTTTTGAACACTTTAACTGTGTGGGAAATACTCCCTCTGCCACAGAATTGTTCATTAATAACGCCAGGTATGGCGAAATTAAATCACAACACTGTTCTAAAATTTTTGCTGGGACCTCGTCAAGTCCTTTGGAAAATTTATTTCTTAAACTCTTTACAACCAAAGAGATTTCGTCTAAGCTTACAGGCTTAAAATAAAAAGTATTTGTTATATATTGTTGTGGAACACTATAATTTTTATTACTTAATTTTGAACAACTCTGCGTTTTTTTATTATTATCTGTGATGGCATGAATCTTTCTTATTTTTTGTGTGTCTGCCCAACTTTTCATTTGTTTCAAATTTTGCTTTCATAAAACTCTCGTTTTTTATCTTGTATATTTTTATAAACAACTTCTTTAAATTTTTATAATAATTATTTAATGAATCAGAATTCGTCTGCTTTCTTAACCAATTTAACGATTTTAATTTGTCTAAGTTTGCTAGAACTTCAGCAGAGAACTCAATTTGGCTTTTTATTTTGTATTTACCTAATGTTGATCTAGACTCTGCGTAGGCCATTCTAACATATTATATGTTTTGGTCATTTAAAAATTACTTACAGAGACGACTGGCATGTTTAGGGTCGTCTTCATGCATGAATACTCATTTGGCATTTTATAATCTGCAAAATATCAACCCTATATACCCTCCCTCAAAATATCAACCAAAATATGGGACGTCATAATATTTTTTATCCAAAACGTTGGTCTTGCCCATAGTATGAAAAACTGACCGGTACCATAATTTTAAAGCCACCATGCTTCATCGTTTTAATGGTGTATTTCGGTTGATAGACGCTATTCAAAGGGCGCTTAACGAATGTTCTACGTCATGTATCGTAAAACAAAACTATTTTGCTTTCATATGACATAAAATATTTCGCGATTTAGATGCAGGCCATTATAAATGTTCCTTTGCAAATTTAATTCTGTTTTTAAATTGCCTTTTATTTAATAATTATACTTTTCGTGGACTTCTGGAAAAGAAATTAGCTTCTATTAATCGAAGCGTTATAGTATTGGAAACATCCACTCCTACAAGGTCTTGGAGTTGAGAAGCAGAGGCAAACAGGATTTGTTTTGAGGCTTGAATTAAAAGTTTTTCCTGGTTATTTGTTATTTTTTATCTACGGCCACGAGTTTCAGATTTAGTCTGCCACCTTAAACCATTTGCGACCATTTTAGATCAGCATTCGATTATTGCTTATATTTGGAAATATGACTTTTATTGGGCGCGTAGTTTTCTTATTATTTCGAGCTTCTCCTGAGAGCAATCTTTATTTCTACCCATTTTTCAAAAAAAAAGAGTTTATTATCAGAGATCTTAACCATAATATATATCAAACATACCAGTAGATTAAAAGAACTAAGCGAATCTTAAAAGCACCTAATAATAAATAACTGTTATTATTTTAACCACCTACAAAATCACGTTCAACTACAACTAGATAAAATATGTTTGTTATCGTCTCTTCAAACAGAGGTAATTTTTTAGGGCTTCTTTAGTTGATATTTTTAGAATAAATATTTTGTTTTGGTTTATATTTTGTTTGGTTGTTTTGGAATTTTACGCATAATAACAATTTTTCAATATTTTCTTTTATACTAACAACTATATATAAGAAATTACTTTAAATAAACAAAAGTCTTAAACAGCCCAAAAAAAAATTACAAAAAGTGAGTTCGAGTAAATGTCAATCGAACCTACAGGATTATTTGTAATAATGAAATAAATATAATTTGTTTTATTGGTACCTTAACAAAAGTTTTACACAGATCAAATAGGTTAAAGCTTTGAATTGGTAGGGGTCCAAGGTGAAGTGACAATTTATTATAAAACACAGAAATATATGAGCAACTGACCGGACCATGTTCAATTTTAAAAAAAGATCTACAATCATAACTCGTTTTAAAATGCAGAAAATCTATTTTCGATACTAAAAAAACTACAAATATGGTTTCAGCAAATCTCTTTCTGATTTCCTAAAGCCGCACGATGGTGTCTCATTATTAATTTTGTCCGAGTCTTCCCACTTACAAAGTCTGCTTGCGTCATAACTTGCGTTAAGTATGTTTCCTAAACTGTATAGCCCAATTTAAAGAAAACTTTATTGCTAAAGAATAATTTTTTTAATTTGTGAAATTAGAAAACAATTAGGTAATATAAAATATTTTAAGTCTTGTTCGTTGCAAAATTAAAATAGGTATATGGTGAACGAGAGAAACAGAAGAACGCTCTTAAAATTTTTGAAAGTACAGAATATTTAAAAATAAGTATTTAATTGCAGTGTCTGTGGAAAGAAACAGAAAAGAAGCCATGGTAGTTGTAGACGGATCTCAAAAAGCCCAAATTAGGGAACCACCGGGACCTGTTAGGGCTATTCATTTAACATCGGCATTAGTAATTGGCGCTTCAACCGATTATAGGTCAGTATAATGTTTCTCAAAAAACTCATCAAATCGAAATATTTATGTTTTATGAATGGATCTAGGGATGGTTATACTGGTTGTATGAGAGCTCTGTTGATCAATGGTAAACATGTGGACCTCCGAGAATACGCCCGAAGGGGGCTTTACGGGATTTCTGAAGGCTGTGTCGGAAGATGTGACAGTAGCCCTTGCTTGAATAACGGTACTTGTCATGAAAAATATGATAGTTATGTGTGTGATTGTAGATGGACTGCTTTTAAGGTAAGTTTATATTCAGGATTGTGATTTAGTAAAGGATAAATTTAATAAAAGAGGTTTTTTTTTTAAATTGTCGATTTGATTTTTGCAAAAAAACTGACAGATAAAATATTTATTTTTTAAATGGAACCTCCTCTATATTCTTACATTTTCGGATTCTCCAGAATATTCCAGACATATTTTCCGTGTAATGTCCTATACACATCTTCAACTGTGCACGAACACTTTAATGCACACAATACTGTATTGCTACATCAATTAATAAATTACATACCACGTTCTTAAAATTTAGCTTATAAAATTCTGGAAGTGGCCGCCATTAAGAGCTCTGCAGCACCTCAGACGATCGATAACTGTTGCTGTACAATTTCAACTGTGTCTAGAGAAATATTCGATCTTTAAGGATATCAAGCGTGTGTGGCTTATCCTTGTACACTTCATTTTTTAAGCCCAAAGAAAGTAGTCCAATGGATTAAGACCAGATGACCTATGTGGCCACTATTAATCCGTATCTGCCTATCTACCGATTTGGGAGAATATTATCTAGGAATTTTCTAACAATCGCAGGATAATGGGAAGGCTCTGTAAATAAGATTTACAGTTTTAATCTTGTTAAAACCAGCATCTATATGTTATTTTCATCAATTTCATCAGAATACAGTGTCGGCAGTGCGATTTGAAAAAGCCTTGGTAATGCTGTCCTGTGAAAGTTCCTTAAAGAAATATGGTCCTATTACTCTGGTATTAATAATGTGACTCTTGCCATACATTTGCCTTTTCATAATTCTAGAATGACTTTCTCTAAACCAATATGGATGTTTACAATATACTGTAACAATATTTTTAAAGAACGAAAAGTGATACTTTTATAAAATTCATTTACTTCAAAAGCTACTGGAAGATAACCAAGATCGCAGAAGATTTCTGCCAGACCATAAGCGAAATAATTGATGAAAACCCTACATTAGTGAAACAGATATGCTTTCCAATCGAGGCAATCTTTTGTTTCAATGGACAAGCAAATAGGAATAATTTTAGCTAATAGGCACCTAGCTAATTATTCCTATTTGCTTGTCCATTGAAACAAAAGATTACCTCGAACGAAAAGTATCACTTTTCGTTCTTTAGTAATATTGTTACAGTCGCTCTGTGAAGCGTGTTATTCAAACCGAGATGAGTATTTGAGCGGTTTGGATTTTTGTGAAATGAAACCAGTTTGCGTAATAATCTGCAAAGATCCTTAACAGTCACTCTCTACTAAGCCTCAATTCTACTGATTCTATACTGACTTACAGTTCTCTGTTCGGATATGTATTGTTGAAGATTATTTGAACTTCGTTGTTCTACTTTTCTCACCAGCGCCAAGCATAATTAATATGTTGATTCTCTTGCTCTCAGTTAAACGCATTATAAATATTTTCAATTAACAATACAATTGAAACTTTTAAATAATTATATCGTTTGGATTATTGTTGGGTTTAGGGATCCAATATCCAACTTTTAATAACAAACGAATAACAGTAAGACAAAAATGTTGCACACCATGAAAACTAAATATTTGTCAAAGTTAAAAGCAAAAACAGAAAACTCATTAGAATCAAATATAATTTATCGGATTCCATGTGATAAACGCTACATCGGACAAACCTCGCAATTCTTAAAAGACAGAACTAGAAAACACAAAAATCAAAAACAAATCCAACTGCTTTAGTACAACACAGACAAGGAACAGGACATAGTTTCGACTTTGAAAGTGTATCGGTTCTCGACCAACAAACAAACTACAAAAAAAGAATTATCTCAGAAATGATTCACATAAAAAAATAATTCTGTCAATAAGACGACCAATATAGACCGCCTTAACTCTGTCTATTTTAATATAATAAATTAAAATGTAGTATTATGTAGCTAAACCATAATATTAAAAAAAAAACAAACAACGACTATGTATCTACTGATAAGAAGTTTGTTGGTATATAATGCATTGTTTACACATAAAGGAACTGAATTATTTTACTGTGATGAATTATATTTTACCTTGAGAGAATTGTATAATGTCACATGCCTAAAAAAAGTTTTCTGTATAATTGTTCATTTTTATTTTTTTTTTCCTTAAGTCCAACATATTGAATTTAAGTATTTTTTTTTCTCATTGTTGTAATATCCGTCCCTTTTTTTTTCTTCTCTCGTTTGTATAATAATTGTATCTAACGTTGGTTGTATCAAAATTAGAAAAATCAGGTTTTATTTATTTTTATTTTAATTATAATTAAGTTTTAACTATACAAACACTTTTTTTCTGTTATTTTAATTATTATTATTGTATTTTAGCACCCTGAGGATGCAAATATATTTTGCGAAACGTCGGCAAATTTAAATAGGCTTGGACTTTTATTTTATTGATCCCTAAACCCAACAATAATCCAAACGATATAATCTTATTTGGATCATTAAATTATAAAAAAAAATACATTTTAAATAATTGACACTTATTTAAAGACTATATCAAATATTCACAAATAGAGGTGTAGGTAATTGAAATGACTGGTTTGAAATGCTGTCAATGGCAGCCACTTCCAGCACGATTAAATTATTTGTTATTGAATTATAACTCTGTATATCTTAATAATTATATTTTTATAATTTGCACTGTTTCATGACCTATATGAAATCAGATTTTGAAAGTTTTCCAATTTTTAAAAATGTAATTCTTTTGTTTATTATTATATTAGTACGATTAAATCTAAAGACTATACATAAAAAATACTTGATTCTTAAGATGGGGATTGAAATTGCTACGAATCAATAATAAAAAATTATCTTTACCGGTATCTTTTTTAACAAAGCAATTTATTGTACAAGGTGCAACCTATCAAAGAAAATATAAAAAAGACATTACAAAGTTAAATACTCAAACAACAAATAAAGTTATACAGGGAATTTTATTTAAAATAAAAGATTTTGTGATTTAAAGTTACATATCTTTGGTGATAAATTTTTTATTTTTCATAGCAAGTATTTATTTGATTTTAACTTTATTTACAATATGTGGGGTTGCACAGAGGGTATAGGGCAGATTATTTTTGAGCCCTCTCTTTCAAATTCGCATATATATGAATGAAAAATAAGCAACAAATACAACAAACATACTGATCCATTTATGTTAATAACATAATAATAGTCAACAGTTGGATAATCATGTCATCGTAAATTTTCCATTTTTTTCAAATCTAATGCCCAATATATTTTTTGATGAATGTTACAATTTAATGCACACGTTTCCTTGTCTTTCTTGCACCCAACTCTCCGAGAAGGTCTTTAAAACTGACTGAACGTGCCTTCTCATGCTCAATGCATGCCAATCAATTGATTCATTCTGTCTTGGTGGAGGGTAGTTTGTGTTTGATCAGAGCGAGTTTGCTGAAGACTCTTTCTCCTGAAGCAACAAACGGTGGCAAAACGTTCTTGTTACCACATACATATACAGATATGAGATTAAGTAGCTCTAAAACAGAATTTATTTCCTATTTTCTTACATTGCGAATTTTATGCAACAAATCGCTTTCCTCTCGCAAATCACTCTTACATTTGTTAATAAATATAAGATACTTCAACATGGCACTGCCGCTTCTCAGAATTCTTTTACATACATTTTACAGGGATTAAATAGTGGAATGATTTACCAGATTAATTTAAAGAATTTACTTATAAACGATTCTCAAAATATGCTAAGCAATTCCTTATTAATGAGCAAAAAAAAACTATAATTTCTTCTAAATCATGTGTGCTGTGCTGGTGTCAGATTTGCCCGATTACTCTCGTTTTAGAGATATGTTGTGCCTTTTGAAGATAGCACTCATTTTGCGTTCTTGCTTTTCCCATATGACATTTTATTTCTTGTGCACTATTCCATTGTTCATTTATGATAGTTGAACAGTTTCAATTTGAGTTTCGTTAACAAATAGGTAATCTTCATTTATATCTCTTTTGCTGATGATTATTTGTTTCGTTTTCATTACGTTAATATTAAGGCCGTATTGTAGACTGTACTGCGCAATGGTCCATTACACATTACACTTTGCAGTGCTTTCAAGCTATCTGTTATCACCATGGTATCGTCAGCGTCTCGAATATTATGCAGTCTGACTCTATTCAAAAAGATATCTTCTTCTACTTAAGGGTTTCGTTGACATTTTTTTCGGTTGTCCAGGATATAGATCATTTTATGATGTTGAACGCGATCAAATGCTTTTTCATAATCGATTAGACTAGATTAGATTTGAACTCCAAAGCGTATCTCTCTGGTTCCGACTGCATTTAAAAAACCAAATTGGTTTTCGGATATCTGTTCTTATCGCATTTGTTGTAAATTCTTCTGTAGATGGTTTTAACAAATAATTTTAGCAGATGACTCATAAGATTGATGGTCCGATATTCCTCGCATTTCTTTGTTCCAGCTTTTTGGGCAACACTAAAAAATTATGATTGCAGCCATTTTTTAAAAATATACTATAAGAACAACTTTCTCTTTTTATCTTCGTATGCAATTCATAATATGTGTACGAAAATTCATAATATTTGAACGTTCAGCTGTTTATTTTCATTTTCTCCAAGGTAAAATTTATCTAGTTACATACGGCTTCTGATTTTTAAATAATCTTACATTTTCCAATGATCAACAGGTAAGAAATAGAAAGCGGTGAAATAATTGACGATTGGGGAATACGTAAATCCGCTTCAGTATTGTGCACATTCTTTTGATTTTTATTTTTATCTAGAGAAGTAAATGATTTTTAAAAAATTTCGTATAAAAAAGTAAATATATATAGAAGTAAATGATATTAAAAATATGTGGATTCCAACCATGCTTATAATTTAGATAGATAAAAAAACTATATTTTATATAAATGAAAAGAAGGTTTTTTTTAATTTGAAGTAAGGAAAATTTAATCTTTTTAGTTTTTATTTGTTTAAAAATAATCATATTATATTAGAATTATTGATCAATCTCCAATTATGCGTAATTGAACATATATAATAAAAAAACACTTTAATGTTTTAATTCTTAGTATTTCTGTTTTTTTACATATTCACTTTACGTAACAGATTAAAGGTAAATTAGAAACTTTAGGTAATTTATTATTTTTATTTATAATAACTTATAATAACAAATATATATTTTTTTTCGAATATTAAAACAAAACATTTTAAATATTTAATCTCTATCATTTCTCACATTTTAAAAATATTTAAAAGGTTTTTGTAACGTGGAATGAAATTACCATTTCCATAAACATAAAAATCTGATTTGACTTTTAATGTCCACATTAAAAAACAAAATACCAAATTCTGCAGTTTTGTTTACTAATGTACCGGCTTAATTAAAAATATACCTCATCAAAGAAACTAATGTTCTTTGAGAGGTCAATTTGGTGCATCAATGCATTAACATGTTCTCATTCACCAATGTGATTTTTTAAAAAAATTTTTTAATTAAGAGGAGACCTGACTGCGTGAGATTTGCCACTGTTCGTTGCTGTTCCATATATACTGCATATACTGAATTATATAATAATCTGATATCCCAAATCTACTCCCCTGAATTCTTCTAAGATCCAAAAAATGAATTTTACTTTAGCACGTAAGCCTGGTATTACTGATGAAGTGCCTATTAAAAAGTTGGAGCATACTTTGATCCAGATATGAGTTGGTCTGGGCAGGGATAATTTGTGTAAAAGAACTGTCCAGTATCATCTTATAAAGAATTATTCAAGAGTTATGCCTGTAAGGACATTGTTGGCTGCCTATTATGGGTGCTTCGATTCTCGACTTTCCTATGTTTTTCTTGGCTGGGGGCATTATTCACATACCAAGAGAGTATTTGATCTCTAGGGTAGATGCATTAGGATAATAGATGGGTCACAGTATGAATCTTGCCGCAAGATAACGTGTAGAATTAATATATTTACTGTTTGCTTTCCTTGTTAGTCTCGCGCACACCTTTCATCCTTTTTTCTGCCATTTACCATGCTATTCGCAACTTATTAATAATTTAGGTTACACAGGGGTACAGCGCAGGTACGTCTTCTATATTTATGATTTATGTTATCGGCCACTCTGGTCGCGCTGTAGTCCTTTTTGTCATGGGGTATAAATTTGTTTGGAGTAAAAATTGTTTGTGTGCAATTTATGCTTTGGAACTAATTTAGCTACCGCAACCAATTTTACTAAACAAAAATAATTTAACTCCAAATGGGTAGAAATTGAAGTCTTAGAGAAATGGGGTTAAATTTACCAAATATCCCTCTCCTGGCTTCCACGCTCTTGGATAAATTGATTTCTGTTTAGTAGGTTCAAAAGAATGAACGTACTAGCAATGTTACGTACTACCAATTTGAAACAATGTATGTTTCAAATTGGTTGCGGTAGCTAAAGTAGTTCCGAAGCTATAAAACAAAAACTAGTTTTAAAAGTTATCTCCAAAGAGTTTTAGCTCCCTGAGGAAGCATTTCCGGACCCATGTTCATATGAACTTTTTTTTGACGTTTTCTATTTACCCTAGAAGTTTGTAACATGATCAACGGAATACCCTGTCCATAAATACATTGCATAAACTTGTAATCTAAGGTTAAGATAGGAGGCTTGCCTCACCTTCGTCTGCCTCAATTTAAATCCGCTGCTTCTGGAAAAAGAACTTTCAGCAAACTTTTCAGTTCAGAGCAAGAAAGGGAAGGAAATGCGTCTGTTAAATTGTAACATTCATCAAAAATTATATTGTGCGTTAGATTTGCCAAAATTTATTGACCATTATATTGTAATTAACATAAATGAATAAAATTATAATTATATTATAATTTATTGTTGCATTTGTTGTTTATTTTTTATTCATGAATATGTAAATTTGAAAGAGAGGCTCCTTTGAATGATGCGTGAACAAATCTTTCTATAATAATCCTGGAGTTCTCTAGTAAATCATCACGGAAAAATTGAGCTTTGAAACGCTGTATTTGCTACCCACTAAATAAAATATATTTTTTAGGGACCAATTTGCGCTGACGAAATAGGTGTAAATATGAAATCAAACTCTGCAGTAAAATACACTTTTGACGGTTCCTGGAGATCCACCATTTCCGAACACATTCGTGTCGGTTTCACCACCACCAACCCGAAAGGATTCTTACTGGGATTCTTTTCAAGCATTTCCAAGGAATACTTAACCATGATGGTGTCAAATTCCGGCCATTTAAGGATAGTTTTTGATTTTGGTTTCGAACGACAAGAAGTTATTTACCCTGATAAACACTTCGGGTTGGGACAGTATCACGATGTTATGTAAGAAAATCTTTGTTGTTTTATTCAAACTGATTAAAGCAATAATTTTTTTAAAGATTACAAATAGGGGAAGTCTTTATCTCCAAGAAAAATGCATGTAGGTCACTTAGGTAAATGTATTATGCATTTCGGCTGTGTAAACAGCCATCATCATCAGATACAGAACATTACAAAAAACATATAAATATGTTTACATTACCTAACATCATTATGTTTACATTTACCTAAGTGACCTACATGCATTTTTCTTGGAGATAAAGACTTCCCCTATTTGTAATCTTTATATACGCATTCTCCTACAAAATATGGACTTCTATTCAACTAATAATTTTTTTGTTTGTAGTTTGTCAAGAAAGAACGGCGGTTCAACCCTTGTAATAAAAGTAGACAATTACGAACCAAAAGATTTTCATTTTAATATTAAAGAGTCTGCCGACGCCCAATTTAACAACATCCAGTACATGTACATAGGGAAAAACGAGTCTATGTCAGAAGGGTTTATCGGTTGTGTATCTAGGGTCGAGTTTGACGATATTTATCCGTTGAAATTACTGTTTCAACAGAGCGGGCCTGGAAATGTAAAAGTTTTGGGAGGTGATTATTTTTCTTTTATAAATAATTTCATATCTTATATTTGTTAACTTTAAGACCCCTTAAATGAAGACTTTTGTGGTGTGGAACCAATTACGCATCCACCTGATTTAGTAGAAACCAGACCGCCTCCAATATATGATGAGGAGAAAGTGAGGAGGGCGTATAATCAAACTGATTCGGCCATATTGGGAAGTAAGTATCTTTATTTTTATTAATAAACTTTAATGTTATTTATATTCTAGTTCAAAACAAATCCCATATTCTTGTCAGCATAAGAAAATATTTATTATTTTTTCTTATAACGCTCACGATCTACTTCATAATAGTCCTGAGTATGACCGAATGGTCGAAACCTTAACTAATCTTGGATATCCGAGAAATATATTATGCTTAATGAAAATAATCGCTATGTCACATTGATTGCCATACCATCAGCTAGAAAATCTTATTCGAAAAAGTTGCTTTTGCTTTGTAACTATAAAAAAAATTTCTCAGGAATTTCAAATACAATAGCATAATTATTATGCCGTATGCTAAATAGTAGAATGAATATCATCATTCATTTCGGAGCTGTAGTGAAAAGAATAATTATAAACTATTGAAAAAAGAAATTTTTTCAGAGGTCCATGAACAGGCAGTTGTACATTTTTTATAGGTTTTTTCTTACTTTTTATTAATTTTCAAAAATTTGTTTTTCCTGTCACAGTCAAATTTAATTTTTAATAGTTGTTTTGTTCGCGTGATCTTCGTTCAAACTTTATTTACGCTTAAGACTAAGACTAAAACTTTTTTTTCTCAATACTCTGTAAATTTGATTTAGTATTTTATGTCAATATTGGCCAGGACGGTCTTGCAAGCACTGAGTAACGTTTATACATTCTCAATAAGTTTTAAGGTTTCGGTGCCCTCGCTTTTTCACTTGTTTTTATTTGTTTTCCCTGTCCACCTTCCTGGGTTCCTCTTACATAAAAGGGATTATTAACACTTTTTTAAGTCTATTTTATTTTTTGTTTTAAGTCTCTTTCAATTAAAATTAGGATGTTAGTAAAAAACAGTTGGTACATAACCTATAGTTATAACATTAGGATTAGTTTGCTTTAATGGGTTGTACACCACATACGTGCTTTTTATTTCGTTGTGTTATCGGTTTCTTAATAGCAGTACAGGGTATCGAAATTTGGACACTTGTAGGATATTTCTTATGTTGTTTTAGTTACCCAGTCATTTTTTTTTATTTTTTAAGGGTTTAATCGGATAAATGGTCAAATAAAATTCAAGCTTTTCAATTTTTTTCTTTCAATTGGCAACGGCCTATATTAGTCCTTCTTCAGGGCGCTACACGCGGTATTTTATATAGTGGTCAAAAGAACAATTATGAACGATTAAAATACACTAAAAATATATTAAATAAGTATTTTAAAACTAAAATATCACATCTTCAAAACACAGAGATAAAAAATGAACAAAAAAAAATTTTGAGAGTTAAAATTAAAAATTAAATGGCAACATTTAAATATACTTACAACAGAAACGTCAAAGCTCTTCGTTTCGTTGTGACAAATAGAAGATAGTGGTTTCATAGATTGTATTTGGTGTATTTGTTGTTGAGGAATGTGTTACCGTTTGTGCGTAAGTAACAATGTACTTAACTATAATGAATAATCTTTTAGCTTTGGGCTATAATTTTTAAGGATAATGTAAACAAAACTCATAATTTGTGTAGATTATTTCGTTTGCTATAGGAGAAAGACACTAGCGATTTTCGCATTACTGTGCTAACTTTTTATGAAACGAAATAAATGTTATGTAAAAAATTTGGCAGCTGTCATAGATTTGAATCAACAGAGTGATTTTGAAAACTTTGGATTTTGGGACTTTGTATCTTCGTTATTACTTAACCTATTGAAAAAGTAAAAAATCATTTTGATGGGGTTGTGGAACTCACAATGAATATAAAGAACTTAGGCATTATATTACTAACCTTATACGTAGAGAAAAAAATCGTTTTCGAACAACATGTTAATAATGGCAATAGTAAAATATTCTGGAAAATATTAAAGAATTTTAATATTCTTATTGGAAATAACATTTAACACCCAGAAAAACCATTTATTGGTGCAAAATCTGATAGAAAGATTTAAGTTTTTCATTGTTTCAGAAACTGAAGTATCTAAATATTTAACCCAAATTAAAACTAGGGCTGTTGGTTCTGTGGAAAAAAATTTAAACCTTTTGTCTTCTTCTTGCTGTTCTTTTATTTTAACATATATTTGTCATTCTAATTAATAATTTTATATCAAATTCTGTTATTTTGTGATTTCTGAAAGGTTGAGTGATACCACAATCACGTTTTGGAAAAGATCACAGTTGTGGAACGGCTCTTCTTAATGTAACGGATGGCATTGTTAGATCTATTAATAAGGGTAATTGTATTATTCTAGTTCTGTTTGATTATTCCAAGGCATTTTATACCATGATAATATTGGTAGTCTTGAAATATCTTGGTTTTTATCAGAGTTCAGTCAAATTAATTCAGAATTATGTTATGAATCTCCAGCAAAAGCGTTTGATTTTTGAATGGCATTCAATCTGGTGACTTTCCTCAGGGGTTAATTTTAGGACCAATTCTTTTTAATATATATACTTCCAAATTTCGTAAATTTTTAACACACTGCGAAATTTCAGTATGCAGATAACACTCTAATATATTACTCTTTTTCGCACTCTCTACGGGTTCATTATTGTATCTCTATAATTGAAGATCTAAACACAAAATTTCCAAAAACCATACTCTCCACGTGAACCTAAATAAATTCTCTGTGATGTTCTTTGGTGGGCCTATTGATGTACATATAACATCGGACTGAAAGAGTTGTTGGTTGGCAATGAGATTCTTTCTTTAAAAACATTTGGGGCTTGTTCTAGATAACGAATTAAGGTTTGAAATATACGTGCCTTATACAGAGTGTTACAAAATTCGGTGCAAATATTTTAAGAGCATATTGTTTGAGTCAAAATAAGACTTTTTCCTATAAATGACGTATCCTAAAATGCTCCTCCTCAAAGCTACAGCTCGCGCAAATTGCTTGAAGAAAATAGATTATTTGGAACGCTGACTATACAGTTGAAATTGAAATTGTCGAAACAGTGGGCTGCCAAGGCAGTTGTGCATATAGGTCTCCTGATGGAACCGTCATTCCCCACCGGGGGTTACCAGAGCCCAACGGCCTTAGAGAAACCGATAAGGCTCTCTGGTCTGAAGGACTTAAAGTCACTCGGTGCACTGAAAGTGTTACCCAAGTATTTGAACCTGGCGCGCGTGACTGCTGGGCACTCCCCGACCACATGGTCAACGGTTTCATCCTCCTCACAGCACCACCGGTATTCCGGGTTGTCTGCAATACCGATGTTATGGAGATGGCTTCTTAAGTGCCAGTGTCCGGTTAAAAGATCTGTCACTAGCCGAATTTCGCGTCTTTTTAATCGTAGTAGATTTTTGGTGAGACAGGCAGAGGGCCCACCTATGTGCGCTTCAGACCAGGGGGATTCGGTGGGTCCACTTGTCCAGCAGACCCTTCATTGACGCGACCTCTACGCATTTGGCGATACCAATTATGGGTTCCGGCCCCATCGGCACATTCGCGGATCCCAGTCTGGCAAGAGAGTCTGCTTTCTCATTACCTGCATGGCCTGTGTGGCCAGGTACCCAGACGAGCTGGACCCTGCAGCCAACCTGCACCAGTTTTTTCAGAACCTTTATGCACTCTAGTACAAGCTTGGAGCTTACCTTTGCGGCCGTGATAGCCTTAATGGCAGCTCTGCTGTCCGAGCATATTGATACGACTGTATTGCGGTGTCCGCAGCTTAGGATTTCCTGTCCGCATTTTAATACATCGAATACTTCGGCCTGGAAGACAGTGGCATGCTCCCTTAGCGAGTATGCCCTACTGGTATGTGGGATCCCACCACAAAAGCTCTGATCCATCTCTGTTATTCATGACTATACAGTTATACGTAGTCTTTTTTTTTTTGTTTTTCAATATTTCCGCCCCAAAAATGGTGTAAACCCAGATTCAGGAGGGCTTACCTTTATGATGGCCCATATCGCATTTTTCCGATAAGAATTTTGAAGACCTAGAACACCATATAGTTAGCAATGAAAATCTCAAAAAAATCTAAAATTATCGTTTCTTGCATTGTTTCGTTACAATTAATTTGATTTGACAAAAAATAAAGCAGTCACGGCCCACTTCGTTTTTTCTAATTTGATAGTTTAATCGGGTTTAATATGCTCCTCTTTCGTTTTTCAGCGATTTTCTCAAAAACGGTTAATTGTATCGAAAAAATGCAAGAAACCAAAACTTTAGATTTTTTCATGGCTAACTAATTGGTGTTGCTAGATTTTTAATTTTCTTATTGGAAGCATAAGATAGGGCCATCAGAAGGGTAAACCCCCTGAATCCTCCCTTAAAATTTGATTTACCCCCAAAAAATGGGGACAGGAGATTTTACGCACAACTGTAGTCACTGTTCCAAATAATCGATTTTCATTAATCGCTTTGCACGGGCTGTAGCTCTGAGGGAGAGCGTTTAAGGACATATGTTTATAAGAAAAAAAGTCTTAGTTTGACTCCAAAAATACGCTCTTAAAATATTTGAACCGACTTTTGTAACACCCTGTATAATTCCAGACATTTTCATCATCACAAAACTAAAAAAAAATATCTGATTTATTTTTTTTTGTTTTTAATCGTTGTGATGTTGTTTATGGTCCTCGTTTAACTAAAGAGTATTGTGAGAAAATAGAACGAGTTCAAAAATATTGTCTAAGATTTATTCATGGTATTCGCCATAGACAACCAGCCAATCATAAACTGGCGGTCTAATCTAGACCTAAAGGGCCTAAAGTCTTTAATAGTCTACCCTCTACCCTTCAAGTCTGCTCTATCTCAGCTTTCTCTAACCATATTAAAAACTATGTCTCGTCCTTGCCCAAATCTTCTTGATTTAATAGATGACTCCGCCAATTCGCATCTTGTGCCCACACATCATCTAGTTTTATGATAGATATTAGAAAAACTAATAATTCTTTATTTAAGTTTGTTAGTTTTAGCATCTCTTTTTGTTTCATTGAAGCAGTGTATGTTGACTTCTTCTTGGACAAGTGTATAAATCAGCTGAATAAATTATGTTTAACTGCACTCTTGCCTTCTCATTGTATATGTTTATACTTATATTTGAATATAGATTATTATTATTTATTTAATATAAAACAACTTTTCGGGGAGTTTTGTTTTTACGCATATTTATTATTTTTTTTAGCAATTTTTATTTTTTATGCACCAACCCAATTATATGGTTTTAATAACATTATTTAACTCTTTTTCAGGTATTTTGGCAGTAGTCTTTCTTATCTTGGTAGCCTTATTCATATTAATAGGCCGTTGGATCCATCGTCATAAAGGCGAATATATCACCCAAGAAGACGCAGGTGCCGACGTAGCGGCTGACCCTGACGAAGCAGTGGTGCAAGGAACCACTGGTCACCACGTTCAAAAAAAGAAAGAATGGTTCATTTAAGTTGTATATTCAAGACTGTGTCAATAGGTCCAGTGTAAATAGGGTTACTTGTATATTCAGGGAACGATTACAATTTCTTTTTCTTGCAAATAGCAACTTAGTCTTTGAACTAGTTCAGTTTTCTAGTAGTTGGATTTAAAAAATAGTAGTAATTCGATTTTTTTTGTTTAATATTAAGGCTTAAGCAAAGACTGTTAATCTTGATTTATTTTAACGATTTTAGGCACATTGCGAGCAAATTAAACCCCATGTTAGTATTTACGCAAATTGCGATGTGTTCGTTAAAAGCATTCTACTGACAACTTTATTTTATGATATTGTTTTTGTGTTATTTTAAGTTTTCCGTCCAATTATTTATTCCGCCAAAAAAAAACGATCTAACTTTAGTTTGTATATTTTTTGTATATTTTTATTTTGTGAGGAGTTTGAAACCAAGTGAGAACAAATAGGGACTATTGTTGCTTGGTTTCTTTGAATCTTTATACAATGACCACTAAAGTGCCTTTATTGGCAATAGCAACAATTTTCTACAGTGTGTCAATTCTTGCACTGATTAATTGTAGAATCTTTTATTTAGCGTAATTTTTTACAATAAAAGATTTATGAAAAGAGTTTGATATTTGATTGGAATCCAGCGGTAATACAAGTCAGCAGAAATCAACCAGGAATTCCATGCGATGTTTGTAAACAAGTATACCATGCTAACGCGCAGTGCTGCGAAGTGAGAAAGGACCAAGTAAATTTATTTCGACCAACCTCTGGTGTAAAATGGAACTGCCCATCATGTCGTACTGGGCGCCGTGATGACCAAAAGTCTAGCGATCGGCGATCATCGATGTTGGCGTCGGCGGCGCCAAGACGACAGTCGATTATTATCGGCAACGACGCCGGTGGCCGCGGTGATGGTACTAGTACCAGTGCGCCAAACGCTGTTTCGTCGGCGTCGCAGGGCTTGTCGGCTGTTTGCTTGGAAAATGAACTGAGGATGCTGCGGGAGTCTGTTACATTTTGTTCTGACAAAATTTCAGATTTTGAGGCTACTTTAAAAGCACTTTCTGAAAGCATTAAATGCATTAAAATCTTGAGAGAGAAAAACGAGAGATTAAAGGCTGATTTTCTGTTAATCACGCAAAAAATTAACTCACTCGAACAGTTTTCCAGATCCAATAATATAGAGATCCATGGGATACCAGAAATAAAAAATGAAAATCTTATTACAATTGTAAGTAATATAGGTAAATATATTCAGTGCGATATCGAAGAAGAAAAAATTGATTTTATTCATCGTGTCCAGAGTCGAAATCAAAATCTACCAAAGCCTATAGTAGTTCGATTTTCATCCCGCATTTTTAAGGAGAAAGTGATGGGTGCTGTGAAGGCCAAGATTCGTTCTACTGGGAAAAATGAACCTGGTTTAATGCTGGCCAGTGCTCAAAAGCCAATATTTATCAATGAAAACTTAATCAGCGAAAAGAAGATATTGTTGAAGGAGGTCAAGCAGTTTGCTAAGGATCATCAGTTTAAATTTGTCTGGGTCAAGAATGGCAATATCTTCTTGAGGAAAAATGAAACATCACGAATTTTTCTTGTGGGAAACTCATCTGTTTTGGAGAAGTTGGGTGATGGCTCTGCGTAATATATTTATAATGTTTCATTAAAAAAGATATTTTTGTTAATAAAATGGCTCTTCACGTATACTGCCAAAATACAAGGGGCTTAAAAACCAAGCTTAATGAATTTTCTGTGGCCATGGATGGAATGAACTTTGATATTGTTTCTTTAAGTGAATCCTGGCTTAATAAAAACATATCTGATGGAGAACTGTTTGACTTAAATAAGTACAATGTCTTTCGACGTGATCGGGAGACAACAATTTCACAAAAGAAGGATGGGGGTGGTGTGTTAATAGCAACCAAGAAAGTGCTTAATGCAGTTAGTCTACCAGGGTTATTCAGTGATGCAGAGGATGTATGGGTGGCTTTAAAAGTCGGAATCAATACAGTGTATCTTTGTAGCGTTTATATTCCGCCAAGTGATCGTATGGCATATTCTTGTTTTTCTTCAAAATTATCCTGGATAAGGGACAATGTGGGTGATAGTTCTATTCTGGTGTGTGGTGATATGAACTGTTCTTCGGTTACATGGGAAAAGAAAAATAAAACTGAGGATTTTTTGATACCTATTACCGTAAGTGCTGAGCATGCAGAACTTATAGATACATTATCATTTAGTGGACTAATGAGAAAAATAAATAAGTAAATTTTATAATATTTTAATGGATATAATCAAAGAGAAGGTCCCACTTATCCATCAGAGTAGTGGTTACCCTCATTATTTTTCAAAAGCTACTATTAAAGTAATTAAGGAAAAAAATAAATTCCACAAAAAATGGAAAATATATAAAAACCCATCTGATCTAAACATATTTAAACTCTTAAGAAGTCGATCTAAGGGGCTAATAAAACGTGATTTTAACAATTATATATCTTTTTTAGAAGACGAAATATCAACAAATAATAAAATTTTCTGGAAACTTGTATCTGTTAAGAGGGGAAATTCTGGCTTACCTTCAGTTATGAAATATAATAATATTAAAGCCTCCACCTCAAAAGAAATTAGCGATTTATTCTCAGAGTATTTTAAATCAGTTTTTGTAGCGCCAAGTGTATCAAATAATCACCATAACAGTAACATGACACATGATAATCTAGGTTTAATTCAATTTCAACTGGATGAGGTTGTAGCAGGAATTAATGATCGGCATCCTAAAAAGGGTACAGGCCCTGATGGCATACCTTCATTATTTCTCAAAAATTGTTCCAGAGGGCTCTCATATCCTTTATATAAATTATATAATCAATCGCGTTTACAAGGTCAATTTCCGGATGCGTGGAAGGTTTCCAATGTAATTCCTATATATAAGAACGGACAAAAAAATATTATCTACAACTACCGTCCAATAAGTAAGCTCAGTATATTTGCTAAATTATTTGAAAAACTTTTATATACATATTTTTTTAAGTTGGTGAAAGGACAATTGATTTTTGAACAACATGGGTTTTTTGCAAACCGTTCTGTGGACAGCAATCTTCTCACCTATCTTGAATTTTTAAAGAAAAATATGGACAAACGTATTCAGGTTGATAGCGTCTACACGGACTTCAGCAAGGCCTTCGATAAAATTAACATTTCAAATTTGCTAAAAAAACTAGCTTTGGTGGTGGGTGGTTTTCTTTTAAAATGGGTTGAATCTTACCTCTCAAATCGAAGGTTCACAGTCTGCATAAACGGCGTAAACTCCGAAATAGTTAGTGTAACGTCGGGGGTGCCCCAAGGATCTCATTTGGGCCCCCTTTTTTTCATAATTTTTATAAATGATATATTTAAATGTTTTAAACACTCGGAGTTTTTGCTTTATGCAGATGATCTTAAATTCTTTAGACCTATAAAATCACACGAGGACTGCCAGCTCCTGCAAAGGATATAGAAAGCCTTGTTGAATACTGTCGAATCAATTGCCTTTTTTTAAATATTGAAAAATGTCAGTTTATTTCATTTACTAAAAATAAATTAAAAATCCAATTTAATTATAATATAAATAATGTTGATCTTAAAAGGGCTCAAGATGTGAAGGATTTGGGGATCATTTTTGACGAGAAGTTACTTTTTGATAAACATATTAATACCTTAGTGTTAAGTGCGTATAAAATGTTAGGGTTTATTAATAGGCAGGCTAAAATTTTGAAATCCTCTAGATCCTATATTTTTTTGTATTATGCATTTGTTTATAGCAAGCTTAATTTTGGGTGTGTTGTTTGGAATCCGATTTACTCAATTTATAAAGATAGATTGGAATCTGTGCAGAACAAATTTTTAAAGTGTCTTTATTATAGGGATAATTTAAATATTGTTACTAATGACTTAGGTGATATAAGAAAACATTTTGGTATACTTACTCTTGACAACAGAAGAACAATTTCAGACCTTTTATTTTTGCATAAACTGTTGAATAATAAAGTGGATTGTCCATGTTTGATGCAGGGGTTGAGGTTTAATGTTCCATCACGGCAGTTAAGACTTAGTGATCTTTTTAATTTACCTTTCAGAAATACTAACAGTTGTCAGTCATCTCCACTGTGTAGAATGATGAGATTATCAAATTTTTATAATAACATAGATCTCTTTTTTGAAACCCAGAAAAACCTGAGAGGTGTATTGAAGAGAGAGCTACTATAATTCGTGTCCCAGACTTTGTCTTTTGTGTAGGAATTAGTATTTACAGATTAGTATTTAAAATTTAATAGTCTTTTTCTGGTTTAGCAATTGTTAAGTGTATTTAACTTTAGTGTTTGCAAGTTTATATTTGCTTCTATATTTATGAGTAGATACTGTAGTGGGTTTACCTCTTTGTATCCTTAAGAAAATAAATAAAAATAATAAAAATAAAATAAATACTAAATATTGCTAATTAAAATAACTAATAACTAATTAAATAACTAATTAAAATAACTAATAAAAAGACAAATCACAAATACTTACATTTATTTTTAAGTGCTAAAAGGCACGGAAAAATGACAAGCGTTACTTAAGGAGTTAAAACCTCTTTGCAACCAGGTAATTGGAGTATGGAACCCATAATTAGTTCTATGAAAACCATATTACACAGATGATGAATTCTTAAGATGGCCATATCTAGAAGCTTTAAAATTTAAGAGACTTCAAGTCGGAGCATCAATCATGCCATTAATTAATTTGTACAGAAACAAAAAATCTTGCTCTCTTCTTCGTAACGCTAATGAAGGGATTTCGAATAATTATAACCTCTGGTTATAGGTGAAATTAGAAATATTAAAATTTACATCAATAATATGTAAAACACTTATTTTACACTTTTTCAATATCTTGAATGAATATTCTCTTTGGGGGACTACACTATACACCAATACTCTAAACAAGGGCGAACATACGTATACTACAAAAGTTTCATAATTTCGTGAGAAAAATCTCGGCTGCTACTACTTGTTATAAATTGCATTTAAAATTAGCATTATGAACAATATATTAAAACTGAAGAATATTATTACCCCGAAAACATGTCACACTTTGAGACAATTTAGCTTTGTCCATTTTGCAATCTGATCCAAGTTTCTCTGCAGTTGAATGGCATCCTCAATATTTTTTATTTTCCCACAGTACAAAACTGATACTGATTCATCAATTTTTCGAATGCTTTCAAATAGTCAGTATAAACAGTATATATTCTATTATATAATAGTATACAGTGCTTTCATTTCAAAACAATCCACCCTTAATAACTTTCTTAAAAAAAAAAAGAAAAAAAAAACACGAGTGATGGAATTATTATTGAACATCTACTTTTTAAAAAATTTAATTCAAAATAAATTCTACACAAATTTGACCATCAATTAACTACAACTTTATTCGTCGAAAATTAATAGATAAGTGATTTTATATAATGCAATTTTTATGGAGCCTAATAATATTAAAATGCTTATTTTGTTGATTCAGGAATATTTGTAATAATAATAATTATGTATGGGGTCAACTGAGGTTCTTGGCCTGGTTGCATCACATAACTCCTCCCTCCTTAAGTTCGGAAAATAAGGGTTGCAATGGCTGCTCGTTTTTTCGACTCTCTTGTGAAGGGCCGTCGAAGGGGTCGTTCTCGTAGTGGTGGCTTCTATGGGATGAAACAGGCTTTTTCCATTTCTTCCATCCAATATACAGCAGGATTCCGCATATGAGGGCGGCAATGGATGAGATTGGAGCGATCCAAGGGTACGTGTAATTTTCGGGCGCCTCTAGAGGGTGTAACTGGATTGTCGACAATATTTTCTGCGCTGTCTTCAGTTCATCCAAGTTTATTTCCTCGAGGGTTAATTTGGAATTGTTGTTGCTGCTTTGGACATACGAAAACTTTGGCAATTCTAAAACATATTGGAATTCCGTTTTTCTTTCGCCTTCGTATGTTTTGTTATCTATCTCAACGGGGCACATAGATAGGGTAACAATACTTGGTTCAGAGATCTTGTAGAGTCCTTGTTGACATTTGTCTCGGGCGATTGTCATCTGCACAGGAATGACCAAAATTTCGTTACCATTTAGGCGTTGAATGGTACTTTTTTGGTAATTAACATTGGTTAACGGGCATATATTGGTTGACGTTGTTAGCAGTTGGAAGAGGCAATATTCGTCTTTTGAGAGGGTGGTTTGCTTGCAGATGAAAACGTCTTCTAGCTGCGGGCATTCTTCTTCTGTGGTCCAGTAGTTATCGTTTGTGAGTAGGATATAAGGATTGGAAGGGAGAATGGTTTTGTTTCCAATGGGTATTGGGTAGAGTTTGTAAAGTATATAGTGGTTGGGAAAGACAATTGGGGTGTGTATTGAAAATAAAATTGAGCTATTTTTGATAATTACTTGAACAGATAAATAGTTATAAAAGTTTACTAATTCTTTAAATTCAGGTATTCGGTTTGGACCATATATTGTTTTTATATTTTCTATTAAATTTAAAAGTTGGTTAGGATTGAGTATAGAGTTGTGCATTTTATTTACATGAGCGAATGAGATTGCGTTTTCGATGTTATTTATTACGGAATTTAAAGTGTTTAATTGCAACATTATATTGTCTAATATTAAAGACATATATAGGGCATTAGATAAATCTAACTGATTTTTCTCAAGTAAATTTAGTTTTTTCAATATAATTGCTTGATTGGTATTTATTTTTTCTAAATTTTTAGTAAATTCTTGTGTGATAGAGGATAGAATTGATTGTTCTTTATTAAAGTTGTTATTTAGAATTTCTTGATTTTTTGTTAGCATATCGAAATAGTTATTAAAGCGGGTTTCATCGTCTGAGTCAAGGGTACCGAAGAGCCATTTTTCAGCGTTACTGAATGTTGATCGATTAGGTTTGTGAAAAATCTTGGTATTTCTTAAAATTGTCTGAAAATATTCATAGGTTTGATTAAATTTATAGGATGTAAGAATTGAGAAGCTTTCCTTTTGATTTGTACTGAAAACAGTTTTGTTTGCCTGAGTATGTTTTTTATGTTATATAGGGGAATTTCGATTTCTGTGAGGTTTATGTGAAAAGTGGATGTATATTTCGTAGCTGATATATAGGTTTTTCCTATGGCCATTGGTAATATGCGATTTCTAATTCTTTTTACTTCTAAGTTCGTAGCTATGGGTAGGAGGAGCAGGAATGGGATGATTTGTCTCATCTGAAACAAGGTTACATTGTGGTTTTAATAAGTTTTTATGTATTCGTCTATTTTGGGTGGCTATGGCGTTAGTTTTTTGTGTAACAGGTTTGGTTACTTTTTTATATTTATCTGATTCTTTAACTTTTGATTTCTGTGGAAACGTTTTCGCAAAAAGTGGTTTGTTAGGGTCGATGTCTACTACATTTCGGTATTTATTTACTTTATCTAAAGAAGATTGTCGTTGGTCTGTTAATTTTTCATAAAGTTCATGATTAATTATTTTAATATTCTCTGCATGCTCTTGCATGTATTGGGAAAGATTTTGTTCGTTTGAGAGCTCTAGAGGGTTTTTATAGTCTAATTTGCCTCTGACAATTTGAAAAGGGGTATATTGGGATGCACTATGTGTAGAGTTATTATAGGAAAGAATAGCATAATTCATTAGAATTATTATATTTTCTTTTGGCTTTTGGTGCTTAAGGGTAAGAATAATTTCATTTAAAGTGGAGTGAAGACGTTCAATTGGACTATTTGAGTTGGGGTTGTGAGGGGTACAATAATGAATTTCAATTTTATGTAAAGAACAGAGGTTTTGAATTATTTCGTTTTTAAAGGATGTGCCATTATCTGTAGTAATTTTTCGGGGAAGGCCATAATGATTAAAATAGGTAATAAGTTTGTTAGCTACTTCGATTCCTGTGGGTGTTAAAAGAGGGTATGCTTGTCCTAATTTAGAAAAGCTGTCAATTACGGTTAGAAAGGACGTATTATGTGTTTTATAGATATCTATATAGATGTGATCGAAAGGTTCGTGACCAATAGGGGTGGGTTTAAAAACGATTTTGTTAGGATGTCTTTCGTATTTAGTTTTTTGGCAAATTTCGCAGAGGTTAACATACATTTTGACGTCATTTTCTAAATTTGGCCAGTAGAAGTTTTTCTTAAGTGATATAATATTTTCTTGAATACCTCGGTGGGAGGTTTTGGTCTCGTGATAATATTTAATCTTTAATTGTTGGTCTTCTACGTCTGTTATGTCTTCTAGTAGGGTATTGGATATGTAAAGGTTAAACGAATTATTTTTAAAGTATTTTTGAAAAACTCTGATTATAAGTGGCTCAAGAGATTTATTTATGAAATGTAGGCAGTATGTAGTTTTGGGTATAAAATGTTCTTTAATAATGTCACAGAGATCTTTTTCAGATGGATCATTTTTCAAAAATATAATGGTTCTTTGCTTGTCAAAAATAAATTCTTTTTGAACTTTAATTTTGTTATTATTGGAGTATCTAAATATAATTTGATTTTTATAGATATTTAATGCTTTTTGAACGTATGGGGCACCAATAATGGGATGTTCTATGTTAGAGTGTTTAGTTTCTAGGTTGGTAGAGGGTTGTGCTGGTCGTATTATTATGTCAGAAATTATGTTTATTTTTTCGTTGTCTGGTTCTGGTTCATTACAAAGAGTGTTCAGAATTTCATCAAGTTCTTCAGGCGGTAATTGGGGAATTTCATTTGGGTCGAAGTTGGGTAAAATTGACATTTGATCGTCTTCAATGGGGTTAATTTGTATGCGGGATAGACAATCGGCATTAGAATTTTGTGTTCCTTTTTTATATACGATTTCATAGTCGTATTCTTGGAGTTTTAATCGCCATCGAATAAGTTTAGAATTGGGTTCTTTAACAGAAAATAACCATTGTAATGGTTTATGATCTGTAACAATTTTGAAACGGGTCCCATAAAGATAGGGGCGGAAATATTTTGTTGCCCAGACTATAGCAAGAAGTTCACGTTCGATCGTGCTATAATTTGTTTCTGCCGGATTTAGGGTGCGTGAAGCAAATGCGATTGGCAAATCGTTGCCAATGGGGCCTTGGGACAAAATTCCACTGATAGCGACGTTTGAAGCATCCGTGGTAAGAACGAAAGGTTTTGTGAAATCTGGACGTTGAAGAACAGGGTCATTCATTAACAGAGTTTTGCAAGTTTCAAAACACTGAATGAATTGAGGTGTATGTTCAATTTTTTTATTTTTTTTCAAGCAATTTGTTAATGGTTTTGTGAGGTGTGCAAAATTTTTGATAAATTTCCGATAATAGCCAATTAAGCCTAGAAATGACTTTATGTCGCGAGATGTTTTTGGCAATGGAAATTTTTGGATGGCTGCAATTTTTTTCGGATTGGGTTTCACACCTTCGGGCGTAATAACATGTCCTAAAAATTCTACGGTTTTGCAGAGAAACTCGCATTTATCAAGCTGGATTTTAAGGTTGTTTTCTTTGAGTTTTTGAAAGACGGCTTTTAGATTAGAAATATGTTCTTGCAAGGATGTAGAGAAGACGATAATGTCATCCATATATACAAGACATATTTTGCCAAGGAGATCTTTAAGAACATTGTCCATGAGTCTTTGGAAAGTGGCAGGGGCATTTTTAAGGCCAAAGGGCATTCGGAGAAATTCGTAGTGTCCATTTTCGACACTGAATGCGGTTTTCTCAATGGAATTTGGGTGCATGGCTACTTGATGAAAGCCAGAGGCTAGATCCAATGTAGTAAAATATTGGCTGCGTCCAAGTTTATCGAGGGTATCTGAAATATTGGGGATGACATAACGATCTGTTATAGTTTTTTCGTTGATTTTACGATAGTCTATAACGATTCTCCATTTTTGTTTCATGGAAGCGTCATTTTTTTTGGGGACAACCCAGACAGGACTAGACCAGGGGCTTGAAGAGGAACGAATAATACCATTTTCTAACATTTCCGAAATTTGTTTTTGTACTTCTTTTTTGTGTACAAAGGGATATCTGTATGATTTTGTATAGACTGGGACATCATCTGTGGTCTTAATCACATGTTTAACGGTATTTGTACAAGGTAATTTTTCGTTTGGCCTATGTAAAACTTCTGGAAATTGAAGGATGACTTTTTTAAGGGCGGTTTTTTCTTCGCTATTTAAATGATCTGTACGGATAAGTGAAAAATCATGGCTTTGATCGGGACTGTCATATGTGTGAAAATTGGATGTTATTTGCTCGATATTAAATATCTCGAAATTTTGGGCATTAAAAACTTGAACTACTTTTCTAAGTGAATCAGGATAAAATTCTAGGACGATACTTTCGTTGCTATGATTTCGAAATTCCAAAGGGACAGTGCCATTTTGAACTTTTAAAAGGGATCCTGGGATTTCAATATTTTGGCCAGTGTGTAAATGAGGAATGTATAATTCGGTTTCGTCAGGAATATCAGTATATATGTTTTTTATTATTATAGATAAGGGTGGTATTTCTATTTTTTGTAAGTCAAAGTTGTCTCTGTAATAAATAGGTATTTCTGTCGTATCATTTTTTAAAAGCCTGTTTGTTATATCAATGTTCAGACCTAGTTTACGTAAATCTCTCATACCTATTATTCCATCGAAATAGTCGTGAAAACTATATAAAATTAATTCAAGTTCATTATTAATATTAAATTCATGTAAAAGGGGGACTTTTGCTTTATTTTGGGTGTTGGTATTGCCGGTACAAGTTACTAAAGTGTGTTTACAAGGAAAAATTAATTGTGGAAAATATTCTTCTGCTAAAGATGGTCTGATTAAGGATGTGTGGCTACCCGTGTCAATAAGAAGTTTGGCTGGGGGATTTTGAAGTTGAATATAGGGCAGGGAGTTGACTTGAAAACTATTTAGATTTAGGACGGATTTTCGTTTAGAGGGCTTTTGGGAAAATTTTGTAAATCTTGGGAATTTTCGTAATTTTCAAAATATTCATTCTCTTCGTAGTATTCAGGGGTTTCGAAAGAGTCTTGATATTCTTGTTCTTCACGGAAATTTTCATATTCTTGTTGGGATTGAATCTATCTGCTAGATATGCTAAGTCTGTAAATGGGTATGGCTTTTGATTTTGGAATGTTGAACTTAGATTTCTGGGATATTGCCTTTGTGGATTGCGGCTTTGAATTGAGCGCATGTGAACGTCTGTGTTTCTACTTATTGCAGACGGCATTCTACTTGTTGTAGACATTGGGGTTGGGGGGCTGGTTAATTTATTTGAATTTTCTTTAGAAAATACATTTTTCGGCTTGCCAAAAACTTGTTCGTTAGTGGGGAAATGTTGACGTACGGGTTGGGGTTGAATATTTATAGGTTGGCTTGGAAATGGTTGTTTAGATATTGCACCTGTATTATTTGAAAACTGGGGTTGAATGTTGTTATTTGGCATTGGAAAGGGATTTTGAAAAGAATATTGATTTTGTGGAGGAACAAAAGATTGTTGAATTGGTGGGGGCATATGGCTGAAATTTTGGCGATTATTTCTTTGGGGAGATGTTCTATTTTGGGGTGTATTATAAATTTCTTGTCGTGGAATGAAACTACGAGCATTTATTTGCTGTTCGATAAGTGAATGGTTTAGAACAATTGAACTTGCGTCATCAATATTTTGGGGATTGTGTAACATTAAAATTGTTCGAAGCTCGCTAGGAGAGTTAGACATTAAAACAGTAACAGTTATTAATTCAGTTTGCTCCATTAAAGCGTCTTTTGTACCTTGAGTTAGGGAATCATCAGCAGCGATTTTTAAGGAAATACGAGATTTTAAAATTTTTAGTCTTTCTATAAAATCTAAAATGGGCTCTTTTCTAGATCGAGTTAAAAAATTTAACTGTTGAGAAAGTACTTGACGGTTTATTCTATCGCCAAATTTTTGTCTTAAGGCGTCTTTTATTTTGGGCCAGGTCGTTAGATCCGGTCTACAAAGTAAAAAATCGCCTGCTTCTTCAGTTAATTTAGAACATATTGAAGCAAAAACAAATTCTTTGAGAGATTCATCTACAGTGCCTATATAATATCTATTATAAAATTTGTCTACACTTGAAATAAAAAATTCTAGATGATCACTATTGCCTGTAAATGTTTTAAGAGTATGAGCAATCTCTTTTGCTGCTGTAAGGGTAGTCATATTTAATGAATTTGGTTCTAACGTTAAATTTGTTAAATTTACGTTTCTTAAAGAAATATTTGAAAGGTTTTGTGTAAGATTATCAATTTCACTATTTGACATTAAAATTTAACTAATGTAAACGAATTATCGCACTTTTAGTAAATTTAAAGTATACTTAATAATAAATTGCAAAAATTAAAAAATAAATTCAAAATATACACACAACAATTATCATAAAATTAAACGGGAGTGGAAAGGAAAACTCACTTACGATTTTACTTCTCGCAACTGTGGTCTTCTTGCCTTGGGTTGGTTTCAATGCCTCAACAAACAGTTAAAACTGACGATTTCTTGGCTTCAGCAACGTTTTCTTGGACTGCTTGCACAACCAGGAATCTTTGAGACACCTACACGAACGACTGCGCCAGTGATGGAATTATTATTGAACTTCTACTTTTTAAAAAATTTAATTCAAAATTAATTCTACACAAATTTGACCATCAATTAACTACAACTTTATTCGTCGAAAATTAATAGATAAGTGATTTTATATAATGCAATTTTTATGGAGCCTAATAATATTAAAATGCTTATTTTGTTGATTCAGGAATATTTGTAATAATAATAATTATGTATGGGGTCAACTGAGGTTCTTGGCCTGGTTGCATCACATAACTCACGTCAAATTAGATATACAGGGGGACGTTTAATTATGCATTTACTGAAGTTCTGTCAATCACCTCCAGCTAACCTCACTTTAATATGTCAAATGGGAACCCCCATCGTGTGATACATCATAGTAAGGAGCGTAAAATTCTCTATTCAACGGTACCAAAAAAAAAAAATGAAATCGGTAAATGTGTAAGCAAATAGTTAGCGAAAATGTCTAGAAATAATGAATATTTTATTTACGCCAAACTTTGGTATGTCAAATGGCTACCCCATGGTGTGATACATTATTTTAAAGGGCATTCGTTATGCTATCAATGGTTGTAAAGAAAAATTAAATTGATTGACCAAGAAGCAATTAAAGTGTAAATCGGTAGGGTAGAAAAACAAATTTAATTAGTTTAACAAATTTATTTTATTAAATGTTCAAAATGCTAATAAGCAAGGCAATAAAAAAGCCTATTTTCAAACTCCTTACGAACATTGGCAAGGGTCTGCCCGCTAATTTCTCTGCATTCTTGAAATATTCTATTTTTTAAATTCTCAATACTCTCAGGTGGGGTTTTATAAACTTTAACCAAAGAAAAAAGTCTGGTGGGGTTAGGTCCGGAGACCGCGCAGGCCATTCGATTGCACCACGTCTGCCAATCCACTTTTCTCGAAAATTTTCATCAAACCACTCTCGAACTACCAAAGTGTAGTGCGCGGGAGCTCCATCCTGCTGAAAATGTATATTATTTTCATTCAATAATATAGCACCATGTTGATCTACTTGATTTTCCATAGATTGGGTGATGGAAGGGTATATTGCATTTTCTAAAAGGTTTAAATAAATTTCGCCAGTCAAATTTTCTTCCAAAAAAAAATGACCCGATTATTTCATTCCCATAAATTCCTGCCCAAACATTAATTTTTTGGGGATATTGGGTATGGCCTTCCCGAAAAACATGCGGATTTTCATTATCTCAGTATCTACAGTTATGTCTGTTCAGCAGGCCATTTAAAAAAAAGGTCGATTCGTCACTGAAGCAAATGTTCTTCAATAAATGGGGATCGTCGTCAATTCGCTGGCACATCACTTCACAAAATTGAATTCTCCTATCAAAATCATCTTCTCCGAGTTCATGAAGAATATGAATGTTATAAGGAAAGAACTTTTTTTTTTTTAAACTTTATGTACGGAACCAGTGGAAATATTTGTTAGTTTTGCGGCCTTTGGTATAGACAAAGTTGGATCCATAGCAAATTGTCCTAATACTTCAACTTGGCATGCTTCATCGACAACTCTATTTTCATATTTTTTCTTATTGCAAATCGATCCCGTCTCCTCAAATTTTCGTATCAATTCTAATACGTATTTATGGCACACGTTTTTATCTTGATACCTTTCAGTAAATGCTCTCGCGGTTCTGCGAGCACACCGATCTTGAACTCCATAAAGGAAAATTATTTCTATTCTTTCGGCTAGCGTATACGCCATTTTATTAACTCACTGTTTTAACTAAAATTGAAAAATTGCACGCGTCAAACTGACAGTTTTAACAATAATAAATCGCCTGCTTTTTAAACGCCTTAAAAATGTAAGGTATTGCAGTGTTTTTTTGTACGTATTAGGTAGGTTTCGAAAAAAATATAAGTGAAATAAATACACATACAAAGTTATAAGACTGCAAAAAATTTGAAGACACTCTTTTTTCTCGCAAATAGCGGTACACATTCTTTACTTAAAAAAATAAATAATTTGCTTGAACTAAATGTACTGTTTGTTACCACACATTTTAACTTCTAAATTGCTTGTATTTTTGATCCTATTTTATTTTAAAATGATGTAGGTACCACACTAGAAGTATTCATTTAAAATACCAAAGTTTGGCGTAAATAAAATATTCATTATTTTTAGACATTTTCGCTAACTAACTTTGCTTACACATTTACCGATTTCATTTTTTTTGGTACCGTTGAATAGAGAATTTTACGCTGCTTACTATGATGTATCACACGATGGGGGTTCCCATTTAACATATTAAAGTGAGGTTGAATGAGCTGGAGTGAAACGCCCCCCTGTATATCTAATTTGACGTTTTTTTTTTTTTTTTTTTTTTTTTTTTTTTTTTCTCAGGAAAGGTATTAAGGGTGGATCGTTTTGAAATGATATGTATAATATTATATTCGGTATAATATTATATTTTCTGTATATGTATAATATTATATTCGGCTTGCAAGTGAAGCCGAATTTTATAGATGGTGAAAAAAAGTTTTGGTGTTTAACAGGTTAGTAGTAGTGGAGCGGTGAGGGCAAAAGCCATGCTGCTCTGTGATTATCATTCTTACATACTTTGCAATTGTTTTGACTGTATATACAGTGTGTCCGGTAAAAGGCCTATCCGCCGGCCACATATAGGGTGGACCAAAATAATGTGACTTTCGTTATGCCATTTTTTAATTGAGGGCTCGGTATTCAATATACAGGGCGTCAAAATGAGAAATATAAAATCGTTTTTTTAAAGTAAGTCGAGTGTTTCATAAGATATTAAATTAAAATTTGGTCTGAGGGGGTTTTTTCGAACGAGAAATTGAAATCCGTTCACCGATTCGCTATACCTTGCTGAGGGCGCCACCTGCTGTATATTGCATGTGTAAAAAATACCAAAACTTTTTTCTGCCCCTGTATAATAAAGTTCTAGTAAAAAATTCTAATTATCCAATCTTTTCTTGTAAAAAAGTATTCTTAGTAAGTCGTTTTGAGAATCCGTTTATTAGATATCTTAATTTAAAAATCTAGATACATTTTAACAAGTTAACAAAATAAACGTAAATTATTTTTTCTAAATTACTTATTATAATGAAACAAAGAATAATGACCCTAAATTATTTGTTCTATGTGACCTCCATTAATTTGTATACACATACGAGCCCTATTTATTAAAGAAAATTAAGGCTGAAAAATATTTGGCGATCTGACGATCCCAAGACAAGATTTGCTTTTCGTAGAAGGTTATGTGAAATGAATAATAGAATAAGGGCGATTCTGTTTACTGACAAAGTTCACGAGAAACGGCATGACAAATATCCATAACGCACACATATGGACTGAAGAGAATCCTAGGGTCGTAGTTGAAACACATCATCAAGTAAATTTTAAAGTCAGGTGTTGTGGATAACTTTCTTTTAGGAGCTGTCATTTTACCAGGTAATTTAACTGGTGATTCATTTCTGCTGTTTCTACAAGAAATACTGCCCGAGTTGCTTAATGATTTGTCTCTAAATTTAAGACAAAATCTTTGGTTTCAACTCGATAGTGCTCCGGCTCATTTTGCTATAAATGTTAGGAACTATTTACATCAAGTATTTCCTAATCGTTGGATTGGTCGGGGTCGAAATGCTCCTGTTCCGTGGCCACCCCGTTCGCCTGACCTCACACCTTTGGATTTTTCAGTCTGGAAATGTATAAAAGACTTTGTGTATATGGTTCCGATTTTAAACGGAAACGAAAGGAAAAGAATTATTGCAGCTGGAGAGCATTTCAGGTTGAACCAAATATTTTTCAAAGCCTTAGATTTTCTTTAATAAAGAGGGCACGTATGTGTATACAAATGAATGGAGATTACGTAGAACAAATAATTTCGGGTCATTATTCTATGATTTTTATTATAATAAGTAATTTTGCATTAATTTATAAAAATTAATTTACGTTTATTTTGTTAACTTGATAAAATGTATCTAGATTTTAAAATTAAGATATCTAATAAACGGATTTTCAGGACGACATTTACTAAAAATACTTTTTTTACTAGATTGGATAATTAGAATTTTTTACTAGAACTTTATTATACAGGGGTACAAAAAAGTTTTGAACACATGTAATATACCGCAGGTGGCGCCCTCTGCAAGGTATAGCGAATCCGTGAACGGATTTCAATTTCTCGTTCCAAAAAACCCCCTCACACCAAATTTTAATTTAATATCTTATGAAACACTCGACTTACTTTTAAAAAAAAGATTTTATATTTCTCATTTTGACGCCCTGTACCTATATTGAATACCGAGCGCCCAATTAAGAAATGGCATAACGAAAGTCGCATTATTTTGGTCCACCCTATATGTGGCCGGCGGGTTGGCCTCCTTTTTCCAGACACCCTGTATACTTTTATAGTTTTTTACATAAGTAGGTATTTTTTCCAAAATGAGGTGAAAATCCGGCTTTCAAAGCTACAGGCTCTGAATAAATTGATTAAATATTTATGATAAATGCTTTGTTCACTAAACCATCAAATTTTTTTGTAATAAAATCTGAACCGTTGTTACAATTTGCTTTGCCTCGGGGTAAAAAGTAACACTATATGGTAGTATCGGTTAAGTTGTAACATGCATTTTTACAAATTTACAATGCTCTATTTGTTTAAATACAAACAAATATCTAGATAAATCAAAAAACCGTATCAATAAATGTTTGAAAATGTTGAACAACACCTGTGCAAGCTTCAAATGACCACATTTTGCATCCCCTGTAGCAAAATCTACTTTAGGTTAAAAGCAAAAATACTCTCCTTCTGACGAATCATCTGAAAATAAAGCTGTTTACTTTATTCACTTTTGATTTTCTAGTTCCTTTGGATCTTTTAGACTTGACGGCTATTTTGTTTTTTTAGCACTTGAGGAGAAATGTCCTTTGGGGAGTAGTTCTGATGTTTAAGCAACTGGTTCTGGCTCCAAATCCAAAAATCTCAACCATTATTCTCTAAGTCTAAGAGACCAACATACAAAATTGATAAAAACAAAGAAAAACACAAAGTCGCGGTCTCACAACATTTAATAAACGGGCTACACGTGTTTCGCTCTAGTTAGAGCATCATCAGGCCTAAAATAAAAATATTACTTAAACAAAACTAAAAACTTATATAAAAAAATAAAAAAAAATTTAGAGGCCATCCACACACTTCACAGTACCTACATAAATAAACAATAACTTTTTTTTTTGTTTCTTTTTTGTTTTGGCTCACAAATTTCAGGATCAGAAGAGATCACACTAGCTGATAAATTCCTTTCTGACGAAGAACTAATTTTTCAGCAATATGACGTTCCTCGGCACTATAATGTTTCCAATATACGTACATTTTTGGATGGCAGTTTTCTCAATAGGTAGAACCCATCGATTGAGGCTCGTTACTTGTTAGGTCGCCTGACCTAACACCAATGGACTTTTTTGTGGGGATACCTCAAGTTGAAGGTATTTGTTAATAGGCCAAATAATCTGGATTACTTAAAAGAGAGCATTCGCAGAGAAGTACGCGCCATAACTCGGGAAATGATTGAAAAGTTGCAACGAGACTTTATTGATCGCCTTGGATATTGTCAAGCTGTAAATGGCAACCATTTTAAACATTTAATTTTTGTTGTTTTTTTATTTGTTACATTAATCGTATTTTTTTCGATAATTGTTAACATTAGGATATGATGGAAAAAAAAATAAAATAAACATTAAAAAAAATAATAATAAACATACTTAGAATTTAAAAATGAAATAAAAAATTTATTTTTGAGCAACCCTGTATATACAAACTTCACGTACAAAAAAGCGCAACTTGAAAAGCCGGTAAAAAATGGTATGTTACATATCCCGTGTTACTACCTGTCCCGGTCTCCCCTATAGAATAAAAAGCAGTTCTGTCCGAAATATTGGAGGAGACTAACTTTTATAGATTTTGTTAGGAACCGTAAGGTTGAATGTGCAATAAATAAAATCATAAAATTGAGACGCCGAATCAATTTGGTGCCCATCTAATACGTAGTCAAAGGCTTCAGGTAAATTGTAAATCCGTATACAAGCCAACTAGTCTCTAAACCTCCACTAGAGTAATCTAAATGAGTCTAATATCTGATGATGGCAGTTTTAGATGCAATGTAAGCAGGTTCCTATAATGAATATCTGTTATTTCAAACTGAACGAATATTTCTACTAGGGGCTAGCTTTATATTTCTTTCCTTCCTCTATAAGGACTTCTCCACCTCGTGATTGAGTTAAGGTAGGCTCTAAAAATATCGAAGTCATGTATAAAAAATTCAGAATCGTGAATATCATTTGTAAGCCTTACTTCAATAAAAAGAATTGTCTTTGAATACCTACTTTGTCGAATTACAGTAGTCAAAAGTAAGGAAATCTTTTAATTTTTTTTATGATAGTAAAATGGAAACAAATATTGCTATAGACATCTGGAAAAAGATATATAATTGGTTATATAATGATAAAGAAATATGATTGTTTTTTTTACAGAATAATTTATTTAAAATTTTTTTTTGTAATAAAGTTTACTGACAAAAAACAGCACAGAGATACAAGATTCAGTAGTTCTAAAGTAAAAGTAGAATCCCATTTCATCACTTGAAACAACATGAGGCTGAGTTAAGTATTCAAGGTTCAATATAATTAAAATTGCACACAAAAAAACATCCAGTGAATGGCACTTGATAACATTTTATTATAAACACTTTTTGTTTGTAAATCTTATATAAAACCAATAATCGCTACGTTCGAAGGAAGTAGTTCTCTATACAACCTAAACACATTTACATTATATAAAAGTAATGATAAAATAAGAACGATAAATCGTGAAAAACACGAATAATAGAAATTTCTGACAAACTCTAAGTAAAAAAATACATCAAATAAGAACACTATTCAAAATACCTACGTCATAACATATTGCAACATCGTTACATCTTAACTTTTAACAAGAAACGAAATTTGGTAAATATCTTCAAAAAAATACATGGGGTCAAATGTCAGTCTTCTTAATAAATGCAAACACGTTTGGACCTAATACAAAATATACACATTTGGCCACAAATTTATTTCAAATAGGATTTACTGGCCATATTTTACTTGAATAACAAAGATTATTTGCATCTATTGCAATAAAATATTGTACAGGCTGCAAGATATTTCAATTATAATTTTTCTGCCATAGACATAAAACTGTGACCAAATGTACATGAAGAAAAATCGTTAAGGCACATAAAAAGTAGGTTCCACATTAACTAAGCTGATACAATAATATGGGACGGCAAACACCATAATTTTCATTTAGATTTAATGTAATAGTACAGGAAGTTGTAATTTTTTATTTAATCTCTTTTTTCACCTAATTTTATTGTTTATTCAAAATACAGCCTCCCGTTAGCTATAAATTAATAAAGTAATGTCCTCATGTTTTATGCAACATTTTCTTGGCGGCCCTTATAAGAGGAGTCAAACTTCGGAGTTCCATTCGACACTCTAAAAATTCGTGCTGTAGCAGTTCGTCCGCAGTAGCCCTACTGTCAACGTCTACTTGCAAACATTGATCAATAAAATCTCTCAATTTTGGCGAGCAAGTATCCCACGCGCCTATTTTTGGTCTACCATTGGCTAAAATGGAGAAAAAATGTATTTATCAACTGTTATATTCATTACAGTAGATGTTATAGTTGAGCCTTTACAAAAAATGACGGAACGTCTTCATTTTATTCAGAAAAAAAGAACATTATCCTAAACTAAATTTCTTTTAATAACAGTTAACGAGAATCTCAGTGTTACAACGTTATAAAACCAGTTAAGCAAAAAAATTATTTAGCAGATACATAGTTTTATTTGACGTTATTAATATAATAATGCATGGAATAAAATAAAAAATGGCTGCAGAAGACTTAGTTTAAAAAAAAAATTTAATATTCAATAGACATGTTTAATCCTAAAAGAACTAATATCTTTACATTAGAAAAATAAACTTACATTTTTTTACATACATACAAAAATGGCTTGAAATATCTAGAAGACAGAACACAAATAGATTGTTGAGGATCAGTGTATCTAGAGTAACTAGATGACCCTTGCTTGGAAGCAATTGCAAAGAAGCATAATAAAGTTTCACCCCTTCAAGTTCTATATATATTTCTTTAAATTGATCAGAAAATATTTTAGGTGTTTGAATCCACATAAGCCGTGATCCAAGACAAAAAAGTTTACGTAGATTTAACTGATGATATGATACCAAACATTTTAAATAAAAGTAGCAAAAAAATTAATGGTTGTCACGTGATATTAAGCTCAAATTGTTAAAATTTATCGATTTTATCTTAATTAAGCCTCAAATAACAAACTTCAAGTTGGACCAACAGCAAAAAGTGAAGATATAAACTTGAAATAGGCAAGTATTTATTTATTATGTCGAAAATAGAATTCCACCACGTTTCAAGCTTTGAAACATCAATATTTTTATTTATTAGGGTACATTTTAGAAAGTTATAGATAGATATTTCTCGACATTCATAAAATGTTTGTGATGTTCTACGTTCGGTGAATGTTCATTAATGAATATATCGTGCTATAAGGATATCATCAAGAAAATCAGAGTTGAGGGTATTTTTCGTATTTTACTAATTAGTGGCAAGATTTATAATAATAATACAATCATAAACCTAGACTATATACACTAACTCTTACCAGTTATCAAATATAGAGCCCTAAGAGGTGGTTCTTTCAAATAAGGAGGCTCTCCATCGAGCATCTCAACAATCATGATGCCCAAACTCCAAATATCCACCTTCTTTCCATATTTTTGCCTTGTGACTACTTCTGGAGCCATCCAGTATGGGGTACCCACCATTGTATCTCTAAAAAGCAAGAACTATTACATAATTTCGTGAAAAAAACTATGACAATAAATTAATACCTTTGCTCATTTCCAATCACATTGGCACAAAATCCAAAATCTGTTACTTTAACAGTACCATCCATACCTAAGAGTACATTGTCGGATTTGATGTCTCTGTGTATAGTTCCTCTGTTATGCAGATAGTTTACTGCTTGCAATACCTTTTAAATTAAATGTTTTTTTTAATGAAACTTACTAATAGATACCAATTCTTGATATTAAAGAACAAATAAGCTTTTCAATTATTTCATACAGATCAAAACTATCAATTTTTGGACAAGGAATTATTTAAATGGATGCCAAATAAAAAAAATCATTGGAATGTTAAATATATTTTTAAAGCTCAAATAGCCGCATGAATCACCAATATCTTAAAATAAATCTTAGTTTACCAAGAATAAATAAAATAGCTATTAAATTTAAAAAAAAAACTAGACTTACCAAGAAAAACTAAAAACCAACTATGCATTTTTTTAATTAAGGACGATTTAGAACTCAGCCTTCTCTGTTAAACTTTTGTGGTTCGTACTATGTGGTACGTTCTATGCTTTTTTCTCAAAAAAAAAATTATATGATATATATTTTTTTAGTGTTTTACAATAGTTTATTTTTACAATTAACAACAAGTTCTCAGTTGGATTATTAGTTATAATGAATTGATTCTTTGAGTGTCCTGAGAATTGCTATATTATAGTGAGTAGATATGTCGGCATTTGATCAAAAAGGATTTAAATTTTTGTTATTTGAATTCCAATAATTCTTCTCCACTAAAATAACCATGAAAACTGAAAAATACACCGATACAGGTTGAGGAAGGCAGAGGATCAGGCATTGTCCAAAATAATGACAACACCACTTTCTCTCTTCGATAAGCGCCGCCTCTGGGCGTCTGATAGATATTTGCTGTTTTAATTTTTTACAGAATACCAATAATAATACCGGCATTCCTAATTTTACATTGTGAAGAATTTTGAAGCACTATTTTTTTTTTTCAACTTATTATAGCAATGTATATTCTCACCGAAAAAATTATTAAATGCTTTTATGGAGGCAATTCGGCAGTACAATGTAGAGTCTGTTTTCAATTAAACTTAAAAATAGACCTATTCCTTGTGAAAAAACAATTTTAAATGCAGTTTCGAATTTTGGTAAGGATTACTAAATTGTTTTATGCAGGTAATTCAGAAACACAGGTACAAATGTTTCAAATATTCTATCAAACAGCATCCTTGTGGTTTATTTAAAGAATTGATTTTTGTTTATTTATAAGGATTTCACTTCTATTTTTGTATTGTGTTTAAAATTTTCTACTTTTATCAACGTTTATATTTTATTTTTATTAGAATAGCGGTTAAGAATACTTTTCATTATGTAATACACAACATAATAGACATTTTAACATTACGACTCTATGTGGGTTGTGCACTGATGTATGCAAAGCCTCCATTAGAAAAATAATCTAGAAATGCCTAAACTTTCACGCAATATTTTGCGAAATTTTAATGCAGTCATCACAGTCAGACTAACGTCACACTGAAGAATAAAGACGTAGCAGGCGAATAACAGAGCGCACGAAATGAATGCGTGCGCGTTGCTATATTTTGCCTTTAAGCACCTCCCTATGCATGATTATCGATTCTACAATACTAATTCTAAAAAAAATATGAATTTCCTAATTACCTCATGGCATACAGCTGCGATTTGCCCCTCCTTCATAACTGTTTCTGTAACGACATCCGTCAATGGGCCACCGTCCAACAGCTCCATAACGACCCACAAATGGTCATAATTAACGACAAAAGCATCCAAAAAGTTCACCAGGTTCTTATGCTGGAAATTTTTCATAATTTTAATTTCGCTTAGCAGCAAATCTTTTTTCGCTTGTTTTGTCATGTCTATATCCTTAATAGCGACTAGTTCTTTAGTTTTTTTATTTGTGGCAGCAAAAACCAATCCAGAAGCTCCAGAACCCAAGTCCCGTTGCGTCTTCTCATAGAAATCCAGCGGGTCACCTGGATTGCAAATTTTCATGATTTCTTTCATGTAATGTGCGTCACTCATTGCAGATCTTCTCCGATAAATATCGTCGTCATTTAAACTGGGTTTCCTATATTCAATTTCATCAGCTTCAATAGTAAGATCTTCCATAAATTGGGTTAAATTTTTGGTTTGTAACAGATTGGGTTCGGGTTCTACAGGTTCCTTTGACGCAACTGTATACGTTGACCTACTTTGTTCATACAAATTATTTCCATTACTACAATCGTCGCTGCTAATAACCTCGTCGGAATCTTTGCTCTTGTGTGCGTCTCTTGACTTCATATATAAATCCATCTCTATACTCTCCTCTGCAATATCCCTCTCGGTAAAGATGTGTTTAATGTCCTTAGCTTGGCCTCCCTGTTGCTGTTTCTTAACAGAGAAATTGTAATACTGCAATACTTTCTTGACCACCTCCGGGTTCTGATTTTGTTCATCTTTGGTGATTTGGGTACCGATTTGACGTATCCAACAACTGGGCAGACCCTCGAGCACTCCGTCTTTGGTGACACTGACATGGATGTCATGATTGACGTTCGTTGGGGCACCTTAAAAATATAGAAAATTATTTTTTAGAATAAAATATTCTATTCCAAAAAATATAAATTCTATAACATAACTACTTTTATAAAATCAATAGGCCTAAAAACAGGTACCTACAGCAATGAATACCAAATTATTAACGTTCTCCGTCTAGTAATGTACCTGAATTCTTATTTAAACTTGAAGCCGCTGTTTCTTCTATTCCTCCTAAATCTAATGTAATTATTTGTGGCGATTTTAATTTGGACTCTCTCGCAACTACAGATTTTAATATTATTTCACTTCACAATCTAATTAATTCTTACGGGTTACATCTTCATGTAGATAAACATACACGCATAACATCGCACTCATCAACTTTAATAGATTACGTGATTTCAAATTATAATGAAGAAGAAATTATTTGTAGAATAGTGGTTTATCGGATCATGAAACAGTGTGGTGAGGTTTTAAAATAAATAAAAAAGGGAGGGAGAGAGTTAAGCAGTATGGCAGATTGTTTACAAGCAATAATTATGGTAGGTTCTTGAAACGAGCAGCCTCAGTAAATTGGAGTGGCACCATAAACTCGAGTGACTCCTTGGGAACTTTTCATGCCATTTTGAGCCGTATTTTTAATATATCTTTTGCTGTAAAACTTTTTAAACAGAAAGTAAAACCTTGCTGGATAATCAGAGAAATACATATTTTAGGAAAAAAATTAAAATCTCTTTACCATATAAGAAAATTCAATATGCATACAAGCTTTTTTGTCAAATACTTTAATACTTATAGATCTATGTATCATAGAATTCTCAAAGCAGCTAAGCAGCAGTAACAATAATACTTACGCCGACTTAGAACTTCTTCTGACAGGCAAAAGGAGATCTGGCGAATTGTTAATGAACCTTACCCCCTGATAGTAAGGGGTCTCTTAAAAAATGCACTAATTCTAAGTTAAATGCTCTTGCTCTGAATACCTATTATTGTACTATAGCCAAAAATTTAACAAATGGCATACAGTGTGACACAGACTTTGAAGTCTTTATGAGTTCATTATTTATGCATAAAACGTTTTTCTTCTCACCAATTAATTTTATTGAAATGATTATAAGAAATAATTATAGAATTAAAAAATAACAAAGGTTTAGGGTGGGATGGAATTTCGTCTAAAATATTTAAACGGCTCCCTGATAATGCTCTTAAAGCGCTGACCGAGGCTATAGACATTTCTTTTGCAACGGGTGTTTTTTCCCATTGTTTAAAGGTTGCTAATATAATCCCATTATTCAAGGGTGGGGATAATGCAAGCCCCTCGAACTACAGACCAGTAGCACTTCTGCTTACTCTTTCAAAGATAATAGAAAAGGTAGTTAAGAAACAAATTTTAAATTTCGCACTAAAAAATATTGCGAGTATATTGATTTCTGCTCAGTTTGGAGATTTTGAAAAAAAAATCTACAAGTGACGCAATTTTTAATTTTTTAGAAAGGCTTTATCTGAAGTTAAATCACCGACAGGTTGCAGCGGCACTGTTCTGTGACTTTTAAGTTTTCGATTGTGCATTATTGTTGCGTTAATTGGATATCTATGGTTTCAGGGGTAAGGCAGTGGAATGGTTCCATTCATATTTGAGTGATAGAACTCAGTCTGTGTGTTTTGATGGCGCTTCCTCTACCCAGCAAACGTTGAATGATGGTGTACCTCAGGGTTCTGTTCTTGACCCATTTATTTTTGTTTTATGTTAATGATTTTATGAGCCTAAAGATTTCGGGCATGTTTACTTTGTTCGCGGATAATGCTACTGTCTTGTCGAGTGATATGGATGAGCACATCCTGGCAAAAATTGTTAATAATCACCTGATGTCTCAAAAACCAACATTATCTCATTTAAATATGACTTAAGACCAGTTTACTTAGAAAACCAATTGTTAAGTACTACATCAGATAGGTATTAAATTCTTAGGCATTCAAATAGATAATAAACTAAAATTTCAACAACATATTAAACAACCGGGTAGAAAACTTGCATCAAACTGCTTTGCAATTAGGATAATCTCCAATGAGTTAGATAAAGAAAGGTAACTTAGGAAACTTAATATCTAAAAATAAAAATTGCTAGAATACATTTTAATAAAAAACTATTGCAAGAACTGGGATTCCTGGGTTTTGGATGCATTTATGAACAGTCTATTTGATGAGAACCACTTTCCTTCAGCCTTCCAGAACATTTTCAAAATACAATATAAATAAAATATACACATATAAATGATGTTCATGAAATATTTCTTTTTTTGGTAATAATTATATAGTAATAGTTATAGTAACTTTTACATAACAGTATAATATTATAAAAGAAACTTATGGAATATATAAATGGTTGGTTTAAAAAAAAAAACAATAAAAAACAATACCATTCAAATATTTCAAAATGTAAGTTAATAAACAAAGCTATGATACAAGCCAAAACGACTTAAAACAAAGAAAAAAGAAATAAATAAAAATATTGTAGACAAATAAAAAAAGATCACTCTTTAAATATCCCTATAAAAGTATTGTTATTTTAAGGTTTTTTTTTTTTTTTTGAAAATTGAAAAATTGAAAATTTATTCAACATAAGAAATACATGCTTAATACAGGATAAATGTAAACAAAATTAATGTGTATAACTTAAAATTAATTATATTACTATACAACATAATTATATTTACTAGGGGCCCCATACCACTAATTTACATAAACTTGAGCGTAGTGCATTTAAAATACAGGTAATACAACTATAAGACACAAATATTAAGAATTTCAGAAGAAGAGGAAAATGTTAATAGTTATTTATAGAAGGTCAAGTAAGGCATCATAATTTTCATAGATAAATCTTTTACAAGTTCTGAAAATTTTTGCTTATTTGTAATCTCCGGAATTGTCCGTGGTAGCTTATTGAAAATTTTTGGTCCTATTACAGAATTACATCTTTGGCTTCCATTGAATCTGCGAAATGGTACATTAAGATGTCTTTCAGTTAGTTGTCTGGTTTCATGTTGGTGACTTATGTAGTTTTTATCTTTAAGTTTATACCAGAAAACACAACTGGAGTATAGATATAAGGATCTAATATTAAGTATTTTGGTATCATACAAGAGCGAGGTAGGGTACAATCTGTCTTTTTTATAGATTATTTTGATAATATAATTTTGAACAGTTTTTAAGGATTCAAGAGCATTATTGTAGAGTCCACCCCAGGTCACTATACCATAGCATATCAGAGATTCCACCAATGATTGGTACAACATTATTAAAGTTTTTTTATCCAATATATTTCTAATAAGGAAAAATTTATGAATTAAGCTTTTGAGTTTAGATGTTAAGTTTTGAATGTGTGGTGTCCATTTTAATTTTTTGTCCATTATTATACCTAGATGTTTAGTGTTTTCTACTTCTTTTATAATAAAGTTTTGTTGTTCATCAATAACTATTTCCTTAAAATTTGGCCGATTTGCATCTGTTAGAGAAAAGGCGACATAAACAGTTTTTAAGATATTTAGAGACAATTTATACTTGTTTAACCACATCTTTACCTTCCTCATGCCAATTATGAGTTTCGTTCTTACAAGAGTCCAAGTAACATCCTTAAATACAAGAACTGTGTCATCCGCGTAAGATAGTGCCATGCCACCTATATGCAAGGATAAAAGGGAGTTTATATATAAAATAAAGAGTAAGGGTCCCAGCACTGTGCCTTGGGGCACTCCAATTTGCACAGTGCTAGGGTCACTCAGGGAATCTCTAATTTTTACCATTTGCTTTCTTTCTTGTAGATAGTTGCTAAAGAGCCCCAACACTACACCCCTAATTCCATATCTTTCAAGAACATGAAGTAACTTAGAATGGGGTACAGTGTCAAAGGCCTTTGCTAGATCCATAAAAACCACAACACATTTTTTTCCCTGCTCCAATCCATATTTTATGTTTTCTATTAGACTATACATTGCATCATTTGTACGAGTTTTTTTTTGAAAACCAAATTGATTTTTGTTAAGTACTTTATTTTTATTTAGGTAGTCATATAATCTTTCTTTTAAGCATTTTTCAAAAATTTTTTCAAATGTATTTATTAAGCTTATTGGTCTATAGTTAGAAACATCACTCTTACTTCCTTTTTTGTAAATTGGTGTAATAATTGAAGTTTTAAGTTCTTCAGGTATCTTTGCTGATGAGAAAATAATGTTAAATATAAACTCCTGGACAAAATTATCGCACCACTAATTATTTTGTCAAGAAAATTTAAATAAAAATAAATATCAGTTAAAACAGTTATAATATCTTTTCTCATATAAAAAGCAGAACTGGACAAAAACTATGTTTATGCTTTATCATGGAACATGCTGCTCGTGAGGAGAGAGAATACAT
This sequence comes from Anthonomus grandis grandis, assembly GCF_022605725.1. Taxonomy (NCBI): domain Eukaryota; kingdom Metazoa; phylum Arthropoda; class Insecta; order Coleoptera; family Curculionidae; genus Anthonomus; species Anthonomus grandis. Next base: position 28,165,455 of record NC_065548.1, on the reverse strand, counting down.
CCGCAGGAAAGTTTTCATAATTTGATACGAGGAATGCTGCGAAGACTTCAAGCGGTCATTGCAGCTAGAGGTGGCAATACACGTTATTAAGAATTCATTATGAGTCTATTATTTTATTTTTGTATCAAAATTGAAGTTAGTGAAAATTGATGCTTTTCCTTGTATTGAATTTAGTTACTTAAATCTCGTTTTGTTAAATAGAATATAATTGTTTTGTTAATTAATAATGCATAGTTAACAATGCTTATAAATTTGCTTATTTTTTTATCTTTATTAAAAAAAAATCTCTAAAAATCAAGTGGTACGATAATTTTGTCCAGGAGTTTATATTTAAGTGGTTCAACAGTATATGGATGACACAGCTTTACCATCTCAGAAGTTAAGCCATCTGGACCTGGGGAACTGCTTTTCTTTAATGAATTAATATGAAGTATTAGTTAATTTTTTGTTATAGGCTTTAACGACATGGAGTTTCAGAAAGATGGATAATTTAGATTAAGCTTTGTGGTTGTATCAGAAATTTGACATGCCATACTAGTTCCTATTTTAGAGAAATAGTCATTACAGAAATTGGCCATCTCTGTGTCATTTTCAAAGTCTTTATTATTTAGATCTTTTATGTAAATGTCTCGGTTAGATTTAACTTTAGGTTCATTAGATGCGTCACTCAGAATTTTATACATCTTTTTAATATCATGTTTTCTATCTTGCAGTTTGTTTATATAGTAGTTATTTTTAGTAGTAGTTATTAATTTCTGTAAATTATTTCTATAAGTTTTATATTCAAGTTTCAGTGTGTCATTATTTTTATTTTTTAATAACTTTTTCTTCATTTGGTCTCTTTTTTTAATTGATGTAATAATACCTTCAGTTATCCAGGGTTTAATTTTTGTGTGTTTTTTTTTGTTGTATATCTTATTTATTGTACATTTATTTTTTATGGAACTAAAAATGTTTATGAATTTTTGGTATGCCAGGATTGAGTTTTTTATTTCATATATGTCCTGCTAAGTTTTGATTTTGTATAAGTTCTATAAACTTTTGCTTTTCAAATATTGTATAATGAGTTTTTAGGTTCTTAGTATTATCACTAGGGTAGTCTAGCTTGGAGAAAATCTCTAGATAAATAGGGTAATGATCTGTTATATAAGTCTCTAAAATGTAAAGATTAAAATTTAATTTGTTTCTTTGTGGACCATTTTGTCGTATTTCACAACTCATATCACATTAACATTGGAAATGTGCAAAACTCAACTATCAATACTTGTTTTCTGAATGTTTAATAAAGTAAATAATACACCATTAACATTTTTTTTTGTAATGCTTTTTTTAAAGGATTTTTTTAACCCAATTACTTTTCCATTTTTCCCACATTTAGTTTCTATCTATTTGTCTTAAATCACAAGCCTGCTGTAAAGTGAAGTGATGTTATCTGCAAACTTTACACTCCATAGCGTTTTATCTTTTAATCTTTCTGTATTTGATGAATCCAAACCTCAGTCACCAGTTGGGTGACCTCAGAAATAAATATTGTATGAGGGCATATTTCATAACTGGTGGATTTTTGCAGATTGCATTAGACAACTTATATATTACTTAAATTAAAATCTCCAAGATACATTTTTTTCTTAGTTTTTGGCTCTTTTTAGTTATCAATACTAAGCAAAATTTTATAATTACTAATATATTTAATAGTAGGTTTTAAACTAGAACTTGTTATTTAATATCTTTTATTTTAATTAAATATTAATAGCATTATTACCATTGTGTCTATGATGACTGTAAACTTTCAAATGTATTGGCATAAATAAATGATTTTTTATTTATGCCAATAGGCATAAGTTAGGTAGCATAAAGAATAGGTTTGGGTTAATAATTAACAACTATTAAAGTTTTACTCTCAAATCTACATTTAAATTGTTGCTTTAAATCACTCTCTTCATCAGATCAATTGGAGTATTGCTGCATCATATGCAACCCACTTTATCTGGTTCAATCTTTTCAGTGCAAGTTTGCAAAGTATCAGGCTGATTTTTAGAAAATTGTGTTTTAACCCAATTACTTTTTCATTTTACCCAAATTTAGTTTCTGTCTATTTGCATTAATTCACAATTCCAACCCAACCTCTAGCTGTCCCAAATATTTCCAAGTATTACCTCAGTTGCTTCTGCAAAGGGAAGTGATGTTATTTGCAAACATTACACTCCACCAGAGTTTATCTTTTAATTTTCCTGTATTTGGTGAGTCACAACTTAGTTCAGTGACCTGAGAAAAATATATTCTGTTAGAGGGGTATTTTATGACTGGTGGATTTTTGCAGATTGTTAGCTAGCATTAGACAACATACATATTACTTAAATTTAAATCTCCAACTTACAATTTTTCTTAGTTTTTGGCTCTTTAGTCATGAATATTAAGAAGACATTAGAATTTATAATTACTAATGTATTGAACTCTAGCTTTTAAGCAAGCAGTGTATGTCAATGTAATGTCTTTTATTTTAATTGAATATTAATAGTATTACTATTAATGGATCTATGATGACTGTAAACTTTTAAATGTGTTGGAATGAATAAAATAAAATAAAATAAATGTTTCTATCTTTCTCATAAAATTTACCACCATATTTATGGCCTTCAAATTCAATTAATTTTTAATTTTATTTATGGACCATAAATAAAAACATAGCATGGAATGGAGGAAATAAGATAAATCAATGAAGGGATATACTGACAAACTCTTAAACTTTTACAATGGGATTCACATTTAAATTGGTGTCTTGTTGCCTTGTCCAATTACTCTTTCCATCAAATCAATTAGGGTATGTATGAGACAGGGTATGTCTACATCATATACAAGCGACTTTATTAGTGTCACATTGATCTGGTTAAGTCTGTTCAGTGCAAGTGAAGACATAATGTAATTAGTATTGTAATTAGCCCATAAGAGGATTTGATCATTGGCAACTACTGGACTGGTTCAATTTTACCTCTTGCATGTCAGAAGAAATATCTTCCTTGAAAAATTGTTATATGGGCTTGATAGACACTCCTGTTCTCCTTTCTAATATATCTTTTTTGGTCCCTAGGTTAATGTTAAATGCAAGACATCCTAAAACATTGTTTTTCCTCAGACCTCTCCCCATTATATTGTTAAAATTCCCTATATATGTGCCATGTCTTTTATGATTAAACAGATCTGCCATTTCTACAATGTAAATAGTTCCTCATTCATGTGATTCAGAGTTCCTGGATTGATCTGTACTTTCAGGATAAAGACTAGTACCTACATAGGTTTTTGATATATTGTTCTTTTTCTATTTCTATAGGTTATATTCTTCTTTATATAATTAACCATAATAATTACAATAACAAACCATAATAAAAATTTCCTGCTAGTTAGCAATATTGCCTTTTGGAAATAAAAAGGCTTATTATTATATATTCTTTTATGAGCCTTTAATGATCAGTACCAAATTATATAAACATTTACTTTTTAAAGGACTTAAGTGACATATTATATGATTATGGTGCATTCTATTCAGGATAAAAACCAACAATAAGTCAACAATAAAAGCCTGAACAATACAATTAACAGATCCCTAGAAATATTATTTTGCCACATAGGAAATTCCTAAAATAAAAAGGGGAATACTCAATAAAATATCTATGATTCTTACCTATTATAGCGGCTGTAGGTAGTGCAGCCTCGTCCCTAGGCTTACGCTTTTTAAATAAACTAACAAAACTCATTTTAAAGCTTTTACACTTAAAACACAAGGGATTTCTATTTTCTAATAGTATGACTAATAAAGTGAAAAGTGAATTCTAAGAATGACGGAGAAGTGATGGACATACTGTTACATATTGTACTAGTAATAATAAATCGCTATTACCAAAAATGTGGTAGAAATTTATTGAAATTTAGGAAAAGGAAAATAAAAAAATAATAATAAAATTTTTCAGTGACAGTGACACACACCCTTTTGTTGACAAGTGCCGTGAACTGTCATCTACATTTTAAGTGAAATGTCAAAATAAACGTTTGACAAATCTGTCATTTAGTAATAGTGATATCTCTTGGTTATATTAGTGCAACTTATAAAAACATTTTGTTTTTGCCTACACGTCTGCTCTCTCCCATCTTTTTTAAACCTGTACATTTTTACCGTTAGTACAATTTCATTCTGTACAACAGAAATAAGCCTGGCGAAACCCTGAAAATTAAATATTTAATAATTTAACCTTGAATTGAATTATCTGAAAAAAATAAATTGTGGATAATTAAAACTTTCCGGCCATTCCTTTTCGAATCAGCTCAGCAGTAAAGTGTAAGAAGAATGTCGACCGTCGGCCAAGTATGTATTATCAATTTATTTTTTTTTAAATCCACATAATTTTGTATAAATCATGTTTTTATAGGTGATCAAATGTAAAGCTGCAGTAGCCTGGGGTCCAAAAGAGGACCTAAAGTTCGAGACTATCGAAGTAGCTCCCCCAAGAGCCCACGAAGTGAGAATTAAAATTTTGTACACTGCCGTATGCCATACAGATGCTTACACTTTAAGTGGGGCTGATCCAGAAGGAATTTTCCCAGTGGTCTTGGGACATGAGGGGGCTGGAATTGTTGAGAGTGTTGGAGAGGGAGTCACCAGTGTTCAACCAGGTGAGTTACACTAACTTGTAATAGTAACCTAGCAACTCATTTTTATGTATGAATTTTGAAAATATAACTTTTTACTAAAGCTGGTACCAAATTTATGTTTGAATATTACAATTGGTTTTTAACAATAATGTAAGTTTTAGATAGTAAAAACTTAGAAAACTTAACTTTTTGATTTGATGTTTTTGCTACCCACACATCCATATTTAGGAAATGGGAAGCATTATATTTTTTTACTTTGAATATTGGCAAACCATGACCACTTTTAATGAATGAATCAATAGGTATAATTTAGGTATAATTATAGATAAAATTTACTTATTAGTATAGTGCTGTTAATGCATTTAACACATGCATTTTACACCTGGTTTACTGTGAACCAATTTGAAAAATCACATATTTTTCTTTTAAAAAAATTATTTTTTTCTGGTAAAAATAATTACTGCTCAGTATTTTTCTAAGAGTGATTTTCTCTGCTTTTTATAGAAAAAACAAGTGTCTGAAGTTAATGAAAAATAACTTGTTATGTTTCTCATACTATGTGATATTTGACCTCTTCTTTTAATCTAGGTATTTTAATATTTTATTTAAAGTTTAAGAGTGTTTTAGGATTTTAAATGTACTTGTATGTATATGGATATGTGTATTTATGATTTTAGTCTAGATGTAAGCTAGCTACTTTTGATAACTTTGTATTGTAAATGGATGAACCATGTTTGAATAGTTTTCGGATATTTTTTACACTTTACATTTGTGAAATTTCATGTAGTTTTTGTATTGCAGTCTCTCGAAACATATATTTACATATCTTTGATTTTGTTATTTCCTTATACAGAAGGTCAACAACAGAAATATCTATCAGTTGGAATATTACTTTCCTGTAACATTGTATAGATTTTGTGGACAGCTGTAATAAGAAATTAACTGGTCACTTCTATCAATATTTACCATTTTCAGGTTATATTATAAAACATCTTTTCATTTAGATTTAGTTTTATTATAAGAGTTTGTTTTCCGCTCATTTCTGGATGCCTTTCTTCAATTTTTGGTGGTAATTTTTTTATGATTTCCTCTCTGATTAGATCTTGTATGTGTTTTATGCTGAAGCAATTTATTTGATAGTGAGACACTATTATAATAATTGTACCTAATAGTGTGTTGTCCCTTTTCTAGAAATGGTGAAAAAAGCCTAAATACAAGAGATTTTAGTTGTAACATGAGAAGTTTTGTCATATTAGCTTGTTCTACTTGTTTGCCTCTATAAATATTGATGTTGCAAGTATAACCTTTTATCTCATATTTCATATTTAGCTTTTTTCCCTTGATGTAATGCTGCAAACTCAACCTCCCTCTATGTAATAGTAGTGATTCATCCTAAAGATAAGTCTTCCCCAGGAGCATAAGCACTCCAATAGTTAACAAGCAAAATCTTCAGTAATTCACTTACTTTTTTGGGCCTATCAGTATTTTTTTTTACGTTTGTGTAGTTCAAACTTGTAAGCAGCTGTTCATATCAGTGTCCTGAGATGATAGGAAAACACAGGATAGTAATATAATGGATCATATGAGAAAATTATTTGCAGCATTGGAAATTGAATCTGTCCTTGCAAGAAAAAAATGCCAATAAATTAAAAAAGTTCTTCTTTGGTAGTTTAAACAAAGTTAGTTGTTCTGCAATTTTTGGGTCTGGAGTGATTTGATACTTCCAGTTTTTGACCATATCCATTAATATTATTTACAAGGAGATCCAACTTGGTCAGTACAGTAAGAGACTTGAAAACTTCCGCCGGTACAGGTCCATGGTCAAAATGTAATTGTAATCCTACAACAGCATTATCGAATTGAAAGTCTGGTATGACGTCATATGTTTCTTCCCAATCTTCACTTTCATTAGAATCAGCACCGTCCGCAACTACTACAGTTTGATTTACGACAGGTGGAGGAGTTGGATTGAGGTTCGATTAGTCAGAAGAGTGGCTTGTACAACTATCATTTGTGGGTGAATGATCTAGGTCTCTATCATCTGATCAAACATATGAGTCTTCGTCACTGCTACTGTCGCTTTCATGGCCGTAATTTTCTACATCTGTTTCAGTTTCAATTTCATCATAAAGTTTTAGCAACCCGCGCTCTTCTTTGGCGTCCATTTTTTTACAAACTAAAAGTATTATTTCTAATGTAATCTAATTCGACCATCAATAAATTTTTAGTAACATTAAAATAGATTTTGCTTCAGCCTATTTTGAAAATAAATATAACATATTTTCTACTAATGAATGTACTTTTCCTTCAACCTGAGATCAGTAAAGCGAAAAAAAAAAATGTAAACGGACAATGTAAACAACATTACCATACAAACCCTATGGGAAGACTGATTTCTTTTGCAGCCGCGACGCACCGAATACCTAAAGAAAAAAGTAGTACAGGGAGACTTAAGGTTTAACAAAATGCCTTTGTAGGACACGTTCCTGCAAACAAACTCAATATGTAGGGACACTATCCTTATTTTATGTATTCTTTATGGATATTGCATCTGCAATACCAGACGTGCCGATTTCAAAGATCCAATAATCATCTGCAATTGCAGACTTGTCCCTACACAGGTTTCTGCATAGATTACAAATTATGCCAATTACAGATAAAGGAGATATACACATATAAACTAAAATCATATCATATAACATAAAAATCCTCTACAATTTATGTTGCTGTAACATATCTCTTATTTTAACTTGTAAGTGGCTTATATAATTGGGTCTTAAGATGAAAATGAGTTTTTCAATTAAAAAATAGATTTACATTATTCATTAGTTTATAAAAAATATTAGACTTATCTCATTTTGGATAAGCCTTTATGATAAATTTGCATTTAAATTTTTAATTATCTAAAAATGATTATAACATATATTATATATCTCTTGGTATTTTATTGCTTTTAGTAAAACGTCAAAAATTTTTCTTTTACATTTTAGTGTGTTGAGAATAACCATGAAAATTGTCAAAGTTTTGATATAAAAACTAATTATTTTCTGTTATAATATTGGCCTGTACAACTCAACACAAAATACATATTTGAGTCACAAACATATATTTTGTTTTTTTATTTTACAAAATGAAAATTATTATTATGAAAATATTGGTTTAAAATTGCATTTTAAGCACAGTGCAATAAGTTCAAGGTTTTCAACCTAATGGGTTATGTAATGGTGTATGTAACTTAACTGAAAACCCATATGTGATTTTCTTTAAATTAATAATAACTAATGAAGTCAATTAAATTGTCTAGCTTTGTTTAAATCCACTGTTGTAATATTATCTATTTTTTCTGAAGGTGACCATGTAATCCCCCTCTACGTTCCTCAATGCAAAGAATGCAAATTCTGCAAATCTCCAAAAACCAATTTGTGTCAAAAAATCAGAGTAACCCAAGGGAAGGGAGTTATGCCTGATGGTACCTCCAGGTTCACCTGCAATGGCAAAACGGTCTACCACTTCATGGGCACTTCTACCTTTAGCGAATATACTGTTGTCGCTGATATATCTGTTTGTAAGGTAATTGTTTTTTTTTCCTTTTTTTAATGTCAAGGTATCCCAATGAATTAAATAACAATAGTTGATCATGCATGACCATTGCAAATTTGAATAGTTATGTTATGCCTCATTGTTTTTAAGAAATTTTGGAATTTAATTAACCTCACATGTATTACAGCATAATGATATATCTGAATATTAATATAAATTAAAAAAATATGTTTATATGTCGTCACTCGTCATAGCATAAAACTACGCTATTTTTATGATAACTTAATATTGACCTCTGTCTTTTATCAGTAACCAGTGACCTGCGTTAAATTGTAAATAACTATAAACTTTTTTTTATAATCTAATGAACATGAATGTATAGGGTCCCCACGTTTTTTTTTGTAGCAGGAATAATATACATACACAATGCTCGCCACAAAAAACAGCGCTTTTTATTTTTTAAATATAATTTTTTTTTTAAATGTTTTGTGATGTATTGTTCTTATAAATTACATCCAAGTAAAACGATATGTTTTTATGTAATTTCTAACAATAAAAATCCGTTTATTTGAAATTTTTTTATTAAAACATTACGAAAATACAAAGAAATGGGTAGTTTTTTCAAAGGCCTTCAACTATTGAAAAATGAAACATATTGCTATCAAAAGATGCGCAGAGCCTTTTTAATATTGTGTGTTGCCTCCACATGCCCGAATGATTGCTTGTATTTTTCTTAAGATTAGTAAATCATATGAGAAATGTCTTTTAAAAAAATAAAGTTCCATTCCTCTAAAAGAGAGTATTGTTATTTCTTTAAGGTTAAAGGAGCAAGAACGCAACCTCGTAGTGTTCGCCCAAGTATGTCCCAAACATTTTCAATTGGATTTGCAGCTGGACTTAACAGCAGTGGTATTCCTCTCTAGGAATGTACATAGTTTATTTAACATATTCTTGAGTAATTATAGTGATGTGGGGGCTTGGCGTTATCAAGCATCAGAATAAAATTATTTCCACATAACAAACAACATAATCTTGCAGAATTTCATTAATATACCTGACAGCAGTTGAAGGGCCTTGTTTTTCTAGAAGTTCGAGCCCACACCGTAAGGGAAGCCTCTCGGTAGCCTACCCTAAGAGTAAAGTAACATCCTGCAAAAAGTTAAAGTTATGAAACATGTATTCGAACTGTATATTATGCTATAAAACATGCATTTTTAAACACAGTCTCAAGGTGAAAATTGGCGAGCTCTTTAGAATTTCCTGTAACCATTGCAAACTTTTCTTCTGTAATTCTAGTATTGTCGTAACTGCTGCTGGAATTTGGGATATATCCCCAGAGAGGCTGTGATAATGATCATTTGTTAGAAATATAAAAAACACACTGTCCTAAGATTCTTAGTGAGTTACCTTCTGTTTTAAACTGTTTATCCACGAATCAACATTGATAAAAGTTCTCCTATTTATAAACTTTGTGATTTTTTTAACCTGTATGCTTCTAATATTGACAATGATTCAGCTAGTTTGAATCGGTTTCAGACAATAATACTGAGTAAACTGAAACGAGCTGATGAAGTAATATATTAAGTATTTATTATTGTATTTTGTTGGTGAAGGTAATTTATGCGTTCATCATTTATTTATTTTACTACTTGTTGACTTGTTTGTTGGGGGCAAGTTCCAGGTCGGCTAGTTTACAAAAAACAACGGAGCACAGTGCTATTTAATAGTGGATGATGACGTTGGGCAATATAACGCTCAATTCTTTCGTCTTGAATCAACGCAAGCATAGCTGTCGCTGTTTCAGGACTAACAGGCATTTTTAGCAGAAATAAACGTAGCACAACTGAAACGTCTGAATACAGCAAAACTTTAGAAAAAATGTTTTTTTCAAATTTATTAAAACCAATAAAAACTGTCGGTTTTTTGTGGTGTATGTTTTCTAGTGTGTGTTTTTATTGGTTTTGAGTGATAAAATTTTATTTTTCTTACTATAAATTATTTTTTTATTTTTTTTTGTTAAAATAAACGGATGATTGCTGTTAGAAATTACTGAAAATGTCACAAAACATTAAAGCAATTATACAGTGCGGGTCTTAATTATCCCTCCCCCTCTTATAATAATAATAATAAGAATAATAATAATAAATATTTTTTATTTGCAAACTCAACATAACTACATAAAAAAAAGAGAAGGAAATACACATTTATTATTTTATGCAAATAAAAGGCTGACAAATTCAGAATTCTGGCAAGGCAGATTCTGGTCTTTAACATTGTGGCCAAAACTTAAAAAAACTAACTAGAAAAAAAAATTTAGAAACGCTTGTAACAGACTAAGTTTTAGTTATACACACCTACCCAAAAAATTTAGAACATTAACATTAATATAGTACCAGAGAAAAACAAACCACCGAGAAGCGACAAAACCCGCATTTACCGTTGATTTTCTGGGGTCCAATTTTGGTGCCCTTGAGCGGGCGTTACTTAATATGTAACGGAGAAAAATCGTTTTGGCAATTTAATAGTTCCGTACACGGAGAGAAATACGACAATTAATAGATTAAAAATTTTATTGGGAATTTGCAATCAAAACTATTACATTATTTTACTGTTGGTATAGTTAAACCTAAACTATACCGGGTGACACGGGAAAAAGGGAACACGCAACAACTTTTTTATTTTTCGTCTTAGTTCTGTCATAAGGAGAATTTTTTTCGGCAATACTTTGCTCGGCCAACGCTGCTGGTTTCATAATTGCAGGCTGTATTAAAATATCTAAAAAGAAGAAATATAATAGATACAGAATATATTTTTATGTGTAAAATAGGGTTACAAGCATAAAATTAATATAATTTTTTAACTATAATTTTTACCTACTAACTAATAGTAGGTAAAAATTATAGTTAAGTTAACCCATCAAAAGCTAACCTGATAGAATTTTTATGTCCTTTTCCTTTGAGACTTTTTTTGGCGGTCTATCCTCAAGCTGTTCACCTTCACAAGTCCTTTTTGTGGGATTAGGAAATAATGTTGGTAACGCGTTAGGTAACAAACGCTTTCTTGAGGGCCCTGCACTATAAAACTTCATTAAAATGGTACTCACAGAGCTTATAGTTCCTGGTAAGTTGTTCTCTAGGTATCGAAAACAAGTCTGTTCTATAGCAAGCTGCCATCCATAACTTGGCACTGAAAGTCATAAAATTACACGTTTAATTCAAAATCTACATTTATGTTTTTTTTTTTAAATTACTGCATAGATAAATACCTCTAATTACTATAATTACGAATTTAATAAAAAATAAATAATGAATTACTGTAATTACGAAAAACAAAAAAAGAAACAACTTATTTTGAGTGGAAACAATTAAAAGAAAAGTTGAACTTACCGATCTTCTTCCTGCGGAAAAGCAAAGAAAGAAACACCACACCCTGTCTTTGAATGACATCCACGAAAAGCACAGGTATAAGGCATATTATAAAAGTTTTTAATAAAATAAAGAGCACAATGACAACACACAAAAAATACAGAGAAAAATTCAGGCAACGCTTGACTAGACTGAACTAGGCGTCGAATATTACCGGACTAACCGACGGCTGGCAGGGGATCGGCAATAAGACAGGTATACCAAATAAGCTCGCACATGCGCAAGAAAAATCGGTCCCGGCTTTGTCCCTTCTCGGTGGTTTGTTTTTCTCTGATAGTACAATTTTATTTAATAAATCGCAACTCGTGTTTTTAAAAAATTAATTTATTAAACACAAGAATACAATTTAAATTACAATGTTGCAAAGCTTACTTTATGACTGCGCTAAGATGACTAACTACTCCTCTTTCACATCCTCTATATATATACTTCTAAATGCTGAATAAGCTGTGACAATTATTATCTTAAACTAAACTTATATTAAGCATAAGTGGCCATATAATTCCTCCCTTCTTTAGGTCTGAGAAAATTGGGGATTTTCGAGGGGTTTCAACTCTATGTCCACTTTTACAGTTTCTGTTTTATATTTTTTATAGAAATACATACTTATTACTAATGCAAGGATGATAACAATAATAATTAACAAAGTAATCGATAATCCGGAATTTATACTATCGAAGTGCTGTAAAGGATGAACTACCAATTTTTGAGCGTTGTCCAAATCTTCTTTAATATTTTCAAGATTTATTTCTTTTAAGTCTAAAGGTTCGATATTTTGAACTAATCGCTCATCGATATTAATTGAAGGAAGTTTTAGTCTTAGATTGATTGTCTCTGGTCTTTGTGAGTCAAAAATTTTATCATCTATTTTTACTTTACAATCTGAGGGTATAAGTAGGGTTGGTTTACTTATAGTTTCGATACTGTATTGACTGGGACATTCAAAATAGATGTTCTTCTCAGAACTCGGAATTACTATGATTGAATTATCATTTAACTGCGTAGCAGACGTCTCTTTGTACTTAATAGGTATCATAGGGCAATGATTGGTTAGGTTAATAGTTTGAACAATGCAAGGTTCGTTTTGATTAAGCAAATTATTAGGGCATAAAAACATGCCTTCTATTTTAAAGCAGGTTTTTCTTAAATTATAGAAATTATTATTAGATTTTAACAAATAGGGGTTATTAATAGTGATTAATTGATTATTTACAGGAATTGGGTATATATGGTAAAGCATGTAAGGTTTTTCCGATATTAGTGGAATGGCTACGTAAAATATAATTAAATTGTCTTTAATTGTTACGTCTGCATGTGCAATTTCATAGTATTTGATTATATTGTCAAAAGGTATCCGGTTTTTAGGGTCAATGTTCAAGATAATCGTTTTAAGCTCTTGATATTTAAAAATGCTGTGATGCATTATATTTATCTCAGCGAAATTAATTGCGGTTTGCACGTTCGTATAGATTTCATGTAGCACACGAAGGTTGTTTTCTAAATTGTCAAGTAGCAAAATAAAATAAGAAGTTATGGTTATAGACTGGGTCATTTGTTTCAAGTCAGTGACCTGGGTCAATAATACTTCTTGGTTATTTTTAATATTGCTTATTTGGGTGTCTATGTCTCTCGTCAAGTTTTTAACGATTGTCTGGGTTAGGGAAAGGTCATGATGCAAGGTATTTTGGTTATCTTGCAATGTTTTTATATACGTATCATAACGTTCTTGGTCGCTATCATCTAAAGTGCCAAATAAAAACTTTTGAGTTTTACCTATGAAATTAAATAATCCTCTTTTGACTCTATTTTGAGGGGTAGAATAATGTTCAATAAAAGATTCTATTGATTTTACTTGTTCAAATAAATTATGAATTCTTGTTATTAATAGCTTGTATAAGGGAAAGTAAGGGGTAACATTAGTTTTTCCGAGGGTGATATTAGTTTGTAAAAGGGTTGTTTTTGTAATGTTTAGACAGTCTTTTATGTTGGTTAAATTAACATGATAATATACATGATGGTAATTTGTTATGATATAACTAATTCCTTGGTACACTGGTAGCAAAGGATTCGTTAATTCTTCAATCTTATACTGGGCATTGACTATTAGCGGAAGTAGAAGAATGATTAGCTTCATGGTTTTTGTTCCTGAAAATTATGATCGTCTTTTAATATTCTTGGGATGTCGCTGATTTCTAAACTTAGTTTTCTTATATTTAGGTTCTAGTTTTGAGGCTAGTTTTCGCGGTGTACTTATAAGTTGTGTAGTAGCTTCAGGTATTTCGGGGTCATTTTCTCGTCCTTTATTTAGTTTTGCTAAAATATTTGCCTTTTTTGCGTTTAATTTTGATGTTATGTTTTCATTGAGTTCTTTAAATATTTGTGCTAGTTCAAAAACATAATCAGTTTGCATTTGGTTTAAATTTTTTTTCAAAATTTAATTGGTAATTTAGGTTGCCTTTTAAAATTTGAAATGGGGTATATTCATGTGATGAATGAATACTGTTATTATAGTTTAAAATAGCTATGTCTATTAATTCTTGAATAGTTTTACTACGATGATCGTTTCTAAGGGCAATAAGGCTTTCTTGAAGAGTTGAATGAAATCTTTCTATTGGGGAATTTGAATTTGGGTTGTATGGGGTTATAAAATGTAATTCTATTTGGTAGGTTTTACAGAGGTCTTGTACTAAATTACTTTTAAAGGATTTAGCATTGTCGGTGGTAATCTTGGAAGGTGTACCATGATGAGAAAAGAATTTAATCAAATTCTGACAGATTTCTATTGAGGTTTCATGTACAGGGTAGGCAGTAGCAAATTTTGAGAAATTGTCTATCAAGGTTAAATACTTTTGACCTGAAATTGAATATATGTCCATATATATATGTTCAAGGGGTCTCGATCATACTTTGTTTTTTGACATGTTTCACAAGTATTTACATAGTCTATAACGTCTCTTTCCGGGCTCGGCCAGTAATAACGTTGTTTAATATTTTTTATGTTTTCCGTCATTCCTCTGTGCGATGTTTTCGTGGTATGATATCTTTCTATAATTTCTTTTCTTTCATCTACGTTTAAAACGTCTTCAAGGAGTGTGTTTGAAATAACAAGTTTGTATGCGTTATTTTTAAATGTTTCTTGAAAAATTCTTAAAATTAGGGGTTCTAATTCCTTATTTTGGAAATATAGGCAATATGTATCTGGTGGTAGATAATCCTTAAAGAGTGATTGTATATCAAAAGTTAAGGGGTCTTTATTTATAAAATAGATTAGTCTTTTTTTTGTTTCGAATAGGGTAGTTTTGGTCACATAGGGTTTTTCTTTTGCTGTCCATTTAAATATTATCTGATTTTTGAATATGTTTAAAGATTTATTGACATACGGGGCACCTAATATAGGGTCTTCCTTTGATGTGTGTACTGTTTCTGTTTCGGAGTTATCTTTTTTGTTATTTACGATCTCTTGACGTTCTGGGGGTAATTTTTCTATGGATAGACTAGCTGTGTCTGTTTCCGATCCGTCTTTTTCTGGAATTTCTAATAAAATGATGTCGTTTTCATGGCTTGTCGAAGGTTTTGGTGATTTTGATTTATTTTGTTCGGGTTCCTTGATTTTCTTCAAACTTGGTGGAGGTATTATTATTTGAGAAATAATATTAATCTTTTTTGTTTCTTTCTTTTTCTGTAGTTTTTCAAAAAGATTCGGTTGATCTTGAAAGTTATCAAAGAAATGCTTGATTCTTTCGTGCCATAAATATTGGTCATCTGCCTCATTGTCATCGCATGTTGCTAACATGTGAGTTGAAGGAGGTTTCTTGATTTCCATGGGGTGTATTTCTCTTGGTGGTCGTGATAGTGCATCGGCGTTGCTATTATGAATACCTTTTTTATATTGAATTGTATATTCATACTCTTGAAGTTTGAGTCGCCATCTTACTAATTTTGAATTAGGCTCTTTGATCGAAAATAACCATTGAAGTGGTTTATGATCCGTTATAATTGTAAATTTTCGGCCAAAAAGGTAGGGACGAAAATATT
This sequence comes from Anthonomus grandis grandis, assembly GCF_022605725.1. Taxonomy (NCBI): domain Eukaryota; kingdom Metazoa; phylum Arthropoda; class Insecta; order Coleoptera; family Curculionidae; genus Anthonomus; species Anthonomus grandis. Next base: position 28,149,811 of record NC_065548.1, on the reverse strand, counting down.
TTGTAGCCCAAACTATTGCCAAAAGTTCCTTTTCGATTGTAGAGTAATTACATTCAGTGGAATTTAATGTGCGACTAGCATATGAAATGGGTAGATCAGATCCGATGGGTCCTTGAGATAATATAGCTCCAATCGCGTATTCTGATGCGTCTGTTGTCAGTACAAAGGGTTTATGAAAATCAGGGTCTTGTAGAATCGGGTCGTTAGTTAAAATGTTCTTACAGAGATTAAATGCTGTACGGAAGGCTTTATCGTGAATAATTTTAACGTTTTTCTTAAGACAATTGGTAAGAGGTTTCGTGATCTTTGCGAAGTCTTTGATGAATTTTCTGTAATATCCGACGAGGCCTAAAAAGGATTTGATTTCTTTAGGGGTATTTGGAATTTTAAAATTTTTAATTGCTTCAATTTTCCGTGGGTTTGGTTTAACTCCATCAGCTGTTATGATATGTCCTAGGAATTCTACGTCTTTTTTCAGAAATTCGCATTTGTCTAATTGTATTTTCATGTTAAAAGACACAAGTCGCTCGAAGACTAATTTAAGGTTATTAAGATGTTCTTGTAGGCTGGTTGAAAATATAATAATGTCGTCCATGTAGACTAAACATATTTTGCCTAGTAAACCTCGTAACACATTATCCATTGCTCTCTGAAATGTCGCAGGTGCATTCTTCAGTCCAAATGGCATGCGTACGTACTCGTAATGACCATGTTCTACATTAAATGCTGTCTTTGGTATGCTTTCTGGATCCATTTCTATCTGGTGAAATCCGCTGGCAAGGTCTATGGTTGTGAAGTAGTTACATCGGCCTAGTTTATCCAATATGTCCGTGATGTTAGGAATTGGGTATCTATCGCCTATGGTTTTTTCATTCAATTTCCTATAATCAATGACGATTCTCCATTTCTTTTTTTCTGTCACATCGGCTTTCTTCGGGACTATCCATACAGGTGAACTCCATGGGGAACTTGAAGGTCTAATGATTTCATCATCTAGCATCTGTTCAATTTGGTTGTCGATTTCTTGTTTAAGGATATGCGGATATCTATAGCTTTTAGTATAGACTGGGATTTCATCGGTAGTGTTTATTTTATGTTTTACTTGATTTGAAAACGTTAATTTATCTCCGGGTTTGTGTAAGACTTTTTCGAACTTTCTTATTAGCTTAAAAAGTTCTCTGCGTTCCTCTTTATTTAAATGTTCGTGTCTAATCAGGGATTCTAAGTTTAAATCGTTACAAGAAATATTTTTACTAAAATGATTTGTTTTAAGGGTGTCGCAAGAAGGGATTTTATCTAATATTTCGTAATTATTAAGTTCAATTGGTTCCAAGGGTAATCCATTGGATACATGACCTTCTAATGCAATTGATCTTTTAGAATGATTAAGAATATCTATTATATAGGAATTATTTTTGATCGTTACTAATGTAGGATGAATTGTTATTTCTTCATCATGAAAATAGGGGACTAACCAAGTTGTATCGTTAAGTAGATCGGTTTTTATTATACATTTTTGAACAGTTTCTGGGGGTATTTCGATTACGAATTCTTCAAAATTTTCTCTATAGTGGAAAGGAATTGTTAAATATTGATTTACCAAATTTTGATTTTCTAAATCAATGTTTAAGCCAAGTTTGCATAAATCTTTAATTCCTAAAATACCATCAAAATATTCATGAAATGAAAATAAAATAAACTCTATTGATTTTGTTATGCCAAAATTTAGGAACAAGGGGATAAAAGCTCTACTTGTGGCTTTTTGTGAACCAGTACAAGTTTGTAGGGTACTAATGTATGGTTGAATTAACTCAGGAAAATAAGTTTCTGCCAATGAGGGTCTAAGAAGTGATGCATGTGAACCTGTATCTATAAGTAATCGAATATTTAAAACAGGAATGTGTATGAAGGGTAGTTGATTAACTTGGAAACTATTTAAACTTAAACAGGGTTTGTTTTCTCTGAGGCTTCTAAATGAAAATTTTCTAGTTGTTCTACTAGTGAATCTTCAGAATTGTCTTCAGGATTACAATTTGGAAAATTATGTTTGTCGTAATAGGGTTCATCATAGTTGTCAGAATAGGGGACGCTTTCGTTATAGCTATCAAAATATGGGACTTCATTTAAATTTTCTAAGTGAGTCAACTCATGTTTAGGTTGTGTATAATGAGGCATTTCTCTTCTAGGTTGTACACTTACTCCAGACATAGGTTGAGGATATTGGGGTTTTGTATTAGTGTATTGTATTCCGGACATTGGTTGGGGATATTGAGGTGTTCGTTGCGGGTTTCTTTGTGTAAACTGCTGGTTTTGTAGTTTATTAAATGGTTGGTTATATGGTCTAGATGTGTTTGGTTCATTTTGTCTTAATTGATTTGATTGATTTTGTCTTTGTTGATTAAATTGATTTTGTTTATATTGATTAAATTGATTCTGTTTATGGTGATTAAATTGATTTTGTGGTCTCAACTGATTATTGTTAATTTGTCTTTGTTGATTTATTTGTGGTTGATTTGGTGGTTTGTGTGAAGTTTGTCTTGCAGTATTTTGATTATGAAGGTAGTCGTTTTTGAATTGGTTTTGACTTGTTAAAATATCATAGTTTGTGATAATATCGATAGCTTGATCTAAGGTTTGTGGATTTTGCACAATTAGTAATGTTCTAAGTTCATTAGGGACGTTCGCTAAAAGATTTTGTGTAGCTGTTAGTTCATTTTGATTGATGAGAATTGTTTTGGCTTCGATATTATTAATTTCGGAACAAATCTTATTATTAATCTTATTAACTAATGACTTTAAGCGTTGAATATAATCATTAATAGATTCATTTTTTCTGCTTAAGAAAATTAATTGTTGCTGTAAATTAGCCCTAGTAATTGCATCGTTAAATTTTTGTTGTAATGCAATTTTTATTTCTGCCCAAGAGTTTAAGTCAGATCTTGTTAACAAAAAGTCTTCAGCCTCTCCTATAATTTTTGATTTAATTGCTAAAATTACATATTCTTGTTGTGATGGGTCTGCATTAAAGTATCTTGCATAAAAGGTATCAATCTGGTTTAAAAATGTTTCTAATCTGGATGGTTGACCATCAAAGGTTTTGAGAAGTGCAACGGTTGATTTTAATGCATCAGCCATTTTATTATTGTTTACTAAGTTTAAATTTATACCTAAACTATTATTATCTAAATTAAGGGATGATAAAGTATTATTTGCTATTTCGGAATAAAGCTCGTTTAAGCCAGAATCTAAAGAAGAATTACTGTTTGAAGTAACCTCTAAACTCTTTACTCTAGGATAAGTTATGTCACTAACTCTATTGTTAAATTTTTTCATTAGAGTTCATACTAAACTTCAAAAAGAAAAAAAAATAGAATAAAATTCAAAAATAAATTATAAAATTTTCAAAATATTTCCTTAATTAACAGGTTTTCCAACTAACAGAAACAATTCTATACAGTACAATAAAAGTTTCTAGTTTCTGACCTGTATCAAATGATGTCTCTGCAACAACAGCTATACTGTAGTGAAGGCACCACCTGTCTTGGAAGCTAGCTATGCCAATTCTTCCTACTGGCTACTCGCAATGGCGTACCACTTTTCGAGGGTTGTTGGCCAGGAATCACTCAGCTCGTCTCAGTTTGCTCAGCAACTAAATTCTTGATCCTTTCTAAACTGTTAAAACAGAAGAGTGAACTACTGGTAATCCGCACTTTCCAGACACTAAGCACTGTATCCACGCTTATAGCTAAGGGATCACTCACTCACGTATTTACGTAATTCGCGTTACGTAACTCGCGATTACTCGTATCTGTACTCGACGATGATGTTCACAGAGATCCTCCGAAAGGATCCTATTGACTGCGCCAATTTTATTTAATAAATCGCAACTCGTGTTTTTAAAAAATTAATTTATTAAACACAAGAATACAATTTATATTACAATGTTGCAAAGCTTACTTTATGACTGCGCTAAGATGACTAACTACTCCTCTTTCACATCCTCTATATATATACTTCTAAATGCTGAATAAGCTGTGACAATTATTATCTTAAACTAAACTTATATTAAGCATAAGTGGACATATAATTGTACCTCTCACAAAAAAAAAAGAAAAACACGCACATTAGTTACCCACACTAAACACAAATTTTCAGTCTTCACCCATACTCAAACTAACAATATTGACCCTTCAGTATTTTACGCAGACAGCTGCCGACTCATCAGACGCACCATCATTCCCCTGCGAAAAGTCTGAACAGACACCAAACCCAACTCAAAATTTATGCCCAAAGAGTTCATCTGATATGCAAAATTATAGGAAAAGGACCTTTTAAATAATTGAGTCTTATTTCTTGGAATATGAATTGTGTTTCTTCTTAAGCCCAAATGGTGAACATCATTTCTAAAAGTAATCCTAAGGTATAGGTAAGGTGGACTACGGTATTTAAGAATTTTATAAAAAAAAGTAAGTGAATGAGCAACCGTACGATTTTGCATATTTAACCACCCCAGCTCGGAAAGTCTATGGGAAACGCGATTATGTCTGCCTATGGCAAAAATTAGGCGAATACATGAGTTCTGAAGCTTTTGCAATCGACACCTGTCATTATAGTCTAGGCACCAACCGTAAACAACATCGCAATAATTGCATTGTGACAGCACTAAAGAGTCACACAGCATTTTTTTAATATCTTCACTTAGATAATGCTTATGCAAGTAAATTAATTTTAAAGCAAAATACCCTTTTTTTAGAACATTAGAAACGTGTTGATGAAATCGCAAATCACTATCCACTATTAAGCCCAAACTTTTGCAATTATCTACAACAGGAATATTAGCATCACCCATCTTAATATTAATAGTGTTGCTGTTTAAAATATGGTTAATTTTTTGCTTATTACCAATAAACATTACAGACGACTTAGAAGGATTTAATTTTAGAAAATGCTTTGAAGAAATATCACATATGGCTTGTAAGTCTTAATTAATTTTTGCTTCCGCATTTTTAGCATCTTCTGGCAGAAAAGAGTAATACAACTGAGCATCGTCGGCATAAAAATGGTAAAGGCAGTTTTTTAAATAAAAATAAAATCTAAAATAAAAAATAAGGGTCCTAAAATGCCACCCTGAGGCACGCCATTATCAACTTCCAAGGGTTCAGATACATTTTCCTCTATCTTGACTCGCTGCACCCTACCGCTTAAATAAGAATTAATGAAATGAATAGCTTTATCAGAAAAACCTATATAGTGAAATATAGACTTTAAAATATCGTGATTAACAAAATCAAAGGCTTTCGTATAGTCCAATAGAACAAGGGCAGGAATCATACCTTCATCCCTAGATCTTATGATGTCATCAATAACATCCGCCATTGCTGAAGCACAACTGAAGTTCTTTCTAAACCCAGACTGTTTTAGGGGGCAAAATATCATTAGCATTTAAAAAATTTCGAATTTGAGTGTCTAAGATTCTTTCAAGAATTTTTGAAAATGTAGGCAGAATACTAATGGATCTAAATTGATTAAATTATCTTTTGAATGCGTTTAATTTGGTTTTGGTGTGGTTATTTTTTGTGGCAGCCTTTCAAAATCTTATTTTTCGCATTTTTATTTTCTTTACTACACCTGTTCAGGTTACTTTATTTGTAAATATGTTATTGTTTGTAGAGATTGAATTGAAATTTAACCGGTTAACTTTTACTTAAATATGTTGGAAAATACAGTAGATCCTTCAGATTATTGAAGACAATCCTCATGAATTTGAGTTGGAAACAGTTTTCCAACAAGATAGGGTACTGCCTCACTTTAGCAGAAATGTTAGAGAATATTTATTTAATACTTACCCTAATCCGTTAATTGTTCATCGAGAGCCTATCGAGTGGCCAGCCAGGTCACCCGATCTCACACCTCTGGACTTTTTTTTATGGGGCTACTTGAAACAAAAAGTCTACGGCACCCAGCCAGAATCTTTGATTTACGTCAATGTAAAAATAATTGATGCGTGTTACAACTTGCCAAAATGGTCGTGAAGCGTTCTCCAATAGAATATTTTACTGCCTTGAAGTTAATGGTGCATATTTTCAACATCTTTTGTATTAAAATAGTTACATTTCTGTGTTTAATTATTAAACCATTTAAAATAATTAAACCTAAAATTTAATTATTTTAAATGGAAATAAAAATGCGAAAAATAAGATTGACTTAATATTCTAGGACCATAAAGTATTTAATGGGAGCTTTCAAACGATATATAGCATGACTCCCCCTTTCTATTTAATTTTATTTTTAAAAATGGCGGCGGGACGTCATTTTGCAAAATGAGCTAGGGATCAAAAAGTAGTATTTAAGTTGCTAATGATGTGTGCCAAGTTACAAATTTTTATATAAACGCATTTAAAAGATAAGAGGGGAGGGGGCAATTAAGAGCTGCACTGTATCTGTTTTTCGTGCCGGTGAGTGTATATAAAAGATTAGTTTTCTAAAAACTCAAAAAAAGGCTTTCACAGTTGAAAAAAAAAGTTTTATAAGCATAACATGTAAAGTATTTTTCTGATTTTTCTCAAATTTGGCATGGTTGTTTTTCCTTATCGTAGGTAAATCCTCAAGCACCTTTAGACAAGGTATGCCTTCTGGGTTGTGGCGTTCCAACAGGTTACGGGGCGGCCCTTAATACCGCCAAGGTGGAAAAAGGAAGCACCTGCGCCGTCTGGGGACTCGGGGCTGTCGGATTTGCTGTTGGTCTCGGCTGTCAACTAGCTGGAGCATCTAGAATTATCGGAGTCGATATTAACCCCGCTAAGTTTGAAACAGGTAAGAAGATACAATTCAATAAAATGTGATATATCCATTTAAAAAAAAATATATATAAAAGGAGGAAGTGTAAGGCAGATGAGTTTTTGGTTTTTTCCTTTCCATTAATTTATGGGGAGAAATCGAAAAGTCCAAAATAAATCAAAGTCACAAAACAAGCAGTGCTGCTTGCACTATAGTGACTGGTGTTCATATCAGGCTTCTGTATTCTGTCAGATAGAAAGTTTGTAACTGAAATCATTTTTTTAAAACATTTTTAGTTATCGATCTGTGTTAGTTATCGGCTGTTGTAATTTAAGGGTAAGTTCCGTAACCTAACCTTGGTGAATCGTTGGTTAGAAGCGGTATTTTTACGGTTCCTGAAAATATCGGTTTGAAATTGAACGCTCTGATTTCTTGTTGGTTTTGTCTTGTTTTAGTTTGTTGATATTTGGTTAAATATAAATTCCATTTTTGTGTCATTATTATTTATATTACTTGAATGCGGCGAAAAAATGAAGGCGAAATTGTGTTGGTATATTTGAGCTTCTGCTTCTAAACAGTGATGAAAGCTCTATTTCAGAACTATGGGATCAAACTTCTAGGGGTTGTTCAGTGCAACAGTAGAAACCATTTGAGTATAGGAACCCATGTCCGGAAATGTGTCACTACGGCCCTAAGACGCGTTTAAATTTAGAAAAAATATTAATTACCTAAATAGGATCTGATGCATTTATTTTTACCTTTTGTATATGATACCATCACAACAATTGTTCAAAATGTCTTCCTCCAACCTCAATACACCGCACATGATTTAAACGCCGCACATGATTTCGGCGGACTACACTAAAAATTTGATCCTCGTTTTGAATGATTTCAAATGCTGCTAATATTCGTTCAATTAAGTCTAGCTCCGATTCTACTGGAAGTTCGTAGACTAAAGACTTTACTTGTCCCCACAAGAAAAAATCGAGCGACGTTAAATCGGGTAACCTAGGAGGTCAAGAAACTGCTCCACCTCTGGCAATCCAACGGTGCCTAAACCGTTGAGCCAGATACTCGCGTACTTCTACAGCAAAGTGAGCCGGCGCTCCATCATGCTGAAACCACATTTGCTGTCTAACGTTTAGTGGAACATTTTAAAGGAGTTCTGGGAGAACTTCCTCCAAGAAACGCAGATAAATAGGTCCTGTTAACCGTTCCGGTAGAAGGTATGGCCCAATTAAATAATCATCAACAATGCCTGCCCATACGTTGACAGACCAACGATTCTGATGTTTTCTTGGAAAAATTGCATAAGGATTTTCTTCGTCCCAAACATGGCTATTCCTACTATTAAAAATACCGTCTCTTGTGAAAGAGGCTTCATCGGTCCACAAAACATATCGTAAAAAATTTGGTTGTGCAATGATGTGATCCAGAAGCCATCGACAAAATTGAACTCTAGGATGATAATCGGCTGCAGTCATACCCTGAACTTTCTGGAAGTGGTAAGGATGGAGTTGTTGCTCGTGTAGTGCCCGCCAGACAGAAGCGTTACTCGTATTCATATTCTTAGCGACGTCACGTGTGCTATTTAATGGTTCATCAGCAACTCGCTGAAGCACCTCTTCTTCATATTCGACCGTTCTTACGGTTCGAGCAACACCAGCATCATGCATCTTGGTCTTAAACATCCCTGTCTCAGCGAGCCGCCGATGAACCGCAATAAACTTTTTGTATCCAGGATGCTGTCGTTCGGGATAACGTTCATGATACCACCGCGATGCTGCTCGTGCATTGCATTTTGTTGCTCCGTATGCCAAATGCATATCCGCCAATTCTTGATTGGTAAAGTTTTCCATTAGCAATAAATGTTTAAAAATTGAAAGCTATAAAATTTTTAAACATGACATTGAAATTTGAGATTGATAAGCGTTGATTTTAAACAATTGTTGTTATGGTATCATGTACAAAAGCTAAAAAAAAATGCAGCAGATCCTATTTAGGTAATTAATGTTTTTTATAAATTTTAACGCGTCTTAGAGCCGTAGTGGCGTAGTGACGCATTTCCGGACATGGGTTTCTATACTCAAATGGATTCTTCTGTTGCACTGAATGATCAAATTTCATAAACAGGAAAAAAACCACGAAAAAATCAAACCAAAACTTCATAACATAACCTACGAACACAGGATTTCCGGATGTCGTAGGTTAAACTCAGAATATAAGTGCGTTTAATCCACGACCGTAGGAATAACCGAAGGTACCGAAAAAAATTATTGGTCGTTTCAGTTAATATTTGCAACCAATTTTTCAGGAACCGCGTTTCATAACCGAACCAAACTTCGCCAGTTTTTTTTAAAGTGATTGAATGAAATGTGCTTCTTTTTTCTTAAATATACGATTACGGAAAAATATAGACGTTAATTTATTTTGAATATTAGTAAAATTTTTACTGTGAATAATGACATACGACCTCCATTAAATAGTCTCTTCATAAGTTGTTGCCCTAAATATTTTAAGTAATGTTTTTTAATGGTAAAAAATACATAAATATTAAAAGAACTAAGTTTAACTTTGTTTAATGATGGGCCAACATTAACAACTTAAAAGTATTTAATAACCATACCACGATTTGTTGGAAACAACTATTACAGGCTTAAAAAAGTCTGACCGATAGCACTACTTTTAATAAAAGTAACTACTTTTACTACATAATTATAAAATCCCTAAGCGTGTTACAAAAATATTTGTTAACGCCATAAAACCTAACAAATTATCTCACCCCCAACAATTGAAATGTATTGTATCGGTTGCTAGTATGAAAGCAAGAATCCTAAATCCAAATGTCCCATAAATCAACCGTGCGATCAACTTTTCAAGTTAGCATTTGCACTTGCTAATTTGTAAAGACTAGACTAATAACAAACACTACAGACGTACTACAACTTTTATCATCCTAATTATTAAAATGTATAAAAACCTCCTAATTGCGATTTTTCTAGCTAAAAAATTCGGTTTTACCGAGTTTATCAACCCAAAAGACTACGAAAAGCCGACCCAAGATGTTCTGGTAGAGCTAACAGACGGCGGTCTCGATTTCACCTTTGAATGTGTAGGAAACGTGCACACCATGAGACAAGCACTGGAGGCGTGCCATAAGGGATGGGGTGTATCCACCATCGTGGGCGTGGCTGGTGCAGGACAAGAAATTAGTACCAGGCCCTTCCAGCTGGTGACTGGCAGAGTGTGGAAGGGAACTGCATTTGGAGGTAAAAATCAGTACACTTGAATGAAAAAGACAAAATTTACTAAAGAGATCATATAAAACAAAAAATAATAATAGTTAAAAGTGATTTCGCTTAACTAATACTTCCTGTCTCTAATATTTTTTGTTGATTAACAACAACAAACAAACAAACCAACGCTTGATTACGAGTGTTGGTTAAGGAACAAATGTAAGTGTATTTTTGTACTTAATGTTGTGATCAATCATGTTTTTTAAAACAAAATAACTATTCAGTACTCAAATTTTTGAAAAATTTGAGTACTGAATGAACGAATGAATGAATTTGATTGAAAAAAATATTGGCTTATTAACAATTTTCCTTTTAGTAAAATATACGATTTAACCTATATTATTTATTTTAAAAAAATCGTACTTAGGTTATTATTTTACAAAAATTATAACTAATAGATATGCAGAATCTTGAGAATTTGGATATGTATAATACTTGATTTACTTAAACCCGTTTAATTTTTTATTAATCAAAAGAAATGAAATAAAAAGTCTAATAAAAATTTAAGAAAATTAGAATAATGTTTTCAAATTCACCATCAGTACATTCCGTTAAGCAGTTTCAGTAGGCTGCTATTTCGTGTTCTTTTATATTCTTAAGGTCTGGCATCCATCCAATCCATTTTTTATCCATCCATTTTTTAGCAAATTGTAGGATATACTTTTAAAAGATTTGAAGAATCCATGTGTATCTGGGATATAAAAGCGCTTGTTAAACTTTTTGTTTATTGGGAAGTAAGTTTATTTCTTTTTAACCAAACTATTGCTTTAAATGTTAGTAATGGCCACGTATTTTCCAAATTAATTTCTGTGTTTCCAAATTAATTTTCTTGTGGTATATGTATTCTTCTTAACCTAAACGGTTTATCCCATTGCCCTTAAGTTCAGTCACTACTTCTTAATTGTAGCCATAATCAATTTTCATCATTCTGCAAGATAGAGGAAGTCAATTATGTGAAAGTATTGTTCATATTTAAAATACGTAATGTTTTTTTCTAAAAAAAAATTGTAATTATCTCAACGTTAAAAAGTTTAATAACGTAAAGGTATATATGTATAAACAAGTTTTCAGAATCTCAGATTGAAGTACAATTTAGTTCTAATCCATTTAGATTTTGATGAATAAATAGGTATGAGCTACTGAAAATCATCTTCACTCACCGTCATAATTTTTTTTATCGAAAACAGTACCAAAGAAAAGTTAAATCAAGGAAATATTAGTTATTTAATACAAGCAATTCGATAATATAATTTAGCAAAAATTGTTAACTTACCAGGGATGCAGGTAAGGATTGGCCTTCAGAAGATGCTCCAATGCATTTTTTTCTATGAGATTATTGTTTAAAAATTTTGCCGCCTTCATTTCCTGCTTTGTCTCTTTCCTTTTACAACATAAGATACCAATTAGATGTTTTTTAAAATGCCTTGTTATCCTAGATCTTTAGACCTTAGACGAATCTAAACTGTAACTTCTCCCATGAAAAATTCTTATGTAAATTCCACTTAAAAATCGTAAAAGAAATACTAATATATTTATACAGGGTATTTCAAAAGTCATGGTCCAAACTGAAAGGGAGGGTAGGGGAGGCTATTTGGAATCACAATAACCCCCTATGTTGTTATCCGATTTTTGATGGTTTAGAAGTTATAGCTGTTTTTCAGTTTTTTTCTATAATTTACTTCTGGCTTAAAAAATTATTTCTTTCTATGTCTGGGGCTTTATTTTTTAAATATATTTTTTTGTTTTTATTCCAACAAATGTCGAGTCTTTTTAATAAAAGTGTAGTGTAAATTTTTTTTTGTTTCGCTGCAGAAAATCTTGTTTAATTTGTTTTTGGATTCTGCAAAAATGAATTTTAACAATTTAACGTAGCACTACACAGTACACGAAGACCTACAGGAATTTAAACCAATGTTTAAAAACTTCCTACTATTTCTAGTCTTTCAATAAAAACATTTACCTTATAGTGTTTATTATTTGATAAATGTATGTTAAGAAAATTTTTAGAAAAATGAAACGTAAAAGAAATAAAATCATACCACATTTTTTGCTTGCATATCACAAATTTGGTACTATTTAAGTGCGCTTGACCTTCAAATTGGAATTCAGAATGCTATCAAGAGCCACAAACAAAAATGGTATTCTCACATGGACCATTTTAAATAGCCAAACCGACTATTGTTGGTATTTTCTGTATTGTTTTCTGTTTGTCTTTAGCTAACGTGTTAATCGATTTTTTTTCTGTTTTCTTACCTATTATACCATTAAAGTAATAATTAATCTGCATCGAGTTGCCGGATCGGTATACCCCACGGGAATATGCTGAAATGCATTACATTTATGGATTGTGCGGTGGGAACGCTCGCCTTGCTGCAAGAGAGTATCATGATCGTTATCCAGATCGTGAACGCTTTCCCAATCACAGAGTGTTCATACGAGTACATAACTCATATTTGCGGGGAGAAATACCTGGTGATGTACAACAAATAGGCAGACCGCGGTTGGATGATGAAGAGGTGCTTGCTTTGATAGAGGCGGACCCTTCTACAAGTATTCGTAGAATTTCTAGAGCTACTGGATTAGCTATAGCTACGATACATCGCATGTTGCGGAGGAACAACCAGCATCCATACCACGTGCAACGTGTTCAAGCCCTCTTACCCCGTGACTACGCGCCTAGAGTAGCATTTTGCAGAGAAATGCTTCGACGCTGTCTGCAAGACCCAGACTTTTTTTACTGCATTTTGTGGTCCGATGAGTCTTTATTTCAAAGACTTGGTATATTTAATATTCACAATTTTCACTATTGGGCTGTAGAAAATCCGAGAATAATAAGGCAAGATCGCTTCCAGTACCAATTTGGTGTAAATTTATGGGCAGGAATTCTCGGTGGTAGGCTGATTGGCCCTTTCGAGTTACCGGTCATATTAAATGGAGAGAGCTACCTAGATTTTTTAGAACACCAACTTTATGACCTTTTGGAAGATGTGCCTCTGGAATTACGGACAAGAATGTGGCTGCAACACGACGGAGCGCCAGCGCATAGTGCACGAATAGTCAGAGACTATCTAAATGGTGCTTACCCAGATCGTTAGATAGGCAGAGGAGGAGTGGTATCGTGGCCGCCGCGCTCACCTGACCTTAATCCTCTTGACTATTTTTTATGGGGATACTTTAAAGAACTTGTATACCAAACGGAAAATAATACTGAAAATCAGCTTCATCAAAAACTGCCAGATGCAGCAACAAGTTTACGAAACAATGCTCGAGCATTTAGAAACTTAAAAAGAAATTTTATAAGACGATGTCGTTTGTGTATAAGAGCCGGCGGCGGCCATTTTGAACATCTTTTTAAAATAAATGCCAATGAAATATTCGAAGTTTTATTTTAGCTTTTATTTCTTTTACGTTCCATTTTTCTAAAAATTTACTTAACTTATATTAAACAGATAAAGACCTTTAAGTTAAACGTTTCTATTGAAAGGCTATAAGTTGTAAGAATTTTTAAAACATTGGTTTAAATTCTTGCAGCGCCTTTCTGTACTGTGGTGCCTCATTAAAACGGTAAAATTTGTTTTTAAAGAAACTACAAAAAAATTAAACATATTATATTATTGGGAAACATTGAACTTTAATTTTACAGCATGAAATTGTGTCAAATTATTTTATATCGTCAGTGTATCGACTGCAATACATAAATATTTTGGAAACAATAAGATAAATAGTTACTTTTATTTTATTCAATTACGCCAATTCCAACTCCTGAGATTATAAAACGGCGTTTTTCTAATCTCAAGAGGCTCTGTTTACGGCTCTGTTCTAATATATAATTCTTTCTTTCACCGTTGATAAAACTGAATACCCTCCTAATGGAAGTTATATTTTAAAATAGAAGAGAAGAAGAAGACTTAGAAAGTTCCCAATAACCACCAAGTCTCATTAATTCTTTGAGGTGTCGCCTTATAAACCTATTTGGCTCATTGGAGCTACAAAATTTTAAGTAAATAAATCAAAATAACTCAGATTTAGTTGTGGGCTTGGGTGTAATTATCTCTATTAAATTCTACTTTTTCAATATTAAGAGTTTTGTTTTTACGCGTCTGGTGATACTCAAAAAAACCGCATTTCTTCATAACGAACCAGACGTTTAAAAAATTATTTTATTCTATTTTTCGTTTTAATTTCACGTTCAGTAAAGTTTAAAGGTTTTAAAAAATCGAATCTAAATGTTGACATTTACTTACTTCTTCCATTAATAGCCTTTTCTGTTTTCGTTCGCTCCTCTTCTCATAAATGGTAGTTAGATGAATCGTGATATAAAAAGTATGTAAACTCTATATAGCCAAACTACATCAGTAAAATGTAATATATGAAATTGGAAAAAAAAAATTTCAATGAATATCTTTTTAGTTTGAACTTACAAAAAAAACTCAGGCGATGTAGTTTAATTTCACAAAAATAACATGATTATTCTTGCAATTCATTGTTTTTTTCATCGGTTTCAATTTGCATATATTTAATCATAGTGATTAAATTTATATTTAAGTTGCTACATAAATATTTTTTTTCTTAAAAGGATGGAAAAGTATTGACAGTGTACCAAAACTAGTTGAGGATTATTTGTCTAAAAAAGTGAAACTAGATGAGTTTATCTCTCATACTTTGCCATGGGATAAAATTAATGAGGCCTTCCATCTTATGCACACTGGAGAGAGGTAAATTTAATTTAAATAAATTAATTTCTGTGTTAGCTACTTTAAAAACTAAGTTTCTTTAATAATATATATTTCTTTTTTAGTATCCGTACAGTACTGACTATTAACACTCAGTAATGGGACCAAAAGTTAAGCGAAGTTGTCCAAAGATTAACAACAATAAAGAAGTTAACTAAAAAAAGGTGCTGTATTAAAAAAAATACATAAAATCTAGAATACTGTAAGCTCAACCAAAAAAAAATATGGTTTAGACATCATTTTAGTAAAAACTAATATATTATTGTTCTGTTTTTTTTTAAAATACACATCTTATGCATTGAAACCGTTTTTTTTTCTTGTTTATAAATAAATGGTGCAACTTCAAACTATACTTTTACTTATAAGTAAGGAAAGTTTTCATCAAGTGAATAGACTCAACATTGTATAAGGGTAAAAAAAAGAAAACTTGAATTAAATCTTATTCATAAATAAATATAAAAGAAATTACAAAAAAATCTACTTTTTAGCTTTAATTTCCCTATAAACTACCACTTTCTGAACCAAAGCTTTCGTAAACAAGTTCTTCGCTATTAGGCAGGGATTTTAAAACTCAAGAAATGACGCGCCCTCTGAAACTTTCAAAGCATGCGACATTTGTGTTAATTTCCTACAATTTACTGCAAGCAGTTTGCTTTAAGTTGTCAACAATGTTAATCAGGCTGTTTGTCATCAGATTTGCAAAATAGTTGCTAAGTATTGTACATACTAATAATAAGTTTGTTTTTTTTTTCTTCAAAAATGGTAATAAAATCCATCGGATGTTTAATCTTCAATATCAACTAATGATAATATTTTATTTTGGGGCTGAATGCGCGCTTAGGCAGAAAAGCCATTGGTATATCCCCCTAGTGATAAGGATTTCAATATACATGATCAGAGATAGTCCGTCTTTTTTGCTTAGCAAGTATCCTTTTTTAAGCTCATTCAATTGTGGGCATTCAGGATGATGCAATTTGGGAAATATTTATTACGTGCCATAAAACACGACCGAAGAAAGAAAATTCCACAGACTACTAGTAAAACAGTAGTGTTTGATATTATAAAATAAATAACTTGATTTCATTGAAGACCTCAAGACAAAAAGTAGATTTTTTTCACAATTTGAGACAAAATATATCAAAATTGGCTATAATTCTAACAATACTAAATAATCAAGAAAATGCGAAGCTTTAAACATGTCAATCAAACGATCTTAAAACAAAACTTCATTGCTAGGGAAAAAATTGATAAAAAAAACTTCTTCAGTATTTGTAGGTACCGAAGCGGAAAAACCATTTACCTTAATGGCTCTTGGGTTGTGGTAAGCTTTGTTCAACACTTAGTTACCCATGGGGTTAGTTTGTTGGTACTGTAACTGATCACTGAAAAGTGATTGGTTGTTATCTGGTAAGCTCCGAAACCTGCACTCATTTTCAGATATACAGGTTGGAGAAGTGATTACGCATTTTCCAAAATAATGACAATACCGCTTCTCGTCGATGAGCGGCAGCTTTCGGTCATCTGGTATTTTCTGTTTTTATTTCACACAGAATAACATTAATATTATTGGCATGCCTCATTTTGCTGTGTAACAACTAAACTTATTGTGGCTGCTTATACTCCGAAAAAGTTCGAATTATTAAATGGTTTTATAGAAACAATTCGACAGTGCAATGTAGGGATTTGCTTTCGATTACATTTGAAAAGAGACCGATTTCTTGCAAAAAAAAAGAGACAGAGAGCCTTTTATTAGTGTCTTTTTTTTCGTATCTTTCAGATTGTTATAACACCACGCTAAATAAGTATATTTTCAACAAGACGGCTGTCTTGCTAATAATGCGGTTATGATAAAAGAGTTTTTAACAAATACTTTTCCTAATCGTATTATTAAATGGCCTCCTAGATCTCCAGGTTTGTAAATGACTTATTTTTGGGGTTGTCTCAAGGAGACCATTTACAAACACGAATTTAAAGGAGTTGTGAGAGAAAATTGTCGAATGTGCCAATTCCATTTCACCAGAAACCCTTTTGGAAGCACGAAGTGGCGTTTATGATAGGTTAACTTATTGTTTAGCCAAAGAAGGAAGGATCTGTTTGAACTTTTTCATTAAAGAATCAATTTTTGTTAAGTTTATTTTTAATAGTATGAATTTCGTTTTCTGTAGTGCAATTTATCTACTTTTATTAGTTATAGGGTTGTGGTATCGATCCTTTAAAGGAAATATCGCATCGGCAGACATAAGAAAGTAAATAAACGTTTTTCGAAACGATGACGCCGACGTTTATCGCCGATCGGCGGCAACAGCTCTATTCTTTGTTTTCAATAAAATTTATTAGGTAGGTTTATCAAGTCGATATATGAAACGATTTCATTGCCTTCCGACCATTCGAATTTTGACATTATTTTTATTTAGTTTATAGTTTACTGATTCTGTAATTAATCTCTAATTAATAGCAGTATAAATGACCCTAGGAATTTTTTTTCAAAAAAGGGTGTGTATTTAGTTGTATGTAAAACATGCCCGAAAGAGAATAAAACATCTGGCAATACTACAAACATGGCTAAAGATTTAAAATTACACAAGCATCCTAAAAATGGCGGTGACAGCAATATCGATAGAACCCCAAAGGTAGTTCGTCAAAAACAACAATAAGGTAAGTTTGTTATGGTTTTTATTTAATAAATGAGACACCGGTGCATGTCTAAATTCAACTGTCTTTATTCTCTAGGCTTATAAGATATTTACAGCTAAGTAGAAATTAGATGTATAGGCGCGGCACCTGAACTGAGATGCGCATATAATGACATCCCCTTTCTTTACAATAAGAATAAAAATTAATATTGATTCTCTGTCAAAAATTTAATAAAATAACTATTGTCCACATTTTGAATATATTACACTTGAAATTCCTATATCTAATACCACTACTATACAAACAAACTTTGAAATATGTTCCATCTCGAGGATAAGAATCTCTCGTGAAAATATGTCCCCACATTTTTAAAAATACCTACTTATGTATATACAATGTATGTAGGTACATAGTATTTACATATTATTTTCAGCAATTTCATTACTTTTTACCAAACTAATTTATGGTGGACCTATTTTCTTGATATAATATTTTTATATTGAAAATGTAACAGAAATAACATGTTCAAGATTAATTATGTTATATAAAAATTTATTCAGGTCTAAATCGAACAACAGATTTGCAAATTCGTCCATCTCTTGTTCAATATCAGTTTTCTTTAGACATTTATTTGTAGCTTTGAAAAAATCAAATTTTTTGTCAATAAAAACCTATGGTTGATGTGGGATTGTTGATTTATTACGTTACTCCTGGGTTTTTCGTCATCTTCTTTAATTACAACACCCGGTAAAGAAAAATATCCATTCTTTTTAATTAATACCTTTTTTATTATTTTTTAATGGAGATAATTTTTTGGATTTTTTATCGAAATAATTTTTTTGTAATTTTTGTTTATTTTTTAAACGTTTAATGTGTGAACTTGTTGAATTTAGTTTAGGCTTAAGCATTTTCTCTGATATTGGAAATATGTTTCTTAAATTTTTATTAAGTAAGAGTTGAGCTGGACTTGGCTTATTATTATCAACTGGTGTATTGCGTAATTCTAATAAAGCAAGGTATGGGTCGGTGTTCTCGTACTTGCTTTTTTTGAAAATGGACTTTACTGTTTGTACCGCTCTTTCTACTTGCCCGTTTGATTGTGGATAGTAAGGGCTACTAGTTATATGTTCAAAATTCCAATCTCTAGCAAAATTTTTAAATGAAAGTGAGGAAAATTGTGGTCTACCAAAAAGTGAAAAAACATGTTTCATTTCTAAAATTATCCTTTCAGATGAGGTTGCTTTTTTCAAGGGCACAACTTCAATGTATTTTGAAAAATAATCTGTTATTATTAGGTAATTTTGTTCATACAGTTCAAACAAATCTATACCAATTTTTTGCCATGCTCTTACAGGAACGTTATGAGAAATTAAAGGTTCTTTGTGATAATCTTTTGAGTAAATTATACATGAGCGGCAATTTAAAATTAAATTATCAATGTCTCTTGACATTAGGGGCCAATAAAATAGAGATCTTGCTCTAGCTTTTTTTTTCTTTTCCTAAACGACTTTTATGTAGATTAGTTGGAATTGAGGGTTGCATTGATTTAGGAATTATTATTTTTTTATTTTTATACAATAAGTCATTGCAAAATGTTATCTCAAATCTATTTGAATAAAATGGTTTTAAGTCTGGATTTATTTTAGATGAATTATTTGGCCAACCCTTTTTAATGTAGCTTATGAGTTGCGTAAGTATTGGGTCTTGGAATTTGGATTTCACTTCTTAAATCTTGGATTCTTTTATCTACAATTGGAAGGCTAGATTCTATTAATAATACTTGTGCCCCAATATTTTGATCAAGTTTATCTGTATTTTCAGTGTTTTGATTAGTTTTTAAGTTAAAGTCGTATCCCCTGAAGAGTGCATCTGCTATGGGCAAATGTGTACCTGGCTTATAAATTAAATTTATGTTATAATGTTGAATTTGTAATAACATACGCTGTAATCTCATGGTACATGAGTTTAAGGGTTTGTTAATTATTAAAATTAAGGGTTTACGGTCCGTTTTAACCGTAATTTTTCTACCATAAATGGACTGATGAAATATTAAATGCGAGAATGTAATAGCGTACATCTCTTTTTCTATTTGTGGCCAATTTTTCTGTGTATCTGTTAGAGCTTTCGATATATAGTATACCGGTAAGTTATTCTGGAGCAAAACTGCTCCTATGGCTACTGAGGAAGAATCTACTGACAATGTTATTTTTTTATTTGGAAAATATTGTAAAATTGTTTTTTTTTAATATATTTTTTAACTTCTTTTTTTAATAAGGAACGTAAATGTTCTGTTTATACAGACATGTTAGGTATAAATTTTGATACATAAGTTACAATGCCCAAAAATCTTTCTATGTCTTTTTTATTTTCTGGCCTTTTAAAGTACTTAATTGCCGCTATTTTTTCTGAATCAGGCTCTATACCTTTTTCACAAAAAACATGACCCATAAATTTAATTTTTCCTACCCCAAACTCACATTTTTCTTTATTACGTTTTAAATTTATAGATTTTGCCCTTTCTAATACTTTACATAATCTTAGGTTATGTTCCTCTTTATCATTTCCCCAGATTAAAAAATTATCGATATATGAAACTACTCCTTCTATGTCGTTAAATTTACTTTTGATGATTTTTTGCAAAACTAAGGCTGGTGTTATTCCATAAGGCATTCTTAGAAATCTATATTTTACTCCAAATGGTGTATTAAAAGTACATTTTAATGAGCTTTCGTAATCCAATTTTATCTGCCAAAAGGCTTGACGAGCATCAAGTTTAGAAAAGTATTTAGCATTATTCAATTTTGTAGTTATCTCGTCAAGAGTGGGTAAAGGAAAAAACTCTCTAATTATTGTTTATTTAGATGTTGTGGGTCCATACAGATTCTCAAGTCACCATTGGGTTTATGTACTATAACTAGGCTATTAACCCATTCAGTAGGTTCACATTTTTTTGCTCTAAATCATTAAGTAATATTCTTAATTTTTTTTTATAGTGCAAAGTAGAAATTAGATGTATAGTCGCTGCATCTGAACTGAGATGCGCATATCATGACAAGTTTGCCCGATATAAAAGATGAATTTTTAGCAGAGAGGTTGGAATTGGCAGAACCACTGAACTTTAGTCATAATGTTTAGTCAAAATCGATGTTAAGAAATAGAATACAATCGCGTATAATTTTTATAAACTTTCTTCAATTTCTATTTAATGTCTGAATTTAACTTATCATCTATATATAGGCCTATAGTGCATGTGGGTGAGGGTATCATTATCAAGTATCGATTCTTAAACCTAACGATACTTTATAGCTATATATCGAAGAGAATCGATACTACGATCTCTAATCAGTTATTTAATTTTGATTACAAAATTTTGTTTCAATTTTTCTTTTAGATACTTTAGCCTCGAAAGTTTTAAAAGTTTAGTTTCGAAAATCGTAATAATATCAATTAGGTATTATATTTTAGGTAGCTTATTTCTGTTATTTATCTCTATTTCTATTATCTAATTTGATTTTAAAAAAATTATGTTTACAAAAGCAAATCTAAAACTATTTAAGATCAATACCTCAGAGGTAGTTTTATAAAGAATGTATTATACACCAATTCCCAATTAATATAGTTAAAGATTTATTGATCACGGATTCTTTAAAGTAATTCAGATTGAAGTTCTTATTTTTTGTAAATTTGGTCTTAATTATTTTAGCTCAACTGAAGTATTTAAAAATAGTTAAAAAAATATTCACTGCATTTAAGGATTCACTCATTGTATTAGTTCTTAATTCAGTCATTGTTATACTTGAATATTTGACAACTTTCTTTCATTGTGTATATGTTTTAACTAGGCACCTTAATCAAGATCTCCTAGACCTAGAGAATTTATTTTCTGTAATAAGAATGAGATATCCAAAAATTCTTACAATTAGATGACAGTCAGATCAGTAAATGTTTAATTTCAAATATTGCAGCCAATTCAAATGTAACTTATTGTTTTTCCGGAATTGCATCTACAAGCAATATAAGTAGTTTCACTTCTTCTAAAAATATAGAATAATTCAAATTTGATCAAAATAATATCAAGTTTATATAATCAAAGTTTATATAAAAAAAGATTATATAAAGTTTAAATAATTCAAATAACTAAAAACCTTATTAGTATATCTTACGAAAAATCTGATTATTTACTTACCTCACCAAAAATTATTCATTTCATCTACAAGAACTAAACCGAGGTCTTACAAAAATTGTTTCTCAATTTTCTATGAGATCCATTTTCTAGTTTTCTTTCTTTTAAGTAAATAAATTTTTTTTCAAATAAAAGAAATGACGCGCCCTTAACTCTAACTAAAAATGTTCTAAATCTTGTTGCCAATCACTATAAGTTAGATAGGTCAAAAATAATGATAAGCAGAATAACTTTTACTATATTAAAACAAAACTATCGGATAAATACATTGAATAAATCTCCAAACTCAAATATTAATTTATTATTTGAGGACTTACAGGCGTTTTTTGATGATAAATTACAAAATAATATAGAAGAAATCTTTTTAGGGATATTAATGATAACTCACCCTTTTATTATTTTACCCTTACAACACATAGTTAATGCAATATTTAAAACGGGAAAGGTACCAGAACACTTTAAAGTCTCCTTAATAACTCCAATTCATAAGGCCGAGTCACGAAATAAAATTCAAAATTATTGACCAATTAGTCTAGTTAATAATCTAGCCAAAATATTTGAAAAATCACTAAAGGATAGACTGATATATTTTTACCTATATAAATTCATTACTTGAACTAATTTTAACTTCTTGTAGTATTTGCAGTTTATAGGGATATAACTTATAAAATTTAAGTACCTTTCTGATTGATTCAAGCCAGTATATTTGAAAATATTATATATATTATATATTTGATTCCTTTTGAACATTTAATTAAATAATAATGAAAAATGTCAAAAATGTGGTTTCCTTGATAAACAGAGAAGAATTATCTAAAATGCGACTTTCTATAGTATCATTGGAAAGCATTTTTCAAGAGCTTTAAGATGATGTATCATTTTACCATGTATCTTACTATTGGTGTATCTCAGCCTGTCCAAAGGGGTCACCCTGTGTACACTTTCCATTATAATGGTTGGTTTTTCTTATGGGCGCCGTATTGGAATTTAAGAATTTTAAACGGTTCTTTTAATTACTTTTTTGACAGCGTATCACACTTGCATTTCCAACACATAATTTTGGTAATATATAGCTCCGTGAGCGAAAGAGACATAAGTATATATTATAAGGGTAACCCTAAATCCTCATTCGAAATACATAGCCCTTTTAATTACCTTTTCAATGAGGTAGAAAAGGTAATTAAAAGGGCTATTCAAAACTGCAAATGGTCAAGATAGCGCTACCAAGGAAAAAAAAAGTTGATGGCTCTCTCAAGACAACGTCGTATTTTAAATTTAAAGGTGTCATCGTATAGGCAAGAAAAAGTGGTCACAATCATGTATTCATTTAATAAATAATTTTGTTATATATTTTCAAATACCGCCACAAAAAATTTAAAATAAATTTGCTAAATTTTAGTTTTTAAAGTATTTGCTACTACTACTGTACTACACCGTTTTGTTATTTTCTTTTTTTAAACGTTTTAGTACTTTTATCACAGATCTAAATAGCTACGCAAGTTACTACTACGCTTACGTAGCTATTTAGATCTGTGCTTTTATGCAAAAAGGATATTTTAATACCGCTTTTTGAAGTTAAAAATTAAATATATAGAAAGTTTCCTTATAATTTCCTCCCCTTTTTTCACCTTGCCTTTTTCTGGCCAACATTAAAAATATGGTAGGGGAACTAGGGGCAAGACGGGATCATGGGGTAAGATAGGGTACCCCGATTGCATCAAAACCTAAAAGTGTGTGAACACCTTTATTGCCTAGAGTCACATGTCCGGACAATACCCGCGCTCAGTGCATCCGAGACATTCGTTCGGTGCGCGTCTGCTCGAGTTACAGCCAATTTACCGTTTTGATCTTCGTTGATCTTATTTTATGGCATATTATATCGCTTGCCATAAAGTGTGCAGGAAATTAAAAAGAAACTTATTATTCCTACTGCAGTGTACCTGTATACAAGAATCTTTTCACAAAAAAAATTGTTGGTTATATTCGCCTATAAAAGGTAAGAAAATACCGTTTGAAAAACACGTGCTTTGGGGCAAGATGCCAAGATGGGATACCCTATTTGAGGCAAAATGGGGTATCCAAGTACCCAATTTTGCCCCAATATATTTTTTCATGAAAAATTCAACGGAAAAATTGATTAGTTAAATATTGGTCAATTAAAATATTATTTTATTTGCAGCAGAATGGTTCGCAGTTATAAAAAGAAAACAACGAGAGAAGAGTGGTCCAAGGAAAGCATGAAACAAGCGATTTAAAAAGTTTTGACCAAAGAAATGGGTTATCGTAAAGCTGCGTCGCAATACTCTGTGCTACAAACAACGTTGGAGAGACATGTCAACGCTATTAAAACCAAAGAAGAATGTGAACCAGTGAAATGAAATTGGATCTACCTTTAGGGCCAATTACAACTATTTTCACTGAAAATAGTTGTAATTGGCCCGCAATAGTTGTAATTGGCTGAAGCAAGATTATTTGGGCTTAGCATAATGGAACTGAGAAGTTTAGCATACCAACTGGCCGTCAAAAATGGCAAGAAACATAGATTTAATGAAACAGCCAAACTCGCCGGTGTTGACTGGGTTCAAGGACTTTTAAAACGTCACAGTGATTTATCTATAAGAAAGCCTGAGGCAACCTCAGCTGCTAGGGCTATGGGCTTTAATAAAATTTCCGCCACAAAATTTTATAAGCTTTTGGGTGATGTTTTAGATAACTATAAACTAGGACCAGATAGGATTTATAACTGTGATGAAACGGGAGTCTCTTCGGTTTCAAAAACAAAGTCAAAGATAATTTCACGCAAGGGTAGTAGGCAAGTTGGGTTGCTATCCTCAGCTGAACGAGGACAAACAGTTACGGTCGAGATTTGTGTTAGCACAGCAGGGAATTATATGCCCCCGATGCTAATCTTTACTCGGAAACGGATGAAAGCCGAATTAATGAATAACTCGGCACCAGGAACAACTTTTCATTGCAATGCCAGTGGATGGCAGTGGCGAAGCGTACGAGTAGACAAGGTAGACACTGTCTACCCAAAATTATCCAGTTATTTGTCATTAATTTATCACGTAATTATTTCATGTAATTGTTGAATTAAAATTAAAAAAAAATTAACACAGAACGTAGTCGCTATCCTTACTATTATTAAATAGTATCTAAACATGATTAATCCGAAGGCGCGCCCTGCCTGCCGCACCGATTAAGATAAAAATACAAAGCTGATACCCAATTAATGTATACGAGCCCCAGGAAGACACATTGATATTTGTCTTCCGAAATTCGGAGCATCTAATCGAACCAAATACGCATCATGCAGGCGACAGAGGTCCGGCCGCATCAGTTAGCTAGCTAGTTAAATCTGTGCTATTACGTATGCAAAATTTACTCGCGGGAAAGACATTCGAGCTTTTGTCTATCGAAGTCGACCAGCTATTTTATTATGCTGTTGAGGGTTATTGTTTATGGACACGCTTGATCTGGTCGGCCGCAATACATCTTCAGTTTGTTTTCTGCATTTCTGCATTTGGTATTTGGTGCGGGCGCGTGCGATAGTAATTTAATAATTAGTATTTTAATTTTTGGGTGTATAGAAAAAGTTTTTTTAGTGGAAATTTTAGTGGTTATTTATGAAGGACTGTTCGATATTGGCAATTATATTTTAGTTGTGTTTTTTTTGTAAGTAGTATTTATTTTAATCTATCTAACTTTTTATGCTAGTGGTAATTATTTTTTTCTTTTTTATATCACTACATAATTTTTCTCTTTATGTTAATATTTCATGCGCTTTCATTCTCTATTTCATTAAAGTGAACAATATTGAATACAAATTTTTTTCTAATTAACGATTTTTATTGTTTGTCTACCCGAAAAAAAAGTTCACGCTTCGCCACTGGTGGATGGATGACAACAGACATATTTGTCTCATGGTTCAAAGCTTTCGTCCAATTCAGTGGAGTAACTAAAGACAACCTGGTGCTACTTTTACTCGACAGCCACTCTACGCACACAAAGAACATCGAACTTATAGACGTTGCTATAGAAAACGGTGTGATTATAATCTGCTTCCCACCTCACTGCACTCATCGGCTTCCGATGGATGTTTCTTTTATGAAGCCTTTGAGTGTATAATATGACCAAGCTGCAACAGCATGGCTTAGATCTAATCCAGGTAGAGTTATTAGCATGTTCCAAATTAGCGAAATTTTTCATACAAGCAAGAAAAGCTTTCATACAAGCTGCCAGTGTCTATAGCGATTAACGGATTTCGGAAATGCGGCATATGGCCATTCAACTCTGAGAACTTTACAGATGCCGATTTTCTTGCTGCAGAAACAACAAACATAAGCCTTACGGATGATGAGCTAGTTCCTCAATCACAAGCAAATGCAAATAAAGATGGTCTTCCCTCTATCATCCATGAAAAAAATCAGCCAAACTTAACTAAGAATGTAATTTCGGTTGCTATTCCTAGTAATCACTCAACCATAGGTTCTAGTGATGATATTCAGCCATCTACCAGCTATCAGGCCCATACAGATCATCATCTCACATCTCCCGGCTACCAAAGCTCAGATGATGAAGATAATTGCCCTTTGAGTAAGCTTGCCACATTATCTCATAGTCCGTTACATAAAACCCCAGAGGCAAGTGGGTCGCCACCTAAAAGAGTTTGCTCGAATTTTGCAGAAAATGTTTGCCGGGACTTAAGTACCAGCTTTGAAAACTGTACTCCAACTCAGATAATGCCTATTCCTACTGTAGAAATAAAAGCCAGAAAAAATAATTGCCGTCGAGGCAAGACGGTCATACTTACGTCAACGCCGTATAAAAGAGAGCTTGAAGATCTAAAAACTTCTAGTTCTGAAGAAAAAAAAAACAAAAAGTGGTTAAAAAGAAAACACAGGTCAAAAATAAACTAAAGGAACGAATGGTGCTTCAGAGAATACAGCCGAAGACGACACCGAATGTTTATACTGTGGTGATAGGTATGTGGGGTCCACTGAAGGATGGATAGCTTGTCAAAAGTGGTCCCACAATTCTTGCGCCGGAGTAAAAGAAGATGACTGTTTAGATATCTGCCATATATGTCATGTTTGTAAATAAACTCGTTACCCCCATCTTACCCCGAGGGCTGTCCCATCTTGCCCCGTGCCCGGGGTAAAATGGGATTTTTCCTTTGTAAAGAATATTGTGTTTTTTTTTGTTTTTTTGGTATAAGATAAATTGTTTTTACACCAAGACAGTTATGGATGTTAATGAAAGAGATTTTAGAAAAAATGTTATATTTTATTGTAATGTTACATTTTTATTAAATGTACAATGAAAAAAAAAACAAAAAATGGAAATTAGGTAAAAAAATTAAATAAAAATGACGTAATTCACCGTTTTTTAAAAAAGTACATAGTTTTTGAAGCTATGATACATAAGGGGTGGTTTCAACCCCTTCCCGATGGAATTTCAAAAAATCCCTTCTTAGTGGACGCCTAGATCATAGGAATGTTGTCCCCAAATTTCATATTTGTAGGTTTTACCGTTTGGGCTGTACGTTGATTATCAGTCAGGACAAGTCTTTTTATATATAAGATTACATGCAATTTAGTAAGATACATATTATTTATTATTATAAATTATATTTTTCAATAGGCCGAATGAGTAGAGCAATGATAAATAATGTATAAAAAATTTTATACATAAATAAATAAATTACATCTAAAAAAAAAAAAGACTATAGTATACCTAAATTTAATTTTCTTATGAACTACTGAGCACTTTCTGAGCCAAAGCTTTACACAGCTGTTTATCACCAATCAAAATTATCCTCGCAACAAATTCTTTATCATTAGCCAGCGATCTTAAAACTTCTGGAGGAATGGCGTTTATTAACGACATGCCCTCCGTAACTTTTAAAGGATCGGGCACGTGCTTTAATACCCTACAAAGGCTATTTATTGCAAGCAGTTTATCTGAACTTGATTCTGGACCCTAAAAAGTTTTTTGTTTAACAAAGGATAGAACAAACTTATTGATGGATAAGCTTATTATTTCTTACCGAAAAAATGAACTCTCCATAGTTTTGCAAACAAAACTTTAAAGCCAGCAGAAGTTTTTCACGGTTTTCTGGATTATTTTGAGTTTGGTTATCAGCAAATTCGCATAATAGGACTATTATATCTGTAATGAGGCTTATGGTGTTGGATTGTCCACAATTAACTACGATTTCTGCTAATAGGACTCTCCATTCCGAGGAAACACCTCGGTGCAAAATCTTCATTAAATTTGTAAAGTGTTCATTAACCTCACCCTGCTTATAAGCTGACAAATCAAAGTCCGGCAGCACTTCGTCTAATAATTTTGTTTCATCATCAGAAACAAGTGTGATATAGTATTTTGACCATGCATCTTGCAGGTTTGAACCTAAAATATAGTTTTAAGATATATGGCGACTCTAGTGTTATTATTTAGTACCCATTTCTGGAAAACTTTCCTTTATGCCAACGATTTTCTGGAAATAGTTCTGACATTTATTTATCATGTACTGGGAACATAATTCGGTTATTTCATATTTCAGGCAATCAAATTCTAAGAAAATTGTTCTATGTTCTACTGCATAATTAAGTACAAGCTCGTATAACTCTATCTCCTTAGGAAGTTCTTTGCAACTGAGATGTTTAAAATGCTAAAATAATTTTCTCAGGTAAATTTATCCAAGAGAATTCGACAAATAAAATTTTTATATGGCTCTTATTCAGAGGGGTGAAGAGTGCAACCTCTACTATATGGTTTTTTGTCTATAAAATTGCACATACAACACGTGGACACAGTATCGGAAATCGAACCCCTAACAAACTATATATGTTCATTTTTTTTAAAGAACAAATCTTTACAAAATGATTGTAAATTTAATTCTTCGGTTTTAACATTATTTTTAAGGGCTAAGATTGAATAGCTATAAATATTAATTAATTTTTTTTTTAATTAATAAGCCAAAATTTCAGAGGACAGAGGAATTGTCAGGTTTAATAAATAATCCTGGCGATCAGTCTATTTTGGCTAAACAATCTTAAAAAAATTTAAAGCTGTTGGGTGAAGGTTGCTATTTAAGTTTTTGGGTGAAATTTAAATAAAATTTGGAAAAGCTTTTAATATACAAAAAATATTTTGCCAAGAACCAGAATAAGATCAAAAATCTTGAATAAAAGTGGCGTTTATAAAATTAACTGTGGTTAACGAAACTCGGAAGTTTATGTGGATAAAATAGGGCGAAGTTTTATATTAACAATTAGAGAACATCTGAACGCCCAACCAAATACGGATTTGTTCAAAGTGAGAACAAATCTGCATTTGGTTGTCATTTGAAACAGATTAAACGGAGTTTTGAGACAAGCACCTACCAATTTTAAATTGTTGCATGACACCTGCCATAGTAATAAATTGGTGTGCTGAAAAATTTGTAAATTGCAAACCTTATAATTAACCATGTTTCGCTAAGCAAACCTAATGGGAGAAATTTGTTGAAGATGCACATGTCATGTCAGAAGTTTTGTGATAAGTTCTTCCTTATGACATTCCCTTTTTTTATATGTTTTGCTTATTTTGATTCGTTCTTTTAACATAATTTTAATAATACATATATATTAAGTGGAACCTAAGTTTTACATTTTTATTTCTGATCACTTTATTTAAGTATGTGTGTATTTATACCACATTTTTGTTAATCTAATCTATCTAATCCGTTTAATATTTGTATGGAACTCCTTAGTGATACTACCTACAAAATTATATTGTCATTATTTTTAAGATTTTCGCTGACAGAAAAAAAATAAAACAAAAAAAAAAGCAGAAAATTTGCTTTGATGTTTTTTAAAGCTTCGAAAGATCTAAATGGTTTTAAAGATCTATTTCTTTTAACGATTTTTTCGCTACAGAACATAAAATGGTAAAAACTAGAAATTACCTACAAGTAAAAAACATTCGTGAAAACCAGATTGAAAAACATTTGTAAAGAGATGATAATGAAATTGTGGTGTATGTATCTTACGATTTTAATCTGGCGAGTTAGTGACATCGGATAAAAAAAGGAGTTTTCGTACTTAGCGAACAATAGATTTCAGAACATAATAGTAAACCTTCTGTTAAAACAGAAGAAATAGCAACACTGAGCGGAGATTAAGTTGACAATAAGTGGAGATTCAGTCTTTTTATAAACTACTCATAATAAATTCATCCTGGAGCAGAACTTGATAAAAATTATTAACAACAAAAAAAATTAAGCTTACCACCAAAATCTGCACACAATATTTTACTTCCTCCAAACGACCTTCTCTTCTAAACTTCTCCATATAAGGTAGCAAAATTTGAAAAGCCAAAAATTGCCAATCATGATACTCTGTGTTTATCATTGTTTCAAACAGTTGCAAGTAGTTCTTCAAACTTCCACTAAAAATTTTATTTTCACTCAAGGTTTCTTTCAGTGGAGCTACTGCCGTTTCTAAAGTAGAAATACTTTTCAGCATTTGAAAAATATAGTCTCCTTTGGTACTGTTTTTGAAAGATTGAAGAAAAAAATGCTTAAAAAACGCTTTTGGATTTTGCAAAATTAGGAGCAGCAAGTTTCTATTATCTTCTTCATTAACAGTGCCATGTATTTTGTTGAAAAATATCGTAAGCTGATCTGATATATTCTCGCACCAATGTTGGTCACTTTTGTGAATGTATATTAGTATATATTTCATAAGCTCACTCACTGTAAGATTTTTAGTGCATTTAATTATAAGATCTTTATGATTTCGTTCTTTTGGGGTGGAAATAAGGATCATTTTTTGAACTACAGTTTTATCACAAAGTTGCCACCATCTAAAACAAAACAAGAGTATTTAAATTAAATATAAAAATATCATATATACCTTTCAATGCAGCTAAGAACATCAGGGTCATCAAAAATATTTCCATCTACTAAAGATCTAAACCACAACTTTTGATGTTCATTATGCCTATCTACCATTGCTATCTTAGTTTTATTATCTGCATCCATAATCCTCTCTGCTATAGTCCGAGGTTTCCTTGCGAAGCTCCCTAACATTGTAATCATTGTGTTTGCTTTTTCATTATCTTTGTATTTGTTGACAACATTATAAGCTTTCTCAGCTATTATCATTTGCAGCATTTCATCTTCAAAATCAATCTATAAATGACTTATTTTCAAACAACTGAAACTAATTGAATATATGTATAATAGTACCTCTGCCCAAGATATAAATATATCCAAAGTTATAAACTTTATAATGCTACACGATAAATCTATCACAGAAGTAGTAAAACCTTTAAAAACTGCATTATTTGGGTAAAGAACTAACAATAAGTCTAAAAAATTCATCATTGTAAATCCCACATTTCTATATATTTTTGCATTTTTTCTTTTGTTCTGAAGGTCATCTTCACACTGGCTTAAGACGTTTTGAAGTATTATTTTTAATAACTTAATAATGTCTTCTATTTCCTGTTCATTCTGTAAATAAAAGGATGTAAAAAATTTTAATAGTCTTGAATGATTAAGTCAATAATTATAATAATAAAAAACTTCTCTTCATTCTGTAAATAAAAGGATGTAAAAAATTTTAATAGTCTTGAATGATTAAGTCAATAATTATAATAATAAAAAACTTAGGTGGTATTAAGTTGGCTTGATTCAAAGTAAAAAAAGTATTAATTCTTTATTCTAAAGAAAGAAATATCAACACATATGTAGAGTATATTATCCTTTATTCCTTTCATACCCAAGTCATCATGACTGTACCGTAAAAAGAGGAAATATTCGCCCATTTTTTTTCTATTATTTGGCTTATAATAAAATACTTGTTAAACTCTATGTTATGTAATTTTTATTTATGCATCATAATGGATGTTCCCATAGATTTTGTACTTCAGTCCGCATGTATAATAAATTGTATATAAAAAAAAAAATTTTTTTTTTTCAAGTGGGCCAAAGTTACCTTGAAATGGGGAAACTTTGTCCCGTGCATGTTAATTAGGTCTTGGGTTAATTCTACACTGAAACGTAGAGGGTTAAATTGATTTTAGGTAAATAAAAGCTTAAGAAAAAATACTGGCGGTTTTTCAAACAGATAATAAATAGAAAAAATGCAAAATTTACAACAAAAAAATTATTTTAATGAAATTTATTGCAAATAATCAACACCTTTGTTATAATAAGGGACAAAATATCAAAAACACTTTATCCTAATGCTTTGCAAAAGTATCCTACATCTATACTAAAAATTACACTTATTTGTCAACAAAATTGTCAATTTCTGAAACTTTGTACTGATTTCCCTTAGATGCCATTTTTGGCTCGTTAATTTTCATAATGACGTCTTCCCAACTGTACAAAAATTCGTCCTTTTTTTCTGGCCACCTCCAGAATTTAATTCCTTTTTCCATACAATCTACTCTAGGTCCTTCTTCTGAAATCTTGATAATTTTTCCAGGATATTGGTTGGCATTAAACGTTACCAACACAAAATCGCCTATGTTTAAATTAGCACGACTTGGTTTCTCAATACCAGGATTTTGAACAATCTCATTATTCTCGTCTTCAATCAAATCAGAAAATGAATCGCTTAGATTATCAGATTCTAAATCATTTTCATTTAAAGAGCTCTGAGAAGAGCTTGAAGACAAATTTCGTCTTGGCTTAGCGGATTTTTGTTTTGAAGATTTAGGCTTGGTATCTGGGCTTATTAGGTCACTCGAACTTATGTTTTTCCCAGCAGGAATCTGCAATTTTATTCTTCTCTGCTTGGTCCTATTTTAAGTTCCCAAATATTCTGCACGTTTTGCCTCTATCTGTTTCAAAAAAGCTGAACACATCATGTCTTTATTCACTTCAGTCAAGTTTTTTAATAGGCGATTGAGTATCCCACATTTTTTAAAACCAGAAATTAGATTCTGGGTTTTATCTATTTCTAGATTTTGAATTAGTTCTTTTAGTAAGGGTGGAAACAAATCCTTGGGAATACTTGAAAATCTGGAACCAGATTTTGACTCTTTCCACTTGGTTAAAATATTTCGCCAAGCTCTTTTTAGTGGGGTAAAAAATGCGACATCCAATGGTTGGGTGAGGTGAGTTGTGTTTGGCGGCAAACATACGAAATGTAGGTCCGTCAAACCACCCACTCTTGGAGCGGTTGTAGCGACTTCTTGGGGGGCCAATTTCTGTCCAAGTAGTCCAGAGATGCTCGGCCTTGTATACAACATAAGGAGCAAGGCATTTTTCTTCTGCATTGCCATAAAACATAACAGAAGTGGCATTTTTGCTAAAATTGCATATTTTTTCAACATACTTAGCCCCTCTTTTACAAATGACCTTTTTGTTTCCTGGGTCGTCACTAAGATTGGTCTCATCGTAATTCGAGAGGGTGGAATGTTTTCTAAAGCAACTGCCAAGTTTTCCATAAATTCATTCAATGCCGCTTCAGAAACTTCTGCTCGAACTCTCTTTATATTGGCACTAATTCGTTGGGCTAAGTTTTTATGATGCAGCAAGTAAGATTTTGTCCACTCATATCCAGGCAGATTATCTTTGAACAATGAGATACGGGATCCTTTTTGTCTAAGTAAGATTTAACAGCCATCCGAAAGTCAATTGCAACTACAGGAAAACGGAAATCTGCTAACTTGATAAGATTTTGTTCAAAAGCAGCTTCTTCCGCATCTGAAAAGACTCGAGATCGGCCAATAGTTTTGGAGTGTTTGCCCTTTAATTTATTTTTGATTGTAGATCTAGGAATCCCATAAGTTGCGGAAGCAATTCGTTGAGACATTCGACCTGATCTTATTTCTTGTAAGCATTCTTCCAGTTTTTCAGACGTATAATTTGCATAGGATCGTGACCCAAGGCGTTTTTTTTGGGTGTCGAGGCATTACTAACCTTCCTGAAAAAAAATATAAATCTAAAATATTTGTTGCAAGTTGTTGCTGTCTATTTAGGGGCCCGCGGGCCAATGTGACCCCTAAATATGGGCCAAAGTTGCCCTATATCATATCCAGGACAACAAAAAAAGGAGAGCTAATAATATAACTAAAAAATATGTTACGCTCTATTTTATAGTCAACTATAACGCCAATATACTTATCGAGATACTAGAACTTTCCTAACAATTGGTGCCGATCCAAGTTTTAATGCGTAAGTTATTGAATAAAAATCGACCTGTCGGCTTCAAGATCACCTTTCGACTGAAAAACACGCGGTCGCCGTCGCGCGGCTGCATAGAGTAATTAAAAGTATAAAGTTTAATATTCATTTCTCTATGCGCGGCTGTTAATGAAAGTACAAAAACGCCCTCTATCGACTGGAGTTTACACAATAGAGTTATTTACTTTTCTGGCGCTATTTTTAAAATAATCTTTTTTCTTAATGTGGGTCAAAGTTGTCCACAAAGGGTTAATGCTTCCCCATTTGACGGTACCTGTACAGAATTTGTTATTTTGTGTGTAGATTACTCATAAACTTACTTTTAGAAATTTGTGGGTAGTTAATGGGTATTGGGTGGTATCATAGCAAGGCATGTAACTGATCTTAAAGGGCCTAAACATACATCACCTTTATAAAAGAGATATGTCATGAATATAAAAATATCTAACAGCCTCCCAAAAAATATTATTATAATAATACCTAACTACTCAATTTTTTTTGAAAAACATATTCATACATTTGCAAACATTTTCTAGAAATGTATAAAAAGTCTCATAATTTTTTTGAAGCATATTAAATTTGATCAGAAAGTCAATTTGGTTTTCTTGAGGGTT
Source organism: Anthonomus grandis grandis (assembly GCF_022605725.1). Classification (NCBI taxonomy): domain Eukaryota; kingdom Metazoa; phylum Arthropoda; class Insecta; order Coleoptera; family Curculionidae; genus Anthonomus; species Anthonomus grandis. The sequence continues at coordinate 28,115,384 of NC_065548.1, read as the reverse complement.
GCAGTATGAATAATGACCTATGTATACTTTTTTGACTGATAATATGAATAACTTAAATTCAAATCAAAAATGTCTTAAGGTTCTAGAAATCTTACATAATTCTGATAAAAAAGGAATCCCACATCAATATTCTAACACTATCTATTTCAGATATGACAGGTATCAGATTGTTAGAATAAATTGCATTAGGTGAGAAACAAAAAATACCAATTGAAATTTCATTTTTGACAGCCCTATTTCTGTGATATAAAATAAAAGGCAATAAAGAAATTGAATTTGAATTATCATTAACTTCTTAAGGAAACCTTTAATAATTAATTTCAATTTTTGAACACAAAAATAAATTTACTTATAAAACTAAATACTCATAAACACAAATAACTCTTCAAAGCACTTATTGTCAGTGCAGATATATATTCTTCGACAACTTTATCTGTGTCTTGAAAAGGAATTTATGAGGCATGCCATATATATTTAAAGTTTTAAAGCAAAGTTGTCATATTGATTTCCTAAAAACACAATATTTTTTAAATCTTGAATATGCTATTAATTAATTTATCATTGAATGCTAATGAATTCTTTAAAAACTAAAAAAAAATTAACCTTTTTGTAGGTTCAATCTTATTCAATTTGAATAAAAAAATTATAATATTGGATTGACTGTTACTACAACAGCAAAATCATGGCTGTTTCGCGCCGAGCCAATTTTTAAACTGATTGGCCCCCCAACCCAAATTGGTCTGAGGCTACCTACACCTCGAACACATCTGGGTTTTTTTTTACATCATCATAGGTTTTTTAGGAGGCAATTCTCTACGACAAACAAATGTAGGCATATTTATTATTTGCTTTGTGCTACATGTGTTTATGAGACTTAATGAAATTTAAGTTACCATTTAAATTTTCTGAAAAATAAAAATTAGTATGCCAATGAAGTGGTCATATTTGCCTCCTGGCTCACCTATACCCCTAAGCTTCAGATAACTTTGTTGACGAATAAGCATACCTTATAAGACATTTCCAAAGCCATTAGCTTTCTAACAGTTACACAGGCTACCGCAAAACCTATGTTTAACTGCTTTTCCAGCTCCATTTTAACCAAACTATGAACAGTCTCATCTAATAACTCTTTTACATTTTCGAGGGCTTTTATATTTTCAATAATGTATATAAATGGCCCAATCAGATCTAGGTTAAAACATAAATTACATAAAAGACATTTTGACAACCTGGGAATAATGTTTAACAAGTGAGAGTAATCATCCAAGTCTTTTAACGGTCGTTCAAATTCTGTGTTTAGTGCTAAAAAGAAAACTATTTTGTTAAGGTTGGTTTCATTTAGTTCGCCTTGTGTCTCCTGACTGGTTCTTATAAGGTCTTTTGAGACTAACCAGTTTGAAACTTCCATTGCTATATGGTTGATGCATTGATGGTTTGCGCTACCTAAAATATTGGTTTTAGAATTATGTGTTTCTTATTTGGGAAAACTTCTTTAAAATATAGTTACCACTTTTGTTATGTGTTATCTTTGAAAAATCACCAGTTTTCTTGAGACAGTTATTTAGGACACCCTGGATACCGATAAGATTGCTATCCAGTTCCATAATCTATGTAATGTAATTTTAGCGTTTTTAATTATAAGGAAAATTGGGCAAATTTTAGCAAAAAGCGAAGTTTTTCTTTTGAATATTGTTTTGATTACCGCTATACCGTTAAAAATGTGAGGTTATAGCTAGAAAAAAATTTACAAGGCAAATGACACTTGACAAACTGCGTTTAAAGGTTCGTACATACTGTGTGTACACGTTGTGTTCGCTGAAGGTAAGGCTACTGACGCTGTTTTAAGAAGCTTTATGAATCTATAGCATATATCAGGAAAAATAAACCGAAACTTACAAATAGTTATATAATGTAAATACGTTAAATATTTTCATAGTCTTTGTACTGTTTGGCTCGTATTTTATAGTTGAAGTTGATTAGTTAAGTTTATTTTAAGGTTCTTCTTACGTTTAGTTTATTATTTTCACCCATATTGTCTACTTGTTAGTAGGTCATCTTGCATGACGGCCTATTATGTTATATTATTGTAAATTGTAGCTTAGAATTTGTATACTTGCTTGCTTTAAATGTCAGTATTCTGTTTAAATTATTGGTCTCCATTAGCAATAACAATGTAGAAAATTCTCAATATTTCTAAATTGTTCCGATCGTCTTTAAAGTGGACCGCGTTTCGTGACATATTAATCAGTTTTGTTGTTTACCTTGATAACAATTAAACGACAATTAACGCGAGTCAGGTTAAAGTTTTACCGTTTGTCAATAAAAAATGTGTTCCTGATATAAAAGAGTATTCCTGGAGTAAATGTGTTCCAGAATGTTCCTGAATTACGTTATAATTTGTGTCGAAAGTAAAGAATATTTGGAAGCCAATTTTAGTGGATGCCTTTGACAAGAAGTTAAGTAGGCCCTAAACGGTCAATCATTTTGATCAAACGATTGCGCCAATTGATTGAATTAAGCATGATTGATCGTCTAGAAACCCGTTTGTCGATTGAGTCAATCATTGATGGTCATTGATGAAAAGTTTGATTGACGCAAATGATTGAAGAGGACGCTTGACCGTTTAGGAGCGTTTTGATCAACTTTTCCAACAGTCAGACACTCAGAAGCAATCATGGATGACTCTTCGCAGGCCGACAACAACGAAACAAAATCGGAACGTGAATTTACAAGCTTGTTAATAGATTTATATCGAGATCCCCAGAGCTGTGGAAAGTGAAAAGCAAGGACTACTTTAATAGAAATAAAAAAAGCGCGGCGTTTGAAAAAATTGTGGGTGTTTTAAAAGCGTTAAAACCGGACTTCACTGTTCAAAAATTAAAACAAAAAATTAATACTTTGAGAACTAATTTTAACAGAGAATACAAGGCAATTGAAGCAAAAAAAGTGTCTGGGGCGTCAGCGGATGATGTTCCTGAACCATCGCTCTGGTATAACAACGACCTTTTATTTATAAAAGATCAAATTGAAATTGCATCAACAGAAACTTCAGAGGTAAGAGTTTTTTTATCACATATATATCTATTATTATACATTATAATTATATATAGGGTGTCATTATATAAAAGTTGATAAGTTTAATTAAATTATTTCAATTATTCAAACAATTTTGTTGCCATGGGATTGAGGTATTGAAAAATTCGCAAAAGTTATCCCTTATTTTCTTGGCTTCAACTGTTGAGTTACCTTTGGTTCTTTGAAGTTGTAGCAATAGTTGAGTTCCTTGTGTCCATGAAGCAGGTTCCACACTACCGGTAGAAGAATTTGCATTATCAACGTCATGTGGTTGCAAATAGTTCCTTCTATTTCTTAAGCACAAGTAATTGTGCAAATGGCAACATGCCATAACAATTTTTCTAGCTTTATGTGGTTGAAATTTAATGTTATTTTGGAATACCATGAATCTCTTTGTAAGTATTCCAAACACATTTTCGACTATCCTGCGTGCTCGGGATAATCTGTAATGGAAGATCCTTTTCTCATCTGTTAAAACAGCTCTATTATAGGGCTTCATAAAATTAGGAAGCAGTTGGACAGCCTCATCACCAACGAACACATACGGAAATGTTTTATTAGTACCTGGTAACTGTCGAGAATATGCCATTCAGCCGATTCTCAGACAACCTGCGCCAAAATAACGTATTCTTCAACACTCCACCATCTGACATTCGGCCATTTGCTCCGACATCGATCATCATGAAATGATAATTTGCATTTACAATCGCCATAAGCACAATACTAAACGAACCTTTATAGTTATAGTAGTAAGACCCCGAATTGGAGGGTTTTTGGATTAATATGTGTTTGCCATCAACACTTCCTACACAGTTATGAAAGTTCCATTTTTCTTCAAATTCCTGTGCAAGGGATAGACGCAGCCTCTTTAGTTTTTGGAATCTGAAAAAAAGAAAAATATATATCAAAAACTCATAGGACAACATAACATCTTTACTATTATTCCGTAGTTTTGTTTTAATTAATTAATTTTTTTTTGTTGCAGTCACTGTTGCCTGATGACTCGCAGCCATTTCCTGCTTCAAGTACTGCTTCTACTCGTACTAATGAAACTGCACTAGCTTCCATCACTCCTACCCGAACTCCACAGCCTTTTTCAAAGAAAAAAAGGTCAACCAGATCCAACTGAGCACCTAGTGGAACTGGCTTTAGAGTATTTTAGAAGACCTGAGCTAGAAGAGGACATACTAGCTAAGGGTTGGGCTATAAAACTAAAAAAGTTACTTCCAGACCAAAAGCGCTTCGCCGAAAAAATTATAAATGATGTGTTTTTTGAAGCAGAAATGGGTAGCTTAACAAGGGACGGATTGCGTTTTGGAACGCACCCACGTTGGTTATTCTCTCACCCTCCAGCGTCACCACAGTCAGGTTATAGTTGGCAGCGCTATCTCACCGCACCATATGCACCTCCGTTACAACAAACAATGTGGTATCTATCTCCGTCACAACAACCAATGTACTCTCCATCTCCATCACAACAACCAATGTGCTCTCCATCTCCGACACAACAACCAATGTGCTCTCCATCTCCGACACAACAACCAATGTGCTCTCCATTTCCGTCACAACAATCAATACACTCTCCACCTGAAGCCAAAGTTCTTCCCGAGACTCTGCCCCTTCTGTAATTCATTCACCACAACCCAGTGCAGAAAATTTGCAAGAAGAAAGTGTGGCGGACTTGTTTTCAACATTTTTGTCAATGTGAATTAGATACTTTAATTTATTTTTATGTTTCCTTTTTTATTTTTATATGCAAATATGTTTAATGTGTAATAAAAAGATTTTGAAAACTTACCTGAATATTATCTTTTAATGCCTCGATAATTGCTGAGTAAGTTTCCATTATTATAAGTTCCAGAGTCTGAGGAGCAATGGCGCACATGAACTTCAAGTCTTCCAAATCCATACCAGAAGCTAGGTACCTCAATGTGATGAAAAGTCTCTGGGTTTCAGGAATCGCTTCACGCATATTAGTGTCTTTTTTTTCTATTTTAGGCCTCACTAATTCTAATAAAAAATCAAAACTTTCTTGGTCTATCCTGAGGAAGTTTTTGTAGTCTTCAGGTTCTGTTTTGCACAAAACATTGAGTAAATGTTCATGAGTGAAGCGATTTCTTAATTTATACCACTGTTTTGACCACCTTCGCGTCCTCTTCTTTTTCTGTTTTTTTGATTTGACGGCAGCTAAAGTCAAAGCAAGGAAGCCTAAATCTGCACTTGAGACCATCGTTTCAACACACTATATTTGAAATTATACCACTAAAAATTCACAAAAATTTCACAAAAATAGGAAAACATCGGGAACAGTACCGTTTAAAAGGAAACCGCCAATGATTGACTCAATCCATTGATTCAATCTTTTTCTCAAACGATTGACCGTCTAGGGCCTCTTTTAGGCCAAGATGGAGACCGAGAAGTTAATGGAGCTGCTACTAAAGAAGTTTGACGAGCAGAAAGTTGAACAAGAGGGAAGAGACCGTAAACAAGCAAAATGAGACAAAAAACGGGAAGAATTATTAAAGACAATTAAATCCGACCCGATGAAAAAAAAATTAAGACCATGAAAGATGATCTGAATAAAGAAAATGAAGATCAAGTTAAAAAAAGAACACATTCACAGAAAACAAGACGAAAAGGCAATCAATCTTAATCTATGCCTCAGAGGAGAAGCTATAGAAGTACTAAGAATGGTGCTATCTGAGGATCAGCTTAATTTCGACGTACTGGTGTGGATCTTAGAGATCAGGTACGGTGAAGCCCATCTACAACATTTTAGAAAATTAAATCTAGAAGACAATAGCCCGAGGAAGGTGTCCAACAACTTGATATGCTTTTCGATTGGTAAATATGGCTGACCTTTCCGTCATAATAATCACTTGTGTTTTCCTTGCACGATAATCCTCTGAGGAGTACTGATTTAGTGTCGCATCGAATTAACACTGGAGACAATGCTCCGATATAACAAGCACTTTGAAGGATTTCGATAGCTAAACAAGGTGCAATTTCCTCAATGACTAAAAAAATCATGACACAAGCAGTGCGGGATCCAAGGAGAAGGGAATAGGGAAAATTGTCCCTATTGCCTCTCCCTTAAGTACTCTGTTTTAAAATAAAATTTGTAATAAAAATAAAATATTAATTTAAAAAATATGAGTTTATTAATATTATTTATTTCTTTTCTACGTATGTACGTGCTCCATCGCAATTATCGTTGAACATGTCGCTTCGCGTTGAAATTTGTACGCTGCGGTGTTGACTTATGGCGTAGTGGATGGTTTGCGGGGAATCACCGGGATAGATGGTTTGGTATACCTGTTATCTCGCACAACTCAAGAACCACTTTAAAAAAAAAATCTATTTATTAAATATCAACATTTAAACTGGCATAGTTTCTGCCTATAATTAATCTGTCTATATATATATATATGTGCATATATATATATGTGCATATATATATATGTGCATATATATATATATATATATATATATATATATATATATATATATATATATGTTATATTGGGTCTTATATATATATATAAGTAAAATTGTTGTTAACTGTTTTAATTTACAAGAATTAAACAACTTGATTTTTCGAAGGAACAAATTTTATTTGTAAGTGGACAGTTTGGCGGTACGAGCGAATCTGACTGAAAATACAAAATGCCATCTAAAGCAAAGTAACAAATTGCGTCACCCAAGTTGGGCGGCGTGATAGTCAAAACAATAATAATATTAAAACAACGTATATTCAACACTGCTGAGGTGAGCTTATTATTTCCTTGGAATTTCGCATGATGTAACACCTCCCTCCTGAAGACCGAAGCAGAGATGTCCAAAAGGGTTGTCTTCACAGCTTCAGTAGTACAATTTCGTTGGATAGACTCCGTGTAGGCAGATGTGAAGGTCACATGGAAATAAGAAACCAATGAATAGTGAGTTTGCTTCACTCCAATATTCTGGAAGGCCGTAGACGAAATGTATCAAGTGGCTGTCGAATTATATATAAAGTTTTGATGTAATTTTCTTATGAATCATAAATGAAAATTTATATCTATTACTAGCCAATGCTACACTTCATCTTTGGTTTGGTTTTACATTATTAAAATGGAATTTTCTAATTACTCCGTTATCTAATTCTATTTGTAAGGTTTTATTGGATTCATTGACCTCTAGAATGTCATACGGTCCTGTATATAGCATTGTTTTTGGTGTATTTGGATTTTTAGGTCTCTTTAGGAGAATCATATCTCCAACATTGTACTTTGTTTTTAAATTATTGGTTTTGTTATCAAAACGATTATTTTGTTGTTCTCGTAAATCGCTTTGTTTTTTTCTTATATTTTCTATCTGATCATCAAACAGATTTTTATCAAATTCCCTGTCATTTTTATATGGAAAGACTAAATTATATGGTTTAGTTGATGTTGAACTATGTTTACTTGAAATATAAGAGTGTATAGCGACTAAAAGTGCATCTTCCAACTCACACTGATTATGTTCTAAAAAGAAACTTCGCAGTGTATCAGTAATAGTTGCATGAAAGCGCTCAATTATACCGTTCGATTGATGATACTCAGATGAGGTAAAGTGCCAATCAATATTCAGTGAACTAACGTAAGCTTGCAACTTTTTGTTATTAAATTCACCCCCGTGGTCCGAAATAATCTTTTTCGGTAACCCGAAGATAGAAAAATATTTTTTAAGATTACTAATTATCGTTTCTGGTTTTTTGTTAGGTATAATATAAGCTTGTGCAAATTTTGTTAAGTTATCTATGACAGTAAGTATTTTTTGTTTATCAAAAAAGAATAGATCAGTTGATAAAACTTCAAATGGTTTTTCTGGAGAAACTATGATATTCAAGGTTTGAGTACGGTTCTTCCGATCAAATTTTGAAAGTTGACACGTAGGACATAAAGTAAGAAATTCAGTAATCTCATTATACATATTTTTCCATTTATATAATTCTCGAATGTTTTCTGCAGTTTCATTAATTCCCTTGTGATAATTACTCGGATCATTGTGATATTCAAAGATAATCCTTTGTCTATCTTCTATAGGTGGCATAGTAACGATGTTTTTGCAAATAGTAAATTTTACATCGGGATAGATAAAATTTAGCATCTTATAATAGGTAGTATTGTCAAAGTAAGGTATATAATAAATTTTATTTTTAGTTAACTTTAAACTTTTAGAGGTATTAAAATTTTCTAAACAATGATGTGGTTTAATTTTGATTAGAGTAATTTCTCTTTTACATTTTTCACCTTGCAATTTAAGCATTCTGTCAAAATCTGAATCTCCAATATTGGGAAAACTATCATCAATAATTTCGAAATGCTTTACATTCTTATCATTTTCGTCATAAAAATATAAAATATTCTTATTATTAATATGCAGAATTTGCTCATTAGAATAGGAAAACATTTTTAAAACTAAATTAGCTTTATTACTCTCAAATTGGGCAAAGTCTTTTTCGTTCACGTCGATATGATTTATTCTAATTCTAGACAGAGCGTCCGCAACTTTGTTTGCTTTTCCGGAAATATGCTCAATTTCGAAATTATATTCGCTTAATTTTAGCCTCCATCTAGATAATTTTGAGTTAGGATCTTTTAAATTTAAAAGCCATATTAACGGTCTATGGTCAGTTACTATTCGAAATTTAACTCCAAATAAGTAAGGTCTAAAGTAATTTGTAAAATGAACAATAGATAATAATTCTTTCTCCGTCGTCGAATATTTAATTTCGGTCTCGTTTAACGTCCGGGACGCGAAAGCTATAGGTCGATCATTTAAGCCGTCTCTCGACAGCTGTGACAAAATTGCGCCGATCGCAAAATTTGAGGCGTCGGTAGTCAAAATAAACTGCTTGGAGAAATCAGGATAAGCCAAAACATTTTCAGATGTTAATATTGTTTTACACTTATCGAAGCATTTTTTTACTTCAGGGGTTATGAGAAATATTTTATCTTTTTTTAACAAGGCCGTGAGTGGTTTTGTTAGATCGGCAAAGTTGTCGATAAATTTCCTGTAATACCCGAGTAAACCGAGAAATGATTTAACTTCGGTCTGATTTTGAGGAGTCGGAAAGTCTAGGATGGTATTAATTTTTTTTGGATCGGGTTTAATGCCTTCCGGGGATAATAAATGGCCTAAGAAAATTACTTCATCGGTTAAAATTTTACATTTATCGGGTTCAATTTTTAAATTATTTTCCTGTATTAATTCAAAAATTATTTCAAGATTTTTCAGATGTTCTTCTATTGTATTGCTAAAAATTAATATATCATCTATATAAATAAAACATATTTTACCGATTTATTCGCGAAATATATCCTTCATTACCCTGGCAAAAGTACTCGGCGAATTTTTTAACCCGAACGGCATTCTGGTAAATTCAAAATGACCGTGTTCTGTCGAAAATGCGATTTTTTCAATATCTTTAGGATCCATCGGGATCTGATGGAAACCAGATGCTAAATCTATGGTCGAAAAAAATTTAGAAGTATTAAGAAGGTCGAAAATGTCGTTTATATTGGGGATAGGATATTTATCATCGGCTGTGATAAGATTTAGTTTCCGAAAATCAATTACAATCCTCCATTTTTGAACATTATTTTCGTCCAGTTTCTTTGGGACTACCCAGATGGGTGAATTCCAAGGAGAAACAGAATCTCGAATTATCCCTTGCTCTAATAAATTCGTTATTTGTTCATTAACTTCCTTTTTATGGACGTGAGGATATCGGTAGTTTCGTGTATAAATTGGACTGGCATTTTCAGGATTAGTGCGAATACTATGCTTTATCCGACTGCTAAATGTTAAGGGTTCATTAGGTGCCAAAAATATATTTTGAAATTTTGCATAAATTTCCTTTATTGTTTTTTGCAGGCTATTATCTAAGTGATTTAATTTAAGCTTATTTAAGATAGCATTGATTTTTTTGTCATGATTTGGGTTACAATTTTTATGTAAATTATCTATATTCAAGACATTATTAAGAGCTTGACACGATGGAAATAATGGAATGCTCTCATTATTGACAAACAAAATATTTTTTCCAAAATCAACAACACATTTATTTTTCTCTAAGAAATCATAACCAAGTATTCCATCAAAAGGGGAGTTTATGTTAACTATAAAGAATTTTTGAGGCTTCGAAAGTAATTTAAACTTTACACTTTTTGTTACTCGGATTGCTTCATTATTAATACCAAATACTTCAAAATTTTCATCATTAAAGGTGAAAGAATCCAAAATTTTATTTGGCTTTAATATTGATATAGCTGCTCCTGAATCAATTAACAATCTAATATTTAATGTCTTTATATGAGTATAAAGAAGTGGTTTATTAGTTACTTGGTAAATTCTAATGTTGTCAGAGGAGTTTGTTGCAAAAAATCCTCGTCTAATTCAAGCTCGATTTCTTTTTCGTCATAATTTTCAGTGTTATATGAGGGGTTATCATTTTCGCAATGCGTACTATGTACAACATTATGAGTTCCAGGATTGCGATAACATTTTCCGCTTAATGCCCATATTTATGACAGAAAGTACACTTTGGAATAGTAAGTCTAATTGGGGGATTTGTCGATTGATTCATGGAAACGGGGCCCGAGAAATTTCTTTGCGTTCCTGATGCGCTTTCAGAAATTTTAGTTTCATCTTTTATAGTCAGTTTAGAAAAATTGGTATTTGTCTGTTTAAAAAATTGTTGATTTTCGTAATCGTTTAGAATTTGTTTTATCTGAACTAAAGAAAGCGGATTGAGTGATCGAAGCATTTGACACAAAGGTTCTTTTACGCCCGTAATAGCTGTTAAAATAACACTTTTGTCATGAAATTTATTTAAACACGCTTTTTCAACATCGTTTAAATTAGAATCGTACTTAATAACTTTATTTATTCGAATTAACTGTTTTTCAACTCTTTCAACAAAATTAATGGGTTTTTCATTAAAACGCTGTTTGAAATGGCACAATTCAAAATTAAGACACTGTAAATACAAATTTTCACCAAATTGAGAATGAAGAGCATCTTTTATTTCTTGCCAAGTCGACAATTCTTTTGAGCTAATAAAATCAAGAGCTTTTCCTTCTAATCTACTTTTAACAACAAAAGGGAAAATTTGCAGTTCCTGTGGGTCGAACTTTGTATAAATAAAGTCAACAGAGTCTATAAAATGATATAATTTGGAAGAAGACCCATCAAAAACATTTATGAGTTTTACAGCTTTGTCACAATTAATGTAATTAGATGTAGTAATAGAAACAGACGACGTTGAATTCGTAGTATCTGTAGTCGACATTATATGTTTATTAAATTTCAGGAAATGACAAGTATCAGATATAAATTTGTAAACAACAACAACAAAAAATGAATAAAATTAAAGTAAAATTCTTGAAATTTAAGTGATAAAAATTTTAGACAGTACAATAATGAGAAAAACAATATAATTCGACTCACCCTATATTTCCTCTGTGAGATCGCTGCACCCTTCCAGGTCGTCTCTGGAACTGGTAGTTAAGTCCAAACGGTCTAGTCGATATGGTGGTCGAGATGTGGCTTCTAGCTTGATCCACTGGATGGTCCCTCACCTGGATGGCAGACAGGTAACCAGTTGCTTCCCTCTTCAGAACTCTCTCTGTCGAAATCCTTCTTGTTTGCCAGAATCGAATGGCTTTACACTAGATCTAGTTTCCAACGAATCGATTTTCTTCGAGGTAGTATTCAGTGGCTTTACACTTGCAACTTCTAGCAATTTCCAAGTGGCTCAAAAGTTCCTTCAGTCGTTCTCGTGGCTTTACACGCGAACACAAATCCAATTTAATTAACTCCGGATTTTCCGAATTTTCGATTTTCCGAATTAACGATAAAAATCGAGAAAAGGCTTTACTTTTCTTGGGAATCCTACCGACTGCGCCAGTAAAATTGTTGTTAACTGTTTTAATTTACAAGAATTAAACAACTTGATTTTTCGAAGGAACAAATTTTATTTGTAAGTGGACAGTTTGGCGGTACGAGCGAATCTGACTGAAAATACAAAATGCCATCTAAAGCAAAGTAACAAATTGCGTCACCCAAGTTGGGCGGCGTGATAGTCAAAACAATAATAATATTAAAACAACGTATATTCAACACTGCTGAGGTGAGCTTATTATTTCCTTGGAATTTCGCATGATGTAACATATATATATATATATGTTTCAAATTTACAAAATATGAATTATTCAATAGCAAATAGACAGCAATACAATAGTCTATATTGGTACAATATCCCATTAACAAAATTACCTTAATATTATTGTAGCGTCTATCACGGAATGGAACATTTCACTAGACCGTTAGCTTGGCCTGTATCGAAATTTCCCATCCCTCGACCTGTGTGGCAGTTTTCTGCTATTAAGTATAAATAATTAAAATGAAACCATATCATAACATTAAAATAATCTATATAATACATGCTAATATGCCCTAAGTAGTTAATTCCATCTATATACAAAAGAAATAATTCCTATAAAGAGAAGCGCAAGAGAGGAGACAAGGAGACAAAACAACCCGGAATGAAGCAGCAGAAACAAGAGAAGCATTGGAAGAAGAGTCTTTCCGTTCTTCTAATATTATTTTTATAGTGTAATACACATTTATCTATTACGTTTCGTTCTTTTTTTTACCAAATTTACGTGTAACCAAATGTTTCGGGCCTGTTTATAATATATGTTTAATTACTTAAATCAAAGTTATTTCGATCTTAATTATTTATCAAGTTATCAAGGCCAGACTGTAAAGAAATAGGGACGCTGCTCCAGTCACACTGAAATAAGGTGATCCTATTTTCGACGCACGCCCTTAGCGATTATGTAATTAGTGCAATAAAACAGAAACGAAATAAGAAGAGACACAATTTAACGTAAAAGGAAAAAGAATGACTCGACTTACCCTAGTAATAAATGAAGTAAAGGATGTTGATATAAGGAACACCCCATTCAGCTTTCATTAAATCGACAAAGACGTGATGCACTTCGGTATTATCTCGCATGAGATTTAGGTACCGATTCAATAATTGTCGTAGTACTACTTTTTTACTTTTAATTTTTATTTTTAAAGTGTTCGTAATGGTAAATGATGAAGTTTTTTATCTCAAAATTTAAACCTTTTCTATGCTTATTTACTTCGACTTTAGACCTTAGGCCTGTGGGCAGAAGCTTAAGAAATTTGGGAAGTAGAAACAGAATATTTCTTTGCAAGTGTGATTTGCTGAAAAAGTGCGATTGCAAATCTTTGTTTGTTTTAGAACGAGTATAATACTGATGGTCTAGTTCCCTAAAAATATCTTTAACCTTTCTGTAGTAACAAAGACATGCACTCACATTGCTCTTAAATTTAGTAAATTTAGTTCCGAATAAAGGTTGATTGTAGGATATTGATTGCTTTGGCTTAGGATAATCTTAAGTATTTTATTTTGGCATACTTTTAACATTTGCATGGCATTATCATTGCCATGAACCCAAATTACTAAGCAATATCTTAAAATTGATTCTACTAGTGAAGTATATACTATTTTTAATGTTTTCTTATCTAAAATATTACGAAGCTGATAAAATTTATAATAAAGTTTTCTAAGTTTTTTTGAAGTTTCAAAAGCATGTTCATTCCAGCGTAGATGCTGGTCAATGTATAAACCTAGGTATTTAATTTTACTAATTTTTTGTATGCAAGGACAAGGACAGTTATTATTTAATAAATTACAAGTTGGGTTGTGAATTTTAATATTACTTTTTTTAGGTTGATCACTAGTTGTCAAGGAGAAAGCTATAAATTTGGTCTTTGTTGTTATATTTAGGGTGATTTTGTTTTCATTTATCCAGTTTTGAATTACATAAAAGCCTTGCTCTGCTTTCGAGTATACACCATCCCAGCTGTTGTCTGCGAATGTGACTGCAGTATCATCGGCGTAACAAATAACCGAACTATCTTGTAGTAATTTTCCCAAATCATTAATATAGATCAAGAATAAAATTGGACCCAGGACTGTCCCTTGAGGAACTCCAGTATTTACAACCATATCACTACTTAGGATATCATTACATCGCACTCCTTGCACTCGATTTTCCAAGTAAAATCTCAAAAGCTCCAGAGCTTGACCCCTTATTTCAACATTTTCTAATTTATTTAACAGCAAGGTGTGGGAGACTGTATTGAAAGCCTTTGCAAAGTCCATATATACTGTAAGACATTTCTTATTTTCTTGCATATCTGACATAATTTTTTTTAACCAAAAAAATATTGCATCATCGGTGCTTTTATTAGATCTAAAACCAAATTGTGCATTAAAAATTATATTTTGTGATTCAAAAAATGAAATTAGGCGAGTCTTGACACATTTTTCCCAATTTTTTGAAAAGTTACTTAGTAGAGATATGGGCCTGTAGTTTGTCATTTGATATGGATCGCCGTTTTTAAAAATTGGAATTACTATAGCATTTTTCCACTCTATAGGAATCTTAGATGTCTTAAAGGTTAAGTTAATTATATGTGCTAAAGGATCTAAAATATATACATGAATTGTTTTAATTAATCTAACAGTTATACCATCCTCGCCAGGAGATGAATCGGTTTTTAAGGAGTTAATGTGAATTATTAAGTTCTTTTTTATTTACTGGTCCTAAAAAGAGAGTTTTATCTATACTATTTTTAATGTCGTTATTGCGTTGATTTTTTGAAATAATGTTATTTGCCATTGTTTCTCCAATTTTTGAAAAGAACTTATTAAAAAGATTAGAGGTTTGTTCTTTATTTTTTACAATATTGCCGGTTTCATCTTTAATTGTTATCACCCCATTTGTTGTTTCGCTAATAATTTTCCACACCTTTTTGTAATTTTTGCCTGCATCCTGTATTTGAGTTCTATAATACTGAAATTTAGTTTTTTGAATTAATTTATGTAAAAAGTATATATATATATATATATATTTATATACTTGTTTATTTTTACACTTAAATACGCTTTATCGACAAATACCATGTATTTATGACAAAGTATGTTTAAATCGAATATTTTTACACAAGAATTATGTTCCTTAAAGGTTTACGTTTACTTTTGAATCACCCCTTATGAATTGAATTCATTTAATATAACATCCTGTTACAAAAAAACACATTCTACTTACGGTACACTCTACTTTATTATGAGTTTAATAGAATGATCTAAATTAAACATAAAATCACAACACATAATTCGAAAAAAAAAACCGGAAATACTGAAAACAATATGAGTCCAAAATATTGTTATTTTGTCATGTATTACCAAACAATTTTTCCATGGTAGTAATGAGAATGAAAGTGGTACCTAACAAATCATAAGGTAAATAAGTTTAAGACTTAACTGCAATAAATATTATTTACATATCAGACAAATCATAATTTCTATAGCCTTATAAAGCTTCTGTAAAAACTAAACGCGGATAAATAAATATTATATTTTCTATAATTGGTTTGTTGTCCTTATTTCATTTATCACTTTGACAGCAGTAGAGACGAATGTAAAACTCTATTTCAAAAAACGAATGAACAATGACCGAAAATGACAAAAATAATTAGGACGGTAACATAATGGAGTAAAAATTAAAAATAATGAACCACACTGTCAAAAATGACCGATGTTTGAATTACGACGCCTGAGCCACCTTTGAGCAGATTTCATTTGTGAATTCTGAACATTTGGCTTTGCCACCCAAATCACCTAAAAATGAAAAAAAAAGTGTTAACTGTATAAAATTCTGGAGAACTGGAACTTTTGGTCGAGACTACACAAAACAAGTTTTATTAAAAATTTATAAAAGCAAATAGACTTATTCATGTATTTAGAAGAATTATGAACTTTAATAATAAGTACTTTTTCTTACTTAAGTCCATTAATTCTTAAATACAATTGAGGGATAACAGATTTTTTTTTATATATCTAGGATAATGTTTTATACAGGGTGTCCAAGATAAGGATCCTAAGCATGGGGATCTCGGTACCTGTTGGAGATACAGCTTCGGTTAAATTAGGAAAAAGTTGTACACTTTGAAGCGTATTTACATGCCGTTGAGAAACTTCAAAAATTTCCATGGCCTGCTGAGATATTTGGAAAAAACGGAAATTTGCCAATATCGATTTTATTTTTTCCTGGCTTTATTCTAAAAGATATCAAAAAACTATTGACACTTTTGATGTAGTACGTGATGGCGCTTTTAAATTTTATATCCGACGTTTCGTTTTCGAGAAACCATCATCAACTTTATTTTTTTATATGGCGCGAAAAGAAAGTACACCCTGTATCTGATTCCATTTTTTATTAAAAATTCAACGATGTATCACTTGTCACATTTTTTTTGTTAGTTAAAAGGAAAAATGCAAATTTTCTATTTTTTTATCATATTTTTTAAGTAAGTTTTGGAAACAAATGCTTTGACGTATGTAAATACCTGTTACCGAGTCTGTCACATTTTTCTTAATATCTATTTAGAAAGTGATGAAGCTAAATGAAGCATTGATTTGCATTGTACATTGTACTACTTATAAATAAAAAAATGTAACCAGTAATAGACAAATGTTTTATGATTTTTCTAACGATATGCAACAAATAATGAATACATTTTAAAAATAACGAAGAAAGCAAATAAATTAACGCATTTTATAAATTTAATTTAAAACAGTTGTTCAAACAAGTTTCCGTTATTTTCTAGACATAAGAATGATCTTCTTACAGTAGCAGTTAAAACATCACGCAATATCTCTCGCGTAATACTTTGAAAAGCGGCCGTCACACATTCTCGTAACTCCTGCTCAGTTCCAAAAGAATGTTGATAGACTCGGTTTTTAATAAATCCCCAAAGGAAGAAGTCCAAAGGGGTTAAGTCCGGGGATCGCGCTGGCCAAGACACTTCACTGGAGGTTCCAATCCACTTTTCAGGAAAACGCTGCGAAAGGTACTGTCGAACTTGCCCAGAATTATGTGCAGGAGCCCCGTCTTGTTGAAACCAACAGCTATTGACTTGTGCCAGAGGTAAATCATCTAAGCAGTCTTCTAAATCATTTTGCAATAAATTAAGATATCGTTCTGCTGTTAATGAATAATGGTAAATAAATGGACCTAGTATTTTGGTTCCTAAAGTTCCACACCACATATTAAACCCAAAACGTCGTTGATGTCTAGATATTTTCTTAACACGCGGATTTTGTTGGACCCAGTAATGACTATTGCGGCGGTTAAAGATACCACTATTAGTGACCATACTTTCGTCGGACCATATTATTTTTGATGGAAAATTAAAATCCTCTTCACAGGCACGTGTATACCACTCACAAAAATGCCGACGTCGTTTGAAATCCCCAGGTTTAAGTCTTTGGCAAATTCTAAATTTGTAGGGGTGATATCTGTTTTTACGTAAAATAAACTGAGCTGTAGATTTGGCCACTCCGACATTTTGTTCAATTTGCCTGGTTGATATCTCGGGGTTTTCAATAACTGCTTGTAAAACATTATTTTGAGTTGCTTCAAGAGATTCCTTTTTTGGAGATAAAACAGGCTTTTTAAACGAACCATATTCTTTTAAATTTCGAGCCAACTCTCAGAAAATGGATTTACATGGTTGCTTTCTATCTGGAAATTTATTAAGATACATTGCTGCTGTATTTACAGTATTTTTGTAGCACAAAATGTAGCATGACAGCATGTCAAACTTCTCTTCATGACTATAATGACCACCAGGCATATTTGAAGATAATAACACAATTTTAGCAATAATAACGACAACAGTAAATAATAATAACAATAATTACTCAACAAACAACACCTCGACGGTAACAACAAGTGTCAAAGCATTTGTTTCCAAAGCCTACTTAATAATAATTATGTTTAAAAAAAAAATTGTATTTTTCCTTTTAACTAACAAAAAAAATGTGACATGTGATACATCGTTGAATTTGTAATAAAAAAAGGAATCAAATACAGGGTGTACTTTCTTTTCGCGCCATATAAAAAAATAAAGTTGATGGTGGTTTCTCGGAAACGAAACGTCGGATGTAAAATTTAAAAGCGCCATCACGTACTACTTCAAAAGTGTCAATGAGAAAGTGTCAATAGTTTTTTGATATCCTTTAAAATAAAGCCAGGAAAAAATAAATTCGATATTGGCAAATTTCCGTTTTTTTCAAATATCTCAGCAGGCCATGGAAATTTTTGAAGTTTCTCAACGGCATGTAAATACGTTTCAAAGTGCACAACTTTTTCCTAATTTAACCGAAGCTGTATCTCCAACGGGTACCGAGATCCCCATGCTTAGGATTCTTATCTTGGACACTCTGTATATCATCCCCTGAACTCGTTTTTTTTTCTCACTATTGAGGCTTTATTTATTTTACATGTTTCGGAGTAATCTACCAAGCTTCTCTTATTTGATAAAAATATAGGTGTCAAATGAGAGTGACTATGTGCTACCCGGCTTTATTTTTTTGTCTATGAACAGGAAGAAAAAACCAATTTGTTTAATAAAAATCTTATCGTCGTTTTCTAGGTACAGAAATCAAATTAAAGAAATTACATATATACACATCAAAATGGTCTAAGGAACACTTAGAAAAATAGTTTTTTTCGCCTTATAAATTTTTATATATTTATATTTTCATACGGAATAGAATAGTTGGGTACAAAAAATCATACCAGGACAGCGTTTTTTGCTACTTGTACATTTTGTCGAAATAACGCAGATTATAATTTTTAAATTCTAACGCAATATCGCATTTTCTGTGGTTCCAACCAAATAATTGTGATTTAGTTTTTATTCAATAAAAATTGAAAGACGACATTTAACTCGAGAGGAAATGCTAAAAGCAGTCAGAATTCTTGAGGCAGGAACAAGTCAAAGAGACGTTGCAAGACTTTTGGATGCATCTCCCAGTGCAATTAACCGTTTGTGGACAAGATATAGAGAATATAACCACAGAATAGACTGGAATGCTTCCTCAATTTTAGCAAAGGAACCAATTTCAAAATTACGTAAGCTAAAGGAAAGTGCATTTATAATGTTAAATGAAGATAAATGCTTAGCTACTTGTTCGGTTGATTTTCATAATACATGGATTCCTTTGCTAAAGAGAGAAGTAGATCAGGGTATTCTCAAAATTAATTAATGATTTAAAATATTTGATATTCATGTATTTTCTATGATTAATTTACATTAAGATCACACCCCTTTAATTTTAAAAAAGTAACCTTTGAAATTTTTGTTATCTTTCAAAATAGTTTGTCAAACTATTAATAAACCGTCAAATCATATAAAAAAGTATATAAAGTATTTTCGAATTAGGAAGAAATTTTGATGAGACTACATTGCTGAAAATTTGAAAGATAAGTATATTTTATTTTTAATTTAATTTTACTTTAATTACCTTGATAACGGTAGTAGATATAACTACCGAAACGTTGGTTCAAATTAGGTATTTTTAAAAAAAGTAGGTCTTCTTGTTGTTTTTTATCGTTTTTTTTTAATTGTAATATTCATAACAAAGTTAGGTAGGATATTGAAAAGAAGAAACGAGCTCAGAGATTGTTAGATTGAACCTCAGCTCCTAGGTATATAAAAAATCTATTATACCTCAAGTAAATTATTGTATTTAAAACTTATTGAACTTAAATTAAATTAAGTATATCGAACGGTATCGTTACAGATTTAAGTTCATATTTCTTTTAAATACGTGAATAAGTCCATTTTCTTCTTCTTTTCAATTGTTGAGCGTGTGAGATTAAAATTTCTAAATTGATTTTTGCTATAAGTGACGTAATACCCAATATAATAAGTAACTCAAGATATAGAGAGACAAATGATGTTAGAGAACGGCATCAAGGCCCGTCGCGAGTTACCACACCTGCCCAAGACCCTTTTATAACTTTGCAAGCTCAAAGAAATCCCACGGTAACAGACTCTGTTTTGGTTCAGCAGCTCTCACGAGTGCATAGCGTCGAGGTTTCAGGTCAAACTATTAGAAACCGTTTGCATGAGAGAGGAGTTCATGCCAGAAGACCCCTAAGGGTTCCTCGGTTAACTTTAGGAAATCGAGGTGCAAGATTAACGTGGTGCCAAGAACATGTTAATTGGAATCAAGAAAGATGGGTCACAGTTCTTTTTACGGATGAGTCTCGATTTTCATTTTATCCTGATTCTGGTAGAATTCGTGTCTGGCGAGAGGAAGGAAATGAAAGTCGTTTGCGTCATGCCCGGGAAGTAGTAAGGCAACGTGGTGGATCACTAATGTTTTGGAGTAGCATTAGACTTGACGGAAAAACGAACCTCATTTTTGTGGAAAATACAATGACTGGAATAAGTTATAGGGATAATATACTACTGCCTGTAATTGTTCCATATTTACGCGAAAAATTCGTTGTTGCAACAAGATAATGCCCCACCACATCGAGCACGGCTTGTACGAATCGCTATTGAGGAAAATCAAATCAATCTTCTACCCTGGCCCTCTACCTCACCGGATCTTAATCCAATTGAGCATGTTTGGGATTGGTTAAAAAGGCAACTTCTTCAACGATTTGACTTTTTTCAAAGCGCTCTGGAGCTTCGTCTTGCTGTGACACATGTTTGGGAGGAGTTGCCCCAAGAATTAATTAATAATTTAATTTTAAGTATGCCTAGGCGATGCCAAAGTGTTATTAATAATAGAGGTGGACCATCTGGCTACTAGTTTAATTTGTATTTGGTAAATGTAAATATCGAATAATAATCGTAAAAAAATTGCAATAATTAAGTTTCTTCCAATCTTCTCAAAAATATTAACATATTTTTATGTGCTCCCTAGACCATTTTGATGTGTGTATTACTTCAATACCAAGATGAACCATAGAAATGGCAGTTCATCAACAGAAATTATTATGAAACTTGATAGAAATGAAAGATTTGCTTGACTTTATTTTGATCTCCGAAAGGCTTTTGATACCATTAATTATATTTCCTAATTTATAAACTTGATAATCCTGAACTGAGTGATTTTTCAACATACAAAATCATATTTACCAGACCAAGCCGATCAATAAATGATAGACTATACTATTATCGTATGCAGAGGTGTAACACAAGGTTCAATATTATGACATCTGCTTCAACTGCTTTACTGTAAGATCTACCTGATACACCAGATTTTAGGCCTAAAAATCTGGTAAGTTTTTTAGGACTAGTAGACACAAATTTTGAACAAAGTACAGGGAATACAATTTAAAATCAGTTAAATGAAAATATAAATAGTAAGTAGCATGTTTACATATGTATGGTTTTTTTTCCATACATTTCAGTTCAGCTTGTTTGTATGTGTTTCTATTTTTGATTTTTCTCTATTCTTTTCAAGTGTAATTTAGGTAAAGTAAAGCAGTCTATGGCTCAACTTTGCTTATGTATTTGTAGTTGGTAAAAATAAAGCTTAAAAAAATTACTTAATAACACCTCCATTTTATTATAGTACTATATGATTTATACTGATTTTAATTGCTTTTTTGGCACTAATAAATGAAATAAATAAATAAATACCTTCAGTGAAGTACTTTGCTGAGGTAAAACCTATTTTGCTTGCCATATAAAAGCTTCTAAAGTCTTTACTTACCAGTTAAGTATTTGGCTTCTTTGATGGTATCAAAACATGCCTTTTCAATAATATTAGCATAGGGAGTGAGTTGCATGTACCTCAACATCATAACAGCTGAAAGTAAGAGCGCTGTAGGGTTGGCTTTGTCTTGACCAGCAATATCTGGGGCAGTGCCGTGTACCTAAAATTTTTTAATATAGCCTTTCTAATTATATCAGTCTAAATCCCACTTACAGATTCAAACAAAGCTCCATTAAGTCCAATATTCCCAGAAGGAGTAAGTCCCAAACCTCCCACAAGACCTGCACACATATCAGATAAAATATCACCATACAAGTTGGGCATTACTAAAACATCATATTTGGAAGGATCTTGGACCATATTTAGGCATACAGTGTCTAGGTATCTTTCTTCAAACTTCACCTGTGGGTACTTTTTAGCCATTTCACGGCAGCAGCGGAGGAAGAGACCATCAGACATACGCCTAAAAATATTTAAGTTGAATTTCCACTTAATTTTAATTTAAAGGTTCTTACATAATGTTGGCTTTATGTACAGCAGTGACTTGCTTCCTATTATTCTCTATGGCATATTGGAAAGCAAATTCTGCTACCCTTCTGGAGGCGTCTTCAGTAATAAGCTTAATACTTTGTACAACACCATCCACAATTTCATGTTCAATACCTGAGTATTCACCTTCTGTGTTTTCTCTGATAGTAACTACATCTACATCATCATAGAGGGTCTTATATCTTTTTGACAAAAATTAACCAAGATTAAATTTCCGACTTTTTATTTAGGTCCAACTTACCCTTCTAAGCTTCTGCATGGTCTCACATTGGCATATAAATTGAACTCCTTCCTAAGGGCTAAGTTAAGAGATCTATGGCCCTTACCTACTGGGGTCATCAGGGGTCCTTTTAGACCAATTTTATTTCTAAAAAATATTGGTATTAAGAGTCATTGCTTAATATATGAAGGAAACTAAATCCACCTATTAACTGAATCAATAGCTGCTTGAGGGATACCAAATCTGCCATCTGGGCCCCTGACAGGTGTGACATCCACACTTTCCCACTCTATTGGCACTTTGGCAACCTCAAAGATCTTTTGAACTGCTGCAGATATTTCTGGACCAATTCCATCGCCAGGGATTAGAGTACATTTTTTTACTTCAGCACTGTAAAGTCTTTGGCCTAGGGGCTTATTTGATGCCTGGTAAAAAGTACAATAATTATATAACAAGTGAAAGAAAAAACATTTGCATGTGTATTCATTGATTTAACAGATAATATTCGTCATGCTGGAAGTGAAAACCAGGCATTGGCAAATTCAAATTTAAAACATACTAAGCAAACAAATTTTAAAGAATCTTATGGAACATTTTTTTCTTAAATTGCGTTTTCTTTTCAAGCAGTTAGCACTTTAGTGCTGCTTTTATATAAATAGCCATTTCCCAGGTTAGAAATTCTAATATTCATTTCTTAATGATTTAAAAAGTCAATGTCTGTCATTGTCAATGTCAAGTGCAGTATTGCAACTCTTAAATGTTTTCTGACAACCCCAAATTATGTCTAATTACTTTTCATGATCTTGACATTGGCTTACTAGAAGAAAACTTTGAATTTTGATAATTTAAAGATTGGTAAATGTTTTCTGATATCATTAAAAAGGAAAAGAAATATAATTCCTTCATTCTATCTGATAAATGGCTAGAAACTCAAAGGACTTAAATTTTTGTGATTATATAAACCAAATAGCAGTGAAAGTTAAACAGATGATAGGTTTTACCCATAACAATTCCAGTGAGTTATCTCTGGAGGTAAAGAAGTTATTTTGTGTGGGTTAGATGAATCCCAAGGGATTTGGTTCAATTAGTTAAACCATATCCTCAATATAACATGTCTTGGAGGGAATGGGCATTTAAAGTAAATTTTTGGGATGATTTAATTATGTATTCAATCTGAATCTTATGGCTGGTCTTGACTATTCTTGCATATTAATGAATCTTAAATTACTCACGTAAGTTAAAAGAAGAGTAATGTCTGATGTCTATTTAATTCTAAAGTACCTGAATTCTATGTTGTCCAGAAATTCTTTCTTTAATTTAACTTAAAGTTTACAGAGAAGCCAAAATAATTCATTTGTCATTAAATTTTAAGCAGCAAATTAAGGTAATACAAAGTAATAAGGAGGATAAAAAGAACACTCACCTTTGGGGATAGATGCTTTGAATATGGGGGAGAAACATTTAGTTATTATGTTTTGTTAACCTTCAGAGTATTACATTATTTGAAATATTTGAGTATATTTATTTTTATAATTTAAAATATCTATGTTAATAGATTTTGTAAATGAGTGAAAAGTAAATAAATTAAAAAGATCTTAGTCAGTTTATTTACCAGAAATAGAGTTCGATTGTCTGGTATTATGATACCTTTTAGACTTATTGTTACCAAAATATAACTTAAAAGTCTAAACTTTTTGTATGTTAAGTTATTTCCACTATATACAGGGTGGTCCAGTTTAAACATCATTAATTTTAATAGGTATGATAGAGAATTTAAAAAGAAATATCCTTTCATTATAAAATTTTACTCAGAAATGTTTAATAACAAAGATACAGGGTGTTAAAGTTAAGAATAAATATTTGTGTATTTATCATAACTTTTAAACTGCCGGCTCAATTTTAATTAAATTTTGCATGCAGGTTATTGTAGTCAATTGTCAATTACTGATGAATCCAATTTTTAAAAAAAATTTCAGTGGTGTAACATACAGAGGGACTTGGTCCTTTTTTGTCTAAAATCTGGGAAGTGATAAAATATTTTTTTATAAAAAGTCAACTTTTAGATTCTTCATTTAATTTGGAAAAAAGTTACTCTTGCAAAATTATGATTTAAGGCACTGTTTTTAAAATATCTTAGTTTAATTGTACAGAAACTTTTTTACAAATCCAAGCCCGATTTCCCTTTTTTATAAATTTTAGCAAGTATTTCTGAACAATTAAATTAAGATATTTTAAAAACAGTGCCTTACATCATAGTTTTGCAGGAGTAACTTTTTTTCCAAATTAAATGAAGAATCTAAAAGTTGACTTCTTATAAAAAAATATTTTATCACTTTGCAGATTTTAGACAAAAAAAGAACCAAGTCCCTCTGTATGTTATGCCACTGGCAATTTTTTTTAAAATTGGCTTCATCAGTAATTGACAATTCACTACAATACCTGCATGCGAAATTTAATTAAAATTGAGCTGGTAGTTCAAAAGTTATGATAAACAAATAATTATTCTTGATTTTACACCCTGCATCTTTGTTATTATTTGTTTCCTTTTAAATTCTCTATCACATATTAAAATTAATGACATTTAAATTGGACCACCCTGTATAACCTACATAGCAAAGGATTTTAAAGTCCTACACTAAAACTTTCTAGAAGAGAAAAATATACTGATATTGCAGCTTCAGAACCCTGTGCTTTGATCTAATTTTAACAGCATAACATCCACCATGCTTAGGACCACATAGTAATTATTAAACTTCAATCCATCATTTATGAAAATTGTTTCTCCTTTTTATAAATCCCTAAGTATGTTTCCACTTTTACCATGTTAAGTAAATGATATTATTTAAAGAAGGTGTTATGGTAAGGTAATATTGATTAAAATGCCTTCTTTGTACTTTTGTAATATTGGCAATTTGCCCATCAAATCAATAAGTAAATAAAATCGATTTTCACATTTTCCATTAACCAAAAATTCGCATGTGACATAACCTAACAAACTTCCTAGAAGTTGCGTTATATAACACTCACGATTTTAGCACCGTTATAGCCTTTGGGGACACTGTTTTTTGACGTCAACTTAAACAAACCACCGAAAAACTCGCTAAGACTTTTTCCGTTAAAAAAACCAGACATTTTCATTAATTTATAGTTGAAATAGATGGACGGTACAGTTTAGGATGGGTAATTCACGAGATTTAAAAACATGCGCATGAGGATTTTATATGATTTATTATAAGAAAAAAACTTACGATTTTCCTGAATAGTTGCGAAGCCATGGCACCTATTAAATTTATTAAAAAAATATATTATTTTCGATTTTAATGAACTTTTAAATGCCCCTTTTTATTTTTAGATCCCCTTTAGCGTGACAGGACAGGGAATGTCATATGTTTGATATATGTCAAAAGTGACAGTTTAACAGCTGGGGCTAAGACGGGTAATGACAAATTTTAAGTAAAAATAAGACACATATTTGTCATTGGAGAATAGGCCTCTGGACACTGATCAGTGGATCCGGGATCCCTTAATTAAACGAATTCTAAAAGTCCATTAAAAATTAACTTGGTATAAACAATTAAATGATCAGATTTCATACAGTGCATACAGTCATTTAAAATGGCGGACAGGAGACATCTTCACATTTTCTAACGCCATTTTGTTTTTGACCTGCCATTTAACAATTAGAATTGCAATTTTTGCATCACTTTTTGTTCTCGTTATATAAACTCTGAAATTCGGTTGGTAATTGAAATTGCGATTTTTTCGAAAAATCTTACCGCAATCGCCTCGTCACCAACCGGCTTAAGAAAATTAAAATTGCATTTGGCCGAATTTGTAAGGTTAGGAATTAAAAATACATTTTTGTTTATTATACATTTTTAGTTTGGTTTAGTTAGCTTGTTCAAAGTTTATAAAATACGTTTTGCTATTTTAATAAGAAATTTTGTATAAAAATGAACAAATCTCGCTTATTAAACGTAAGCAAGAAGTTTTTCGGTGTTTTGCGAAACAGTACGTTTGCCCAACACCAAGAGTCCTCCTTAAAATCTAGGCAAAAAGAATTAATGGCTAGGGGCTTGCCTAAGAAAAAACCAATTAACGGTGTTAAACATATTGTTTTAGTGTCTTCGGGCAAGGGAGGAGTAGGAAAATCAACCACAGCAGGTACATTTAAAAATGTTCTATAAATAACAGATGTTTACAAACTCTAATCACCTTAATGTAAAGTCCAATGTATTATCAGCAAAGCCTTTCTAAAATTGACTTTTTTTAGTTAACCTTTCCATTGGCCTGAAATTAATACAGCCAGAAAAAAAGATAGGACTGTTAGATGCAGATATCTTTGGCCCCACGGTACCATTAATGATGAATTTACATGACACTCCTTTTTTGACTGATAAGGATCTAATGGAACCATTGGTCAACTATGGCGTAAAATGGCACTTATTTTTTTTATTTATTGAAACTTGTGATAGGCTGAGACCAATGTATTAAAATATAGAAAGCATAGTTTTTCAACTATATCTTGACTCAATATGCTTGATTACTTAATTTAAATTCAAATTTGTTTATGACCCTTTAGCTGGTACAATAAGATGTAAATATCTAAAATTAAGTATAATATTGAATTTAGTCTATTTAAAAACAAAAGTTTTTAAACATAAAACAAAGATAATTTATATTAACAAATGAATATTTTGGTCATCCACATTTCTTGGCATTACATATGGCATTTTCCAATAATTTAACAAACAATTATTTAACAAAGTAAGACAATTAAAGTGAAGTAAAATGCTTATACTTAATTATTAGGATATAAAATAGAGAAAATTCCAACATATATAAAATAAAAAATGCATAATTTAAAATTGTATATTGAAGTCTGCATTTTTTCACAAAAAAACAACAAATATAATACATTTTTAATACAAGCTTAAAAAAAAGTTTTCTGTACCTTTTTTTATTTTTGGTTTTAACATATCTTGTTCCTTATTACCAATTTGTTTGGAAGATATAAATTTGTGACTTACTTATTGTCAATCATATTATAATACATTATTCAACAACAATTGGGTAAAGGTTAATTTTCACAATAACTCTAACTAGGAGCAGGCATATCATATTACTCCTGAAATAGCTAGTCAAATTGTGAGATTTTTGATTATTACTTTCTACTTTTGTTTTAGAAAAGTAATAATTTATAATTATTACTTTTATTTTAGAATAGGTTTTAGTCCTATTGAAAAAGCTTAGGCATATAAAGACTAATTTTACTAAGTAAGGCAACATTCATGAATTTAATAATCCAACATTGATGAACTTAAAATATAATGCTGTAAAGCCAATATATTGCATATTATAACTTTGTTGTTTTTAGAAAAAGAAGAAAATCTAATTAAAACATTAACATGAAAAAAAAAATGTCAACGAATGGCAACGCTGCAACATGTTTGTTTACAAGTGTCGTAAATATTAGTGATTTTATAAGTGAAAAGTGATTAAAAAATTAATAAAAGAACAGTGACCAGAGCAATAAGTCATTATATTGTGTTTACAACTAAAGGTGACGAGTTACGTTCAAATAAACTCCCATAATTACAGTCACAACAGCTGCCTGCTGCTAGAAATAGTGTGCGGGCAAGCCGCGACGTTGCCGGCTTGGAGCGCATATTATCCTTGAGTAAGTAGAAAAGTCAGAGGAGATGGCGGAAGACTGCGGAATTTGTAAAAAATTAGTAGGGGATAGTGAACAAGCTCTTTGCTGTGATGCATGTGAAAAATGGAGTCACAGAACTTGTTTAAACATGTCAAAAACTACATATAAGTGATTTGAAAAAAATCCTGATACCGAGTGGATATGCGAAAATTGTAAAAAAAAAAAGCAAAATACTACGAAAAAAGATGATTACACAATCAGTGATATTATGGCAAAACTAAACGAAATGGACCAAAAATACAATAAATTATTCAAAAAATATGAGGAACAGATAATGATAAACGAAAAGCTTCAAGAGGAGATTCAGGACATTAAAAAGCAACTTAATAATACTGAACAACGAGAATTAAATAACAATATTATAATTCAAGGTATTCCTTACAAAGAAAATGAAGATTTAGATGCAATAGCTGACAAGTTGGAAACGAAACTAAAAATTATAAAAATACCAAATACCATACATAAAATATACAGGTTGGGAGTTCGTAAGGATAACAAAATATTACCAATAAGAGTAAATTTTCGCACTGAAGAGGACAAAAAGAGATGGATGACGGCAAAAAAACAAAAAACACTTACAACTGATGATATTGGAGGATATGGAGATAAATGTGAAACTATATATGTAAACCATGACTTAACAAAATATAATCTGGATCTTTTTCAAAAGGCAAGGCAATACAAACAAGATAATAACTACAAGTACTTGTGGATAAATAATGGTAAAATTCTTTTACGTAAGGATGATAATAGCAAGGTTGTATTGTTGGAAAGTCTTAAGGATCTAAAAAACTAAATAAACCTCTAAATAGTCTTAAAATAATTTATTACAATGTTCAAAGTTTACGAAATAAGTTTGACGAGTTTCAAGCTCACATGAAGAGTGTTTCTAGTGATATAGTAGTTCTTGTGGAAACGTGGCTGTACCCTAATGAGACACAGTTCTTTGATGTGAATGGATACAATGCAGTGCACTCCTGTAGAGAAACCAGGGGTGGTGGTGCAAGTATTTATATAAAGGAAAATTTGCAGTTTAATAAAATCGACTGTAGTAATTTAAGTGACCCCTATAACTGGATTTGTATAGAGTTAGGTAAACTACTAAAAATAAGTGCAATATATAGACCGCCGTGTCTTCCAGGTAATGAGTTCCTAAATAAGCTTGAATCTGTGATAACTAAACACAAAGTAAACCACATTATATTAGGCGATATGAATATTAATCTCTTAGAACAAGAATCTTTAAACACAAAAAATTATAAAAATTTGTTAGCGTTAAATAATTTTTGCATTGTCAATAAAATTAGTTTTGTGAATGCTACCCGAATATCACACACTAAAACTATAATAGATCATGTGATTTGCTCTACCAATAAAAAAAATGAATGTGATATTAAAGTTGAGGAAAATTCTCTATCCGATCATAGGTTAATTAGTTTAGAAGTAACAGAATCTATAACAAGGTTTAAACCAAAAATATATATTCAACATCCTATTCTAAATATACAGAAATATAAACAAAATATACAAAATAAAATTGCAAGGGTAAATATTGACTGTTTTCAAGACTTGATTAAGTTTATTTCAAATTGTAAACAAGAATCGACTACTATTAAAAATATTAAATGTCATAAAAGTAATGAATGGATTACACCAGACCTATTAATCCTATTAAAAGAAAAAGAAAGACTCTATAAAAAACACAAAAAATATCCAAATGATGACTTAGTTAAAATTGAATTTATAAGACAGAAAAATTTTGTAAATAATAAAATAAAAGTATTAAAAAATCTTTATTTTAAGAATAAATGGGCTCAGGCTGGAAAAAATCCAAAAAAACAATGGAATCTAATAAATAAATTTATAAATAAGTCAGGCGAAAATATAAATATTAATCAAATCGAAATAAATGGAGTACTGATAAGTGATAGTAAAGGTATCGCAAATAGCTTAAATAAATATTTTACAGAGATAGGTACGACTATAGTCAGGGATGTACAGAACCAAACGGGGCACTTAAATAATATTCAAGAATTTTATGAAGTTGAGTGTGGTCATAATGCATTTTTAGAACCTACAGATCATAACGAATTAAATGGCATAATACTAAACCTGAACAAAAATGCAGCACCAGGCCATGATAATATCGGAGTGCTTGATTTAATCAATATAAAAGATCATGTGATGTATATATTGGTAAAACTTGTAAATAGGGCTCTTGTTACTGGTAAATTTCCATCAGAACTAAAAATATCCAAAGTCTGTCCAATATATAAATCAGGATCTAAAACTCAACAAACTAACTATAGACCAATTTCCATAATTAGTGTATTTTCCAAAATTCTAGAAACAGTTATGAAAAAGCGAATAACATCATTTGTTGAAAAATATATCTCATATGATTGTTATCAGTATGGCTTTCTTAAAAATAGTAGTACTCTGAGTGCCACCGTTGATCTGCTCAACTATATCTCAACCAATCTGGACAATGGTAAAATTGTATTAGCAATTTTTGTAGATTTGAGAAAAGCCTTTGATGTAGTAAATCATACTATTTTATTAGATAAATTAGAAAAAATGGGGTTTAGGGGGGTTGTACTTGCCTTGATTAGGTCGTACCTATTAAACAGAAAGCAATATGTGCATCTAAACGATCAGAAAAGTGAAATTCTGACATGTAACTGTGGCGTACCCCAAGGATCTGTTCTGGGGCCATTGCTATATGCACTATTTGTCCTTAGTTTGAGGTTAGCAGGTTTGGTTGCCCAGTATTTTACATTTGCAGATGACACTGCTCATTTGTATTCAGACAATGACTTAGATGTTTTAGTTAATCAGGCAAATAACGATCTATTTAAATATAGTCAATGGCTGCTCCAAAATAACTTAAAAATTAATTTAGATAAAACGAAGTACATATTGTTTAAACAAAAAAATAAAAAAATAAATCAAATAAATATATCTCTAAATAATGTTACACTAGAACAAGTAAGTAGTATAAAGTACTTGGGTCTCATACTGGACGAAAAACTTGGCTGGAATCCTCATATTGAACATGTTTATGACAAACTTATACCTTTTATGGGAGCACTCTACCGCTGTAAGGATTTTCTCAGTATTTCAGCTAAGTATCAAATATATAATGCGTATATTTTGTCTGTACTAAGATATCTTATTCCGGTGTGGGGCACATGTCCAAATACTAACTTTCAAAAAATTAAAATCTTGCAAAATAAAATACTTAAAATCCTTTTCGATCTTGACTACTTTATGCACACGAATGATTTATATAAAAAGCTAAAAATATTGCCCATTGGAAAAATTTGCGAGTTGGAGCAGGCCAAATTAATTTTTAAGATTTTACATAGACTACAAAAGTCCAATCACACGATTGTATACTCAAATGACATACATTCATATGAATTAAGAAATAATAATGTTAGACTAAATAATGCGAGAACCAATATAGCTCTGAGAAATCCTATTGATGAAGCTTCACAGGTATTTAATTCTTTGCCTTCTGAAATTAAGCAGGAGACCTCTTACTACAGATTTATTAAGAAGCTCAAGATCATTGTTAGTCAATATGAGGATTGATTTTTGAGTGTTTAGGTGTTATCAAAATTAATGTAATGGTTGTAAACAAAGCTACACGTGTTGCGGTTTAGTTATTAATGAAACTCTGGTACCAATGCTATAAATGCATTGTTTAAGATTCTATCATTTATATTAGCTTTTAAAATCTGTATTAATTTTTATATAAATCGTGTATTAATTTTTATATAAAATTGTAATATCTTGTATGTAACTGATTGCTAATAAATGACGTTTTCAAAAAAAAAAAAAAAAAAACATTTTTAGTGATTTTTTCATAGTCATCTTTCAATAAGCAATTCATTAAATTTAGTATCAATAACAATTTGATCTATAATAAATCCTAAATATCTATGCTTATCAACAGTTTTTTTTTATAACAGATATTTATGCACCTTTTCATTACCTACATATAATCATAGATTGATTTTGCAGAATTTAATTTTTGTGAATATGTATAGTTGGAACCTATTGAGAGTTAGTTTATCTCAGAGCCTTAGCCTATCACAATTTATACAGGGTGGGAACTGTACCTAGAATAAATTCACTAGCCCTCTTGATAAAAAAAAATTAAGAAAAAAGCAAAAACATAACTGCTTAAGACTTTTTGTGGCCTTTAAAAATGTATTAAATTTGTTTTTCTTAACCTCTCTGAAAAGGTTGTCTTTGTTTATCTTGACAAAATTATCAGTCTCTAAAAAATGACCTTTATTCATCCCAAAAGGGGTCAAGTTTAATGAAGTAAGCTCAGGTAACCTTGCTGGATATTTATTTGTCCCTCTTTGTTCAGTCCATCTAATGCATAAAAAATGATTAAGAAATTGTCAGACATTAGCAACATAATGAGGAGGTGCACCATCTGGTTGAAAGTAGATTTTGTGCCAATATTTCTATTTTCAGTAGGAAATAGTTAATTCTGGTATCACTGTATTTTCTAAAAAATCAAGATATATCTATCTGTTCAGTTAAATTATTATCAAACATTATTGAGCCAGTTTTGATTGCAGCCGAAATATTAGTTTTTGCTTGATGTTGTGTATGCTCTTTGATCACCCACTTTGGATTTGTGTTAGTAACGACAATTTTGGCAGATAAAGAAAAAGAAAAGCTATGCAATAGATATTTGTAAAGATATTGATACTTCTTACATGTCCCTGAACTCTGAATTGCTTCAATTTGAATCACACTACTTTGATGCAGTGGGGCCAATTAGGATGAGTTTCTCGAAATAGCGCCATAACTTCATTTTGAATTCGTGTCCAGTTTCTAAAGCCAATTATTATTTTCTGTTAAGTTCGCCATTTTGGCGTAAATAAATACTCACGAATAGTTACTGGGTACTTACTGTACCAAAGAACACTTTTCTAATAATATCTACCCATCCTTTAATTTGAGTTATCTCACAAAAACCTGTTTACTTGTGCATTTTTAATTACACAAAAATTGAATTATTCTATTTATTTAAAGGTGATCATGTAAGGTGGCAGACATAATTTTGAAGCAGTTAGATCATTTTATAGCAATTAATCACCTGGTCAAGAAGCAAAATATGCATTTAACATTGCATTTAGGGATATTTTGTTTTTCATTTTCATATTTCTAAACAGTTTTTTTTTTAATTTAAAGTCAAGGGTTAATTCCTTTTTAAAAGAGCTTTCCAACAAGGTGCCACAAGTGACACCATCTCATTTCGAAAAATTAAGTATGGTTAGGTTTCACCCTTTCAGAGGATTTTTTCAAAACAAATTTTTAACACAGTTTAAAAGGCGGAAAAACTCTTAGCTGCGTTTTTCTGAAATATTGTTTTCAAGGGCGCTAGCGAATTTACTCCAGTTAGAGTCCCCACCCTGTGTATGATATAATATTTATAATTTTAAAATAATATTTATCTTCAATCCAGCCTGATTGAAATTTTAAGTCACTAACGAGAAATATTTATTGTAGCATGTCATTTGGTTTCCTGATTGATGAAGATGCCCCAGTAATATGGCGAGGCCTGATGGTCATGCAAGCTCTTGAAAAATTAATGAGGCATGTTGAATGGGGAGATATTGACTATTTGATAGTTGACACACCTCCTGGTACTGGAGACACTCATTTAAGCTTAGTGCAAAACCTACCAATTAGTGGTATATGATTGTAATATAATAAAATATTATGTTTTTGATTTTTGTGGTTTATAGGCGTTGTACTAGTTACTAGTCCTCAGACTGCCGCCTTACAAGTAACAAAACGCGGAGCCGTGATGTACAATAGACTGAAAATTCCGCTCATAGGCTTAGTGGAGAATATGTGTTCCGTTGTGTGCCCCTCATGTTCAAATAATATAAGGGTTTTTGGAGATGGCACCAGAAAGTTGGCAGAAGATCTAAACATTGACATATTGGAGAGTTTTCCATTAAACTCTGATATTGCTGATGGAGGAGACAAAGGGGTGCCGATCGTTCTTGACGAGGGTAACAGACAATCCGGATTATATAGGAATGTTGCCCAAAAGGTTGTGGAATATTTAAAAGATATTGAAACTGAGCAGGCTGTAAAGTAAAAATTCAGAGAAGTTTTTTTCAAGATCTGTTCTTTTATTATTTGTTTATTATTTAGGTCTTATATATGTGTTGCTATATTTAGTTTTGTACTTATTATATAATTTACATATGATCTTTATATGTTCCATAGGTGTATCCAGGGAGACAACCCAACGGAACAGGTTTTAAAGTCCAAAAAAATATTTTCATTAGCTATAAGAGATATAAAATACAGTACAACTTCGATAATCCGGACACATATCGTTCCAAGCAGCGCCGGAGTAGCGAGGTGTCCGGATAACTGGATTATTATTTCAAAAGTTTTATTTTAATATACTATCCACATACTAGCTTTTTTTAGGTATAAATAAATCATTGTACCCTAATTAAAAAAGAAAATTATGTTTATATTTCAAATTATAACATACATAATAAGTAAACATATACATACACATGTTGTACACGCAGGTACACAAACATATATGTAACTAGAAATAAAAATACATTATGTAGGACAAAACATAAATTACAAATACAAGACAAAAAAGTGCAAGTTTAAATGGCTTTGAAAAAACTATCAATTTTTTTCTGAACTGCCTTAGAGCTTGCTAATTCAATCGCTTTCTCTTTGACGTTCTTTAAAAGCAATATTTCGTGCATTGGTAAGTAGTTTTCTTCAGCCCACTGAATTCCCAATGTTAATGCTTTCACAGCATCGCTGTGTTTCACTTTAGTGGCAATAATCTCAGTATCTCCATCTAAATCATTGCTCTCTGCATCCTTAGATTTTAGCGCATCACCTATTACCTCCTCTTCAGTCAAATCAACAATGACTTCATTTTTGCCTAAAGCCCATTCAACAATTTCTTCCCGATTCAAACTGTTTTCAGGATCTATCACAAGCAAGGAAGCGGTAATGGTTTTTAAATCTTCCTCGTTTATTTGACAAAGTCGTCTTTGAAGTTCTGAAAGTGGAATGTTTTCTTCATCAGATTCCTCTTCTTCTGCATCAGTTCTTTGGTTCGGCCATAATGCTATCCAACTTTTTTGGATATTTTTTTCAGATATCAACTTCCAAGCAATATCTAGATTAACAAGTGCATCTTTTAAATTAAATTGCTTTAAAACTGTAACTAAATCGTCACCTTCGTGAGCGATAATGTGATTTAGTAGCCTCTTTCTATATGCTACTTTTATGTTTTGGATTAAGTTTTGATCCATTGGCTGTAAAACTGCTGTGCAGTTGGGCGGCAAAAACATGACTCTGAAATCAGGATCGAAATTTATTTCTGTCTCAGGTGGATGAGATGGAGCATTATCTACAAGTAATAATGCTTTATGAGGTCGGTTAACATCCGATAAAAAACGTTTGACGTCTGGTATAAAGCAAGTCTTAAACCATTCGAAGAACAATGTCCTGGTCATCCAACCTTTGCTGGTTGCCTTGTATTTAACAGGTAAAGTAGCATTCTTAAATGCCCTTGGATTTGCGGATTTTCCAAGAACTAAAAGGGGTAACTTATGAGTTCCAGCCGCATTGCAACAGGGCATGAATGTTACGCGATCTTTAGATATTTTTCGCCCTGGTGCTGATTGTTCCTGACTATGAACCCATGTAGTGTCCGGCAAGGCTCTCCAAAAGGCCGCTGATTCATCAGCATTATAAACTTGGTCACGACTTAGCTTCATTTCATTAACCACAGCTAGAAATTTTTCTTGAAAAGGTACTATAGCACTTACATCACTGGAAAGTTTTTCACCACACACTTTAAGAAAGCGTATTCCGTGCCTTTTCTTAAATTTGTCAAGCCAACCTGAACTCGCTAAAAAATCACTCTTCCCAGTTATTCTTTCATAAAATTGTTTAGCTTTCGTTCGTAAGATATCAGAAGAAACAGGTACATGAGCACTACGCTGCTGTAGAAACCACTTATATAAAGCAGCTTCAACTTCGGGATGTTCTCCCTTTCGGATAACCTGCCTTTTACCTGAAAAGATAAAAATATGTTTCATAATAACATTACCTACAATAAAAATTAAATCATACATACCTGCTCCACTGAATGACTCCGACACAAATCTTCTTATTTTAGTTTTGTTTTTCTTTATATCACTTACAGTTGATTTTGGTACATTAAATTTCTCAGCCACCCTGCGTATGCTTCCCACCTTATCAAGAAAATCTAATATTTTACATTTCTCCGCAAGAGTAACTGTGTTATGCGGTCGTTTATTTGGCGCCATTTTTTTTTTAATAACACATTGACACACGACGCACGGTAACTAAACGATAACTGACCGCCAAAGGCGCCAAACCCATTAGGTTGCTAACAATATTGGTTTTGACAAGTTTAAAAAGGAAAAATCCGTTTATAATCGATTCGTATTGAAAACATTCCTTTATCCGGACTACAGAGGTAAATTATCCCGACACCTAGGAACGCCGGATTACTGGAGTGTCCGAATCAGCGAGTGTCCGAACTAGAGAAGTTGTACTGTACACTAATAAAAAAATACTGGGTTAGATTTCAAAAGATGAATTCAAATATTGTGAAAATGCTCCCTTCAGTTTTGCCGTGGATATGCCATTGGAAAACTTATTCATTATACATACAGGGTGTTTTAAATAAACTCTCCACTATTTTCAATTTTCTGACTGCAATAACTACAAAATTGGTAAAATTATTTTTAATATTTTTTTTTTCAAAAGCTATAAGAGAAGTCAGTTTCCTAACGCTGGTATAGAGTTCGTAAATTTAATTAGAACTCGATTTGGAAAAAAGCACTTTTTCTTTTAACACTCTGTATTAAAATGCTCAATAAATGTTAAAAATCTTTGTATTTTAAATATAATTATTTTGAAAAATATGCGTTCTTTGGAAAATTTATTTATAATTTATTACAATGCACACTGAAGATGACTTCTAGTTACCAACTCAAATAAAACACTGCAGGTAAGTATTTATGAGGAATCTTACCTAGTTCCCTGAATCAACAAATCTACAATAGTGTTCTATGATCTGTCAAAAGGATTCCATTGGGTTACGTAATAAGTATGATCTGTTTTTATTTATTGTATTATTCTTCCTCATTTACATTAATGACTTGCTAGGTCTCAATTTTTCGAAGAGATATTGAGCATTTGCAGATTGCATTTTACCTAACTCATAGTGTGAAATTCAGAAATATAAACTGGGAAGATCTTGCCATTCACACTTAAATCTGAAAAGTCAAATCAAAAAATGATTTATTGTACAAATAGCTTAACCCTCTCGTAAGGTTTTAAATATAACATCTATGATTCAAAATGTATAAAAGATATATATATATATATATATATATATATATATATATATATATATATATATATATATATATATATATATATATATATATATATATATATATATATATATAATAAATTATAAAAGAATTAATACCTAAAATAAGCCTAATTATTAAAAAGGAAAAAAATACTAAATGAAGTGCAACCATACACATTACTTCTGACAAAGTTATGAGAAGCGAAAAAGGACGATAAAAAGATCAGTATGACCCCCTAAATAAAAGATCTATTTCTATATTCTATTGGACCTTTTTTATCGTGCTGCGATAGATCATTTATGTGTTTAAATAGTACAGATTAATGCTGTAAGATAAAAAAAACAAGTTGATGAAGCTTTCAAATATCCTGGTTTAAATATAGGAAAACTAGTTAAAACACAGCATATAAGGCATATGTTATTGTATGCTGTGGTTAAAATGTTACTCTCATTTAAATGTTTAAAAAAAAATTGTTTCTTTTTTTATTTGAAAATAATTTGGAAACGGTAAAACATCTTTCTGATTTGTAAAATAACAGAACGTCAATCAACAACGCATGGTCTATATTTGCATCTCCTTCATTATGGTCATATAAAGGACCCGTATAGAATATATTCATCTGTATTATTAATATACAGTGTGGTGACTTTAACTGGAATAAATTCAGGTAAAACTAATCAAATTTTATCTCGCAAAATTCCTGAGACCCGTCGATTTTTGTTTATTTTTTTTTCATATTTCAAGATAGTTTTTGTATTTTTTCACCTACAGGGGGGGTCCAAATTAACCCAAACTTTTTTTTTTCAAATGGAAAGCCACTTTTTTTAAACTCTCATTGAAAAGAGCCCTTTTTCCTGATTAAATTGCCCTATTTACTTTTGTGATTATCTAAAGGAGAAATACGAAAAAAAAATAAAAACCATTAAATTATTAAAAGTCTCGAAATATTTTGTGTTGGTAAATTTTTGGCATGTTTGTTTAATTTATTGGTATCGGACATTTCCTGACATTGTTGTAGTGTCACTGTTAAAGTGAATTTCAACCAGTTGTAAAATTTATCCGAATCCCACAAGATTGAAATCTTAATGATGATTGGTTATGGGGACAGAAGTCGTACTCGGCTAGAGGTTGTCCACTTATATTCAGGCAGAAATATCTAGATTTGCCACCTATTAACCAAGGTACGGTTAGTAAAATCGAAAGCAGATTTCGAGAAGTTGGGCACGTGAGGGATGTTTCAAGACAAAGGTCTTGTAAAATCGATGAAAACACCCAATTAAATGTATTGTTAGCGATGGAAGAAAATCCGGTAACTGCAGCCAGAAGAGTAACTCGCGAAAACTCTATTCATCATAAATATGTACTAAAAAATTTAAAAAGTGCAAACAAACGACCTTATAAAATGCAACCCGTTCAAGAGTTATTGGAAGACGATCCAGATCGCAGAGTTCAGTACTGTGAATTAATGATGAACGCCATTGACGAAAATCGCATATTCGGCTTCGGAGTGGATCCTTTTTTCTGATGAGGCTACATTCACCCTAAATGGCCATGTTAATAAGCAGAACCGTCGCTACTGGTCTGACGAGAACCCACACTGGGTAAGGGAAACTAATACACAATATCCCCAGAAAACTAATGTTTGGGCTGGCATAATTGGCAGGCAGGTTATAGGGCCCATATTCTTCAATGATACTTTAACTGGGGAAAGATATCTAGAATTTCTTGAACATGAACTAGTTCCAGTCTTACGTGCCTTATATCCGAGTCAGTTCGATCCAGATTTGTATGATGAACGAATCTGGATGCAACAAGATGGTGCTCCCCCACATTATGCCCGTAATGTACGCCAGTATTTAGATGACAATTTTCCAAACAGATGGATTGGTAAAAGGGGTGCAATCGAATGGCCGGCACGTTCTCCCGATCTCACCCCACTTGATTTTTTTCTGTGGGGACATTTGAAAAGTCAAATTTATATGAGCAAACCAGGAAACCTAGACGAACTCAAAGAACGTATTAGGCAAGAAATCCGATAAATATGGGCTTTGCCAACAAGTAAATGGTGCTTATTTTGAGCATCTTATACATTAAACGCAACTTTTAATAATTTAATGGTTTTTATTTTTTTTTCGTATTTCTCCTTTAGATAATCACAAGAGTAAATAGGGCAATTTAATCAAGAAAAAGGGCTCTTTTCAATGAGAGTTTAAAAAAAGTAGCTTTCCATTTGAAAAAAAAAGTTGGGGTTAATTTGGATCCCCCCTGTAGGTGAAAAAATACAAAAACTATCTTGAAATGTGAAAAAAAAATAACAAAAATCGACGGGTCTCAGGAATTTTGCGAGATAAATTTTGATTAGTTTTAACTGAATTTATTCCAGTTAAAGTCACCACACTGTATATTGATTGAATGAATGTACTACCAGTGTAACTGAAAAAGTATAATCAACCACCTCTTGTATTCATTGTTAATTCAATAGGTTTTTGATGGTTTAAAAATATTTTGTCGTGTGTTTTTTTTTAAATATCATAGTTTTTGTTTAAATCATTTGGGTTACTGTTGGATTAGTGTAGAGCAGTGTTACTCAAACAAAGGATGGATATATGAGGAACAGCTTATCAAAGTGCATTATATAGTAATGAAATAAACTCAAGTCATAAATATAAACTTAAGTCACAGGTCTCAAATTTATTAAATTAAAGTATTACTATAATATATAATTAAAGGATTACATGTATTTCGCCAATCAGATTCACTTGTGTATTCACTAATAAAAAGAACGAAAAAAGAAGCAGAGAACAACACTAAATGATACAAGTCAAGGGTACAAATTAAGTTAAAATTGGTAAAATTCGACGGAGACTAGTTACTACATATTAAAATTATATAAACCTATATTATATCTCTAGAAAATTTATTTTTCTGTTTAAAAAATAAGAAAGGTGTTTTTAAAATATAAATTTTAAGTTTATTGCACAGTAACCATTTGGAATACTTCTCAAGATCTGTATTAACACGCTCCAGGCTTTCAAGTTCACTATCCCTATTAGGGATGCCACGAGACGAGACGAGATAAAAATGTTCGAGACAAGGCGAGACGAGACGAGACGTCTCGATATATGTAAAATGCTTCCAGCAATAATTGGTAAAATTGTCATTAAAATCACGGAATAGGTTTTGATTATTTTTTTATTTCCCCATTATTATACTAATGGGCTTACGATTTGTGTAACAGGTGGTGTGTAGATTGGAAAAAATATCCTTAGAATTTAGGGGTATGTTTATTTAAATCTCTTGGACCAGTCACGTCTGTTTTTATTTTAGCTGCGCATTTTTTTCAACTTAACGTTTTTATACAAGGTGTGTCATAAAACGGTGGGCTTTCTTATTTTAAACAAACACCATATATTATTATATTTTTTGAATTTAAGAATATTACCTGCATTCACCGGACGGAACAGTTGCGTCACTGTTACAAAACTCTATCGAAACCCTCCGAAAAATGGTAAAGTCCAGTGCAACGATATATTAGAATGGTCACCCGTCAAAACACCAGCATTCCACCTGCCAAACAATGTCATCCACCTTCTATTTACATTGTTTGAGAAGTAAAATGCTGGTGTTTTGACGGGTGACCATTCTAATATATCGTTGCACTGGACTTTAACTGCATTCATAAGGTGTCGATTTGTCCCTAGAGTTTTGGTTTTGCCACATTTTGCAATTTGTTTTATACTTATTATTTAAAGAGGCTCCTATTTAATAATATTTTCACATACATATTATGTTTTTTAATACCTATCTTTCGTCTCGAACAAACAAAATCGAATGATACTTTGTCATCTGTTAAAAAAGTCTATGAAAAATGTCGACGTGTACAGGTAATATGTTCGATACGATTATTGGAATTTTTATCTTAAAATAAGTATTCCAATATAACCTTCTAAGCCATACTTCAAAGGCTGTGTATACCCTTTATAATAAATTACTTACTTAATTATGGAATAAAGTAAATATAATAAATTATAAATTTTAGAATAAAAAAATATAGAGCCAAACAAATACACAAATTTATGTTTAATATTTTAATAGGTACATTATTGTTATTACTTTGCACTCTTTATAAAGAAATAATATAAATTCTGAAACTTAAATATTAAAAATACGAGAACAAATTAAGTTTACGTTAAATAAATATATTTTATAAATAGCAACAACAAATAAATACATTTAAAAAACAATATAACATGACAAGTAAGATATAAGTATAAACTTAATTAAAATAGACATTTAGTTCAAATTTATCTATGTACGTAAAATGTTTAGATCAAATTGCTAATAAATACCAAAAGGCATAAATAAATACCCAATAAAAAGCTAAGTTTCAGTAGTCAATATTTAGTTTATCTTTTAATCTACAAGTGTACCATGAATTTAAGCACAGCAATGAACGAGCCGATTCTGCGTTGAGTCTATTCCGTTGTTTCGTAACAACCAAGCCAGCTTTTTTCATATGGGGTGTAACATATGGCAATGATAAAAAAGAACCTTCTTGGGTAAAATATACTTGATGAGTACTTGAAAATCTAGGGAAAAAAGGGTAATATGTTTATGGCTGCATATAATGACCAAATATTAAATATTGTTACTAATAGTTTTTTTTAATACTTAGTTCTGTGACAACCATAACATAAGATTTTCTTAACGAATAACAAATCAATATTAAATTTATTAAAAATAATATTATTTAATAATTTAATACCTACCTTTCTAATTTTTTATTGATATTTTTCTGCTGTTAATAGGTATGTTGACAACTGTAGCTTAAATGCATATAAAATATTATTTTCAATATTCCGCTATTGCCGCTTTTATAAAAACACTATGACTGCTTTATATTATTGCTTACTATAGATTGTTGGATAATGCGTTTTGCATGACTTTAATGGGGTGCTCATATAAATATTTTATTAAATCTTAAAAAAATCTTTCCCAACATGCCTACCTGCCCAATTAATTTAAAAATCGAATATGATTTTTTTTAACTTTCATACTTAACTACCTATAATATGTTTATTGTTTATTGGGGTCTATTACATTTTTAAGTTTTATCCTGGGCTTTTACATAGGTATCAGAACTTTTCGAGACAAAACGAGATGAGACGAGATAAGGTCTTGTCTCGACGAGACATAAGCTTGTCTCGTCTCGTCTCGAAAAATATTTGTCTCGAACTTTCGAGACGAGACGAGACAATTCTTAATCTCGTCTCGTCTCGTGGTAACCCTAATCCCTATTCACCAAAACTG
This sequence comes from Anthonomus grandis grandis, assembly GCF_022605725.1. Taxonomy (NCBI): domain Eukaryota; kingdom Metazoa; phylum Arthropoda; class Insecta; order Coleoptera; family Curculionidae; genus Anthonomus; species Anthonomus grandis. The sequence continues at coordinate 28,072,413 of NC_065548.1, read as the reverse complement.
TGTCATCTGCACTATCAACCAGTCAAATCAGGAACCCCTAAGACTGAGTACAATAGTGGCCCAAGAACCGAACCCTGTGGAACTCCACACTCGCTCACCTCAATGCTACTTATCAACATTCACAGCTTGTTGTCTGTTATATAAATAAGATTTTAGAATATTATAAACCGGCTCTCTAAATCCCATGTTATGTAATTTTTCTAAAAGCACATTCAAGGTAACGACGTCAAAAGCCTTTTTTAAATCAATAAATACAGCCACTACCAGTTTTTTTATTTTCCAATTGGTTACTTATCATTTACAAAATCCATCGTAGCACTTATACGTGTGTGTTACTATTTTTTAGGAACCCATGAATACTGAAATTTATCTATACATATTTATTTATTAATCCCAACATTTGCCCTTTTAGGACCCGTTCTATTACTTTTGAAAAGTACTTATCAACTAATTGGTCTATAATTACTCATAGAGTCTTGAGAAGCCGATTTGAAAATAGGTATAATTTTAGTTAATTTACTTCTTACTTTTATATTTGAACTTAATAAATTATACTGCTTTCTATATACTTATAACACAAGACCTTATATTCTTATAACACAAGACCTTACAAAAAATATTATTTAAAATTCCAATCCAGTTGAAAATTCAAAAAGCAACACAAGAGTTGATAATTATTTTTTCTTTGCAGTTATAGATCTGACTGGATTAAGAGGGCATGTATTAAAAATGAAAAGTTCTAACAATGATAATATAGCATTAATTTCTTTTCAAAAATTACCTGATATCTACAGTTCTTCAAATCTTAGTAGTTGCCGTAAATTACTCTTGGAAATCAAGAATTTTTCTTGATTGTCTGAAACTGGTAAAAATCATATACCTCTTCATAAAGGTGGGGACCTAGAGGAAACATCTATTTTTAGGCCAATTTCACTATTATCTAATCTCTCTAAAATGATTGGGGAATTGGAAAAAAACGAATATATGCCTTCTTGGAGAGACGCAAGGGGTTATGTACTCAACAATTTGGATTTCAACCAATCTGCAATTTTAGGTTTTTGGGATGTTTGATTTTAATAAAATACTTGGACAATAAGGGTCATTTTATATTGTTTGCCCCTGATACCACAATCTTGTGGTGCTGCAAACATCATCGCAGATTGCAGGAGACAGTTCTAACAGATCTCGATGAAGATCACATCTTGGGGCAATGCGAATCTGCTTGTTCTTAACTTTGCTAAAACCGATATTGTAATATTTAGATCATACCAGCCTTTTGATATTTCTTTTAACAATATTACTATTATGAATAGACATGTATCGAAGTTCTTAGTGTTTACTGTTGGTAGTGAGCTCAGTTGTTAGGAACATGTTGTTGCACTTAAAAGATTAAAAGACACATGGGAAAAAATGAGTTTCATGCCCTTATCGGAATGACCCCTTGCTTCTGGTGATAGTCATCATCAGTATCTTTTTAATTCAAAAATGTGCTGTTAAGCTATTTATGATGTGGGAGTAGTAGAGATTTTTGTCGACCTCTATTTAAACAGAAGAAAATTTTAACTCTGCGTTGCTTGTTTCTATAGAAACAGCATCACATCATCACAAACATCGTGGAAAGCTATAATTTAGCAATATTATCAATACAGCAAGACAAATACACAACTTACCTCTTCGAATTTCCCACTCATCTTTAATTAGGAGGTCTACAGGGTGTCCTATTTGCTATGTGTGACAATTGCTTTTTCCGAAACTAGAGATACGAGAGCCGTTAAATTAGAAAAAATTGCCTATTTTGATGTTTATTCTAAATTCTTTTACAGCGTTGCAAAATGTTTATTACTTCGTGAATTACAGGGAGATTTATAAAAAACACCAAATTTTATTTTAATTATTATTTCCAAAACTATTGGTTTTATAAACTTATATTTGATTATAAAGTTTTATAATTTTTTGCGCTCTACAAAACTTCACCTTTAATTTTTTTTATGACTTTTAATTGCCAAGAACTTAAATACTTTTAAATGTTTATTGTTTTCCTCATTTTTATTTAAAATTTAGTTAATTAAAAGTTTAAGCTTATTAAACTAGTGGTTATTTGTGTTAAACTCGATGAACCCTAATCTAAATATAGTAAAAAATTTAGTTTTAAACTATGATGCCTAATGATATCCGTTCAATTTAATTGGCTGTGACAGTAGTTGAAGTCTGCGTTGTCATGTTTACCAAACAAAAATAATATTTTTGACAGAGTTATGGCCACAATATTGACCACTCTATATATTTATTTGCTTACTTTTATGTTAACGTTGCTTTGTATTATATTTCACTGTATTTGCTAGTTTAAGTCTATATAATATCATGTAACGGCCTTATGCCTTAATCTTCGTTGTACCATACTTGCTGCTTGTACTTATTGTCAAATAAAAACTGTTTTTTAAAACGTGCTTCGATAAGAAACATAACTGGCGCAGTCGGGTAGGATTGGAGCAGTTTGTGTGATCCAGTTTTCACGTCATCGGGACACCGTGGTCATTGCAATCGTGAGTTTCAACTCTTCAGCTCCAAACGAACGTCGAAGCTGTAAATCAACCCTGAAGTGCTCTACCACGGGAAGAAGAACAGTCGAGACACCATTTGGCAATCAAGGCACAGAGAAGAGGTGGCTGACACGGAGATTCACCTTGAGTAGGAAAAGGTTGACATCTCTCCGTCGAGGGGTAAGTGCCCAATCCTCTCAGATCCTTTCCCTTTCTCCGGTTGAGCAAGTGGAAAGTAGTTTTAAGTTTATATTTTATTTATTTAATTGTCTAAAATACAAAGTGTATGACAATTTATGATTTTTGAATTTGAAAACTCTATTTTTGATTTATTTAATTGTCTTGAATACAAAGTGTATGACAATTTATGATTTTTAATTTGAAAGATTTAATATTAAAATAATAATATTATCAGATTTTATATATCTAGTCTTTTATTAGTTTTAGTATAAGATACTTTTATTCAGTTAAAAGTATAAATTAATAACTAGCACAAATCAGTTTTAACAGGCGCGAAACTTTAAAATTGATGAGTGAACCACACATTATAGACGTATTAGCGGCTAGGTTGGCTGAAACTTTAAATTTAGAAACTATTCAAGAAGAGTCAACACCAATAACGAATAATTCTAGCACAATGCCGAACATCACTGTAAATTACAACCTTTTAAAAATGTATGTAGACACCATTCTACCATACAATGGTGATATTAATACTTTAAACAGCTTTATCAGTGCAGCTGATTTTCTTTTTGAAACTTACAGTAATGATAGTGATCCTATTTTAAAACATTATTTATTAAGGACCATAAGAATAAAGCTCATACAACTTGCTCAAATTTTAGTAGGTAGTCGCATGGAATTAACAGATTGGTTATCCATTAAGAATGCACTAATTACTTGCTTTAGCGATAAAAGAAATCTAGAATGCTTAGAACAAGATCTTTTTGTGGCTTCGCCCATACGAAATGAACATCCACTCGAATTTGCTAAAAGATTACAAGTTATAAGGAGTAACATAGCTCAAAAAATTAATAACTTTGAATCCCGCGAAATGGATGCAGCTACAAAATTAATACATTTACGTCAATATGATACCATTTGCTTAAGAACATTCATAAGAGGTTTAGCAAACCCTTTGCAAAGTATTATAAGACTGAAAAACCCTGACTGTATTGAAACAGCCATGACCATGATCACCGAAGAAGAAAACTTTCAATATACACAGAATTTATATAAACCTTATTCACAACAATTCTCACAAATACAAAAACAACCACAACATAAACATAATCAAAATCAAAATAATCATTCAAATCAATTAACAAATTCGCATAAACAACAAAACCATTCTTATAATCAACAACAATATTATAGACAAAATAACCCTCAAAATAATCAAAATTTCCAACAAAATTCTTCTTCAACATTTCCTAGAGGCCCTGTACCTATTCAACCAAGATACATACCTCAAAGACCCCTTCCAAAAAACGAACAAGTATTTGGAAAACCCAAGAACGTGTTTAAACCAACAGGCCAAGTTCCAAAAAATAAACCTGAGCCCATGTCAACTCGTACAAGTTATACGATACCCAGAGACCCTTCTAATAGAAACTTTAGGTCTCAAGAAATATTCCAAATAGATAACTCGAATCATGAAGAATTCCAAAATCATGAATATGATGATCCTCAATACGATCCATCAGATTATCAGTCAGATTACCCTCATGAAAATGCTACTTGTCTAGGTTATAATGACCCAAATGAAAATTGCGATTTAGAAGAAAATCAAATATCTTGTGAAAATTAAAATTTTCATACAACCCCGATTTTCGATCCTCAAAAATGACCTATGAAATAAACACTCAAACAACCAATAATAGTTTACCTTATATAGAAATAAAAAATCCCCCTATGAAATTACTAATTGATACTGGATGTTATCCTTCCATTTTAAGACCCTCAATTGCTGAAAAATATTTTCCAGACAGAATTTATCAATTTTCCTCAAAATTAAAAACAGGTGTAGGAGAAAAAGAAACTCTCTTCAAAGCAGATTTACCAGCATTTAACGAATTCAAAACAAATAAACCAATTTCATTTATTTTGTATGATTTTCATGAATTTTATGATGGAATTTTAGGATTAAAAGAATTAACTCGATTTCATCTCAATATCGATCTGACTAATAAACAACTCATTAATCCAACTCGAAACCTTATATTACCCTTTAAATATCGTGAACCCGAGTCAAGTTTCAAGATAACGGTAAATGCACACGAAATCCTTAGTGCAAAAATTCCTGTTACCACACAAGAATTTGTCGATGTTGTCATTCCTGAAGGTACTCTTGATAAATTATACGTGCCCGAAACGATATGTATCGCAAAAAACGGTTTTGCCCGCGTAGACATTTACAACAATACCGATGAAAACATATCCGTTAATTTAAACAAACCTTTTAATTGTTATCTTTTCCCCGAAAGAATAAAAGAAAATTATGATTTTTTACATTTAAATAAAAAAGAAAAATCCCATTTTTGCAATAATCGTTATAACAAAAATTTCAACATGAAACCCCAAATAAAACAATCTCATCTAAATAACAAACTACAGCATGCAAAAGAAATCCATATGATGGAGAATGATTCAACAATTGGCAGCCCTGGAGATATTTCTAACGACATAGATCAATACCTTTCTAACGAAAACGTTACATTAGAAGAGTTAGACCAACTAACTGAAGTATTTGATTCATCTTTAACACAACCTAATCCTCCAGAAAAAGAAAGTAAAATCAAAATTTTACAAAATATCCAAATAAGACCCCCTGGTCCATTAACAAGTGGAGAAACCACACACTCTGCAACAGAAGACCCAATTCTAAATATACCTTTTACAGAAAATTGTTTTAACACCTATACAAATAAAATCTTAATAACTCACGGCTTTAAAAAAAAAATATCATGCTTTTAAAATTACTCATTTTGGAAATAAAAATCGATATCATTTAACCTTAACTGAAAACTATGAAAATGAAATAATTTACTTCTTTAAAGAATATATAAACCCCAAAGTTGTACATTGTTTATTTATTAAACAAACTGAAATCAATAATCTAGAAAATAAAATAGCTACTATTTTATCGAATACATTCAGACACGATTCTTATAAATTAGTAATATCTAACACCTTTTTAAATGATATAGTCGATACTCAACATCAAAGAAGTTTAATAGAAAACCACCATGAAAAATCATGTCATAAAGGTATTAATGAATGCTTAATGTCTCTAAAGAAAATGTATTATTGGCCTAACATGAAAAATGATCTAACTGAATATATTAATAATTGTGACATTTGTCAACAGGCAAAATACGATCGCCATCCCTTAAAATTAAAGTTTTCATTAACCCCAACTCCAAAAGAACCTTTAGAATCAATCCACATAGATACTTTTCAGATATCTAATATTAAATTCTTAACAGTAATCGATGTATTTTCACGATATGCACAGGCATACCCACTAGAGCCTACCAATAATGCAATAACTGTTTTAGATAATCTATCGATATTTATTAGTCATCATGGAATACCCCAACTAATCACTTGTGACAATGGTACTGAGTTTAAAACATCCCTTATGATAGATTTTTGTAAACTCCATAATATCAAAATCCACTATACCACACCAGGCAACTCTAATAGTAATAGCCCTGTAGAACGTTTACATTCGACCCTTATTGATTCCATTCGAGTCTTAAAGTTAAAACACCCAAATGCGACAACAAAACAACTCATGCTTTATGCCATTATGGGATACAATTGTTCTGTACACAGCGTAATAAAACAAAAACCATTTGACATAATAAACGGACGTTTAAATGCTTTAGATCCCTTTGATTTGACAGACGAAATTATTATCAATAAATATGTTAACGATCGAAAAGAAAGATTAAAAATAATTTATGAACAAATTTATAATCAGTCAGTCAATACAAAAACCAGATTAAATGAAAAGCAAATAAAAAATCGTGAAATACCACCCGAACTAAACCCTGGAAAGAAAATATATATAACGGACAAAACAGCCTTAAGAACCAAGGATAAACCCCGTAAAAGAATTGAATATATAGAACAAGATATAGGTAACAAAATAATAACACAAAAAGAGAAAGTCATTCATAAAGCTTTAATTCAAAAGCCTAAAACCTTTCCTAAAAAAGACTTTCTTCTCCCCAGGAAAAATGAACCTCCTGACGAGCCTCGCCATCATCCTACAGATGACAGCAGCGATAGCGAATGACCGTAACCTTTTAATAAATCCTATCGAAACTCCACTACTCCCATTTCACTTAGGAAATGCCAGAGTTATAGAAAATAAACATACCTTTATACATTATATAGAATTAAAACCTCTACAATTAGAATTAGAAAACATAGAAAACGCTTTTAGAATTTTAGAAGCTGCATGCAATGAAACTAACATAATTAACTCTCTGCTTATGCACCATATTAACACTATTGACCTGCTTACTCATGCTAAATATTTCATTAACGAAGTTAGAATTAGATTACTAGAAGTTAAAGAAGCTTAACAATATTAAACCTCACAATAGAGCTAAACGTGGCTTAATTAACATATTAGGAAAAGCATCGAAATGGCTTTTTGGTACCTTAGATGCAGACGATGGAGAAAGATATGAACAAGCAATAAATGAGCTTAAACTTTCTCAAAACTCTTATAAAAAGGAGCTTAATTTGCAAATATCATTAACAAAAGACTTAATTAATAATTACAATAGCACTATCACTATTCTAAGCAAAAATCAAAACTCTTTGAACAAACATGTTGCTTTATTCGAAAAACATATGAATAAAACTATTAATGATCTCTCAATTTTATTAAAACTTCAAAATACCATAAATCAATTAATAATAAATTGTCAAAGTTTCATAACATTTTTAGACAACCTAGAAGACGCAATAATGTTTGCAAAGCTCAATACGCTTCATAGTGCAGTAATTTCAGCTAGCGAATTAGAACAGATAATTTCTAATTTAATAACTCTTTATGGTGAAGAAAAAGTTATAAAATTTATAGATTTAAATTATTACTATCAAATTGCCAGATTACAAGTAAATTTCTCGAAAGACAAGATTATATTTGCCATACATTTTCCTTTATTTATAAAAGAAAATTTTAATATTTACCACTTGTTCACCATCCCTATAAACAATTCAATTATTGTTCCGGAATTACCTTACCTTATACTTGGGCCATATTCGCACCAATATCAAGAAGAAGCCTGTCCTGTCGTCCAAGATCAATACGTTTGCCAGAACAATTTAGGACCACCAAAAGCTGATTGCTCAACAGCTCTGATCCAGAAAGCTGAGAACTCACCTTGCAAGCTCCTCAAAGTCAATGTGTCTACCCCTATTATACAAACTATTACCAATGAGTTTGTATTGATAATCCCAACTTCCTCAAAAGTAAAAATCCAAATGCTCTGCGATTCAAGAAGAATTTTCTTCGCAACTAGACCCAGTTTGGTCCAAATACCATACAAATGTGGAATCGTAATCCTCGGATCCCAATTTTGGAATGAAGAAACAATCCTGGATTATGTACCCTTCCAGTTACCAGAAATATCCTTTACCAACATTGAATTCCAATTACCCATGGAAACGATCCAGCTCGACTCTATCGATCCGATCTTAATAAAAGCACTTCAAGACCAGGCAAGAGTTATCAAAACCCTTCCAGAAGAAGATGACCAAATCCATCCAGCCACATGGAGTTTTGCCACAACCCTTGGAGTCATACTGATCCTGTGCTGCATAACCTTTGCAGTATACGAATTATTCTTCAAGAAAAGAACAGTTCCAGAAGATCCAGAACAGAAAGAAGACGCCACCAAGAATGTTGAAACAAACATGACATCCCTGTTGTTTCAATCTTAGGAGGGAGGAGTTATGGCCACAATATTGACCACTCTATATATTTATTTGCTTACTTTTATGTTAACGTTGCTTTGTATTATATTTCACTGTATTTGCTAGTTTAAGTCTATATAATATCATGTAACGGCCTTATGCCTTAATCTTCGTTGTACCATACTTGCTGCTTGTACTTATTGTCAAATAAAAACTGTTTTTTAAAACGTGCTTCGCACGATAAGGAACATAACTACAGAAGTCATGAAGGTTTTGCGCCAGTGTTTATTCATGTTAATATTTGTTGGATTGATAATAACGGTCCTTAGAATATTAAAAGGCCTTTCATGTTCATAGTAACGGTCCTATAAATTGGCCCGCAAGATCGCCTGATATAACACCCATGGATTTTTCCATATGGGGTTTTATTATTAAGAACCAGGTTTATCAAACTAGGCCTAAAATTTAGAGGACCTAAGTTTAAAAATAAGAGAAGCGTCCAATAACATTTCAATTAATTCAACAACATTCAAAGAAAAATTGCAATCAATTCGAGAAAATGCTTACAAAATAATGGTCGTCATTTAAAACATTTAGATTAATAACAATAAAAACATTTCATAATTATGTATTTATTATTTAAGAGCCTTTATCTATTTTAAAAAAGTTCTGGATTTATTTTTGTTTATTAAAAATAAATTTATTATAAAGTTAGTCAGATATCAATGTTCTAATATTTATTTTTTTTAATTACCTCCTAATATAATTAATATTTTTAATTAAATATTGATGTTTAGCATCTAAAAGCAATAATGTTATTCAGCAGATGATTATTGAATAAATAAATTGATGACAGCTAAACAAATAGGACACTCTTTAAAGGTTATTTAAGAAACCAAGTCATTTTGCGTCTAAAATAGAATTATTATTAGTACTACTACTTTTAGTATTATATATTTTAGCTTTCATCAATATTTTTAAATAACAACCAAAAAGATATACTTTTTACTGTATTAATAAATAATTAATTTACAATGTAAAAAAAATCAGGCCCGCATTAAGGAAAATTTCCTGATGATGGTTATTAATTAATACGTTGGAAAACGTATGAATGAGATACATTATTTTAAAAGGAATAAAAAATGCTTTTAAAATAACTTATAAAAAATGCAAGTCCGTGTTTAAAAAAAAGTTGATAGCCATTGCCATTTGCCAAAATACCAAACGTAATAAAAAAATGAAGGTGAAGTTTTGTACAGCACAAAAAATTATAAAGCTTTGTAATTAAAAGTAAGTTCCTTAAATTGATAGCTTTAGAAATAATAATTCAAATAAAATTTGGCGTTTTTTATAAATCACGCTGTAACCCATGAACTGAAAAGCATTTTGCAACGCTGTAAAAAGATTTAGAATAAGCATCAAAATTATCAACTTAATTTAACCGCCCTCGTATCTCCTATAGTTTTGGAGATAGCATTAGTCACACATTGCAAATAGGACATCCTGTATAGGAGTACGCATTCTAACTATTTTAAAGAGCTTTTATTTAAAATGTTTTAAAAAAGAAATTTAGGCTATGCTAAGTAGTAAGTAGTATACACTTAACGAGTTTTACAGTGATGTTTTAATTCCTTGACTTAGTACTTTTTGTTGTTTTTTTGCTGACAATTTACTTCTTATAAGTAAATGTATAAATCTTTATTACGAAATAATCTATCCTCAATTTTTATTGTATAAACTTATAAATACTTTTTACAGGTAAACGAATTACCTAATGGATGAAAAACAGTTGGACACGTCCATTTTTTTGCATGTTTTCAGATTTCTCAAAAATATACAGAGTGTGTCAAGACCGGAAAGCTGTCAACTTTATATTTTAAATAGAACACCCTATGCCTTTTTGAATTCTATGATAAACTCTGTACACATTTCATGTATAACATCCTATACCAATCTTGCAAACTGTTTTCGAAAAAGCAACAATTAAAAACCAAAATTTTTAAGAACTTTACCAGGCTGTAAAATCTAAATAATTTAACTTCGACAAAATATATGGGTTGCACTTTCCTATCTTAGTTTTTCAGAAGCGACCGTTCAACAATAACGCCAATAATAATTTTTTAATAACGCCTTTTTTTAATAAAGGTATTGTAATAAAAACTTTGGTAGAAAGCCAAACTATTTAATAAAGTGAATAAAGTGTTCAAAATGCTTTACTTGCACTTCCTGATAATACGCAAAAAACTAAGACAGGAAAGTGCAACCCGGATTTCTCCCCGAAGTTAAGTCATTTAGATTTTAAAGCCTGGTAAAGTCACAGATGTAAATAGCTCCGTGTGGATCTATCTTTGGTTAAGTCTTTAAAAATGTTGGTTCTCAATTATCGATATTTCGTTGAAGATTGATATAGGGTGTTATACATGAAATGTGTTTAAAATTTATAACAGAATCCAAAAATGCATTAATAAATGGAGTATTCTATAAAAAAATAATAAAGTTGACAGCTGCCCAGTCTTCTTCACGTACCCTGTATATTTTTCAGAAATCTAAAAACATGCAAAAAATTAAAAGAGAATTAACGAGTCCGAGCGTTTTTTAACCAGGTAATTCGTTTACCTGTATTTTTCCAGACTTTTTGGAAACACTGTATAGTGTATATGTATACATTTTATTTCATTGATGTTTATTTTGTTTGTTCTTAATTAGTTACGGCGGTTAGTGAGTCTTCATTAGTATGTAAGCATCTCTGCGTAATGCAATATTGTATATTTAATATGAAAGAAAGAAAGAAAGAAAATGTGCTATATTACGTAAGACAACAAAATCTTGTGTACAAGCATCCTAAAAACTAAAAAAATCCAAATTTACTTTAAATTTCAAATTTCAAACAAACATAACATCTAAAACACTTTACCATAACATTTACACACATTACCAAAATTAATCATAACAAAACAGATTGAGAAAAAAAAAAGCATCTTTTTGATAAATTTCATTAAAAAATAAGTAAAGCTGTCAATAAAACAGAATTTAGAAGAAGTAAATTAAATTATTTAACAGGAAACAAAACTAAAACACTAAAATGATGTCAGAGCACAGGTTAAAAGGTATCATTGAAAAAATCGTCAAGGCTATAATATGCCCTGGATAATAAAAGTGATTTTAATTCCTTTTTGAATCTTTTAACTTCTAAAATTTGTCTGATACATAGAGGAACATGGTTGTAAATTTTTTTGCTAAGGTATATAAGTGAGTTCTTGGTGAGGGAGGATGTAGGGATTGGTAAGGGAAAATCGTTAACCTGGCGAGTCATATGACCAGTGTTAGAGGGAGGTTTAGGACATTTATGAATAAGAGTAGCTGTTTCTAAGATAAAAAGAGAAAAAGAGTTAGGATTTTTTGGGATATAAAGAGAGGTTTACAAGAATCTCTTAACCTAGCGGAACATAGGTATCTAAATGCCTTTTTTTGAATCACAAAAATTATGTTTAATAATCCCTTGTTGCTTAAACCCCAAAAAGGCAAGCCATAACGAAGGTGGGACTCAATAAGAGAAAAGGTCACTGAACGTGCAACTACCCCTCCCAGCTCATGCCCCGCCATTCTTACTGCAAAGCATCCAGAGGATAATTTTGATGCAAGATTTAGGATATGATCTTCGAAGCGAAGGCGACCATCAATGGTAATACCAAGGAACTTACAGCTTTCTTTGTTTTGCAAGGGGGAGTTTTCACTAAACATAAGGCCCTGAACGTCACACTTAAATCCCATAATAAAGGTTTTGCCCACATTAAATACAAGCCTGTTTGCAGCACACCACTCCGATAAAATCTTAAGATCCTTAAAAACCTGGGCTCTAACATTATCAGAATCTCTATGATTCCAAAAAATGGTGGTATCATCAGCAAACTGAACCACTTTGCCCTGCAGTTTTAATGAACCCAAATCATTTACATAGAGCAAAAATAATAGTGGTCCTAACACTGAACCCTGAGGTACTCCAGTTTTAAGGGATCTGGAATCGGATAAACATCCAGATACTGTAACTCTTTGGGTACGATTAGACAGATAGGATTCCAGCCATTGCAATGCCACACCTCTAAAGCCATAATTATTCGAGCTTAGACAGCAGTATTCCATGATCTACACAATCAAATGCCTTGGATAAATCGCAAAACACTGCCGCCGCGGACTCTCCAGAATTTAAGGACACATAGACACTCTCCAAAAAGCCGAAAACAGCGTCATGAGTCCCTTTTCCCGTTTGAAATCCAAACTGATTTGCAGATAAAATGCAATTATGTTGCAAAAAAGATAAAATTCTGATTTTTGCAAGTTTTTCAACTATCTTGGAGAGGGTAGACAATATAGAAATTGGACGGAAATTACAAGGCTCACTCACATCTCCACCCTTATAAAGAGGGATAACCACTGCCTCCTTCAAACATGCTGGAAAGATGCCATTATGAAAGGAATTGTTTATGGCAGAAGCTAAGGCATTCAATGCTGAGTCAGGCAAAAGGAGTAGTAATTTTGATGATATTCCATCAGCTCCAGCTGATTTATGGTTTTTTAAGCTTTTAATTGCATCTCTAACATCAGTAAGGCTAACAGGATAAAAGAAAAAAGAATTTTGAACTGACACTTGTTGAATATAATGCAAAGGATCAATATTAGTATTCACATCCTTGAGCAATAAATGAGGAATATTACAGTAATAATCATTTAAACTATTTGGTCTTACTTCTGGTTCTGAAACTTTCTTGTGAGAATGCCTGAAGTCATTTATAATTGACCAACATTCTCTCTGCCTATTTGAGGACATATTCAAGCGGTCACTATAATATTTAACCTTAGCTGCTTTTATCGTCTTTCTATATAGACTACGATATTTCTGATGATAAAGAATAATGTTTGCATTAGTTGTAAACTTGCACAGCTTAGCCAAAAAACGGAGGTTTTTAGCTGAAGTTCTGAGGCCTGCTGTGACCCATGGTTTTCTATTTTTCATTTTAAGCCTCTTTTTAGGAAAACACTGATTGATCTTGTCACATAGCACATGAAATAACAAAGTAAACGAGTCAGGAGCCATTTCAACTGCATTCCAATTAACCAAAGCTGCAGTAGAAGAAAAAGCATTAAAATTTGCTCTGCTGAAAATTCTTCCTATATAATGAGATGAAGGAAATACAGTGTTGCATGGAATCCTAGCGAGAATGGCTTCATGGTCAGAAATACCAGATGAGAGTACTCTACATGACACATCATTTGAATTTGTACACAAATAATCAATAGTAGTTGCAGATGAGGATGTTATACGTGTGGGTGAAAGAACATGCATCTTCAAGTCATAAGATTCCAATATACTTAAAAGGGATGTATGATATGATGGCAAGCTTACATCAGTGAAGTTAATATTAAAGTCACCAGCCAATATAACTATGGAGTGTAGAGACAATTGGGATAATAGAGAATCAAGTTTGTCCAGGAACATACCAATATCTCCTGTGGGTGGTCTATAAACACAAAGAACATATAAATTAAATCGCTTACAAAAACAAAGGGAGAATTCAAAAACCTTCTCCAACAGAAAGCTATCATACTTATTAATTTTACAGAAAACAGCTTCAATTGTTTGTTTAACTAAAATAGCTGTTCCCTTATGTATGGAGTGTTGCCGACAAAAAATTGATATAGGAATATAATCAGATATTAAGAAACATTCGTTAGGCTTTAACCAGTGCTCAGTTAGTAATACAATATCAGGAAAATCACATGAATCAAGTAGAAGATGAAGCTCGTCCATTTAATTTCTTAGAGACTGTATATTTAAAATAAAACTACTGAAACTTTTCACATGCTTATTTTCAATGTTATTAATAGAATGTGAGTGAGCTTCATCTTCTGTGTATTTATCTATAAAAAAGAATCCCTATCACAGTCAGTATCTAGAAGTCCAGATTGATTACTTGGTTTTATTGTGGACACATTTTTTGATGAAATGCTACTTTTGAAATGTTTTAAAATATGGGTATACAGTAATAATGCCAAATCTGATCCAAAGTTGCTGGCATGATTAGACTCTAAAATTCTATTTAGATTAATATTATTGGCGTGAAATATTCTATAGAGAGCCTTATTGCTATTATAAATTACATTATGGTTTGGATACATGTAAGGGCTTGTCATCACTAAACTATTGCTGTGTAAATGTATAATTTTTTTTTAAATATCGAATGATGAGCAAATACCATTTAACATTAAAATCAACATATCATTTTCTGTAAATTCCTTAACCATAGATGATGCAGTATAAATCAGTTCATTGTTTGTCAGGAAGTTCCTGGCTTCAGGAAACACTGGACTTTGTATTTTAATTTCTTCAGGAACACTCTACTACAGTTTCCACCCACAAAAAGAAGCCTAGGTCGATTATCAACGGGTGAATTTGGCCTACATGGCAACTGTGTTGGATAATTTATATTAACGAATTTAGATATGTTTTGCTGTTCCTTTAATGCACAAATATCGGAATAGCAAGTATCTTTTTCAACTTCCAACACCTTTATCGACTGGATCATATTCTTATTCATCTTAGTTAAATCATTAACTTCCATTTGTAACATATTTATTTGCATCTTATAGGTTGCAGATTCATTTTCTAATGTTTTTATTGTTACAATTAAATTTTTATTTAAGGTATTTAACTCATTGATTCCTATATTGAAATTTATTTTTTCCTCTTCACATACTTTTAATAGTGACAGTAATTCACATTCTTTAGTTTTTAAATTTGTTAATTCAATTTTAAGTTCATCATTAAGTTTGGTAGATTATCTAGGGAGGAAGAAAACTTCTTTTCGGCCTCTGACACTTCATCTTCAAACACCAAACTGTTTCTTCTCATTCTTTCTATATGCCTATCCTTTTCTTTTAGTTCAATCAATAATTCATGAATCCTCTGCTCGTAAGACTTCTTTTCATTCTCATTTTCATTAAAATTTATTTGACATTTTTCTGAGCATAAAATTTTGTAGCCTCCCATTTTTATGGCATCAGAATTTCTATCCAAACAACTTGGGTGGAATATAGACATACAAAAGATGCAGCAATAATTTGAAAACTCCTTTTTTTGACAGCATTTGAAATTACGATTCATTTTAATAAATTAATTAATATATAAATACGGTTAGACAGGAATTGCTAGCCAAACAGGAACTTGAGCCTGAGCGTCACCAGGAACACGCGTAAAACAAACACACTAGCACGTCCTAAGGTTGAAGTTCTATGGTTTCAAGTTAAGGTCAATGCCAGCAAAACAAGTCTAGTTAGTTAAAACAGGAAATATTTATAAAACAAAAAAAAATATTGACCTGTTAATTAGGAACACTTGTACGGAAATATAGCACATCGATGTGGTTGTAAAAAAAAAATCAAAACAAATCGAATCAAAACAAAACAAACAAAACTGAGTACCGGCGTAGCCTCCTACGAACTTAAACACGACCGTCACGTATGACTGCTAAACTGATACTGGTATTTTGCTTTATCGACGAGATTTATATCTTTTGATAATAAAGCCTTTTTTCAACTTGACTTAAATATCGGAAGGCAAATCCCACGCCGCCCCCTTCCAGCTAGGCCACTGATTTTTTTCAAATCTCAAAACGAGATTTTTACCATTTAAATCAGCATAAATATACACACCTAAAATGTTAATGCAGTGAAAAAAAATTCATTAATACTAAATATTTTAGTAAAAAATATGTTATTTTATTACAGTATTCTAAAACAACCCAAAAATACACACAAAATCTCATCAATTGCATTCAAAAAATAGGGAAGATATATATTTTGAGCACTTATAATTAAACAAACACATTGGTCCAAATAAATATTTCTGATAACAAAACAAAATAGGTCGCTAAAATTATTACATTATTCAAATACAGGTCTTTTATTATTATATAAATACATTCTATTTTGTATATTTTTTTTCACGTCAACAGGTTTATACTTAAATAAAATATATACAAAAAAAACTTGTAAGAAAAACAATAATTGCATTTTGTTTACAAGACTCAAAAAAAGTATCATAAAGTTGTCCGTCTATACCGAACTAGAGACTAAACACTTCACCCCTAAACCTAAGCAGATATTTTAAGTAACAGAAGTAAATTATAACAGAAAAAGTACCACAATGGAACTTGTCAATTATTGAAAATAAATATCAATAATTTTATCTAGTAAAACTGTCTTGCTTGAATCAATGGCCTTGATTAAACAAGACATTTTATTATAATAATATTATCTTGATCCATTTTCCTTAAACACAATGAAATGTTCATGCTCAGTTCATCACAGGGGACTTTACTTCAAGTAGTTTCTTTTAAAGTTCAATACTTAGTCTACCATTTTTTCTTATGTTCATCCATTGATACCCCTCCTGGTCCTAAGTACACTATCATTAATAAGCCTCCAATAACAGACAATGTCTAAAATTAACATTATTAAATAATTATGAAAATGTTTTTCATAGAAAAATTACATACCTGGAAGAAATCATATTTTAAAAAGTCCCTAAGTGGCTTGTAGTCTGGAATGTTCCACCATGCATTGTGGTAGAAGTTCAAAGTGGTCAAAAGCAAAACCAAAATTAGTGCTGAAAGCTTAGTTTTATACCCAACTGTGACCAAAATCATTAGAGCTGAGCCCAACAGATCTAAAACAATCTGAAAGATGCACAAAACTTTATAATTATCAGTTTAATACCTATGTAATGAAAATACCTGAAGGAAACTAAATTCGAATCTAATTAAAGTGACAAACATAAAAGCTAGCAGTACCCTTCCAGTTAATTGAAGGTAATTTTTTGGGTTGTTGTCACCAAGAGATGGAACACCTAAATAAAATAACTGATTAATAAAAAGAAATATTCATGGTGTTTTAATCTTACCTGCAAATAAACTTTTCGCTTCTCCTTTACTTTCAGCCAAAACCAGCAATAAGGCACCTACAAGGGCCAAATTTCTAAATAAGAATTGAAGGTCCCATAAAATACTATATGCCAAAGTCTAAAATACAACAAATTATATTAAATAAGATTATATTAGCTGATTATATACCGTTATTACCTGTAAAACGACAATAAAGAACAAAACTCCACAAGCAATTGGCACTCGGAACCTCACAATAACCATGGCACAGCCGCCAAGTTGGAAAATTAAATTAATCAGTACAAAAACTGTAGCTAAAAAGTAACCACAGCCCCACGACATATTCATGTATTCTCTTTGTTCATTCCATTGCACCCACATTCGAAGTCCATCCTCAAAAAAAGTGGAAATTAAGCATAATCTTGCTAGGGTTGGTAGAATATGCTTAAGTTTCCTTTGCACCTAAAAGTAGACAATAATATAAAATTCAGCTTATAATAGAGATGATAGACTGAAATTAAATTGGTTGTAAAAGTGGTTGGTAATGTATTTTATTTCAAACCTCTTTAGCAACATTAATAGATGAGTTTCCAGGAGAATTCCTGATGGTTGTATTTTAACACTACAGCAGTTAATGGGTATATCATTTTGAGAACCATATTTTTTATTTGTCATTTTATTGACTGACAATACATTTTAACTGTCACAATTCTCTATAATAAAACTTCTGTATAAAATTGTAAGCCTCTAACTTTACAACATATTTTAGGCAGGTTACTGTCCGAAATTTGAGGTTAATGTTTATTATTTATGAAAATACATTACTTAATCAGTACCAGTATGAATTTCTCTGTTATTAGCACCATTTTAAAAGCATTCAATGAGGGAAAAATAGTGGTTGTAGTATTTATTGAAAAAATTAGGGGAATTGGGTCTACGATCAATCGTTTTAAATTAAACTTATTTTGAAACTATTTGTTATAAGTGAGTTATTAACAAACAAGTATGGTATACCTCAGGTTTCAGTAATATTAAAATTAATAAGGCTGTTTTAGAGAATGCACACTGTGTAAAATACCTTGGTTTGCTAATAGAATCTCTAAATTGGCAAATGCATATAAAAAAAATTATACAAAAAATTAATTGCCTTATACCATGTACATATAAAAATAGAAATTATCTAACACATAAAACAAAAATTTATGTCTATGACTTTTTCTTATCACATATAACTAAGATAACTTTTACTTATGTGGAGTACATGTTGTAGAACAAAATTTAAGTAATACAAAATAGGGCTCTTAAAATAATATTTATAATTATTTATAATATTATAACTATGATAGAAGTAGTAACTATAAAATAGCAATTACTCATACAGAGACATTGTATAATGACTTAGGAGTTTTTAACCTAGAAAAACTTTTGTTCCTTGATCAATGTAGACTAATGTATAAAATCCTTAACAACCAAATAAAATGTAATTCATTTTGGGAAATTTGTAAATCAACTAAAATATTTTCTTTTGCTAAAATAGGTCAAACAGTTAAATAGATGTTATGTTTAGAAATAGATTTAATATCACATATTTATTAAAAATTTTAGAGTTATAAAATGTTGAATATTCTACATTTCTCAAGACCAGAGCAATAGGCACTGTTTTGAGTTCTTATGTAAAATTAAATTTCCAGATATTAGGAGATTCAATAGAATTGTTTTCCCGGGTCTTATTATGCTATTAAATTTATCATACTGTTTTATAGCATTACATCTAACATGTACAGTATTGGCCATAATAGTTGGAACTTTTGAAAATTTATTATATTTTGTGTGCCTTTTAATTAGCATTTTATTTTCTTTTATAAAGTTGTTGTACACGAAAAACTAGTGTTAATTAATTTAAATGTTGACAAAAATTCAGCACCAGTAGCAGTTCGGAATAAAAATTTTAAAAAAACTGGACAAAATACTTGGAACTATATGATTTTCATTCAAAAACGACATAAAACATAACTTATTGAAACCATAATATTATAATTAATATTTGGTATATGATAACCCTTAGCATTAATTACTGCCTGCATTCTTCTGGGCATTGATTCAATCAAATTTTCAATTATTTGTCTGTCAATGTGAGTCCAGGCTTCAACAAGCTTATGAAATAGTTCATCAGCATTTTTGACTGTTCCAGATGCCCGAATTTTGTGATCCAGATGTTCCCATAAATTTTCAATCGGGTCTAGACTCTGGGCCAGCCACTTTAAAACTGTGATCTTTTCTTGGGCCAACCATTATTTTACCAATTTTGACGAATGTTTTGGATCGTTATCATGCTGGAATACAAAATTTACTGGCATCGACGCAAATGTGTACGGCTCCATTATATTTCGCAAAATATCCCGATACATAAATAGATCCATTTTCCTCACAATTTTATGTATTGGCCCAGTACCATACCAAGAAAAGCATCCCCATACTATCACATTACCACCTCCATGTTTAACCATAGGTTGGATAAACTTTTTCTTGAGTCTTTCACCTTTCAGTCGTCTTACATGAAGTATTCCATCACTGGAAAACAGATTGAACTTGGATTCGTCACTGAATAGCACTTTTTTCCAATCTTGTACAGTCCAGTTAAGATGATCCATTGCAAATTGTAGGCGTAACTTGACATCTTTCTTCCGCAGCAAAGGTTTTTCCAGAACACAATCGCTTTCTTACCGTTCTTGCAGAGATATTGGAAGGCTCACCTTCATTTAATTTTTGTAAAATTTTGGAGGATGACCAAAATTGGTCATTCTGGGAAATATTTAAAATTCGCCTATCTACACGGGCAGTCGTGGCTTTAGGTCTTCCGTGCTTTTACCTGGTACCACATTTCCAAATATACGATATTTCTTAATTATCCGTGTGTGGGGTGTTCTTAGGAATGTTTAGTCTTTGAGCAATATTACACTGCCTAACACCCTGATTGTAAAAATCTAAAATTCTTTGGCGAATGTCGCTGGAATAGCCCTTGCCTTTTCCCATGGTAACACAAAATAAAATAAATAAAAAGAACCCACTTGCACACTGGTGTGTCAAAGACTGCCTGTAAAATACATCTTTTATAAAAAGTACCAAGCATTTTGTCCAGCACAAAAATTTAAAGTATTTCTTATTGTCTGAAACCAGATAAGGTTGAAATTCTGGTATGCTTTTTTTGTTTAGTTATAAATATTGATTGGATGTATAAAAATAAAATATAAATTTAAAACATTGGAAAAATTTTAAATTTTTAAAAGCTCCAACTTTTATGACCAATACTGTATATACTTATTAGTTACATTCCAACATTGAGTTCATATGGTTTCTAGTAACTTATAATCTCAATCACCAGACCAGAATCAGATACCTGTCTAGACAATACATTTGTAAAAAATAATAAGAAAATAAGTAATTTTCACATGAAATTGTACATAACAAAATGTGACCTAACAGACCATTTTCCAATAATGTTAAATTTTTCTACATGCTAAAAATATTGAGAAACAGAAAATGATGAAAGAACTGAACTGAAAATTAAAATAAACAATATAGACTAAATTATTAATTTCAACATGAAATTCTGAATGATGTTTTTAAATCAAACAATCTAGATAAAGGCTACTACACTTTTCAAACATAGTTTTTTAGAACTTTTCTCAAAATGTAAAACAACATCAATTTCTTAAAATAAAGTTTACCAAAAATTAAACCTTGGACCATAAATGGTATTAATGTGTCAATAAAAGAAATATTAAAAAGCAACTGCAAAATAACTTAACAGAAGAAAGCAAATATACAATGTACCATAATAATTTAAATAAGCTACACAAAAAACATTCTACAAGAAAACAATTCATAAAAATAAAAATAATTTAAAGAAAATATATGAAATAAAAAAAAAAAAAAGACCTTGTCCACTCCTAATCCTTGATATGTATAATAAAATACCAAACTCATCAAATATATTTCAATTAAAAATGCCAACAATTCATTGTTCATAAGACCAAGATTATCATAAATATATTAATAAAGCATCCAAACTCCCTAAATATAATGGTGCCTCAGGACATGACAGTATTTCAGCAAAACTAATAAAGAAACTTTACATTCACCTAATTGAACCATTAACATTAAATGTTATTTGCTTGTTTATTTTATATATCAACTCAATTACAAACTTAAACATAAATGGTGTAATTATTTCATAACCTGATTCCCAGTATGTATTAGAACTAAAATCTCTTCAGATATACCAGAATAAAATACTAAAAATAATTCTTAGAAAATCATAGTTATACCCTACTCAAGAAATTTATAATGAACCCTATATAAATATAAGAACTTTATTCTGTATAACTGTTGCCTTATGCAAAATCATAAAAAAATTAGATATCTATAAATCATAGCCAAAATAATAGATCTAATGAGGATGAGCAAAAGCAAAGTTTACTAAATAAAATACAAAATTTTATTCAGTAAACTTTGGCAAAAGGTTCTTCCTATATGCTATAGTGAATTTAAGTTTTTTAAGTTTTTAAGTTTTAAGTTTATTCAAGAAATTTACAAATCAATACTTACATACTAGTAAACATTATTTTTATTATAAATTCTTACAGGTTTAGATTGCACCTAGGTAAGCATACCTGTGTGTGCAATAAATAAATATTGTATAACGAATTGGATCAAAATTGGCATCTATATAATATGTAAATATCAAAACAATTTAATTACTTTACACGAAAATAGCGTACTACATACTTATGTATCAGAGAAACTTCAAAATAAGACTTAAGTTATTACAAATGAGTTGTTTGACATTTTTATTAAAAAGTTTTTTGTTTTTTGAATTCCTGATATCTAGTGGAATTAGGTTGTAAAATTTGGGTGCTAAATAGGTGGCAGATCTGAGATTGAAATTTCTTTTTGATGATGGTATTTTTAAGTGCTTGTTAATGTTTTGCCTAGTGTTGTGTTTGTTTTGTATAAAATTTGTTTTAATCCATCTTTTAATTAAGTAAATTTACAAAGAGATAATACGTACAGTGCACGAATACTGCAGGTTTCAATAGAGTAAAGGTGAGAAGTTGGAAACAATCTTGCTTTTTTTAAAAATAACTTTGAGAATATAGTTTTGACTAGTCCTTAGCTGGTCTAGATTGCTAGAATACATACCTCCCCACACCGATATCCCATAGGCAAGTAATGGTTCGACAAATGCTTTGTATGTCATAATAGTTGTTTTTTTGTTTAATATTTCACACAAAATATAAAATTTTGGAATTAAACTTCTTATTTTATTCCATAAATATAGTACATGTTGATCCCATTTTAAGGGGTGAATCTACTATACCCAGGTATTTTATTGACTTAGTTTCTTTAATTCGTGATGTGTTGTTTATTTCTATTGAACTATAATCTGGACGGTTCGCTTCAGTTAGTGAAAAAGCCATATAGCAAGTTTTGTCTATGTTAAGTGATAGTTTAAGTAATTTAGAAAAACCTAGATTACATCAGAAACATCAAAAGTAAAAAATGTTATAAAATGATGAAGCACTTTATTGTGAACAATAAGTTTTACTTGTTGTAACCCAATATTGTAGTTGCTTTTATCTTGTTAAATATTTTATTACCTTATTGTTAGTATTTCTAAGATTAATTAGGAAAATCTTCCATTCAATTCTTTGAAGTTGAAGACAAAAAAGGGTAATCGTACTATTTTATTTATTTCTGCCAACATAGTTGCTTGCATCTAGGGGAATATAACTACAAAATTCGAATTCTACTACTATCATAAATTTGATTTGATTTTATGGTATTTGTTCAATATCAAATCTCATTTATGAGTGATTTTCTAAATATTGTGGTATTAAAAAGCTATCTTACAGACAGATATCAGAGGGTTCGAATCAATAACACACTAAGTAGTGAATTGAGAATAGAAATGGGTGTGCCACAAGGCACTGTTCTGGGCCCCATTCTTTTCTTAGTTTACATTAATTCCATGTTAAAAATAAATATAGATGGAATATCAATTTCATATGCCGATGATACTGCATTAATTTTCAGTGGAAATACTTGGCCAGAGACTCAACAAAAAGCAAATAATGGGTTCAGGGTAATTAAAAGCTGACTCTGTGTGAATAAATTGTCATTAAATCTTACTAAGACTAATTATATAGCCTTTTCATTAACTGAAGCTAATAGACCTCCATTCTTAACTATATTAGTAGATAATGATAAAATTAATGAAGTTTCAAAAACCAAATATCTTGGGATACTAATTGATAAGTACCTAAAATGGGTTCCTCATATTGATTATGTGACGAATAGGATCAGAAATCTGCTACATAAATTTTTTCTTCTCAGAGATATATTTAACAAAAACCTTTTACAAACAATTTATAAAAATCTGATAGAAGCTGGGATTCGTTATGGCATATTAGTATGGGGTGGGTTGTACAACATTTATTTAAATAAGCTTAACATAATCCAAAAATCGATTCTAAAAATAATGTGTAAAAAGCCTAGGAGATAGGTACCCATCCCACTTACTTTTCACTGAAGAAATTCAAAATGTAAGATGTATTTATATTCACACAGTTTCCATGTATATCCACAAAAATCAAAATAAATTAACATATATCAATCATATGCTTAACACTCGTGGTAGAGCAGATCAATTAATTCAAATACCTTTAAGTCAAAACAACATCAATTTCAAATTTATTACTTGGCTTGGGCCAAAAATTTACAACATTTTACCAAAGCAAATTAAGGACATAACACATATAACCTTATTTAAGAGAAAAGTAAAATCATACATCTATCAGTATTATGAAGAAAAATTTAAAAGTATGCTAAATTAAATTAAGATGCAATGAATGTATAATATAATGTAAATTAATATTATGTGAACTAATTTAAAATTTATATATATATATATTTTTTTTAATCTTGTTAACTATAATAAATTATTTATTTTGTTTTTAGCACACACAGGTGTTTGTACACGTAGGTGCTACTAAGAAATTTTTTTTACCATAGCATTTATATTATAAAACAAATTATGTTTTAATTAAATGATAATAAACGTGGAAGGATTACAGGGTGTACTGTATCCTCCTTCTCCTCCTCCTCAAATATGTTTGATATTTTTAAAAAGCGGCTCTGAAAATAGTGTATACATATGATAGTATAGGTACTGTAAAATTGAAGCTCTTAAATTATATTCCTTTTTGTAAGTTTTTAGAAAGACTATGAAACGTTTCTAGAGGGAAAGAACATAATTGATTTATGAGTGGTTGCAGAAAATAGGATTTTACTTTAGGCGTTTAATAGCACTGCAAAAAAAGCAAAAACGTGATTTCTTAAATAGTTTTTTGTTATCTCATACCATCTTTTAAATAAAATGCTTTACTTTACCTTACTGTTTCAATATTTGAAATAAATTTAAATATAAAAAAATATGGTTTGTAAGTAGGTTAGCTGTTTGGGGGTCATTTGATCCAACTTTCTTTTTAATGAATTATTATTATAATAAATGTGATTTTAATCAGGGGTTAAGGATAAAATAATTGCAGCAACCTAGCTACTTTATACAATAAGGGTGGGTGAACCTTATCTGAACCTTTGTTAGTCAACGCATTGTTTGCTTCAATTACAATATAGTTTTTGCATACTTTATATGAACATTCACCCTGGTAATTAAAAATAATGTTTTTTACATATGGAACTACCTCTTGAGGCACACTTTATGTTTATGTGAATGTACTTTAAACTCCTTAAGGTAATAAAAATCTACTTTCCCAATTTAAAATCATATGAATATAGGTCAAATTACAATTGCATACAGATTGAAAAAAAGAACCTGTTGAACAAATCTTACATTTTTTAAGGTGACGTGACCTTTTTGGAGTTTCACCTTATTTTTGACTAAAGATTATTGAGTTACATGTGCACTAGATACCTAAGATATTTTGAAAATTATTTACCTGGTCGGCGACGTCCTCCGCCTTCGAAATGTACTCGTTTTGGATGTTCATTTTGCAAGATTTGGCCGAAAAACTACACGCAATTGACTTATTTTCGGAAAGGAACCGTCTAAAAGTAAAAACACGGCCACATACTCTGTCACTGTCAAAAACATACTGACGTCATTGCCCAACTGTCAAAAATATGACGTCTAAAATGGCCTTCATTTTACAATTACCGTAACCGTAAAGGTAAGATCGGCAAGTAGCAAAAAAACTGAAAACCACTAGTAAGAAAAAGTCAAGCACGATTGCCAATGAGTGAGGAATTCCTCCAAATGTCGGGAATGTGAGGTTTTTAACTCGAATGAAGATGTAGTGAGTTTTTTCTGAGGAAAGCGATCACGACGAATCGGCAATGTCGCACTTGTCGTAGTTACCGGCTCATTGGTAACCGGCGCGAATGAAATCAGCTGACTGCTGTCAAAGGGGCAGCACGAAGATTAGAAAAGGACAGACCATAACCAAACTGAGACAAAAAGAGCGAGAGAGAGATATATGCACCACGTGGTGGAGAAGACGCTTGTCAGACTAATTTTTCCCCCTCCCGCTCACTACTTTTTTTGTTGATGTTGATTTCGAACCGAAAATATTCTGTTATAAAGTTTATAGAAAGTATTATTTGAAATTAATTTTTATTGTGATTTGAAAATTTTCTGAATCTGTTTAGTCGTGAGTTTTATTTTTTAGACGCGAAAGATATTAAAATAGAGGCTAAAGTATAATACTTTAATAAATGTGTACCAAGTACTAGATGAGTGTTAATTCCCTTATTTACTAACCTTGTTAGGATTTATTTTAAACACTTTATTAAATTGTGCATTTTTTCCTAATTCTTTGGTTTGGATAATTTGTTAGATGTATCCTGCTGAAAAATGGTAAGTAACATTTTAAAAAAATGTTGATTGCAGTAATTGTATGAGAGTGTGTTGTGGGACTGTTTTTTTAGAAACATTTATTTCACATCATTTTGCTATTCCCTTAGAATAATTTCTAAGAACTTGTTTACATTGCAAAAAATGCTTATTTTGCCATTGTGGAGTCACATTTTCACTATGGGATTTGTTTCTGGGGATGATATGCCCACTATTTCTTTAATACAGTATTTGTCCTGCAAAAAAGCAATTAGAGTCCTTTGTGGAGTGAGCTGTCATGTATCTTGTCAGCATCTCTTCATGCAAAATAGAATCTTGACCCTTTGTTGCTTATACACTGGTGGCCAAAAGTAAATTGACAAACCAGTTTTAACATTTATTTCCATTATTTTTAAAACTTTGATCTTACATAATAATATCTGCAAGTACTATTTCTTTATGCAATAAGAGTAAGTAGACCTAATTACCAAGGAAAAATAATTATAAATAAAATAAAATAAATATAGATGAGAAGAAAATTGACAAACTAAAATTTTTTATTTCTTTTAATAACAACAAGAGCAAAATATCCTATATTAATTAATATTGTGTAGCATAGCCTCTGTTCTTTACAAGAGCTGACAAGCTGCGGGGCATAGACTCGATTAACTTATTCATCAGCGACATACCAATTGATTCCCAAGTATCTTGCAATGCCTTAAAAAGTTCTTGTTTGTTTATATATTTTTTTATCTCGTATTTGTCTATCCAGATAATCCCACAAATTTTCTATTGGGGTCATGTTGGATGACTTGGATCACCACTTAATAACATTGATTTTTTCAGCATTAACCCAATATTTAACAAGCTTCAAAGCATCCTTGGGATCATTATCCTGCTGAAAATAATGATTAAGAGGCATAACTTCATCCATATATCATCATGTTCTGTAGGAGATTCTTATACCTAAAACTGATCATTGTACCTTTAATTTGATGCATAGGAGCCATTCCTTGACTAGAAAAACAATGCCATACCATTACAGAACCTCCTCCATGCTTTAAGGTGTGATTTCCTAGCGACGTCCAGCGTTCGCGGTCCGCCACCATGTCTGGCCAGAGACAACCTTCGATGTTTCGAATACGTCTGGCCAGAGACAACCTTCGATGGTTCGATGCTTCGATGGTTGTCTCTGGTCTGGCAGTTAATAACACGTACAATGTATTTTGTATGGAATCGTTTTCCTTGAAGCGTCGTGATTCGAAGTCGCAACGTCCGGCCGTCAACGGCTGCGTCTCGACTGCCCAAAAACATGTTGAGACGCGAACGTAGATCCTAGCCGTCTATACATCAGTTTGATATAAGCAGAGTTTAGCTGAAGATATTAACACAAAATGTCGAAAAAATTCACAGATGCTGAAGATGAAATATTGATTTATCAAATACCTGAATATTGTTGTATTTATGACCATGAAAATAAAGACTTTAAAAGATTACCAAGTTTGGGAAAATGTATGGAAAGAAATTGCTGCAATTTTATCCAAGAATCGTAAGTATTTAAGAATAAATTAATTGTTTTCCGCTCCATATAGATGAATCAAGTTTTGTGAATAGTAGGGTTGCATTAGGTCAAGTAGGTGGATTAATTTTTCCCAATATTCGGTATTTTATACAGTTTCCACCATAATGTTCGCTACATATGGGAATTTTTTTTACTTGTAGGATATGAGAAAATGTATTATGCTTGATTAAATGCTCGAATTTCCCATTTTTAGTGAACATTATGGTGGACACTATATAATTGTTAGTATTGACAGTAAAACACAAAACTGTTTTTATCTATAAACATCTTTTATTATATGTATGTATATTTTTCAAAACATTGGCTCTAAGATTGGCTCAATAATTATCAAATTGTGTGTAAGATTAAAATACAAAAATATGGACACACATATTAACTAGAAATTCTAAACTCCTTCTTCGCTAAAGAAATTTGCAAATCCTCCACCTCCTGTTAATGACTTTGGCAATGGAATATTTGAATCATATCCGTAATAAGATTTATTGTTTTTTTCCAAAAATCCATCTCTTAATAGATTATGAAGACAACAAGTCACCATAATCAACTTATCGCATACTTCTGCTTTAACAGCTATTGGTGTATAATAGATGCGAAAGACTTGGCACAACAGACCAAATGCATTTTCAGTGATACGTCTGGCCCTACACAGTAGGTAGTTGTAAATAGTTTTTCTTTTATCGCCTCTAGTCGATAATTTGCTGTATGGTTTTATTAAATGTCAATGTAACCTAAACGCTTCATATCCGATTACTACATAAGGTAGCTTTCTGTTTGTATTAGGTAGAAATTCATCACTTGGAAATAAATTTCCTGAATACACCTGATTGCCCATCGGTGAATTAGAAAAAATGGAACTGTCTCCCTCTTTACCGTAAGCACCAACATCAACAAACAGAAATTTGCATTTTGGCATCAATGACTAATCCAGAGCAGCCACAAAAACCCTGTTCACCAGTGCAAATGACTTCAAGTCCTCAACAAGTGGTATATTTTCAAATGCCAGGTCAACTAGAAGATATTTCAAATGAATCAGTTATCAACCATCAACATCTTCAGTGAACCCACAGGACAACTACACAACGAAAAACAAATATTTCCAACTATGAAGAATATATTTTTTTTAGATACAGAATTGTATTGTTTGAGTTTTCTTGATGATAATAAATAGTTTTTGTTCTCATTTTAAATTTTTCAAAAAATGTGTCTTAGTGTCAGAGCAAATTTTTCTTCTGGAGAAATAGGAGTTTTTACTCTGTTTGTGAGTTTCTTCTTTAATTCATTTTGAACTAGGCTTAACATAAAATTAAATTGATCCTTATTAAGCCTGAAGAAGCTGCGAAACTTTTCATCATCATCATTTAGGTGATTTTGTATAAGGATCTTGTAATAACCTTCTTCGTTTCAAGATTCATACAATTCACTTGTTTTATCACGCAACGACAGTAATAACCTCATGTCATCATCATTCTCTTCTTCTAATAACGTTAACGCTAATAACTTATTTTTATTCATGTTGACGACCTGCAACTTGTGATTTGCAGTCAACTGTACTATTTGCTATGGCGGGTGTGCTCTCACTACTACAGAGACGCGGACGCCAGACGCTTCAAGCAAATCCCAAAATCGCCGCGACCAGTCGTTACTGCTGAACGTCGCGGCGGGCACACTCGGGTCCGCGAACACTGGACGTCGCTAGGAAATCACACCTTTACAGTGCTTGTGGTGTACCAGGTCTACTGGACGCCTAACGTATTTTTTTCGCTAAATATCATGTTTTTCCATTGGTTGATGGTCCAAGCTCCATATTTCTTCACAAATTGTAAACGTGCCCGTACAATACTTTTTTAAAAAAGTAGTGGTTTTTTGGCCGGAGGACGAGTTTTTAGTTCACTATCCTGCAGCCGTCTTCTAATGGTACGCGCACTCGGCGACGCCTCTCCTTCTCCAGCTAAAAATTCTTTAATTTCCCTAGATGTTGTGAATTAATCTTGCCTTGCCTTTCTTAAAATTAATTTGACTATGCTAGGGGAAATTGTTCGCCTACATCCAGATTTTTTGCTTGCAATAACATGACCTCTCAGATTAAATGTTTTAATAATTTGGCTCACAATTGCCCCGAAAAGCATGTAAGTATTTAGGGGCAATTTCAGCTTGACGAAGGCTTTTTTGTAATTAGCAATAATTCATGACTTGATATCAACAGACAACACTATACCATTACGCATGATTAAAAGTTATAAATGGCAACTACTGCATGAAATTCTGCTAGCTCACTGAATAAATTTTTAACAACAAACTGGATGTCAATTTACTTTTGACCAGCTAGAACATATGCATTTTTTGTTAACATTCTACAAAATGTTTGCAATAGCTTAAAAATAAATAAAGTGTACAGCAGTGGGTTTTGTGGAATGTGTACTATCAATTTCTATGATACAGTAAGAAAAGATATTTTTGTTAGGTTTTTAGCTCTTGTACCAGTGTCTTGGCCACCAGTGTATATGCTTGAAACAATAACTAGGGTATTCAAAAACCACCAGCAGGAACAACAGAGCAAGTGAGAAGTTGTTTTATTTACATGGGTAAAAAAATTTTCAATCCCCTTCTTCTTCATATAAGAAGACTTAACTCTTATATTAGATATAAAAACCATTTAAAAAGATTGTTAGCTACTAAGGCATATTATATATTAGACGAGTTTTTTAATGATGTTTTGTCTTGATTACCAAATATGTATGTGTGATTTAAAAAAAAATTGTAACTCTATTTGCTTTCTGATATTTATTAGCCCTAAGTTTTACTGATTTAATAAGGCTTTGTCAATAACTCTGGGACAATAAAGCTACTTGTTGAATTTGAATTTGCAATAATAAACACATTTCATAAATCCTTCAAACAGTGTTATGAGCTGGTACTCAGATAAAATAAAGTTAAAAAATGACAATTAAAGTAAAAGATTTCTTGTTGATGATTGATTATATGATTGAAGATTGATGTTCTTGAGAGTACCTAGATCAGTTATATCGCTGGCTTAAAACACTTGTAAATGATGAAATTGATTAGAATGCTATTTTAGGCCTGAATGCTCCTAAAGATACTTGTAAATATTTGATGCAAAATTCAACTGAAATAATAAAAAAACAAAACAATGAATTTCAAACGGGTTAATTGTATCTATTAAAAAAAGAGATAAAATGGAAAAAATATAAAAATGAATCCAACTGACCTCAATAAAAGAATTTATATTAACTACAGAAATACATTAAAAAAGATAATCACAATCACAAAAAATGAGTATTATAAAAAACAAGTAAGTGAGCATGAATATGACATTAGAAAATTGTATAAATTAGTTAAGGAGGCCACAAATCAAAATATTAAAAAATCAGACATATTACAAATCTAAAAATAAAATAATAAGATATCTTGTCTAACAATAAGGAAATTGCGGATTATAGAAATGATTACATTATTAATATTGGTAATCAAATTTCTAGTGCAAATATTGTTCCAAACAGGTCGACAGCTATTAAACAGTCAATCCCTAACTCCATGTATGTAAAACCTACAGACTCAACAGAAATATATAAATCCTCTTAAGAATAATGGTTCTCAAGGTTATGATCAACTCTCTCCTAAAATAGTAAAAATTCTACATTTAAAACTTAAAAATCCATTTACTCACATAATTAACCAAATTTTCTAAACAGACATTGTAACATTGCCAAACCAATCCTAAATCTGAAGATAAACTTGATATAAAAAATTACAGATTAATAACTGAGATTTCAAATATTGCTAAAATCTCAAAAAATGTCTCAAATCACTTATCTGAACAGTTTGATGAACAATATTGATGGCATCTCAAAAAATCAATTGGGTTTTCTCAAAGGCAAATTTACAACTGATGCAATTGGTGGATAATGTAATTTACCACATGAAGCTGCGAAAAAAAACAAAAAAAAATTATTTTATACTGTTCTCTCATTCACTCTTCATCAAAGTGCTGGAAACAAATGGTGTACTGGGAAAAGGTCTTAAAAGTTTTTAAGAAATATCTTACAAATTGTACTCAATTTGTCAAAATAAAGAAATATTTATATAAGTTCTCCCAAAATAATTCAATGTGGCCACATAAAACGATGAGAAAGATTCCATAAAAGAGCTAAGTCAATAAAATATTTAGGAATCTTTTTTGATAAAAATTGAAAGTGCAATCAATTACTTATATCACCCAAAATTTAGGTGTTGAATACATAAGTTTTATTTACTAAGACAATTTTTAAACAAAAAAAATTTTTGATTCTAGTGTATAGGTCTCTTGTAAAAGCCTTGCCTAAGTATGGTATGTTGGTATGGGGTGGAATATATAATCTATATATGGAACAGTTAAGTGATACATAATATAAAACATTTTATTATGTAACTCCACAACATTATATAATTAGAAGTTTGTAATCATGTGCATTTTAATAGGAAATTTTTTTGCAGGATAATATTACATAAATATGCTACAAAAGATAGATCAACCAACTATAAAAATACTATGGTACAATTTCTTCAACAAATTCTTTGGGACCTAAAGTATAATTTTTGACCTTAAAATAATAGGATCATGGAGAACATAGGTAAATTTAAAAATAAAGCGAAAAAATATGTTTAAACACTTTTAAATTGTTCAAAAATTAAATAATTTGATACTTGTCTTCTTATATGTATAAAGTAACATTATCTTCCTTATGCTACACAAGAGTATTTGTTTTCAGTTATTGATTATCATGTTTCAGAGTATTATTATTTATTTTAAGTACATGCAATGATCTAACTAGGTGCTGTAAATACTATTACATTCCTTATTTGTTAAAATGTCTTCATCTGTATATTTTAAATTTATTAGATAAATAATTTAACAAAAAATTATCTGATGTTTTGCTTTAACAGATATGGTTGCAATAATTGAGTAAAGTTAAGCTTGCTTTATAAGCCAGATAATAATTAAGCACATGATTTACAGCATTATTGATGAATTTTATACACCAACAACTAAGAAATATAAAACACTGGGCCAATTGAACTTTTAAATAGAATGCTTTATTGTCAAAAAAGTTAACAATTTGTAGACAGAGACCAAGTAAAAATAAAAATAAGAAAATACAAAACATACAAAAATACAACAAAAAAAAAACAAATAAATTAGTAAATAAAATAAAAAAGAAAAAATCAATATACAGTAAAATGGGTCAAAAATTTGTGTATTACTTTTCTCGAACTACTAAATTGACTCGCCTCACAAAATTGGGAAGTATTGTTTGAAGTATGTTTAATTTATAAGTATTACAAGAGGCTTTAAAATCTTCAGCATCCCTTAAAAAGAAGTTTTGAAAAAAATATAATTTTCTTTAAAAAAATTGTAACTGCTTTAATTAATATTTTCTCTTGAGAATTCACATTTGAATTCAAAAAGTGGCTTTATTGTCCCAAACAGAGTCATTGATTAAGCCTTATTCAATCTAAGTCCGTAAAACTTAGGACTAGTAGATATCAGAAAGTAAAATACAGTTACAATAATTTTTTTTTCAAATCACACATACATATTTGGTAATCAGGGCAAAACAGTAACTAACAATTTTTTAAATATTTTTTTTTTTTTTTTTTTTTTAAGCAGATACAAAAATACATACATTTCGGAAACTTAAATTACAAAATTCGTAAACAAACAAAAATAAAACAAGTTTTCTACTGCTAAATCCAGTGCACAATGATATATAAAAATATTGTGTGTGCACTCACATCTACATAACAACAATATAAATAAAGAGGTCATACATATTACATGAATATAAATTTATACTTTATCCCATTAATACACCCTACCAATATAAATTAAAACTAAAGAAAAACAAAACATTCCAACAAGAACGGCAGACTAATTCAGATCAGATAGGAAATTCTATAATTACTAATAATAATCCATTTGGTTATTTCTGACTTAGCTTTAGAATACTTTTGCATCTTTATATTTCTTGGAAGATCATTAAATATTTTTGGACCAACACAATAAATGTGATTTCTACATCTAGTGTATTTTGGATTTTCTAGTTGTACATTTCCTTGTGATAAATTTCTAGTGTTTAGAACATGCGTTATATAATCTCTGAAATATTTGGTTTTTAGCATAAATCTAATTACTGATTTAACATATAGTTGATTTATATTTAGCACATTACTCTCTTTAAATACTAGATCTGTTGGATATGTTCTCCTTTTGTGGAGCATTATCTTTAGAATCCATTTTTGTGTAACTTGCAGCTTAGAGAGTAGATTCAGCAAGAGCATAGTAAACAGTTTTTAAGGTTTTGAATGTTAAGATATATCTGAGTTCATAGAATTTGTAGATCAATTTTCTGATTTTATTTGTAACATAATTTATATGCTCCTTCCAAGTAATGTTTTCATCAAGGATTACACCAAGATACTTCAACAAAGGTTTTCTTGAAATTTATTGTTCACAATTACAGTTTAATCCATTACTACACAAAGAATCATGCATTTTCAGCTCTTGAAAGTCAGGCAAGGAACGAATAGAGAGGGAGAAGGTCATAAATTTAGTTTTTTCTATGTTCAATGAAAGAAGACTATTGTCTAGCCACATTTTAATTTTCTGTAGAGCTGATTCGGCTCTCATCTTTACCTCATTCCAACTATTGCCACTTAAAATGCCCCTGTGTCATCACCCAAGCAGAATATAGCATTATTGTCTAACAGCTTCATAATTCCGTTAATATATATAATAAACAAAAGGGGTGAGGGAACTGTTTCTTGTGGCACACCAAACTCCATTCGAAGGCTGTCACTTTTGATCTAGAATCGTTGTATTTTGTTTTCTCTCTTTTAAATAGGATTCTATTAATTTGTTAGTCGTACCTCGAATTCCAATTTGTTCTAGATGCTTCAGAAGAATTTGGTGTGACACTGTATCGAAGGCCTTCTTTAAATCTAGAAAGATACCCACTACCTTTTTTCCTCCATCTAAACATCTCATAATTCTTTCTGTAGCTCTTACTAATGCGTTCTCTGTACTTAGACACTCTCTAAAGGCAAATTGGTTTTCATGAAGAAGTTTTCAGTATTTTTGCCTTGAGACATTTTTCAACTATTTTGCTTAAACTGCTAGTCAATGCTATTGGTCTATAATTTGATACCAATTTTTTATCCCCCTGCTTATGTAATGGAATTATAATAGTTTTTAAAATCTCAGGGAAAACACCTGTATTAAAGATGAGGTTAACTAGATGTTTCAGTGGTTTAATTAGTGAGTTATAGTTTAATTTAATTATATCAGAGGAAATATTGTCCTCACCACCCTTCACCCCTTTATTTAAACTTATTATTGCCTCTATTATATTCTCATTTGATGCAGGGCTCAGAAAGAATGAATATGTCCCTCTCTCCTCCCTCCAGTTCATCTCATGATCATTATGTTGCATTTGTTCAGCCAGTCGTTCTGCAATACTACAAAAGTAAGAATTAAATTCGTTTGCAATTTCCTTTTTATTGGTTATTTCTACATTTAGGTCATTTTTTATAGAATTAATTACCGATCTATTACCCTGATCATTTGTGGCTTCCTTGATCACCTTCCACAACTTTCCGGAGTCATGAACATTTTCCTGTGCTAATGTTTTATAAAAAAGATATTTAGCATTTTTTATTAATTTACGTAACATATTTCTGTAGGTTTTGTATTGATTGACTAGCATAATATTATTTTGATTGTGTGTGCATTCTTTTTTCAATTTATTTCTATTTCTAATTGATATTAAGAGACCACTAGTAATCCAAGGTTTCAATCTCCTATTTTTACTTTACATATGATATGAGAGTTAAGTTTTCTTATTCAAAAAAGAAGGTGATTGGAAATTTTTTTACTCATATAAATAAAACAACTTCTAAGAATATACATGATTTTTTCGAAGAATGTTTAAATGATAAAAGAAATTAGTTCTCTCTATTTTGAAAATAAAAGCATTATTTGCATTTTTACGGAGGTGATCTTAAACATACAAAAAATTGTGGTTTTTTCATTTACATGAATAAAGAAAAGTTAATAAAAGTTGCTCTGACTTCAACTGGAACAACTATTATTATATACTTGTTCCAATTGAAGTTGGATATTGAGTCTTCTCAAACCGTACTGATGACTTACTGAGTGACTACTGCACACTACATAGACTGTCTAAACCTATAGTTAAGGTATCTAACTATAGGTATGCCTTATAGGTAAGGCAATCTTACTGTCATTTTTGAAATACCTAAGTAATATATTTGGTTAAAGTCAATGTATGTATCCAGATGACAGTCTGTAGGAGAAAGGTTTTAATGAAAAGAATTTTAATGATAAATAAAATTTGTTCTTATTCTGTAAAAACTATCTATTTTTTTGAGCTAAATAAATAAATTTTTACGAAAATAAATAAGATTTTGTTCTCACAAGGTCTTGGCAAATCCATGTACAGTAGCAAAAAATAAATTTTAGTATTTGTCTATGTGGAAAAAATTTTGATTGATATAATAACAACATATCCTCACTTACTTCTAGTTAATATGCTTAGTTGATTTCTTATAAAAAGGAAGATATTCATAAAGAAGTAAAACAAAATAAAAATATATATAGGTAGATAATACTCCTATACAAAGTGCACTTAATATGTTAAAGTGATAATTTGTATATGATTGAAAGTATTTATTTATATCTTTAACAATTCATTACTTGTTCAATTAGATCATTTATTCAAGCCTGCTGATTCTAATAATTTGTTGCATAGATTTTTTTTCTCTCAATGATTTTCACATCATCCGACTTCATCAAAGCAATTTTTTACAGGAATTGGCAAACTTAACAAAAAATTATATCAATTCCCATATCAGTTTAAAGAAAATGTTACAAAAATTTTTATTGAACACATCAAGGTCCAGATTTAGTACCTCCAGGTCATATTAATTCCACATTATTTTAATAAAATAAAAAGTGAGCATTAAGGCATTTGTGTCTGTTTAAATATTGAGAAACTTACAAACCTCACTTTATTAGCAATCAAATATTGATCCTTCTACCTATTATGTACTCAAAACTGTATGTCTGAGGCATAAAAAGTAGTCCTTTGTACTTAACTTCTACTTTATATAAAAATTCATTTTTTTAGATACCTACTTTGTTGGGTATTGCATCACTATTATAATAAATGTCTCTTTAGGAAAACACTATCTTCAATTATTGCTCAATTATTGCAAAGAAGAAAAAATAGACTTTAGGAACATATTTAGAAAAAATATGAATTAACTATAATGATACCTTTCATTAAATAAAGTTAGGTAGAATATTAAAAAGAAGAAATGAGAATATGAAATGGATATAGATAATGGAATAATGGAAACAGAGATCGATAGATAAAACCTCAGCTTCTGGGTATATAAAAAATCTATTATACCTCAAGTAAATTGTATTTAAGAGTTATTGGAATTAAATATAATAACAGGTTAAAGATTTAAATTGATATTTCTTCTAAATATGTGAATAAGTTTATTTTCTTCTTATCAATAATTGATTGTATGAGATAGTGTTTTCTAAATTGATATTTATTGATAGAGACATAATTCCCAATAAAAAAGGTAACTAATTATGAATTCCTACTAACAATATAGATCTTACTTCAATCTTTAATGATTGCAAAAATGTTAATATAGTGAATTAGAAATATGAATAATTCCTTAATAAGAAATTCAGGAATCCGAAAGAGTAGAAAATGTTATATTCAGATATGTATTTAACGGTGGCGTCGAAGTAACCCTTTAAGGTCAAACGATTATTGCAATAATAATTGGCATTTTTTATTAAGAAATGGACAGTGCGATCCTAGGAAGTTACAGAGGTGTACCGTTACTTTCCTCACACCCTGTATATTACATCTTAATTAGCATTGTATTGTTTTATGTTGTGATTACTAATAATACTCCCAACCTATTTTTGCTAACAACATCTTATGTTTTAGCTAAAATAAAGCTTTCTTGATTGACATTTTTCATTTATAAATTGCAGGCATCTGAAATGACTGAAGAGCAAGTTAAGAAAACCATCCTTAGTCTCTTGACTTCTTCACCTCAAGTCGCTACAATAACTACACTTCAGCGAGACTTCAAGGAACTTGTAGGGGGTGCAATTCCATTTTACAAATTTAACTATAATTCTGCGGAACATTTCTTTAAGAGCATTACGGACATATGCACGGTAAACGACGGGAAAACTTACATTTACATATAATTAAATCTTACAATTTTGTAGGTGACTAACTCAGGGCCGTTTGCTCAAGTACATCCCAAGATATCGGAGAATAGTATTCATGTAAATGAGATGGTTACTCTTCAAAAAAAGAAAAGTGGAACGCCAAGAAGAAGAAATCCTAAACAGTCAGGTTTTCCTATAAACAGGTATATATGTTTAATATTATATTTAATTTAATATGATATGACTAAAGAGAATCTTGTTAGTACGCGGCGTATTGTTAATTTTATTTCTAATTGGACTGTAAGGCTTAGCTGATTATTTGATACCGAACACGTACATATTACCCTTCGATTATTATATTCGGTACGCAGAACACGCTACTATAATCAAATTGTTGGGTAGTCATCCTCAGTCACTTCTGCCAGTCTTTGGGGATACGCAGGTTGGTTCCAATTAACCACCAATCAATCAAAATAAAGTTTGGTACCATACTGCTGGTACTCGCGACGCTGTGAGACTTATGTTCAGAAAAGTCGCAAGCGTGGTGCTGTACAAAGTGATGTTATAACAACGAAAG
The DNA here is from genome assembly GCF_022605725.1 of Anthonomus grandis grandis. NCBI lineage: Eukaryota > Metazoa > Arthropoda > Insecta > Coleoptera > Curculionidae > Anthonomus > Anthonomus grandis. The sequence continues at coordinate 28,033,642 of NC_065548.1, read as the reverse complement.
AACTCTGAGTAACTTTAAACAAAATACAAGGCTCTATATTTGACTGCACACATTTTAAATTAAAAAGTACTCTAGATGATTGTTGTAGGCCGTAAATTCCCTTGTTTAATAAACATACTATATTTTCTAATCCTTGAACTTCGAAACTCTGTGGTGACACATAAAAATTTCCTTGTTAATCTTAAAATGCAGTGTCTACGTTTAAATGATCAGCTTCTAAATTAAATTCTACTGCCGTAGCCAACAATAATATCAGATTACTATATTTTTGGGTGAAGGCCTTAGCTAGGAGTCTAGGTTAATATTTAAGAATGTCTCCATTTTCATTATATTTGGTTTTAGAAAGCCATTTATTCTTAACAATATTTTTATTGTGAGAGTTATCAACAAATTCCCAAGCATTATTAGTGTTAAAAGTATCTTATTCAGTTAATAGCTTGTCGTCATTGAGAACTTCTAGTACTTGATATTGCTTCACAAACAGTTGTTGGATATAAATTATTTGACAAAGATATAATTGCAAAATCAGACATCCTTTGTATTTCCTTTGTTGGAGATCGATTTAACAAATTCTATATTGGCTGCTTTCGCCCACATTTACTTTGGACTATTCAGTCAGCATAGAACGAACTTTTTTCAGTATAGAGCGATTTTATCGTTCTGCCACTCCATTCTGGTGAGGAATTTATACTGTGTCCCATTTTGGATGAGATTGCAGGGTATCTTCGTCATTTTTTAAAATATAGCTTTACGATTTTCGCGACCCTGTATCACTTTTTTGTAAAACTTTTAAAGCCATAAACAGAAATATTCCTTTTTGTGGAAGCAGCGCTGTAATTATATTTAAACAGCTAAAGAATCGGCTTATTTTATTTTATTACAAACTTCAAAAAATAAAACAGATCTTATTAGGTTTCCAGATCCACATTTTCATTAGAAAGTTTTAAACATTTAATTTTTACATTTATATATTTTTTTATGTTTTCATTTTATTCTCTTAAAAAATTTTGAAAATTTTTGATCCATGTTTCACCCTCAACCATCATTATTGATTTGTATTGATCTGTTTTCCATAAATCCAATAAACACAACATTTTTTATGCATGTTCAACTTTTAAGATTAGGTTCTGATACATCAATGTATTCGGAAAAAAATGCAAAATTTTACGTTAAAATATACAAGGTGTTCCATTTAAGAAATACCAAGTTTGTGTCCAATCTTAAAAACAGTGCTCTAAAAAAGATTTTTAAATACGCCACTGACCTTTATTTAAAAATATCTATTATAAGAAGTTTTCATCTTATCAGTGCTTGAGAAATAATAAATGTCGAAAAGTGAACATTTTTGATTTCGTCCTGTTTCAGGAACAAAAGGAATTGGAATATTTCTGTTTGTGAAAAAGTGATACAGGGTCGCGAAAACCGCAAAGCTTTATCTTAAAAAATAACAGAGATACCCTGCAATTTCATCCAAAATGGGACACAGTGTACGTACCTGCGTAATACCATGATCACACAAGAATTTTTCTAATATTTTGTTACATTATTTAACGCCATTGTCAGTCCTTAACACTTATTTTTCGTTCTACCTGAATTTTTACCATGCAGCAAAAGTACTTGAATTTTTCTGTAATTCCATCGTTTATGCTTAGAAAGAAAGGAACTATTTTTCTAGTGTTATTATTTATTAGGGTAAATATATTTTTTTTGCTACCAAAAGATTCAACTTTCATGGTCCCACAAGATGTGAGTAGATAAAGTCCAATTTTTGTGCTAAAACTTTTTTGTCTGTTTTATAGGGAAACGGTTTTCTTGCTTATTCGCTTTTAAACTTCGGCAGTATTCAGGGACCTTTTTTTCGACATAAGAGGTACCTGCTGCCAATCCTAAGTCCTAAACTCCTATGCCACAGCATTTGTGAATTTGAGGTTCTTGTGACGTTCACATAATCCGGAACACCATCCAGTTTTTATATGCCATCAAGGTTTTTCGGCGTAGATACTTGGGTCCCCCCTCTCCTGATCAACCATTTTGCATCCTTTGGAGGCAAAATAAACACAGTATTCCTTTACAACTATAGCGTTAACAGGTAAAAGATGAACAGAAAGTTCTGGATCATTTAATTTCTACAATGTCCATTCCTGTCGTCTACCCCTAGTTTCATAAGACCTGTTCCATTGACACAAAGCTTAGAGTCATTTGCCATAATAATTTATAATGAATGTCCTTAAGCAAACCACGATTTCCTGTTTTATGAGAGGATGCACCACTGTCAATAATCTATGCGGATCCCATATTATTAATACCCACTCAATACTACACACATCCACAATTATTAACACATACCATCTTAGATCATTGAAAGGCTAGAATTAGTAAACAACAACTTTGTTTGAGTTCAATATGTGCACAGGACCAAGAGGGGTGTTTTGGTTACAAACATATTCATCGATTCTCTGTTGCCAAGTTTATATGCATTTTCAAAAGAGGAAATTTTCAGCTATATATCAACACATATAACAATGTTAATTTAACTTATTGATGTTGGATTTTGGGTAAAAAATAAAAATAGATATGTTATTCTATGCGCAAAAATAACATCTTCAAAGCAAAAAAAAAATATTTTCTTATTTCTATAACTGTTTCTAAAAAATCTGAAATCGCAATACCGCAGTCTGATGTCATCTTGCAAAATGTCATCTTGACAAACGGCTTTGTGTTTACATTCGGCAATTGTGAAGTTCTGTGTTTTTCTTTAGTTTTTGGTTGAAAAAGGAAAAAGGTTGAGTCATTTCAGTGTTTTTGTCAACAATGTTACGTAGATAGTAAAAAACTTGTTCAATTTGTGCTGAACCATGGGAAAAAGGCGATTTAAGCCGATCTTTTCACAAGTAAATATAAATAATGTCATATCGTCATAAACGCAGAATAATAGAACCTTATTAAGAAATTTATAATAATTATAAAATATTTAATTTTCATAAAAATGCTTTTTATTAGATAAGTACCTTTACTCTAAGTTAAAAAAAGCATAAAGAGTTCATAAATGGTAATATTGTTTATAATAATAAAGCTTAATCTATTAATAATAAATATTTATCATGTAAATGTTTTTGACGACGTCACTGGTAAAGATTACTTGTGTCGGTGGAATCAGCAATGCAATGATGTTGTTGCCTTTTTTTCTAATATACGTTATCTACATTCATTTAACTTTCAATGTTGACTTCTTTATAGTGTATCTTATCATATTTTATGAAAAAAATTGATTCATATTCAAAGAGGAATAGTATTAGTATTGCAATGCTAATTCTAGCCTTTCATTGTTCTAAGCACACCACCCAGAGCTGCAGCAAATAAAACACTCTTAACTCCCGGATTTTTGTTATTTTTTTTTTAAGATTTAAGAATTTATCATGGACTGAATCCATTTTATTTTGAGCAGGATATTGTTTTTTATAATGTCTCTTTTGAATCCGATTTCTGATCCGATATGATCTGCATTAATTTACATAATGCTAATCTTGATTTAATTCAAACAAATCAAACTCACGCCAGTCCCACTTCGGTGTTTGATTAGTCGGAGTTACGCGACACTGAAGTTTGGTGGGGATGAAGCAAGTGAGGGGATGTTGAAATAAACAGAAGTGTCGTGTTGCATTTGGCGAGACTAAAATATTATCACCACTTAATTGCCATTTTGCCACTTCATCTTGGTCTTGACAAAGTTGCTGTAAAAGGGTCATAACTTCATTCACATAGGCTTCCATGGTTGTAAAGTTTTCCAATTTTATTGAGCACAAACTTCTTAGTAGCCCTAATCTTCTGTGCCAGCCTGTATCTTTACAAGGGTTTTAAAAACGCACTTCATGCATTTTTAGCATTTTCAGCTTGCATCAGATGTTGGAAAGTCGACTTTTCAAGAGAAAGAATTCTTTTATAAAGTTATTTTATTTACATTTGTAAACCGATTATTATTTAACGGGATTCGCGCAACGACTGACACAAAGACTGGAACTGACATAAGTAGTGTAAAAACGCGGGTGGTTATGACGTGTCCCCATGTAATTCTTATGGACTTCCGGTGGAGTAACAAAGCCTTATGAAAAGCTGGGTAGTGGTGGGGGGTAAGTGGGCGGAGTCAAGATTGAATGGAGGGCTGTGATTGGTGGGGGGAATGGGGTGCGGGGAGGTGCGTAGCGTCCTGATTGGTCAGAATTTTGACGGGAAGAATTTTGGCGGAAAGATAAGAATGTGGATGTGTGGAAATGTGGGTGGTTGATATGCAAATGAGGTTGAATGCGGTGTTGCCGGAAGAGAAGCAACGTTGTCGTACAAGTGTGACTTGATGGAAAAAATATATTGTTAAAGAATATTTCTCAGTAATTGGTGTTGGGATGAGGTAGTGGGATTTAAGAGCTAGCGCCCTCTATGATTGGATTATAAAACTCAAACTCAAAAATGCTTTATTGTCAATATAAACATAGAAGTTGTAGACAAAGCCAATAGACTGTACATTAAAGGAATAAAAATGAGAAACTAATTTAAAATAAAATAAAATTATATAAAACTTTGAAAAATACTTCACAGGGTTAAAATATTATGACTTACAAAAAGCGGGCGACATGAGTCACGAGGCTTGGCCCCACATAGATATCTAATGGCCCTTTTCTGGAGTACAAACATTGAACTAAAAAGTGAATTTGAACATGAACCCCAAAAGCAAATTCTATATTGAAGATGCGACTCGATAATCGCGAAGTATGCAGATCTGGCGATGGAGAAATTAAGACTGGTGGCAATAACCCTTAGGGCGTAGCAGCCTGAAACTTACTGAACGGTGGCATGGTGATGGCTTCATTATTTAAACATATGTCATTTGTATTACATTTAAAATTAAGGATATTTGTTTTGGAAACATTAAATGTCAAAAAATTTGCATCACACCAGTCTTTTATTTTTAACAAATCTGCACGTATATTGGCCTCCATTTGAGAAACATCAGAGTCGTGCCAGAGGTGGTATCATCGGCAAACAATGTAAATTTGCCAGTTACCTGCAGTTGTGGCAGATCGTTCACATAAATGAGAAAAAGTAAAGGACCAAGTACTGATCCTTGCGGAACACCCACATTTATATTAAGTTCCTTAGAGATACCACCATTAAATTTGACAGCCTGGACACGATTTGATAAGTAGGAACGAAACCACTCAAGGGCAGTTCCTCTGAAACCATAGAGCTCCAGTTTCATCAGCAGCACTCTGTGACTCACGTAGTCAAATGCCTTGGACAAGTCACAAAATACCGCTGCTGCAACTTCACCAACATTCGGTCGGTTGTACAGGAGCTCTAGAAAGCTAAAGATAGCATTTGTGCTCACAGATTCACGGAAGCCAAACTGCTGAAGACTCAATAGGCCAAACCTATTTAAAAATGAAACCATCCTCACCTTAACGAGCCGTTCCACTATCTTGGCTAAAGTAGGCAATAATGCTATAGGTCTAAAGTTAGAAGGACAGTCGCGATCGCCACCCTTGTAAAGAGGAACAATCATTGCTCTTTTTAAGCACTCTGGGAAAACTCCAGACATAAATGAAAAGTTAATTGACTCGGCCAAGACTTGCAAAGCAACAAGAGGTAAAGCAGAAAATATTTTAAGAGAAAGCCCATCCCAACCTGATGAACTCTTATTCTTAATATTATTAATAATAAAATATTAATTATATAATATAATATAATATAATATAATATAATATAATATTAAGTGTTTAAGCTCTTCTACACTTGTGTGGGCAAAAAAGAAAGATTCGGCTACTACCACATTGCTGAGATAGCTCCTGGAATCTATTTTTTGTGAGAGGTTGGCTGCAAGGTTACTAGCAATATCACAGTAGAAGGAATTGAGGAAATTGGAATCTAAGGTACTTGGAACAACCAAGACATTATTTTTGCCCCTTAGCTCATTTAAAATCTTCCAAGACTCTTTTGATCTGTTGGAGGAATTATTTATCCTCCTTTGAAAGTAGGTCCACTTAGCCATTTTAATTGAGTTTCTGTAAATCTTGCGGTATCTGTTATAATAATTTAAAAATGTTGCATTGTTCATAGCGTATTTCCTAATGTAAAAAAGGGAGCGCATATTTTTCCCAGATACTCGTAAACCCTTAGTATACCAAGGTTTTCTATTTCGTTTCTTAATATCGACAACAGGAAAAGCAGTGTTAAAATTGTTTAATACTATTTGATGAAAGCTATGCAGTGAGTTAACAGTAGTCAATACATTATTCCAACTTGACATATTGCAAAGCAAAGAGAATTTGCGAAAATTCGCTCTAGTATAAAGTCTATCGCGTCCAAACTTATTCTCATTAGCTGCACTATTAAGCTTTACTAATCCCACTATTGCCGCATGGTCAGACAAACCGGCATTGATTGTTGTACACTGATTTTGGTGTTGGTTAAAATTCGTACAGAAGTAATCTATCAGTGAGGAAGAAAATGCTGAAATCCGGGTTGGCTGATCCACGTGCATCTTAAAATTAAATGAGTTTAACAGATTAAAAAGCATTCGATTTGATCCATTAGATTTGTCTAAAAAAATCACATTAAGATCGCCAGTCAGAATCAACATCGCATTAACCGAAATTTCACTTAAGAGGATCTCCAACTTTTCTAAAAACAAACCTAAATTACCAGATGGAGATCGATACAATCCTAAAATATACAAATTTAACTTACTGCTAAATACAATAGAAAACTCGCACACCTTTTCAATCAATAGATGATCAAATCTGTCAATAGTAATAAACACAAATTTAGTTAAAAAAGCTTTCTCTAATATAATAAGAGTACCACCATGTGTATATTGCTTGCGTGAAAATTTGGAAATTAGTACATAACCAGGGATATCAATAGGCTCGTCAGACCTCAACCAGTGTTCAACAAGAATTAACACACTAGGAAAGTTAACCGTTTCTAAAAATAGTTCCAATTCGCTAACTTTTGAACGCACAGATTGAACATTAAGAAATGCTAGGGCAACTTGATTATGGTGGGAGTTTCTATTAAAAAAGAAGATCTAATAGCAAGGGTGTCTATAGATTGGTCTAGTTGAGGCGTAACCGAAGACCTACCTTCGATCAAGGGTGTATCCCTGATTATCCCACTATTGCTAATCCCTTAAGATGCTACTACTAATTTGGAAGACAGAAAAGTATTTTTAACATATAAAGATAAAAGTTTGCACATAGATTTGGCAGAGTGACGGTACCTAAAATTTTGTCTGACATCAGTAATTATTCTCACAGAAAAGTTACGTTTACAGATGAAAGAATTCATAAAATGAATTTTATTGTAATATCTGCTTTTTGAGCACTTATTAAAATCGCATTTAATAGAAACAATTACATTAATTATCCTGCCCATTGATAGCAAGGATTTTATTTGGGAAAAAGATGGCAATGTACAAGAAAAATCAAGACAAGCAACAACAACATCATTCTTCGTATAGTTAACAATTAGAGGAAACGCATAATTACATAAGGTCTGGGCTGTAACATTACTAAACACATAACCACAGGTGTTGTATGACGAGCTCAGAATATCTGAGAGAAGAGAAGAGAAACCTCTAGCATTCTCAACCGCACCATAAATTAGTACATTTGATTTTGCTCGTGGGTTGTGGGTTATAATAAATAAAAGTCGATAAATATATAAGAATATATTTTTTCTTAAATTAAGTGAAAATTACATAGACTTATGTTGTTGAGGTTTATTTTTTTTTGTTTTCCTAATATTTGGGCTAATAATATTTTTAGTTGTTCGTATAAAGACAAATTAGGACAATCTATGTCAAATTTTTTCAGGTTAATTTTATCCGAAGAATATAATGAATTTGTAAATTCGTTATATTCAAAATATCTGCCATTTTGAAAGAAATAAAGCATATCGTTAATATATCGAAAAACTCCTTGTATTGAAGGAGGTATACCAAAGAAGTCTCGAGAAGTATAGCCATAGCTAATCGGCTTAAAAGTACTATCATTAACAAACATATAATAATTTTCTTCAAAAAAATTAATTGTTTTTCCAGAATATGTATTTACAGCTCCGATAATACTTTTTTGGTCAAGTTGAGTGAAAATTGAATTTACATTAAATTTATTAATTGATGCAAAGCTATGGTCGTCAATAATATATATTTCATCATTAATTATCAAAACTATTTCTCCTGTAGGTTTTTGATAGACCGAAGTAATTTTTTCAAACTTTGGAAGAAACGACAAAACCGAATAAATGGACAGGTCTTTAAACGTTTTTGTTTCCAGTTCCATTATCCATAATTTATCTTTATATATAATATACAAATTTTGATGCATAACTAAAAACAACATTTCCTTAGGATCTAAGTCATATAACTCATAAGAAGATATGATAATATCAGGAGTTACGTTTGAAGTGGTAAGCGTAACTTTTTTTGATCCATATAGCTGTGGTATGGCTAGTACGTCATCTTGATCTAATGTGTTATAATCTGTGTAGTAGGCGAACATAAGAGCGGTAACTATATTTGAATGACCCAATCCTAAAGTGTGTCCGATTTCATGGGCTAAAGTTCTAAGCAAATCGTATTGACCAGCATCCGGTTTATGATCTAGACCTAAATACCAGCTTTCACTATTATCAATGTGAATTTCAACGCAAGAATTATTTTTATTGGGATAACGTGCATGCGCCAAAACTCCTCCTTTGCTATTAAAATCATTTGAACATAATGCACCTTTCAAACATCTAAAGCCATTTGAATGATTTTTCGATTGAAATAAAATTGATATATCGGGATTTTTAATCCACGTTTGATTTATAAAACTCTTGAAATTCAGCTTAAGAATTCGGATATATCAGATAAAGAATAGTCATTGTTATTGTTAGAATTTAAATATCAATACTTTATTAGGTAATCTATATGATTTATTTTAGTTGCATTTAAGTGGAAAGTGCTGCTTAGAAGCAGTAAAAAGAATAATCATGTTAACTGCATCATATATGTTTTAAAACTGATGAAGCGCATATACTTTACCATCTATTAATAGGCATATACTTACCATCTATTTAAAAATATCATTGTATAAATTAAATAACTAACATTTGTTTATGGATTATTATTATTTTTAAAATTATAATATAGTAAAGAAAATATAAATTATATAAATCTATATTAAGCAGTTAGAGTAGTATATATATATAAAGAAAAAAACAAACAACAAGAACAACACAGATAATTATTACAGAAAAATAAAAAATAGTAAATTATTATTTTTTAATAGCGTAATGCCCCCAAGGTAAAGTTGTTATCTTATCCTGACAAATGTATCGTTTATCATCGAAAGCATTCAAACCACTTTTATTAACAATAAGCGAAAATGTTTCATGATTTTTACTTTGAATGGTTTGAAAAGTACACATTTTTTCTTGATTATTAAATAAGCAATTATAAAAATCCTGAAATGTAATTTTTTTAGTAGCAGATCGACTTACACCTTTTATTTTAGAATGAGCATGAATACCGAAAACTTTATAATCATATACCTTTGCTCTTAATCCAATAAAATGTGTTAAAACATTACCATTCAATTCATCTTTCATTAAACCTAATGCTTTTTTATTTACTAATGACATATTATAATTATTCTGATCTTGATATTCTGACGTGTCAAATTCCTCTATTGCAAATGTCCGTATCATATATGCTAATTCGATTATTCAAACTTATCTCATTAACGGTGAATTTAAATATAAATGAGTCAGTATCCATATAGCATATTTGAGCATGAAAATATTTAGATACTTTTTCGAGGACAAAGTCATAGTAAAAATTATATAGATTTATTTTTTAAATTTCTAAAAAGTAAAGCCTGTATAAATAGGTTTATTAAATAAAATGTTTGTTTTTTTAAGTTCGATACTAATTAAGTTTTCATTATAAATATGAATACTTTTAAATTCAGGTATTATTATTTTAAATTAGATATGTATTTCCTGGCAGAATTCCAATTATTCACTAATTTAATATCTCTTTTTTTCTATCTCTTTCTATTGTTTTTCCAAAATTAGCATTATTTAATAGTTTAAAAATTTTTTTTTCAAATACGCTTTTTGCATGTTTTCTTTTGTCTGTATTAAAATCTATATACGGTTTAAGCCAAGCTTTTTGAGAAAATTCTAATACTCTATGGACTTTTTTTATGAACACCATACTTTAGACACTGACATAAATTTTCAGAATGAATTACATAATTAATTTTATCTTGCATAGTACATACTAATTTTTTTTGATTGGAAGACTTAGCACATATTTTATGTTCCGGACAAAACGGCATATCTTTATGTTTATCATGGATAATAATTGTTGGGTATAGGAGATCTACTTCTAAAATTATTGATTTTTCCTTGAAACTACCATAAATCTCCAATACTTTGTCTTTACAAAAATTTTCCAAAATCTCGATTTCAAATTCTTCTAGCCATCTAAAATTCGCAAATGGTAAATTTTGACATTGAGCCCAACCGTATAAATTGTTAACATTAAAATACATTAGATATTCAGCTGGTTTAGTGTTATCATAAGTTTGGGAATAATACGGATTATTGCAAGTGGCATATCTGTAAATAACCTGTGTAATACCACCCCTTATCCCTTTTTCAATAAATAAAATTTGATCAATGTCTGTAAGCAATTTTAATTGAATTTTTGTCATTTTTAAAGCGGCTGCCCATGAAAAAGATGGTAGGCTTACGAAAAAACTAGGATCTAACCCATAATATTGAAAAGCAAGTGATCTAAAATTTTCAAAAACTATAGATAACAACAAAACATCAGTTTTTAAGTATACATCGCTAAATTCACCTAAAGTTTGTACTTGAAAGGTGTTCCAAACATTTTTACCATGAGTGTAATCTTCATTCGTTATAGATTCTTGTTTTAATTTATTAAAAAAATTATCTTTTGAAGGCAAATAAGTAGTTGATAAACTATTCCACCCATTTACAAAGTCATAAGGAAAGACACCCTTTCTCTCATATCCATAGCCAGCAAATATCCTTGCTCATTTCTAAAATGTTTTTTTAGTGGTTCTAGAGTTTCGGAAGCTAAATTTTGAACAAGTTCATCTAGAGAGGCAGATAAAAATCGAAAAGAATCTAAAAAAGTTAATCTAGTTTGATTAAGATAAACTGAAAAAGATATGTATTTTTCGTGTGTTAATGGTAAAATAGAAATATTTTTTGACTTTTTAGCTAAAGCTGTAAGAAACGTATTCATATCGTAATTTAGGTTATGGAAAAAAACTGGAATAGAGCTATCAGTTTGAATTTGAAGGTTACAATTATTACAAATACAAGCTATATATTTTCCTGTATAGTGGTCATGATGACGAACTTTTCGATTATCTAGAGAAAAAACATAGTTACATATTGAACATGAACTTGTTCGTTGAAATTCGGCTTCCTGCTCCTCCGTTATAGAATTTAACTTTTTATGGCAAGAGAAAGTTTCTTTTAATATACTTTGAATATTCACACATTCATTTTGAATATTTTTGATAAACCATTCAGAGACATTTTCTCCTCTATATAAATTAAATTTATTAAAGATTTCATTAAGTGAACAAACAATATAATATGCTACACTGTAAGGTTCATGTTTTTGATAAGCTGTGGTAAACGATAATAATGGATTCGGTAACGTGTAATCTATAGGAATAGTAAAACATTCAAAATCAGCATAAATTACAAAAGGCTTATTTAAAAGAGCTTTAAAAGAATTAAATTTTAAAATATTGTTTTTATGATCCGGAACAGTTATTTTAACGGCATCAAAAAGTGAACAATTTTTTTATGAATTTGAAACTTATTTTCAGAGTAAAAATGATTTAAACAAAGATCACATACAAAGATTTTTCTTTTAGTTTTATTTACCTGACTACATATCAGTTTTGAAAGATCAGAAATAAAGCAATAATGACCATATTTACTGTTTGAGTTACTTTTAAAATAAAGTAAATTTATATGGTGTGGCTTAACTTGTTTTGTATGATATAAAGGTCCGATTATTGACTTAGAAGAACTATCTATTTCAAAAACATTTATAGAAATATCAGGATTTTGATTTTCAAATTTTGTAATATCTGAGATTTTTACTGGCATTTCTATATCGCGTAAATTTAAAATATCATGAACTGATTGAGGATAAGATAACACATTTTCCTTATCTACATCCACAGGATATAAATGAGCTAAAATACTCCAAACAAAACATTTTTTATCATTATTTTTTATATTAATTAAACCTTTGCTTTCGAGCCAAGAGGGTAAAGCAATGTATGTGGCACCATTAAGAGGAGAAAACTTATTAATACATACTAAAAGGAATGACGTACCAACATATTTCCAACCAGATCCTCGATGTTGAAATTCTTCAGATTTCGTTAGAATAGTTTCAAAAAGTTGTTTGATGATCTCATCGATAGAGTCGACTTTAAGTATTTCCTTGTTGCACGAAACGAAATACTTATAATCCTCTTCTCCAGTTGAAGGAAGTTCATAGGTAGCGCATAGCTTCACATTCAACTTGATAGGACCCAGTGTCTTTAGATTTTGGATAATTTTTGTTTTGAGTAGAGGTCTAGACTCTTCCAAAAACTGATCAAGCTCAATAGAATTCAAATTTATGATTGCTCCTGTTTGTATACGAGAACGAAAAGCAGAAGATATCTTAATAAGAAAAAAAAATTATATATTTAAAAAAAATAATAAAAATAAATAAATTAAAAAACTCACCATTTTCCAGACAACTGATGGCGAGTTTGAAGTGGTATTTGTACTGTTACTGGTAATGGTACTAGGTCCTATACCTTGACCTGAAGTTTGTTTCCTTTTAATTTGCTTGCCTAATGATTTTAGTAATGCCAAAATGTTTTCTAATTTACTTTTTTCTCCAACCGGTAAATCTGTACTATGCAATTTTTGAAGTATTATAACTTCATTCCTTTTATTAAGTTTTAAAAAAGTATCGATTTCTTGTTGAGATTTTGAAATTTTAAATAGTGTCTGTGTTATCTTTACCAAGTTTTCTTCCATGTTTACCAGTTTACTACGACTTTACTCTCCTTTGGAAAATTGATTCGCTAGTGTTGTATTAGTCCCCACTTGCTTTTGTCCAATGAACCGTATGAAACAACCTTTATCGCTTATGAGCTCGTCTATTACTGATTTAATTATAACTGCATTCAATCCTCTTGGTAAAAATAAAACCGAATCGATCAGTTCCACTATAAGTGAATCTCCGAACGAGGTTTTGATTTTGCGTATTCCTTTGACTTCATACCACTGAATCAAAATCATATATCAGTATAGCGTTAATCTTTGGTTTGAAATCGCAACGGCAAAACTGTTAATTCTTTCCATTAAAAAAAAAAAAACTTGTTTTTTGTTTGTAAATACAGAGGTAAATTGTTGTGAGTGAGGACTAAGTTCGAACTGGAATAAAGAAAGTCGATCTTTCTAATTTATACTCATTAGCTATCGATAAAATACACATAGACGTACGAAATTTTATTTATTAATTATTAATACCATAACACACCATACATGTGTTACGGGAAAACGTTAAATATAATTGACAATGACATTCTTTGCAGATACTTTTCAAATGATGCACATAATCCATTTCTTCTATAAAATAATGAGCTGAGAAACATGTATATTCTTCTAATAATTCTTCATTTCCTCTAATTTCCAGATTAAAGCAAAAATGGCATAATTTTTCACCATGTTGATCTTGAATAAAAGATTCTTGAATGCATATTTTGGAAAAGCCAATCGTTGGCCTAGATTCCCATTCATAAATTAAATCAACACTTGATTCACCTTCACTGAAATAATCACTAAACATATTTATAATGCTTTGATATGGTACAGAGAACAAAAAAAAAAGAAGTGAAATCAGTATGCTACGACTATGCGTTTTTAAAAGATTCAAAAGTGCTGAAAACCGCAAATTATGTAACTCGAATAATTTATTATTAATTAATATATAATTTAAAACAAGTAAAGAAAAAACCACAAATTATGTAAGCTGATTGATCCATTATTAATTAATATAAATATATAATTTAACCACTATTTAAAATATTTTTCAATAAACAGGAAAACCAAAAATAAACTAGAAAAACTTGAAGTTTCCGGGATATTATAGGTTTTAGTATCAAAAAAAAAGGAAACGTATTTTATTTACTGATTAAGAAAATTATAATACCAAATTAAATTAATATATTAGAAAATCATATTTTTATAAAAATATTTCTAATCAAAGCTCAAATTTAAACATATTAAATCTTATGTTTTATTATATATCTTAAAATGTTTTAAAATTAAAATTTTTAAAATTAGATACATTAATCCAACTATTATGAGAATCATCAAATCCTAACCATTTTACATATACCTGATTTCTTCTTTTGGAAAGTATTTTCGACTAAATATATATTAGGATGCATAGTTTTTTGCAATTCCTCTTCGTAAAAGCAACCTAAAATTGGTAGATTATTTAAATCACTGAGCATTTACGTAGCTGGATAGGTAGACTTCACTTCTATTATTTTAAAAAGTTCCGTTGTCCAATTGGCGGTATATCTTTTTTCAAATATATTTTTTTGTTTCGAAATTCGAACAATATCGTCTACTTGGTATCGAGGCTTTTGCATATATCGGGTGTAACGTACGGGTTCTGTATCCTCTTCAAGAGGAATACTCTTGTAAATAGTAGAAAGCAATGGCTTCTCATGTTTCTTTTTAACATCTATAGGTTTAAGCTTGATAGTTGTATGTTTCGTAGTATTATAATTTTTAACAACATTTTCTAATTGATTCACCCAGTTGTATGTTCCATTTAGATGAAATACTTTTTGTAACTTTGACTTAAGTGTTCTAATTACTCGTTCCACCATACTACATTTTGTTACACTGTAGGTATGATAATGGTTTATGTTAAATTCCTTCATTAGTTTTTGGAAATGCGAGCCAAACAATTCTAAACCTTGATCCGACTGAATATTTTTTACACGTCCATATTTGTTTAAAATCTTTCTCATCGCAGTTGCTACCTCCTTTGTCGATTTTGACTTTAGCGGTTAGGTCATTAGAAATTTTGTAAAACAATCTATAACCACTAAAATGTACCTATATCCCTTATTAAATTTTTCTATAGTTTGGTAATCAGCTATATCAATTTGATATAGGTCTCGAATTCCTTTTAAAATGGTTTTCCTTCTAATAAAATTACGACGAGCCGGTTTATGAAACTCGTCAACAATTTCGGCTTTTACACTATTCGTATTCGTCAGATCCATATTGTACGGGTTCTTGACTCATAATAATGCACAAACTAATAAACTAACAAATTTATTACTTAAAAAAATTCTACAATTTTATTAAATTTCCTACAATTTTTAAAATATCATTTTTTGTGTTATTCATATCACTTCTAAGAAACTGTTTTGTTGATACTATTGCATCATCTACTTCTTAGTTGCTATAATATGCTTGGCTGCCGTTGGTGGATTTCTTGATATAAATAAATTAATTTCTTCAAATTTCTGTTTTAATGAGTTTTTGATTCTATATTTGCTTTCTCTAATTGTTGAATTTTTAGTTCTAATGGAATAATAATATTTTTTTGTATAATTTCTAATAAAGCATTATTTTTTGCCTCTATCGTGTTATTTATGTCATCTATATATTTTTTAGTTACGCAATCCTGTGAATTTTCTGGATCTTTAGCGTTACATAACCTTCGATTTTGTAAATCAAAATCCCCATCTTTTGTATAAGCAAGCTGCTGATGTTGTAGCTGCGAAAATTCTAAACGAAATTTCTTACTTGTACCTTCATGCGTTGTACGTCCAAACTTTACATTTACATATATAAACTTGATTAATATATAATATTTGTCTCTCGCAGTTCATCTTCTATCGCTCTTATCTCATTTAAGTGGGAATAGTTATTTCCTGCAGTTTATGAGGCGTATAACAACGCTAAACGTTCAACCAATTCATTTGGATTATCCCAATAAATATATTCCATAGGTTTTCTATTATATAGATTTATGTTACCTTCTATTTTCTCTTTTGGTAATTTTTCAAAAATTGGTTTAATTATATTTTTATATTTCCATGATTTATTTCCCGAAATCTGTTTGGTTTTATCAAAATCGCGAAAAGCGATGTTTGATATTAAAATTATTTTTTTATAGTTTGCAAAGTCTGTTGTCGTATTATTTTGTGGCTTGAGTTTAAATAATAATTCATACAATCCTAGAATCGATTTAAATAATGTATTGTCTATTTCTAGGTCTCCTGTAGAATGAATTTCCATTCTTTTATTTCCTAATTGCCATTCATTTTTACTTCCTTTAATAAACTTTGGCCCATACGTAGTATCATATATGCCTTTTTTACCTTCAAGCAATTCCTGAATATATAATTTGGGTATATCAGAATAATGCGAAAAAAGTTCCGACTTCCTGACATGTTGTTCTTGTTATTGTTGTCGTTGATTTTGTTGTTGAGGCTCTTCCATGTACGCTTCAGACCATGTCTCATCATCATCATTAGAACTTTCTACTGGCTGATGTTCTTCGTCTAGACAAAAATTATTTTCTTCGCTTTTTTGTTCTAGCAATGGATTTCTTTTCTTGATGGTTTGAAAAATTCGATATTTGTGAGGTTTTCTTTTTTTTAATTTTACTTTACTCGATTCCATCACTGGTTCAGGTATTTTATTTTTTACAGTAGTATCTTTTATGTACGAAATATTCTCTTGAATATTTTTCAGTGGATTGGAAATAGGTTTAAACAGAGTATCAAACTGGGCAGTTTCACTTTGTTCCTGTGATTTTAATAACTTATATTTTTTCCTAACATTCTCTGCGGCTTTAATAATTTTACGTTTAACATGTTTCTTTTTATTAGACAGCATCATCATGGATGTTAAAACCTTTTGTATTTATTCTGTTTACTTGTTATCACCTTAACTTTAGAAATATATCTGACTATATCTGCTGCTTAGTAATTTCAAGAGCTAGAGAGAGGATAATAAACAAAAAAAAAAGTTATTTAAAATAAAATGAATTTATCAAATCCTTTGCGATATGTCCCTTTTTTAATATCGTCATCTTTAACAATGACCAAAAATCCATATTTTTCTTTCCAACACTTTGAGCATATTTTTTTAAACATGTCAAACTCCATATCAGTATTAACGTGCTCATTATAAATATGTCTTAAATTTATTTCATCTTGTTTAAATAACACTAACATATTAGCATTATCTCTGATTAAATGTTTGGGAATACGTGTATAAGTCTGACATAAATAGAATGAATCGATATTTCTATGACGTCCCATAGAAAAATAAGATCTAATTTTATCTTGCTTATCGCATGCTATGTCATCAAATATTATAATAGAATTTTTTTTAGCATCCGAAGGACTGATTATATCATCGCTTTGTTGAAAGTTAAAATATCCAATTCCTTTCACTTCTTTCATAACATTACGCAATAATTCATATTTAGGTTGATATAGAGTTTTAGAGAATACGTAAATATTTTCAAATCGTAATCCATTTGGCTTGAAGATTAAACTCAGAAGAACATTACTTTTTCCACAATTGCTTGGTCCTACTATAAGAGCTCTAACAGTATTGGGTAATAACGGACCATGTTTCCTAATTTTACTCGTATCTTCTAAATCTTGATTTTTGACGGGTTGTGGAACAATCTTCATGTTTCTATGATCTCTAATAAACTGCTTAGAAAATGTATATATATATATATATATATATATATATATATTTATATAGATATATATATATATATATATATCAACACTACAAGCCTTATCCAACTTATTAATTCCCTTTTCTCCTCTAACCAATCTTTCTGTTAATTTCGTGCCAGATCCACAAAATTGATACCTATAGTAGTATATTATAAAAGTATAAAAAGAAAAAATATTAATATTTTTAAAATTATATCCTACCCAGGTATGTGAAGCTTTATTATAAAGCTCTATATATATATATATATATATATATATATAAATATATATATAATATAATAAATATATATATAATATATAATATATAATATATAAATATATATATAATATAATAAATATATATATATATATATATATATATATATATATATATATATATAGAGCTTTATAATAAAGCTTCACATACCTGGGTAGGATATAATTTTAAAAATATTAATATTTTTTCTTTTTATACTTTTATAATATACTACTATAGGTATCAATTTTGTGGATCTGGCACGAAATTAACAGAAAGATTGGTTAGAGGAGAAAAGGGAATTAATAAGTTGGATAAGGCTTGCAGGGAACACGATATAGCTTACGCAAATTATAATTCATTAGAAGCTAGACATAAAGCTGTCCAAGTCTTAGAATATAAGGCCTGGGAAAGAGTGAAAGCTCCTGATTCTTCTATGAAAGAAAAATTATCGAGCTGGTTCGTAACTAATGCTATGAAAAATGTCTAAAATAATAAATCTAAAATGAAGCGGAAAATGGGGTTAGGAATAAAAAATGATGCAAACTAGTCCCACAAAAAATCACGAAAATCGAAAAAGAAAAATTTTAAAAGAAAATCAAAAAATTTAAATTTTAGAAAAGCTTTATTACTTGCTTTGATGAAAGAATCAAAAAATCATGATTTGTCGTTAAGAACAGGAATCGGCTCTCTTGTAAATCAAGCACGTTCAATAATAAAACGAGTTGGTGGTAAAAAAAAAATCAATTTACCAAGAGTCCTTCCTGTTCCTAAAAAAGGAGGAATCTTACCTCTCATACCTATTCTTGCCGGATTGTATGGACATAACGGGGATCATTGATCCTCGACCATAGCAAAGCCCCCTCGACCATTGGTCCGACCCTCGCTCCGACCCATGCGCCGCAGTGGTCACATCGAGGTTCGGAGCATCGCATTTTTACACTAGTTTGGCGTAAACAAGCGTCGCATAAACATGGATTTTTTAACCTTATCTTCATTAGATGAAGAAGATATTATTTTGAGTTCTAGTGCTAAAAAATGGTACCTATATAAAAGGTATCAAAATACGAAAATACAACGATGAGGCAAAATTTGTACGACAACATTTTAACACTTATTTTATGCAACAGAACCAAATTATAAACTGGTATTTTTAAAAAAAATTGTTTTACTTACCTGGCACATCACACTCATTTGCTATTTCATTCCACATTTTTTTAAGAATAATGCAGTTATGATGATTTTTGTCTATTTTGTTCCAAATAGGCTCTCGAGCAAAAACAAGCCCGATTAACTTTTCTTTATCCATGTTAAGCGACGGCAGCGATTTAACGCGACGTTCTCCGGTCGAGGGTGTAAAAAATACGAAGCTCTATTTTTACCCTGGTACGATGTAGAGACCTTAGCTCCGACCTATGCGCAGAGCGATGGTCAGCACTCCAATGTTGCCACACAGATCTAACAGTGTGTATTTATTTTTTATGGCGAGCAGAGCTATGGTGCAATGCTATGATCAGAGCGATGGTCGGCGCTCCGTTATGTCCACCCACTAAGAGACCTCTGACCAATTTCGATTTGGAAAAAGCGGCAAATAATTTAAAAATTAAAGGATTTCGAGGTGTATATATGCGAGATAGTCTTCCAGAACGTGGACCTTTTAAATTTGAATGCGGTATAGTTAATTTGGATTCCCAAAAAGGAGTTGGAAGTCATTGGGTAGCATACATAAAGAAAAATAAAGACATTTGCTATTTCGATAGTTTTGGCAATCTTAAGCCACCTATAGAATTAGTCGATTATTTAATACGAAGAAACGAATGTAACATTATTTATAATCATAACTGTTATCAAAACTATAGTTCATTTAATTGTGGACATTTATGCTTAAAATATATATTAAAATATATATTAATTATAATAGTTATATAAATATCAAAGAAAAAAAGGTTTTATTTAGTCATGTCTCAGACAATCACGTTGATAGGTCATAGTAGCATCTTAAGTGCTGACTTCTTTCCACCAATTCAACTTGATGCCAATTATAATTACTCTAATAGGTTTTCATATCTATAACAGTATACCAAATATTGAAGAAAATGTGAATAACCAATTTAAAATCTTAACAGGTAGTAATGATCAAGTTATCGAAATTCCGACTGGAGCATATGAAATAAGTGATATAGAAGAATACCTAAGATCATCAAATACTTGTACGCAAGAAGAGAAAAATCGAATTTTATCTATTAAACTTAATAATAATACCTTAAAATGTGAAGTGCAGAGTATCTTTGACCTAGACTGTACTGATGATAAGTCAGTGGGAAGGCTATTAGGATTCTCAAAGAAGGTATTACCAAAATTAAAAAAACCATATATCCGATATACCTGTTAATATAATAAAAGTAGTGACAATACGAATAAATTGTAATATCGTTTCGGGGTGTTATTATGGTAATAGACCAGCCCACACATTATTCGAGTTTGCCCCAACTGTTGATCCAGGTTATGCTATAAATATTGTTCCACATAACCCTATATATTTACCGATTAATAAAAAACATGTCATTGACAATATATCCGTTGAGGTAACAGATCAAAACGGAGAGCTAGTGAACTTTTAAAAGTACAACTTGCTGAGAGATCTTCTAAAGGACAATCCAGAAGTGGAAATTGTTAACGTTGAACAGACAACTGCAAGTTTTAAAATGGATCGACCAGCTTGTTTTTCTCACTCTTTTTTTCTTCCTCACCTCAATAACAACAACATATTACTTTCTACAATTAAATAATATGACCATGTTAGAAGCGAAATTTTTACTTTTATCAGCTCTAATTAATAATTCAGTTTTCATTAGTCATCCGGATAATGGTAAAGAAATATACATTTGTTTTAATATAACGAATGATATTTGGCCATTTGCTTGGAGTAGAATGGATTCGATAAAAAACCCTGCTTCATTCTCTGTGGCATTATCCGTAAACGCAGCGGAATATAAATTGAGAGTTATATTTATAAATCGCACATTCGGTGATAGCGAATGGAAATATTTAAACACATTCTCAAAGAGTGAATCATCATCAACGAGGGTTACTTCACAGGACTGTAAAACCGCAACTGATAACCTCACCCCCATTGATCTAATACCTACACTAATTTATTATATAACAGCAGTTACTTCTTTCTTATTTGCAAAAGCTTTTTTTCATTCGACTAAGCAACATCTCTGCACACTGCTACATTATATAATAATAATAATAATAATATGACGCCTACAAGATCGCAAATTAGGAAAATTAAATTTATACTCAACAACATCAAAAACCCAGTAACGTTCAAGCAACAATTTGTTAAATTATTATTGAAAAAAGTAGATACTATTGACATATCTGAGGATTTACTTTTAAAACTAATGGAACCTTGTTGGGGACACTACTATACACATAATGAAAAGAAGCTGATTATGACGAGATTGATGGACGTACTGAAGCCTATAAATTAAATTGTAATACTTGCATACAATTATTTATTATGAATAAAGAAAATTTATAATTAAATGTTTCAACATTGCTTTTTTTTAAGATACAATTTAACCAATTATTTGAAAATTACATCCGTCCAAGTGTCTGCATCCTCTTTCGTTCATCTAGTTTGAATTTTCTTTTTTCGCTTCTTGATATTTTAGGAGGAGGACGTCTAAGAACCATGTTTGCTGTTATATACAGTTGAGGATTATAAGTTGAAACAGGTTCCATTTTATCCCATGCTGTATCAGAAGCCTCCTCATGCCTTTTTCCTTGTAATTGTAATAATGTATTAGAACACTCACCCTCACCCCTCGAATTGAATTTTCTTTTTTCAGGTCTAGAAGGTTGACTGTTTATTTCTAAAATATTAGAACACTCACCCCACGAATTATCAATGATTGGTGCAGGTGGGTTATTAGATTGAATCCCTGCTTCTGCTTCACAACCCCACTTATATTCTGGATTTTTACGCGATGAATTCATACTTAAAAAAGTATTAATACTATTAAATTCAGTATTTTTTTTTGTTTGCAAAATGTGTTGAATCACTGAATTGATCAAAACTGGATCTATTCTTTTAAACCATCTGAAACGGAAACAAGCTAACCATTTTTATAATTAATGAAGCATTATGAATTTTACTAATTTTAGCTCACCTCAAACACTTCCGATCCTATTTTATGCTATATCGCAACAACTTCCGATACAATGTTGTCAATCCCCATTCAAAATAAACATTATTTACTGATAAATATTCTTTAACAATATATTTTTTTCCAAAAAGTCACACTCATACGACAACGTTGCTTCTCTTCCGGCAACACCGCATTCAACCTCATTTGCATATCAATCACCTATATTTGCACACATCCACATTCTTATCTTCCCGCCAAAATTCTTCCCGTCATAATTCTGACCAATCAGGGCGCTACGCACCTCCCCGCACCCCATTCCCCCCACCAATCACAGTCCTTCATTCGATATTGACTGCGCCCACTTACCTCCACCACCACCCAGCTTATCATAAACTCCGCCCCTTTTTTCTCTCCACCGGAAGTCCATAAGAATTACATGGGGACACGTCACAGCCACCCGCGTTTTTACACTACTGGCATAGAGAGAGACACATCAAGTGCACTATTGAAATTACACATTGAAATAACAACATATTCAAATTAGTTGATTTTGATTAATTTAATTCTTTATATTTAGAAGGCCTCAATTTTCTGGATACAATACACCAAACTACTACGCGTTCAGTCCTAACGCTTCGACGTCTCACTTAAGCATAAGAAATTACGAGTTTGGAGGAAACCATATAAATTTCTCTACTCGAGTACCGAGCATGTCCACTCCTATATTAAAACCACCACAAAATATGACAAAATCAGAAAATTCTATTACTACTGATCAAAACATGAAAAATACCAATTTAAGTAATAGCAGCACTCCTAAAAATAGCAATGAAAAGTCAATTATCCAACCTATTGAAAATGGTTATGGTGGTAGCAAAAAAGTGGAAGAGACACCCAAGGATAATCAGACCAATAACCACAGTAGTCATCTGGGCTCCACTTCTGTACGGCAAAAGTTGGACCAGCTAATTATTAATCAGATTAAGGTATGGCTTCTTTTTTGCATTATTATTTATGTTTAATATGCTGGCAATTGACCTAATGGGGATGATTTTTTTATGAATGAGTTTCTTTATTGAATATTTTTGTAATGAGCTGTAAGTACACTGGGTATAATAAATTAAAATTGTATACCATATTACCACTTAGAAATACATTCTAAATAAATATTCATACTATTTACAACAGAATTTGTTGATTTAATCAGATCCCATTAAAATGTATTAACATTCAGACCTTAGACCCTCAGCTAAAATACATTTAAATATTGTATTCCTTATACAGGGTGTCCGCTAATTAATGGTACATGGAAAAACCACAGACTCTTGATGTAAAAATATTACGATTTAACTATATTTACCTATATCCAAAAGTTGATATTAACTGAGATACAGAGTGTTAAAGTTAAAACTTTTTTTTTGTTTTTCCCCAATAAATTTAACAAAAGTTTACTTTTTTTCACAAAAATTTGTAGTTAGGGGTTTTTTTAGGTCGAGAAATTCATTTTTTTAACAAATTGAGTGTACAATGTAGGGGGCGCTGTCAGCGACATCTTTTTCTCTTTCATAAGGTCATAACTTTTTTGTGCTTAACTGTATTTAAGTTTTTATTGAAAATAATACTTTTTTCATATTTTTTACGTAAAAAAGGTATACTAAGTTGAAGTCGCTCAGAGTTACCGTTTTGGAGATATTTGTATTTAAATTATTTAGTGCACCATGCACTCGACCCCGGCTGAATAATTAATATAATCGGGAAATAATTCGCTTTTTTAAAGTAAGCTATGAGAAAGCAAATGAACTTTAGAGACGCAGTTGTTAGGAAACCGCCATGTTGTTGTTGTTTGTTGATTAGTTTAAAGTTGTCAGAAAATATTTAATTAGTGTTTTCTGTGATTTTGCATCCAGTTTACTGTTTTGTTGAATTTTTAAATTTTTCGTAAGTTGAGAAACAATGCTGAGGCACAATCTTTTTTCAAATGCCGAAATGAGGGATATGTTGTGTGTATATGCGCAGGCAAATTTTAATGGACGCGAAGCCTATAGACGATATTCAGAACTCTATCCAAATCGAAGACAACCTGATTTCAAGATCTTCAAAAATCTTTACGATCGATTAGGAGAAACAGGTACATTTCGTCCTAAATGGAATTCCGCAGGGCGCCCGAAGGTTATAACTCCAGAACAAAAAGAAGAAATTCTGGTCCGCGTGGTTCCATTAGTTTTGAAAATCCGGAAATAAGTGCAAGACATGCTGCTGCGGCAACTGGAGTAGGCAAGTCATCGATTGTAAAATATTTCACGAAGAGGGTCTTTATCCGTATCATTTCACTCCTGTGCAAAATTTATTAGAAAATGATTTTGCGCCCAGGATAGAATTTGCCCGTTTTTGCCGTGCCCAAATAAATGCCGACCCCATGTTTCTGAATAAGATACTATTTACTGATGAAGCAACGTTTACACGTAGAGGCATTTTCAATTTTAGAAATAAACACACATGGGCATTACAAAATCCACATTCAGTACACGAACGTCATTTCCAACATGAATTCAAAATTAATGTATGGTGTGGTATAATCGATAATTATTTATTGGGCCCTTTCGAACTACCGCCCAATTTAGCCGGGAACTCTACCTTGAGTTCCTAGAAACACATTTACCATATTTGCGATGATATTCCGCTGGACATAAGGCAACATATGTATTTCATGCAAGACGGAGCGCCAGCACTCTTCTCTAGAGCTGTCAGAGAGTACCTGAACAACCGTTTTCGTAATCGCTGGATAGGTCGTGGGAGCCGGAGGCCATGACCGGCGCGAAGTCCCGATTTTAACCCGCTGGATTTTTGTGTATGGGGCTATATGAAGTCGCTCGTTTACAAAGAAATAGTGAATTCCAGAGAAGAACTATGGCAGAGAATTTTATATGCTGCACAAAAGCTACGAAACGAACAATTATTTTTTTAAATTAGGAGATCTTTCAGCAAAAAAACTGTTAAATGTATTGAAGTGAATGGTGGACATTTTGAACAGTTTTTGTCAAAAGCAGATCTATTTTTTTACTAAATCTCGTCACAGTTTCAAAATGGAAAAGTTATCAGTCGCATAGTTAAGTTTGTTTTCGTTAATGTTATTTTCTTTCAATAGATTTTCTAGTGTCATAGTTATTTTAAATAAAGTTAATTAAATGATAATCCAATTTTTGTCTGCATTATTCTCAATGACTTATACTAAAACATTATTTATGATGTAAAAAATGATTGGTAAAGAGTAACAAGACATTATTGCTTGCTTGAGCTGCTGTACTAAATAATTTGAAGGCAGATATCTCGAAAACGGCGACTCTAAGCGACCCGAAAGTAGTATACCTTTTTTACGTAAAAAATATGAAAAAAGTATTATTTTCAATAAAAACTTAAATACAGTTAAGCACAAAAAAGTTATGACCTTATGAAAGAGAAAAAGATGTCGCAGACAGCGCCCAATTTGTTAAAAAAATTAAATTTCTCGACCTAAAAAACCCCTAACTATAAATTTTTGTGAAAAAAAGTTAACTTTTGTTAAAGTTATTGGGGAAAAACAAAAAAAAGTTTTAAGCTTAACACCCTGTATCTCAGTTAATATCAACTTTTGGATATAGGTAAATATAGTTAAATCGTAATATTTTTACATCAGGAGTCTGTGGTTTTTCCATGTACCATTAATTAGCGGACACCCTGTATATGTAAATATTGATTTTTTCCTATTTGTAAAAATTACGTTAAAATTAGGAGTGAATTTAGTATTCTACATAACCATCGGCTAACGAGAGAATTTGTCTGGTTATTCTATGACATAACTAATTACGATGTTACAGGTCATTCCTCAATAATGCTACATTTTTCTAAAAATAATAATTTCACATATAAAGAAAGCATGACAAATAATTTTATGTAAAAATTTATTTGCATGAAAGTTGTTATCAGTTTTATACAGGGTGTCTCACGACGAATAGACGCGATCGATATCTCAGAAACTAATTTTTTAAAAATTTTGAAAATTTGGCAACATGGCACAGTCGATGGGGGCCATACAACTAAAATATTTTGACAGTTGTGACGTTTCCGGTTATACCGGAAGTAGGTGTCAACTTCAGTATTTTAAATGGAACCCCCTGTATATTTTTACATTTTTCGCTTCCACGTAAAATTCTAGGTATATTTTGTGTATAAAAAATCAAAAAATATTTACATGATAAATAGTTATTATTAACAGATTATGCTGTAAATTATAAAAAATATTTATTAGAGTAAAGGTACTTATCTAAGGCATTTTTATGGAATATTTTATATTTATTATATGTAAATTTCTTAATAAGGTTTTATTACTCTACGTGTATGACGACGGTTGTCCCTTAAGTTTTTACTATCGTAACAATTCACAAAAACACTGACATGACTCAAACTTTTTGTTTTTCAAACCAAAAACTAAAGAAAAAATACAGAACTTCACAAATGCCCTTAGAACATTGAAAGGCTAGAATTAGTAAACAACAACTTTGTTTGAGTTCAACATGTGCACAGGGGCAAGGGGGGTGTTTTGTTTACAAACATCGATTCTCTGTTGTCAAGTTTACACGCATTTTCAAAAGAGGACATTTTCAGCTATATATAAACACATATCATAATGTTAATTTAACTTATTGAAGTTAGATTTTGAACTAAAAATAAAAAGTAGAAATAGATATATGCTATTCCTAAAACCGCTTCTAAAAAATTTGAAATGACAACACAACACCGCATGCAAAAGCTGACGTCATCTTGTGAAATGTCATCTTGATAAACGAACAGAACAAAGCTCCTGCACATTTGTCTCGAAATGTCACTGAACATTTGAATGTGACCTTTTAAGGAAAATGGATTGGAAGAAATGGACCTATTAATTGGCCAGCCAGATCGCCTGACTTAACAAAATTAGAGTTTTTGTTATGGGGTTTTATAAAAGAACTTGTTTATAGAAATCCACCTACAACGGCAGTAGATATGGAGTAAGTAACTCCACAAATGTTACATGAAGTAGTGACTTTTTTTTGTAAAAAAAAATTATTGCACTCAAACTGCGCATGATAAAGTGGCCATATTTAGCGCATATGCTACTAAGTAGCCTTAGGTGGTCCCAAAAATTAAATAAAAAGAATGACATTAAAAAAATGCCGCCACACTTTTTTGAAGCACTCTATATATTTCGAAATATTATTCGGACATGCCCTATCACGTCCCAAAAAAATTTTACGAGGTTAGAAAATCAATAGTAAGTTATGAACCGGGTGTCTGATTTTCATATATTTTATAGCGTTTCTCGTTTGTATAAAATAATATATAATAATTAAACAAAAACAACAAGAACGGTAACAATAAAGAAAAATAACGAATACCAATAATAACCAAGAAAAATTTATTTCTCGTAACATGGTGGCTTTTTGAAAAAAAACTAGTTGAAGAAAACTAAATTAAGAAAAATTTCAAATTTGACACAAAATATCACAACTCAAAATTGTTTATAAATGAAAAATATGCACAATTAAAACAAAAATCCCTACGTACGTCGCTGGAGATAACGATTTCAAATGTACTGTAACATTTTTGAATCGATCGGTAAAGATTTGTTCAAGTTTTGTTTCCGGCCATCTCAAGAAAAGTAACTTCGATAAAAACGCTTTTGAAGTTTTTGGTGTTGTAAAATCGTATTATAATGTTATATACCTTTAATCGGCAATGCCTGCACTATAGAATTTAGACATTTTTCCCGCCTTTCATATTTTAGTATTTTATTCTTAAAACCCTGAATGACCTTCTACGGTACAATTTTTTTTTCGATTTTTTAAAACATTTACAGTCGTGTAAGCCCTTAAGTAAATTTAAAACTCTTGTATCTTCAAATGTTAGACTTTTAGCTAATTGCTCTGTAATATTTTATTATTTTGCTACTTATCATATAATATTGTATTAAGAGTTATTAGGTTGGTATATTTATTTATATTTGAGTAATTGTCTAAGTGGATTTGTTTCTTCTAGACATTAACGTTTTGATTTGATTTAGGCGGGCAATGTTTCCAAGCCAACATGCGGTGCATCTACCTCAGGAGAGTCTCTCGAGCACGTTCAAAAATGGGTAAATTCAAACAATAACATAATACCTGATAATGCACCGAAAGATATTAGGTAAATTTTTAGAAAGATATTAAGTAATTTTTTCAGATGGAGGGTAGTCTGGTGAAGCTCAGGGGAATCTTAACTTAAACTCTTAAACAAGTCTTGTAATCCTTTCTAATATTCTATATTACTTTTTTGTTTTACTTCATCTTGTTTTAAAAAAGTTTTAGTATCATGAGGGCGAGAATATAAATTTTGGAAACTTCAATAGAAACACAAAAATATTTTTTTTTCTTTTCTACTGCCCTTCATCCAACTATCTCAATCTAAAATTTATTCATTTTCCCAAAGATACTAATTGCTGACTTAATTTTATATTCAGTAATTATCTCCACCAATCACTGGATGACTCCTGTACGAGTAGACTCATCAGCCTTGACCTTAATGAAACCAAAGAAATCACTGATACCTCAAATGTCCCAAAGAAAGTTCAAAATAATTTACAGACTCTTATTAGTAAATTTGCAGAAGGAATATGGGTCTCTGATCTTCCTGATCGATATAGGTAAAATATAATCTAAATTATTAACGTATGATATAACGCAATGTGTTTTTTATTAGGCAAATGTTTAGACGGGAATTAGCATGGCTTGAATATGGATATACTAGTTTAATAGAAATGTGCGTAGCCTGCGGTCATATTTTTCACTATGTTAGGCCAGAACTAGGGGGAGATTTTAAGCTGTATGATCGGACTAAACCCTTGCCCGCTAATGCCGAAAAAAAGTTTACTATGGCTAGCTATGGTGCGGGAACAAAGGTAGAAGATTGATTTTTTCAACCTAAATGGCTTTATATAAATAATCTTTTTTAGGCATCGCCAACATTTCTCGACGATCCCCTACCAGATCTGGACTTTTGGGATTTTAAAGGTCGCATACCTGATGATATTTTCGAATATGGTCACGAGATTCCCAAACAGTTTTTACCAGAAGGTACCAGAGCGGAAAATGTTTTCGATGTTGTAGTAGTAGAGATTTATGATCCGTCGAAATTTTGGTGTTATTTAGGTAATTTTGTTTAAACTTGCCTATGCGTTATTGCTTTATTAATTTCTTTGGTAAAAATAAATATAATAATTTCTTGGGCTTTCTAGGGACTTCTGATACTCACAGTTCTTTGGACGAGGTCATGGATCGATTGAAAGTATTTTATGGGGAGCCTGAAAATGCAAAGCGATATAGTATTCCATTGGGAGCTATAAAGGTAAATTTATTTTAATTTTTTGAGTGTTATTATAATATTTATTTTAAACCCTTTTTAGGAAGGATTGTATTGCGTTCAAATGATTTATGGAGAATATCATCGTGCTAGGGTAGTAAAGGTTTATCCTGATGACAATGAACATGTTAGGGTAAGTTAATATAGATTTATTTGAATATGAATTGTATTGAATGGGGCCAGAGAAATAAATCAGAAATCTTTTTATTTATGTCTCAATATTTCCACTTATATTAACTCATTCTCAGGATACTATACAGAAAACTGAAAATTAACAGATCGGCATTAATTTGTTATTCTTATTAAATTAAAAGATCAATATTAAATAAAATAATACTATAAAAAATTTAAGCACCTTTAAACTTACTTTATTCAATAAAGAATTAAATAAAACATTGCGCATTTTTTTAAAATACACATTTTAAAGGTATTTAGGTCTCTTGAAATTTATTCGTTAAAATACTATTAATCGAAATTTGAATAAATCAAATAATTTTCAGATTTAGGTTAATTTTTTTTTTAATGTGCAAAACCATCTATTCAAAAGCAGAAAAAGAAATAAATAAACAGGTGACAATAGAGTGATTTCATAAGACGAACTATTCTGAACCTTGGTTGATGAAAATCATACATGCTAGTGGAGGTGGGAAAGTTAAATGTGTGTGTCTAGTCTAGTCTAGTCTAAAAGGCCAGTCAAAGGTGGATGAAATTTATGGTGCAGAATGTGATGGAATTTTTTTGCCGATTCTCTGCCGGTCTCAGTATTACAAAGTCACTCTACAGCTCTGACACAATGTAAAATTATATTTTATTGTGATGATCGTAAGAAACAAGGAGACAATGAAGTATACACAATCTTGTGATCTTGAAAGACTTGTAAGAGAAAGGCGCCATTATACTAAAGCTTCAAGAAGAAATGAAGGACAACGAAAGGACTAAATGCTTGGATTTTGCCATGGATGCTCAGGAAAACGATACACTACAAATTAAAGATTAGAGTTAAGAAAATATTGAAGCTTAACAGTGAAATATGAAAAACTTCAGTTAAGAGCGACGAGCTTCTAAAGGGTATTAATCGTCCTAAACTGAGGGAGGAAAATCAAACTAGTAAGCTAAGCGAATTAAAAAAACTAAAGACAAGTCTGCTATCTAGTATTGAGTGTATTACTGCAGAAAATGAATCGTAAGGGACCTTAAAAGAGTTAACGCCGCATTAGTCTAACTGAGGAAAAAAACTATTTAAAACAATATATTAAGCAATACTACTCAGGTAGTATAGAACTACTCAGGTCGATAAACAGAACTGAAATATTTAATTTGACGTTCCATGTTACCTGTCCTAATATACATGAGCCGAGGCGAAAAATTCCCACCAAAAACTGTAAAAACTTTTTATTGTTGGCGACATTGGCGCGAAATTCTCATGTAATGACTATTCTGGTAGCTACGGTTTGTGGCAATTCTAAAAGGGAAAATTAAATCAATAATTACACTAATTTAATAGTAGTTGGTAGTAGTCAATAAATTTATATTGGAAAATAATGAGCTTATAAAAAATGGTATCCAAGAATCAACTAATATTAGCTCCAGGTATCTCGACGTTGATAGCATTATGCTTCAACTTGGTTTATGCACTTTGAAAAAAGAAGTTACCACTGACTAGCACCATTCAGTGCAAAAATATTAATAAGTAAATTTATTGCTTTATTTAATTATTAACATTTTTTATTTTTTCTCTCTCCAAATAAAAACAAAGGTAAGGACACAAAAAAAGTCACGGTCTCATCCAATCTATATAATTTCTTAAAAAAGCTTAAAAGCTACACGTGTTTCGCCGAGCGAAACGTGGAAAACTAAATCGGCGTTTGCGAATCATTTATTGGCCTCCTCACATGGTTTTTCTTTAACTCAGGGAGCGGATATTTTGCATGAGTGCTCAAAAGGCAAAAAACTGGACTTGTTAGAAAAGATGGAAATAACTAAAGCTAAGAAGAGCCCTGTCCTTGTGTGTGTGAACGATATTTTCACGTTTGAACCTCACCTCATTTATAACAACCTGTCTTAAAAAAAGTCTTTTCTTTTTCGATTTTAGATATTTTTAGTTTTTATTGTTAAGATGTTTACTTATATTCACACTTAATAGTATAGTTCGGAGTGTTCCCCATGTTTTATCATGTTACTTGGTGGCCTATGGGTTAGACGCGCGCCTGTGAATCTAAAGGTTGCGAGATCGTTCCCCACTGGTGACGATTTTAACTTTTTAAAATTTTTACTTTTTTATTTTTTAAGCATAGTCAAGCAAGCATTTTTAACATTTTTATCTATGGTGGGAATTGTTAACTTAACCTAGCTTTTCTTTTGTTGTTAGTTGTAATGTGATCTGTGTAGGTCTAGGTAATGAGTTTTATAAGCGTTCTTTTTGAAAAATATCTTAATGTATTTTTTAGGTCTGATGATGCTCCGACAGGAGCGAAACACGTGTAGCTTTTAAGCATTTTTAAGAAATTATATAGATTGGATGAGACCGTGACTTTGTGTCCTTACCTTTGTTTTTGTTTTCTTTTGGTCTCTTAGAGAAAAATGGATGATACGTTTCTATCTCTCCAAATAGTAATAATCTTCAAAAAGATTTGGCTGGTCAGAGTTTTTCAATATCAAATATTCCACCAAATATAGCTATTTTAGAGTAGACAGCAATGATTTTCTCCTAAAATTACAGACACACAATTAAAATTCAAGGATATGCTTCTCTACTCTAAAAAAATAAAAATTCAACTGAAGAAGACAATCTCTCAACTAGAATTTTTTAAAACTTACCTGATACAGTGCTAGCTGATGCAATTAACCTTTCTTGGACAAGAGGCATATTTGCGTCTTGTATCAAATCAGCAAGGATTACCCCAACCAACTCTGCTGGCGCTTTTTTGTCAGGTTCTGATTTTCTTGGATTTTGATCTTCTGATTTGTGAGGCTTAAATGTTCTGATTTTCGTCGATCTCCCGAGGGCCTATACTATTTCTCCTGTACATAAATCATCTTAGCAATCTTGATGTTGAGGGAAAATTAACTCTATTTGCAGATTATACCACACTTCTCTAGCATGATCCCGACACGGGTTCTCTGCAGATTACAATAACAGCTATGTATTACAATACCGTAAATTTTTGGTTTGAGTCCAAATTAGTCAAAAAAGATAATTAATGTGCTTTAAGTGTGTTTTTAATCAAGTGCCTATTTCTAAATGTCTAGTGCAGCAGTCTGATATCAGAAAGTATTTGGGCATAGTGATTGACGAAGAACTGAAATTTTAGGATCTTATAGTGAGTATTTGCAAAAAAGTGTCTGCAGGGTGTTATGCTGTCAGAGTGGCTACTCAGGAGCTGAGAGTTGAGTTTGGCAGGTCGGTATACGTTTTCATTGATTGAATCTTACCCTAGCTCAGGTATGGTAATAGCTTTTGGGGGAACGCAGCTGCACACCTTACGGATGCAGCTTGTTCTTCAGAAGCGTGTAAGTTATACCTATGGGGCTAAGCCAGGGGTCTGTTGTCATCCACTCTTTGTCAAATTGGGCATTTATACTGTCATCTCCCTCTACATTCAGGAAGAGGTCTGATAATTTTCACTAATCGTAGTAAGACTGCAACTCTAA
Organism: Anthonomus grandis grandis; assembly: GCF_022605725.1. Classification (NCBI taxonomy): domain Eukaryota; kingdom Metazoa; phylum Arthropoda; class Insecta; order Coleoptera; family Curculionidae; genus Anthonomus; species Anthonomus grandis. The sequence goes on along the minus strand of NC_065548.1, from coordinate 28,000,289 downwards.
ATTCTAGACATATCACGCGACAAAGCAATCATTTTAATATTCCAATTCCCTTCAGTACAATGTTTTAAAATCAATGTTTTATGAGGGATTAAGATCTTTACCCGGAGACATAAGGGAGGCTACATCTATTAAGTTTTTTAAACTTAAACTTAATGAACTTCTGACTGGCAAAACTCATTTATTTGGCCGTGTACTATGCTGATTTTTTTTAATACCAAAGTATGGTATCTTAGGCACCAGATGATCCTTGGTTTCTCTTACTATCCAATATTTTTGTACATAATTTTTTATTTTTTTAAGTTCAACAGCGATAAAAGTAAAATTAATCATTAATTATGTGTTGTTTATTGCATTTTTTAAATAATTTGTAAGGAAATTGTAATATTTTCAATATAATTTCATTAATTTTTTTTCTTATATTGATAATCCCACGACTTATTTTTGACAGGTGTTGGAATTATTTTAGTCTCTTTTTCTTTACAAAGTTTACGGATATTTATTCCGGATTAGTCCCCATTTTACACACAAATTATCTTGAATGGAAAAGAAATTATCTCATTTTATAAACAAAGATTAAATCTATATAAATTGAAAGAAAAACATACAAGTTATGAAATTATAGTTATAAAGAATTATTTTTGGTGATATGATTGTATACTTGTATACTTAATTATAAATTCGATCTAATATCTTCTATCTAAACTTTAATTGTGTTGATTGTATTTTATAGATTTGATAACGTCTCTCAAATATAAAATTTATAACACTGGATGTCCCTCACATTGTTATCAAATATCTAAGGATTGATAGAATATTAGAATAGGATAAATGTTAGAATTTAAAAAAATCATTCCTATTAATCATCATCAGTCCTAATAATTTGCAAATTATAGGTTTTCACCAAAACCAAATATTTAATTGTAGATAATTTCTGTAATATGTAATAATTTATTTAAATTTTCAGGTTTATTATTTTGAAATTTTTTGTTAAAAGAGCATGTTTGCCTCCGGTCTAAGACAATTTTGTAGAAGTTATTGTAGTACAGTATATCTTATTTGTTTAAAAAATAATTATGGTTTAAAATTCTATTCTGTGGTTAGCTTAGAACAAGAAATTTTTCTGTTGCAAAATTACTTTATAAGAAGTGTTATAACATTATGAGGCTGTAAAAAAATATAATAAGAGAATAAGCAGAATGATGGTGTAAATAAAATAAAGCTCAGTGAGATAAACATCACTTAGTGACTATTATACTAATTTGAGACAATAGTCGAGGATAATTAGATATTCCAATAATTAATTTGAATACAGAATATATATCTAATATATAAATGGATTTAACATGAATGCCATGTGAGAGCTCTTAAAGCATATGTGATATGTATAAGCCATAGATCTTAAAAACTTCTGCTTAAAACATATGCTTATGTAAATATTAATAGGGTAACCCAATCGGGGATGTAAAGAATGTCTGCAAGGCATAATAATAAATAACAGAAATAACAAATAACAACAGTTAACAAACAACGATAGATTTGCTGAGTTTTTGAGTTTGAGGTTAATTAATCAGATTTAAAGCAACATTTTAATATTTTTTGAACTTGACTGAATAGATATCTAAAAAACCAAAAAAAAACTTTGCTGGCAAATTTTTCACGCCCTATAAATTCCTTTGCCAGAATTCGAGGTATCAGTGTCTAACAATATATAGGCAAATTATTATATGAGGAGGATTATCATAGCTCCAAGATAAATTGTTAAAACATGCCGTAAAGACTTCATCAAAATAGACACCAAGGTTCTTTATAGTCGAAGAATAAGTAAGATGAGTTTCGTGGAAGGGTATTCGGGCATTACTGTGATGAAATCTATGAAGCAACACTTACCAAAGATAAATGATTTCTTTGGATCCACAACCACATTCCTGACAATTTTGAAAATCATCAGTGAATAGTCCCTCCACTGCGACATTTGAATATCTACTAGTAGAACTGTTCAATCATTCAACAATTAATTGTTCGTTGATAAATAATATATATAAAATGGCGGCACAGTGGGAAGGAACTCAAGATGTTATAGGAAATAAATTGGCTATTGGATTATTGATTCTTGCAGATTTCCTACCTACAAGAAAACTGTCCAACCAAACCAGAAGGCTCTCTGAGCAACCAAAAGCACTAATTTTGACTAGAAAACTCGTAAATTTAAGCCTGTCAAAAGCGATTAGAATTTAAGTGCTGATTGAATTAAATTCTATCTTTATAGGCTAAAGCTAAGGATCTCTGCGCAATGAATTTTCTGTAGTTTTAAAACTATGAACTCAACTTGTTTAGTAGAAAATTATTATCAAATAATGATTAGGGTTCTTTAAAATATTACTATCATTTTATCAATTAATTAGACAAACAACTGTCACGGAAGTCTGTATATGATAGTACCTGTATGTTTTCTTTGTAGTATTTGAAGATGAACAAAAATTGTTTGGCCCATCTAACTACATAACAGCTGAAATATTAATGTTGATAAAAATTGAATCAGCAAAATATTTAACTTTTGACATCTTTTTAGCTATTGTATATAGATTACGGAACCGTATGTAAAAATACTGTAAAAGGAATGTGCTTCCTTAAATCGGAGTTTGCCGAAACGCCTGCCCAAGCCATTAGGTGTCGCTTAGCCAATATTAAACCAGTAAATAAAGGTAAGAAATAATTAAATACATGAAAAAAAAATGCCTAAAAAAGCTAGATTCCATTTTTGTAGAGACCATCAACATTAAAAAATAGTGTCTCATATTTATTAATGCTACTCATATTTGCATTAAAATAATTTTTCATGTCTTAATTGTGTGAGGTAGCCATGGATTGCATAAATGTCTTTTTTTGTATGTATATTTTGTAATGTATATTCAGGGTGTTATTTTTTATTATGACAAAGTTCAGGAACGTGCAAGCAAGTTCCTATGAATAGATATCCTAAACGTCTTAACTTAATTTTTTTCGATAAATTTGATACCCCTGTAGACATTTTTCTTATAAGTTGAAGAAATGCTTCACTAAATTTTTTCATAATGTTCTTGAAAGTAAAACTTATTAAATGGCTGGCTAGTAACCCTAATTTAAACCTACTAAATATTATCTATGAGGATCCAAAAAATAAAAATTATTATGACATATCACAAAATCTTGCCGAAACATAATTAATCACGATATTTTTTTACATAACAGAGATCTTCCAAGTTTTATTTCGAATTTGCTTCATAGAAAAAGCAGGGAAAGTTATTTAAAGAGAAGTCAATTTTTCTTTTAAGAGCTTTTTTCTTGTAGTGATGTGTCTTGTTTCTAATAGTTGTGGTAGCCTCTGCAGTTACAAATTCAAAAATCAAAAATAACCTACATATGTTTCTAAAACACCTAAATCTTATTTCTATTTGAGCTTTTTTTCGTCGTTGCGTTGACTGTCCAGCGTTCACTCTCTGGTGTAACTCAGGCTATAATAGATCCTACCTCAGCCAGACCCTTCGTTGCACTGCACTAGTCTGTTCAGATCTTTTGCTGCTGTGGTATTTTTTTGGTCTAGCATGTTTTTTACAAATATTTATTGCTTACTGCTTTCTTACTTGCATGGTCACTCATAAGCTCTCCTCTTTCTTAATATAGGGTCTACCAATAAGAATGATATAAGTTTAAATTGCTAAAAAATAAAAACGAATTGGTTAATTTCTATGATTGATGTTTCATGTTGTAGTTTATTATGTAACATTATGTTTTAAACAAAATATCATTAAGATGTCCACCTCGGCTACGGCGGCAGACGTTTAGACGATGAACTCAATTTTCAATCACTTTTTGTAACAAGTTGGGCTGAATTTCGCGAATAACCCTAGTTATGTTAACTTTCAACTCATTGATGGTTTGAGGATTGTTAAAATACACCTTCGACTTCACATATCCCCAAAGAAAAAAGTCCAGGGGAGTAAGATCACAGGACCTTGGTGGCCGGTTGATACTGCCATGTCGCGAAATTATTCGATCTTCAAAACGCACTCTTAATAAATTAATTGTGGCTCGGGCGGTGTGTGATGTTGCTCGGTTCTGTTGAAACCAATTCTGTTCGAAGTCTCCACCATCAATTGCAGGCCAAAGAAAGTTTGTTATCATGTCGCGGTAGCGCTCTCCGTTGATTGTCACAGCACGCCCCCTGCATACTCAAAAAAGTATGGACCGATAATTCCATCGACATGCAAACCACACCACACAGTCACTTTTAACGGGTGTAATGGCACCTGTACTAATTTCTGGGGATTGTTCTGACACGAGAAGCGGCAATTTTGCCTATTGACAACGCCACTAAGACAAAAATGGGCTTCATCTGAAAAGATGATTTGTTTCCCAAAATCGGCATTTTGTTCCAACTGCAACAGGGCCCAGTCGATAAACGTTCTTCGCAAACCATGGTCAGCAGGCTTCAATTCTTGGGTTAGAACCATCTTATATGGATGTAGGCCTAAGTATTTCTTTTCTAAGCGCCACAGAGACATTGGTGAAATGCCTAATTGCTGAGAACGGCGCAAAACAGACAGGTATGCCAGATATTATTAGGACCTGCTTGTAACCATAAGCTATCCTATTATTTTTTGTCGTACATTTTAGTATTTCAAAGATTTCTGTTTGACAGATTAATACCTTCCCTAAAGGATGGAATATATTTTTCCTTGGTTTTCTCCGAAAATTCCAGCTACAGCGCCTTCGTTAGGCTTTGATCTCTTATTTGCTTAAAAGCACAACTTCGAAGGGTATATCAAAGTTTTTAGCTGCGAATTATGTGGCTCGACATCATGTTACATGTTTTATACTCCCAGATTGTCCGCATGTGACTGTTGTTATCTATCTATCACTGTAGTCCTAGCCTGGCTTTAAATGAATTGCGGGTACGTTCAGTAGGACCTCCATGGATGCTGAGGGCGTAGTTTTAATGACCCCTAGATGATGCAATTTGGAATGTCTTTGGCCACCACACCCTGCATATGTGGTGGTTGCTAACCTGGTTTTCAATTGCAGGTTTGCAAGTAATTGTAATTAACCTAGTAATCTCATATCTGTCCTGGATCGTCTCATTCTTATAAGAATGGAAGGTTTCCTAACACTTGATTATTTTGTATAAGTTCCAGCTAAACTTAGATTCGAAAGTTACTCCCAAGTATTTAACTTCTCCCAACAGAAGAATTGAAGAATTTCTTTACCTTGCAGTGTCAGAGGTCCTAAGCAGCCGATCTACTTTATAATGTCTTTTTTTCTACGGGGATTATGCTGGTTAAGTAAGAGTAGCTCTTTGGCTAGACTTTGACAACCTATATCCTAAAATATTAATTTTTTTGTGTATTGCTTTTTGCTAATTGATGAAGAAGACCTTAACATATACAGTTAGTTTGTTTGACAGTGTTAAAGTGTCTAGGAAATGATGCAATTTCCTGCAAATTTTATCATGTATTTGTTCATTCTATTGTCATAATTTTCAAAATTATTTATCATCAATATGCCTTTTATAGGTCATCCTTGGCCACGAGCAACGTCAGACCGTTTCCGAGAGTTGATAAACCGCAGAGACACCAAAATTAAGATTTCCTATATCGACTGGAGGGCGGAGTACGTGTGTGTTTTTCTCGCCGACGTCACCGATCCTAAAGTAGTGTATATCAATGAACTGTTAGTGCAAGAACGTCAGGCCATGTGGGACGATGAGGTAATTGATACAGCCACTTATAACGTAGAAAGAGCGAAACAGATTTTGATTAACTGGAAGCTGGTGCACAGACGGAAAAAGAATACATTAAATAGCTCCTGAAAGAGTAATTAATAGATGATATTTAAGAAGTTGTTCATTCATGTAGTGGATGAAATAAATGAAAATATAAGATGAAGTATATGAAAATCTGTCCCTCCATATATATTTTCAGGGGTTCTAAAGATAATTACGTAGTAGATGAAAGTTTTAAACATTTTCAGGTTGAACTATTAATAATGAAAAATAGGCTTATCAGAGCCAGAGTTTGTAAAGAAAGAAATTACTGAATTAGAATTCTGAGACCAGCTAGAATAAATATCGGGTTGTTCTTCATGAAATTCAGCATCTGGAATATCACTAAAATTTTATTCATTTGTATAATTAAAGATAAAAGGTTTTAAATTTTTTTTTTAATTTTTATTATGCTAAAGCAGATGGTGGGCGCCAAAATTTATAACGTAAAACCAAAAAAACTAAAAGTAATGAAAAAATAAAATATTTGAATATGGTATCTTTAATATTACAATTATTAAAAAGATTTATTTTAGATTTTCTTTTAAAGTATTCAGTTTTTTTTTTTAATTTTACTTATCATTTTAACTAAAACTAAAAATAAGCTAAAAATATTCTATAGTATAGTTATTGTAATTTAATCAAAAGTTTAATAAAACTGCAAGTTATTATTTTAATTAATTACTTGCTTGTATTGTTAATTAATTATTTTTTTTGTCATACTATGTTTTGACAAAAAAATACACTGTTAAGAAAAACGCCCAAAAATTTGTAAAAAAACTTCAACATTCAAATTTCCCCAACGTTTCCAACCAATATCTCAAATAGTGTCAATAGTCTTCAAATAGACATGCGCACACACGTTTTTTAAATTCTATTTAAATAACCTTTGTTTTTTAAATTATATAAATTACTTAATATATATGTTACAGACCGTTTATGAAAAATAGACCATAAATAAAAGGACTAGTCCATATAGGAGAGGATATTAGTCCATATGTGTAAAAAGCTTGTCTTTTAATGAACGATCTATCCGTTTGTAAAATGTCTAGTCTATTTATATATAACGAGATATATTTCTAAGATATTTAAACAAAATTTTTTAAATTTATTTATTTATTATAGAAATGTTATACATAAAAATACGTACGTAAAGAATACAAATTAGGAATTTAATTTTTTTTATTTGTTTGTACAACTTAAGCTATAATGGCATTTAGAATTACATAATACATTACCTTTTCGACAAGCACATTTCTTTGATTGACATTTACCCTCACAATTAATATTAATATACAATAGAACATTTTTTAAAACCTTGCCCATGTCCTGTCGATTGAGCAGTAGCCACTGATCTAAGAGGGATTTCCCTGCCTTTGGGGAAACTTCTTCAATTTTCAAAATGTTGGTAGGTCACGTACTAAATTCTGAACGGCTATAGTATTTTGAAATATCACTCCTTTTGTTCCCAAGCGGTAAAACCCATCTTCTGTGGCTTCCAGTACTATGGTTACAACTGACCTAGCATCTCCTCTGCCTCGATCGACGTCTGAAACGGATGGGTGCTATCTGATATTACTTTCATTCTTTTTGCCTGTAGCTCTAATCCATCATGAGCAGCTTTTCTTGCCATTGCTATATTTCTGTTTCTAGTGCAAAAACTGCAAATATTTTCCGAACATGGTTTTCCAACATCGAAACCTTCTTCATTCACGGGATTGAAAGAAGTAATGCATACCACATATGAAATTTTTTGACCATTATTATGACTTTCCGCTAATACTCCTTTCAGCTGCTCTTCTATGACCTCTTCTGTTTCTGTAACAATTTCTATCTCCGATTGATGCGATTGCTCGATTTTTGCATTGTCAGCATCAGCATGAATAGAATTTATCACATTTTCCAAGTCTTCTTCAGTTGTTACACTATTTATAAATTCTAATGGAATATTTGAAGTTTTAATCGAATTTTTGGTTTGCCCCAGAAGATGGCTTCACATGGAGATCTTTTTATCCCAGAATGTAAAGAAGTATTCTTCATAAATTGTATAAATCTTAAACCTTGACTCCAATGCTCTGTTTCGTTTTCGAAAATCCATGTGGTTAGCATGTTATCTACCTCTTGATTGGCGCATGGCTATGGCGTGGTTTGCCATGCACAAGCTTTAGTTCGGGCCACATTGTCCTTAATTCTTTAATAACCCTGTTGCAAAATGCACGACTATTATCAGATTGCAAAACCACAGGGGCTCCAAAAATGGTAAAAATATCGACAAGGTTGTAAGCGACTTTTTCTGCACGTTTAATCTCGAGTGGTCGCAAAATGACAAATTGTCAAATTATCAAATGATCCTGATATACCTACAAGAACAAATTTCTATTTACCATCAGCATGGAATTGATAATCTATTAAATTTATTTGGCAGCGGAAATTCAAATCGTTGAAAATCATGGGTTTTGACACGACTCCTTTCTTTTCTCTTTTTTGCTTCATTTGATATGGTGCACACAGGTTAATAAATAATAAAATATCAGTACGAACTATGTTCTTGTATTTTTCTTTGGTTTTTTTCATCATGCGATCTCTAACTCCATGACCTGTATGTAAAACAAAATTATCAATATTCAGCATTTACTCACAATAATTGTTGAACAACATACCTATAGATATGTTTATCTCTTGAAGAATGATAAATAGTTCATCGTCATGGACGTAGTATATTACATCAACTGATTGATTGTTAAGAGGCACTATCAGCTCTATAGATAATACATTATAATGGTTCAGAAACCAATGCATTCTTGGCGTCTTTTTCTCAGCAATCTTAGCACTTCTCACTTCTTCAATAAGAGCAGAGTACTTTTCTATCGTTAAGCCACGATTGTTTTCAGCGACGTTTTTTCGTCGCTCATAGAATTGTTCATAAAACCTAAATAAACAAAAAACAATTTTATGACAATTGTTGTGAAAAACAACGGTTATGTTACTAAATATTGTTATTACATTAATAAAATACCTTTCTTTTTAAGATTTTAGATAAAATACGTTGTAAACAACAGCAAAAAAGTGGTAAACTGTCCATGTGCTTGGAAACACTGCCATCGAGCATACGGCCTGAATCACAATACTCGTACGTATATAAACGGTATGGTCCGTATATGAAATTGCATATTTTTTACATACGGTCTGGTCTGCCTAATTTAGACTGTATGTATACGACCTAGGCCATATACATACAATCTGTTTTTATTTACCGGGAGGCACAGAAAAGAGGGAACACTTAATAATTTTTTAATAATTTTTTACTTTTCAAGATAAACAAATGAAATTTGGTATATCGATAGAATAGTTATAAGAGCATCTTTTGACATATTCCATTGTTTTCTACCGCTTCCGGTTTAACAGGAAATGATACTAACTTTCCTATTTTAAATGGGACACTTGGTATATTATTACGTATTTCGATAGAAAATAATGTTTTGAAAACAATGATACTGTATTTTCTATTTTTTGTTTTATACTCATAGAAAATTATTTTTTTTTATTTGAAATAGAGTGCCATGAATGCGTTGAAAGTTTAAATTTTTAACCAAGTAATCACGGAAAAATAGTTTTCATTGCATTTTATGACTTAAATCTGTTAGACGCTTATTTAAAATGTTCAAATCATTAATTTTGGCATTTGTGTTATTTTTTTAAATAGCACGTTATTGGGAACAACCACTTTTGAAATACTTTCTCCTACTAAATTTGATATGGTTATTTTTTAAATCGGTTGATAAATAAGCCCATAAGAAGAAAAAAACTAATTCACAAAAATGAACGGAAGCATTGTAATGACACGCCTGCGTATTTTTTCAAATGACATAACACATCATATTTTGTCAAACGTCATATTACTATTTGTGAAAAAAAGAACAATTTTTTCAATATAATATTTTTTCAATATCTTAATTCTACATAGTTTATTTACCATTTACCTAACATAACATAGGTACACACAAACGGTAAACAAACAGAAAAAATATTAGGTTAATAAATTATTTTAATATAAAACTTTTTACATGTATTGTTCGAAACGACCACGCGTCAAAACGCAGTCTATTCAAGAAATCAAAGCCTTCTATGCTATTTTTATTAATTAAATGCGTTTATGTGACTTAGTTTTTTTCTTCTTATGGGCTTATTTATCAACCGATTTAAAAAATAACCATATCAAATTATTGGGAAAAAGAAACCGCATTTCAAAAGTGGTTGTTCCCAATAATGTGCTATTTAAAAAAATAAAGTAAATGCCAAAATTAATGGTTTGGACGGTTTACATAGGCGTGTAAAAGATTTAAGTCATAAAATGCATGAAAACTCTTTTTCCGTGATTACTTGATTAAAAATTAAAACTTTGAACGCATTCATGGCACTCTCTATTTCAAATTAAAAAAATATATTTTTTCTATGAGTATAAAACAAAAAGTAGAAAATACAGTATCACTGTTTTCAGAATATTATTTTCTATCGAAATACGTAATAATATACCAAGTAGAGGAAAGTCTCCTAATATGGGGTAATTTTTTTGAAAACACTGTTATAAAAAAACAAAGTTAATTTTAAACACTACTTCCATATTTTACGATTCATTTTACACTGTTTAAGGATTTGATAAAAGGAAAGATGTTAAAAATTAAATGCAGAAGAAAACATACAACATTAAAAAAAAGTTGCACCACCCTATGGCTCCTAATATGGGGTACACCAAGTTCGTAATATGGGGTACCCAATTTAATATGTAGAAACTAAAAATAACCAAAATATGTTTGTTTTTTTTTGTATAAAAGTATTATTTATTAAAAAAAAAACTAAAAAAATAATACGTATTATTTATTAAAGTAAATACCTAAAAGTTACATGCAACCAAAAAGACAAAATGAATCTATTTTGTAACGCAAAGGTTACAAATATAGTGGCTTCTTTCACAACCAGCACACTCAACGTGAGCCCACTTGAAGCTGCCTTGGCACTTCACCAATTCCTCGCCTCTGACATCTTCAGAAAATTGACTTTCTCAAAACATACAAATAGCATCTTCCTCAAAGTTTTCTACATCGTCATCTGAATCTTGATATTCCGGTTCAGGAGCCGAGTCTGAAGAAGAAGAACAGCAGGATACTGATTTTTTCGTTTTTGTTTAGCCACTGACAATTTATTTTTTTCTGTTGGAAAGGTTAATTTTTTTCTGTTGGTTTAGTTTTAAATAACCAATTTTTCTTTTAGTGCCCGAAGTTGAAGGTAAATTTCTTTTTCCCATGCTGCTTTCCAATTCTTCTTTGTAGGGCATGTTAGTTATAACCGCACCTTTACCACTTGTACTCTTTGTTTTAATAATATCTTTAGAAGTAGCTGGAACAGGCTTTAAATTTGCAGGAGTAACCTGTTTCAAAGCAGTAATCTGTCTCTCTGGGGTAATCCGTCTCTCAGGGCTTTTTTATTTTGGCTCGTTGTTATCTAATTCATCCTCTATTGTTTCTATTTCTATATTTTCTTCCTGAACTATTTCTGCTTCTACTAGTTCTTCACCAGACATATCCTGCACTTCTGCCACAAAGTCATGTTCGTTAAATATGCTTCTGTCAGGAGGGAACATTCCAGTTTTTCTAAAGCCGTTCCAGTTTTTGATGGCCGTGTCCATGGTGGCCGCTTTTATGTAGGCTTTCCCAAAAAGTTCTCCTATCTGAGCCTGTTACTACACGTCCGGGATTCAACCTTAGCCAGTTTGTAATTTCCTGTGTGTAGTACGTTTTAAACGGAGACATAAAAGCAACGTCCAATGGTTGCATCCGATGAGTTTAATGTGGTGGAAGGCATATTATGTGAACATAATTTTCTCGCGCTACAGTTATGACCTCCAATTTTTTTGTGTGGGAATAATGGCCGTCAAGTATTAAAACCACTGGATCATCAGAGCTAGGCTTTGTCAGATTAATAAAATGGCGAAGCCATTTCACAAATATTTCTTGTTGGATCTAGCCAGATATATGGCACGCCTATTTTGATCCTGGAGGAGTACCATTCATAAGCTCCATTTTCATGTTTTTTCGTGGGAAAATTATAAAGGGCGGTATGTATACTCCTGTTGCACTAAATCACATAACTGTGATTAACAAAGAGCCACGCTCAGCGGAGGTAATAGCACCGGATTTGTTTTTTTTTTTCCTTTTTTTCCCACGACTTTAACGTGCTTGTGTTGCACTATGGTAAGGCCAGTTTCATCGCAGTTAAAAATTCTGGCAGGATTATGATTTATTTTTCCAAGAAGTGGCTCATACAAATCAAAAAATGCTGCAACATTTTCTCTAGTGAATGATTTAATTCGTGCATATGATATTCCTTGAGGAGTTCGTAATGATAATTCTTTGTGCCTTGACAGAAAGCTGGCAAACCATTTCTTCCCAGCAGATTCTTTGGCTAGGCTAAATGGATTTTTTATATTATTAGCTTTGCATAAGCTATATGCCAATCTGCACACATCTTTTTGTGTAATACCAAAAAAATTTTTTTCCATTTCTAAGCAGTGCTTTGCGAGCAGCGATTCCATTTCTTGTGAAAAGACAATTTTGCGTCCCAGAGAAGAATTCACAATATCTTCAGGATTGCCTTCCATTTTTACGTACCTTTCCAAGGTTGTTTGGGGCACATCGTGGGTTTTCGCACTCTTTTTGTAACCCATCTGACCTTGTCTGACAGCTAAAATTGCTGAAATCATTTGCTGCTTGTCCTAAACTTTCCTTTTTTTAGGCATCTAAAATAAAATATTTGGTATTAATCAAAAAGTAAATAATTATCTCCTAATATGGGGTACCCCAAATTAGGAATTGATAGGTACCCCATATTAGGAGCAAATTAGATTTTTGGAAGGGGCGACTTTTTATAAAAATTAAGATGATTTTTTAAAAATCATATTCATTTTCATAAACTACGCAAAATGTAATAAAGAATAGTATTATTAAAAGTTTTAAAACTTAACTTTAAGTCGTTTAAAATATTCAAATCTACAACTGGCAAAAAAACTTTATTTTTCAAACAAACTTATTTTAACCTTAAACGTCAAAACAAACTACGTCTTTGCTTCAAGAAGGGAATAAGCGCTTCTGGCGCATCTTTGTGGTTGGTAAGTAATGCAGATAATAGATGTCGCAACTAGTTCTAGCTCAAAATTGAACTACCCCATATTAGGGACTATCCCCATATTAGGCGATTTTCCTCTATACCATTTAAAATAGGAAAGTTAGTATCAGTTCCTGTTAAACCGAAAGTGATGGAAAACAATAGAATATGTCAAAAGATGCTCTTATAACTATTCTATCAATATACCAAATTTCATTTATTTATCTTGAAAAGTAACAAAGTTATTTAGTGTTCCCTTTTTTTCTGTGTCACCCGGTATGGTCTGTAACATATACATCCTTTTAAAAAAAAATTAACAATTATATTAGTACAAAAAAACAACGATTTAGGTAAAGTGTACTTAATATTATTTGAGATTAGCTTAGTTTTTTATTAACAATGATAAAAATACACAAGAATGTTGTACTGAAGGTTTTGGGTGACATGACAGCCAGATTTGTGCTGGCATCTATCAGCCTGTAGCAAGAATTATGACATACACCGCTTTTATGAATAAATTCGAATATGGAGATTTTGAAGAGGTACTTAACTCCATTCATAAAAAAAGTAGCTTATGCCACTTTCCTTTCAACGCTGATATATAACCTTCAGAACCATATAACCCTGGCAAACTATTGACTTATACATTTATTTCCTTACAATATATTTTTCCTCTTAATAGCAAATACCAGTGGAATCTCTGGAAAGCGGTGAAATATTATTGTTCTCTTTTTAACTTAACTCTTTGCCTATAATTTTTTTTTACGTATTAATGCATGAATATTTCGGCACCCAAGAAGACATCCTCGTGCCCGGCACCTTAATATGGAGAATATCAAATTGAGATGGCAATGCGAGGCGACGTGACGTAGCAGACTTTTGGCTTTGTCAAGTAACCAAATGAATCTAAATATAAAAAATAATAACACAATAAAATATATATTGCTATATACATTTTTAATGACTTTTCGTCTACCGGCCATCAGTATCTATTTCTAATTTCTTTCTTTACAAACTACGGCTCAGTTAAGACTATTTTTCATTATTCAATTTATTTCAACCTATAATTGTTAATTTTTTTTTCTTTATGTAATTATCTTTTCAAACTTGACTTTTAAATTTTTTCGATAAAGAAAATTAAAATAAATTATGGTTTAATTTTTGATAGCAGGGGTTTTGGTTGGGTATTTCCCAAGTACAGTATTGGTTATGGTACGAGATAGATATGTTTTACTTTCAGATGACAACGTAATTTACTATTTTGCTTTGGCATTTATTGAAGTCATTTTATTCGCCCTTAAATTTGTTGTATTTTATTATGTCATCTTGTGAAAAAAAAGTTTCTTTAACAAATGGTTATTTCTTTTTACATTTTCTTAAAATATATCACGAAAATGTAAAATATTAATTTCTTAATAACAAATATTCGTTTTGTTCATAGTTTTCCATAATTTTAAATAATTCTTGCATTATTTTTTATATACTTACACTTGTTCTTATGATATACCGAAAACCATTTAATTTAATAATTAGTATTACGTGTTATATATATTTAACGAAATGTTTATGAGATACCCTGTATACTACAACATGATTTTGAACTTTCTAAATTAGTTTTTTTGCTATAGAGTTTTATGTTAAAGTGATTTGCTGTTAAATTAATAACCATTACTTATGCAAAATCCTGGAGAGTCTTTAAATTATTGAATCTCTAAGTCAATATTCCTCACTCAAAACTTACCCATTCAGTAACGGTTATAATGTGAGAGCTCTTTATGATCAAAAATCGGGTATGCAAAAAACATGAAAATGTTAACCAGAATTTTGAAGGATTACCAACATTCTTCCAAAATGTGGATTACACGGGGAAGAAACATTCTAAAAATCTTATTACCATTATTAGAATAACCAGTTGTATGCCAAGCACTTTTTCAAGTATTGGTCATAATCGATGAAGTCTAGAAATATCAACATATTTTTAATTGTGCTTAATTACCTGCATCATCATTATAAAATTATAGCAACATACAGACAAAAAGATCATTAACAATGGTAAGTAATCTAGCAGCAGATTCCTTTAAAAAAAATTAGGTTCAGTTAAATTAAAAAAGAATACTTTAAATGTAAATATGACCAATAGTGTTAATTTAATCATAGCAAGGTTTTTGAAGTGTACCTTTTCTAAGCAAAACTGTTTGCACAATGCATATTTTAAGGAAATACTGCCAAGCCTAAAAAAGTTAGGGAGTTTAAAAAAATGAAAATGATGCTGGTAGCGCTCTCTATCCCATTATTTTAAAAAGGGTTAATTTTAAGATTTGCCATATAAAAAAATCTTTGTTCAAATTTTGTTAAAAACAAATAATAAATGCTAAATGTATGGCCAATTCAAAAAAATTACATTCAGTTTATCACCCTGTATCTTGGTCGTCTTTGACTTTCGGACTAAGATTTAAGCTCATAAGCTCATTCGTTTTTTAAAAGGAATTTGCTGTTTAATTATTTACCATTATTGATGGGTCACTCTATATGTATAATACATTTGCATCCAAAAAATAGTTAGACAAAATATTTGTAACAAAATTATGCTATTAATCCGTAGCATTGACTACTACAGAATTTCCCATAAATTCCCAATTGGATTTAAATCTGGACTTTGGGGTGGACACTCGTATGCATTTATATTTTCCTGGTCCAATCATTCCTTCACCAATGTTGCTGTGTGTTCTCTTACCTATGCGTCTAGTAGTGACCTTAAATGTTCCAGTGCCGTTTTTGAGAATCGTATGTTTGAATATGTATCTTTTCATTAATCTTGGCAGGGAATTCTTAGGAACCTTCAATATTCCATTGCTGAATACCTTTTTGATAAAATCTATAATTTTTACACGAATGTTGTTAGGTTAAGCTTTTCTTTGTATCAGATTATGTCAACATTATCAAATTTATGACTTACTACTTATTAATTTATCTAGTATACTTTCTGTTTAAAAACTACTAGAAACTTTGCGCTGTAAAAAAAGTCGATTGTTTTCGAAACACTCGTGAGACTAAAGGCTTCAAGACATAATGAAGTAACTCATTTAAATTTTATGTTATAATTATTTTCGTTAAGCAATTGAAGCATAGCAAACAGGATTTCCATAAATATTACAAATATTCTTCTTTGGAAAGTTTAAATAAAAATAGCTTTCTCTAAGAACTACTCGGTTCTAGTTAACATATTCCCTTGAGGATGGTAACATGATTAGCGAAACACATGTAGAAAGTTAAATAAAGTGTTTTGGTGGAGTATTAAAACAATTTTTATTTATTATTTCAAAAATTCTATAGCCCTAGAATTGTGGGATTATCATTACACGACCTAACAATTTTAGAAAGCTGCAAATAACTTATTAATTTAAATGCAATTTTGTAAACACTTAATTTTCCAAACATTTGCAAATACTTAATTTATATACAGGGTGTTTCATAACGTTTAAAAAAATGTTTTCGTTAAGTCTTACAAAAATGATTTTGTACATAAACATTATATTAAAAAATGTCATTATTAAAGACTATTGTTTTTATAAAAATTCGATTTAATTATTTCGCCACCTTTAAAGCAGAAAAAGCTAAGGCACAAGCATCTAATGTCTTTAACTTTGGCATTTGGTACTACAAAACAAAATTACATATTAAGTTATTTATTATCTTTGCAGACACAAATCGCTCCGTTTGTGCTGTCAAATTTCACGTGCAAAGTGCAAAATTTACATCTGTTTCCTACTTTTCTTGAGTTGGAGCATGGGATGGCGCCCAATGCCGCTGAAATATACACCTTAGAAGAGATGCTTGTGCCTTTGCAATTTTGTATTCCCCAGTATTTTGACCGTAATCCGGAGGTATGTATTTTGTTTTTTCGTTTATTCGAAATTAATTTAACGTAATAACAGATTTCAAGTGACGTTGATAGCGATCTCGACGAATTCGAAAGTACCTTTATCGAAACAGTAAAACATCGTAGGAAAATCATACCGTGGCATAAAATTGACTTTCGGGATGTTAGCCGCCCTTCCACCACCGTTAATTTCAGCATTTTTGGTGAAATGAAAGATGAAATGATCGAGTTTTATAATGAATTTAATGGTTCTAATAAAGTGCATAGCTCTGAGATTCATGAAGATTATTTTGTTGATGTCGAGGAGAATAGCGGTGAAAGTCCGCAACCGAGGTAAGTGGAAAATAATTTATATTTTTCAAGTAGTCCCTCCCATATTCAGATTATAAAGAACATTCTTCTGTAAAAAATAATAAAAATAAAAGCTTTATACCTTTATATAGGGTGTTTAAGACTGTATACTATATACAGCTCAGGAATCCTTGACCTCTGCCAATTAGGAACAAAAATGGCAATGAGGTATCGTAACAAAAGTATTTGTAAGTTAGCAAAGTGACCAAGGGTCAACTGTTAAAATAAAATTTCAAAATTTGGCCGAATTTACTAAATTAAAATATAAGCTTAATAACGCCCTTGGAAAGCTGAGTAATTTTTCTAGTAATTCGGCTTAAGCCAAATTTTTAAACTAAATTTCTTCTTGTATACTTCTTAACCAATTTTAGTGAACAAGGTGCCATATGAAAGATAATTTACAAGTTACAAGAACAAAATTCTCAGAAAAATTATATACTTATTTGATGTGTTCGAAATGTTTTCCATCATTTTGAATACAGCGGTACAGCATTTGTTGTGATGACTAGACAGCAGTTTCAATTTTCACCACGGATATACTGCTTATAGCCGTTCTAATTCTCTGGATCATGTTTTCTCGTATTGTTGATCGACTTTTATAAACCAGATCTTTTTTTCTTCTCCATAAATAAAAATCCATGCAAGTCCGGAGTCCTGGCTGGCTTTTAAGGTATGACACTTCCTCTTCCAATACTCCATAAAGAAGACTGCTGGTAAAGTGACGCACCTAGTTGGCAAAATGGACAGGACACCCACCGTTTTGAAACTATAAATTTTTTTCATCTACCCGGAGTTAGCTTTTCTAATAATTGTGCCATAAAATTAATTAAAAATTGAAAGTATAAGTTACCATTTATACTCATCAAAGGTGAAAGCCCCGATAATCTTTCATTCAACAATTCCGCACCATATATTCACTGTCGAACGAAGTTAATGGTCAGCTTCACGCATCTAGTGAGAATTATTATCACACCAGTAATGCATGTTGTGCAGGTTTACTATACCATTGTTGGTAAATGAGCTTCATCTATGTAGAGATGCTTCATCTATCAAAAAAATGGCGATCGTCCCTTATCATATTACGCCAATGACAATAATTTAAGCCGTTATCGAAATCCGCGACTAGTAAAGCCTGGAGCAGAACAATATGATCGGAATGGATGTTAAAATCCATCAACATTTTATAAACAGAACCAACTGAAAGTCCCAAATCCCTGGAAATTTCGCTAATCATCAACATTGATATACAGTCAGTCAAAATGAAACTCATACATCTAAGGCTTTTTTTACATTTTGTACAAATAACGTGCAAAATATTTCCAACTATATACAGGGTGTTTCACTTTTTTGTAGCAGGACTTTACCAGTATTTAGAAAAATTAATTTTAAGGTAGGTTTCTCATATAAATATTGATCGTCAAACTTTTTGTTTCTGAGATACAGGGCGTCAAAGTTTCTCAAAAAAAAAGTTTTTATTTTTTAATATCCGAACTATCAAAGATATTGAAATCAAAATTGGTATAAACAATTCTAGGATGAAGGGTCTTAATCGTAAGTAATGTCATGTTTCTACGTTGGCCAGTGTCGGAGATATACTAATTAATAATGTTAATGTGACTAAAAAAGTAGCACACCACTGGAGTAAGTCGATTAAACGATCATTTCTAAATAGTGCATTTAATTGTAAACAAAAATGCCCTCTTGATATTTTTTCGTATCTGACTCCGTTTTCTCCTCAAATTGGGTTGTAAAAATCACTTAAGATTTGAAGATAAATTTATTTCAACTGTCTAATAAATCGCAACATAGAACAATACCATAAATACTTATAACTTATTTATAACAAACAACAGATTACAAGAACACAACAAACAATTAACAAATTTAAAAAAGGTGTTCGAAATGTGAACCATTTTCTGCAATACATAATTTACATCGACGAATAACCGAACGTGAAATGTTATTTAAAAATGGTACTATTTCATTACAAGCAATCATAATTCTATTTATAAGGTCATCCCTTGTTGGAACAGGTGTCGCATACACTCTGCGGGGTTTAAGTCTGGGGATCGTGGAGGCCACGCTACTGGCCCTCCACGACCCATCCACCTTTCTGGATAATGGGTATCCAACCAGTTTCGCACAATTAAAATAAAAATTCCAAGAAGGCTGCAGCATTTCCCGTGGTGGCAAAAAATATGGTCCAAAAAGTCGATTGTCATAAATACCAATCCAGACATTAACACTAAATTCATGCTGGAAGTTTCTTGGTCGAATTCCATGTGGATTTTCATGCGCCCAAATGTGCTGATTATGGAAATTGACCACTCCACGCCGAGTGAAGCACGACTCATTGCTCCACAACACGTTATTTAAAAAACCTGAAGTATTATTAGCTGCATTAAGAATCCAACGACAAAATGCAGTTCTTTGTTCTTCATCTCCTGGTTGTAATCCCTGAACAGGCTGCAAATGATAAGGACGTCTATGATCCCGTCTTAACACTCGGTAAATACGGGAAGCTGAAATTCCTAAACCAGCGGAAACTCTTCTAATACTTGTTGTAGGATCTCTGTTGAACTCACGCAAAATTTGTTGCCTATTTCTCTCTATTCGAAAATTTACATTATTTTCATTTCCTCGTACATTGCCTAAACCATTCTCAATAATTTGTCGATGGACTCTTACAAATACAGAAGGATGTGGATGCCTTCTAATCGGATATCTGCGCATATATTCCCGGGCTGCTTCTGCGGAATTTCCATTTGCAACCCCATAAATAAAGTGGATATCCGCTAACTCTTGATTTGAAAACATAAATGGTATTTTGACACAAAAACGATAAGAAGAAATAAACAAATAACACTTTTTGAGAACGCAATTGCAATTTGACACGATAATACTAATATGACATCTACATTTTATGACACTGTTTTTATTTCATGGCACACTATTCAAATTATTAAAATAAATTAATATAAATAACATTTGACGTTCGGTTATTCGTCGATGTGAATTATGTATTGCAGAAAATGGTTCACATTTCGAACACCTTCTTTAAATTTGTTAATTGTTTGTTGTGTTCTTGTAATCTGTTGTTTGTTATAAATAAGTTATAAGTATTTGTGGTATTGTTCTATGTTGCGATTTATTAGACGGTTGAAATAAATTTATCTTCAAATCTTAAGTGATTTTTACAACCCAATTTGAGGATAAAACGGAGTCAGATACGAAAAAATATCAAGAGGGAATTTTTGTTTACAATTAAATGCACTATTTAGAAATGATCGTTTAATCGACTTAATCCAGTGGCGTGCTACTTTTTTAGTCACATTGGTATAAACAATAAGTTAATTGTTTATACCAATTTTGATTTCAATATCTTTGATAGTTAAAATTGGATATTAAAAAATAAAAACTTTTTTTTTGGGAAGCTTTGACGCCCTGTATCTCAGAAACAAAAAGTTTGACGATCAATATTTATATGAGAAACCTACCTTAAAATTAATTTTTCTAAATACTGTTAAAGTCCTGCTACAAAAAAGTGAAACACCCTGTATATCTGCAATCAGCATAAAATGTTAAAGTTGTTGAGCAAAAATATGCAAAGAATGCATGCTGAGCATAAAAAAGTATAAGAGATAAGAAAATGTTATGGTCAAAATGAAACTCGTACATCATATTTACTTTACAATAACATTAATATTATTTATAGTTAGCACTTGGTATTAAGAGCATCTGTTACTTTTAACACTCCTGTGTAATTTTTAATTGAGTTTAATTAATTTTTTGTCCTTCTTTTACCATATGGGGTGGACAAACAAGCGTTGTAGAACGCAAAATAATTATACAACATTGGAAAGATGGAAAATCATTGCAACAAATTTCCAAAATAGTTTGTAGGCCGCACTCTACCGTGCAAGGAGTTGTGGATCGTTATAAAAGTGAAAATAGAATATCAAATAAAGTAAGGAAAAGCCCTCGAAAAATGTTTAATTCGTACGACGTATGTTGGATCCTCAGGAAAGTTGCGGAAAACCCGAAAATATCTGCACCGAAGTTGGCAAAAGAAATTGAGAAATATTTACGAAAAACAGTTAATCCTCAAACAGTCAGAAATTTTCTAAAAAAAAAAAAATATTCATAGTAGAGTGGCTCGAAGAAAACCTTGGATAAGTAAGGTAAATAAAATCAAGAGGTTAAGCTTTGCGGAAGAACACAGAGACAAAGATTTTTTATTTTGGAAGGACGTAATTTTTACAGATGAGAGTAAATTTTGTATTTTCGGATCAGATGGACAACAACGGGTGTGGAGAAAGCCCAATGAATCTCTCAAAGAACAAAATCTACGAGCTACAGTAAAGCACGGAGGTGGTTCAGTCATAGTCTAGGGGTGTATGTCAGCTGCAGGTCCTGGAAATCTACATTTTATAGAGGGTATAATGGATCAGAACATGTATTTGGACATACTTAAGCAGAATTTAAAGGCAAGCGCCCGAAAATTCCGAACTGAAAAAAAAAATTAAATTCTACCAGGACAATGATCCAAAGCATAAGGCACAGAAAGTTAAGAATTGGTTGCTCCATAACTGTCCAAAAGTACTTGAAACTCCACCGCAAAGTCCAGATATTAATGTCATTGAAAAATTATGGTCACATTTGAAAGTTGCTATAAGAAACCATGAAATTTCAAATAAAGAGCAATTAAAAGTAGTGATGCAAGAAGAATGGTCTAAAATATCACCCGAATATTGTGAAAAATTGGTGCGATCAATGCCCAATCGTTTGGCAGATGTTATAAAAAATAAAGGACTACCAACAAAATATTAATCTCTTTTTTATGTTTTTTTTCCTGTATATTTTTAATGGTGTACGAGTTTCATTTTGAGTTGTAAAATCGAATGTAAATTTAATTTTCTCATTTTTCTTAAAACTTCTTTTTGTGAAAAATATATTTTTACTTTTATTTTGTCTTTCAAAGGCCATCATATAAAATATATATATTATTTTTTTTATGTAAGTAAAAAATTTATTTTTGTAAACAAATAAATAAAATGTAAGTAATAAATAAATGGGGTGTACGAGTTTCACTTTGAATTACTGTAAGCTAAAACGTTCAAAATAATCGACTTATTTCTGACTCTGCCATATCTTATTTGAGTCAAAGTTGATTGAATGCTGCCAGTTCCTCTAATTAGCCTTGCTAATTGGGTACTGCAAAACATACTTAAATAGCGGAAATAAGAAGTAAACTTTTTTTCAAGACAATAAATAAACCAAAATGACAGTTACTGCTTTTGTTCCCATGGCAACGGGACGCAATATTTTTATTGTTTTTCATGGCTTACGGTGACAGTACAGGGTGTCCTATTTTCATGCGTTTTATGGGGTATCTCGCTTATGCGTGGAGATAGAAACTTGCGGCTTTGGTGACAGTTTGCTACTTTTTTGTGAAACTTAATATGCCGTTGTCAAAACTTTGACAGCTGTCTTAGTTTTTAATCTAAAGGGGCTTTTTAAAAATTTTAGATTTTCGAACACTCCTCGTATCTTTGTTACTGTATAACATATGGTAAAAGTAAAAAATGGTTTTGATAGGATTTTTTTCTGTAGAATTTAATTCCGGCATTAATTTTATTGCAAGTTTTCTTATTTTTGAGAAAAAAAATAAAATATAATTTTCTTAAACACCCTGCATATTTATAGACCCTTAAATTGGTCGTATTTTACCCTTTTTAAAAATATATAACACTATGCACTTTTTTCCAAAAATCAGTAAATAAATAACGATTTTAGAAATTTAAATATAAATTTTGATATAGTAGGCCATGAATTAATAATAAAATTTATAAAAATGTATGCCTTAAAACACGTTTCCAAGACATTTAGCAACACATAGTTATGGAAGCAGAGGATGAATTAATTTCAATAAAAAGTCCTCAGAAAATAGACGAAGACAACCTAGAAGAAAATACAACTTTTAGAAGAAAATTACTCAAATAGCGACACATACTGAAGAAATACAAAATTTTAGCTCCGAATATTAAAGGAATTAAATCTTAGAAAGAAAAGACCGATTAATTAGCAATGGAGCATAGTACTAATCAACAAAACTTTCAAAACAAAAAAATCCATACACTAACTAATTACATACACATAATTCACACTAACTAATTACATTAATCAGGTTTTATGTGGAGGTGTGCATTTCTATCAAATGCACAAAACCGATTATGGCTATCTACACGGATGGACCAAAGAGGAAAAAACTTAATTGATGCATTATGCAGCTCAAACACAGTAGTTTTATTAAATAATGGCCATTAAACCAGAAGAACACCAGAAGGAAACAGTTGCCCAGACATAACTTTTGTTTCTAATGATATAGAATACAACTGCAATTCGGTTTCGGTTCAAAAGGTTTCCACGAATAGCAATACTTATCAACAACAGACCCCAAAGAAGACCTATGCACAACCAGAGTACCCCACAAGATGGAACACCAAATATGCCAACTGGGAAAAATAGAAAGAAATGTTACAAACAAAGAAACAAAACCCCCCCTCCAAAATTACACAAGTTTATAGAAGATATCTTGATGAGGTAGCAGACAAACCATCCCGAAAACAAATATACATTTAAACAAAAGCTCTATATAAATCAACCAATCTGGTGGGATAAGTCACGCGATGAAAAGCTTTTAAAACTTATAAAATTAACAGAAATGAAGACAATCTACAGACATTTAAGAAAGTTGCAGCATACAAACTCGGAAGACTTTTTAAGAGGAAGAAGAAACAATAATTTATAAACTTCTGCAATGATCTTAATAGAAATACACCCTTGACGATTTACCCATGTAAGACTTCATATTCCCCTAATTATTATTTCATTAAAATGAGGAAGAAAAGTTGACCTGCTGTGCCACACAATATTTGTGTAAACTGTTAAAAAATAATAAATAAATGTACGTACATATATTGGGAAAGAATATTCTGTTCTGTAGAAGTTGTTAATTGTATGGGTCTCCAACTCCAAAATCTTAAATAGGATTAGGAGGCAAGTGGTCCTATTTTAAAGGTACTTAAATTTTCTTTGTAACGCATCTTTTTTTTTTAATTATGTGCAGCTATTTTTGAGAACATCGGCAAAAAAGAATGCATAAAAAACGATTTCTCTTTATTAATTATTTATTTGTTGGTTAATTATTTATTGGTTGTTGAAGAAATGTTAAAAGCCGTTAATTTTATATGGGAGAAGTCTTTTTATGCTTTATTTTAATAATAAATTCATCATTCGGCTCAGCTTTAACCCTTAAATGAAAATGGCGTTAAACTTCATGTGATACCTCAATTCAATGCTCATCAAATTCTCTTTTTAACAGGTCCAATCACAAAATAAAAAAATATTTTCTACATTTCTCACGAAGAGAGGGAAAAAAGAAAGAAAAGCTATAAAGTGTAAATTGTGTGTATAGTCCTCCATGGATACAATAATATATTTATTTAATCGATACACGGGATCAACCCCATTACAAAAAATATAAATATTTCTGAAAAAGAAATAAAAGCTAGACTACCTAACCACTAATTATTATTTAACAATAATTATCAGACTTAATAACAAGGATAATTAAACTGTTTTACAAGTAGTAATAATAATCTCTCAAAATCTGAACAATTGACATTGCAAAATTAGCTAAGAAAAAAGAAAATATATTATTATCAATGACAATGATCAAAAGTACTTCAAATTATTAATCATGGAACAATATTATTTCAAAAAACAAAATCCTACAAATTCTTAATAAGACTCCTAAAATGCAATAAGGAAATTCCCAAAATTTCAATTCCGGTAGAGTTTACTAGCCTCAAGGTTCTTTCGACAGGCGAGTGCATAGTGTAGTTGTTACGATGATGAGGCAAAGAAAACAATCGATTTACCCTCAGATTTTTTTCTTTTTTTATGGTAAACACAAGCACAAGAGGAAAGTCCTATGTCAATCTTGGAGTGGTGCTTGCGCGAAGATATTTGTGGGCATTTATCTTGAATCGCTGCAGGTTGTATGCGTCGGGAAATATGTGAGGTGGAAGCCCGTTCCACAAAGAGGATGTTCTCCAGATGAATGAGTCCCGATACAGCGACGTCCTTGGGGTAGGCAGGTGGACTCGATGTTCATGAGCCGCAACTGCTAGACGCGTCCTTCTTGCCGGAACAGCCCTGGGTGGAATCAGGCCTGCCAGCTCAGAGGAGCACTTACCGTGATAATAACGGTAGAATAAACAGAGATCAGCCACCTTTCTCCTGTGCTCCAGGCTATCCAGACTCTTTGTCAGTTCTGGTTTGTCGATAAGACGAATAGCTCTTTTCTGTATAGAATCTAGCAGCTTTAAACTATGCTTGGGTGCAGAGCTCCAGACATGCGAGCAATACTCGAGGGAAGGGCGTATTTGAGCCTTATAAAGAGTCAGCAGCTGTTCTGGTGTATACAGTTTTTTCGTTTTGAAAAGCACTCCGAGTTTTTTGGAAGCTGCCCTAGCAATCTCGGCAACGTGGTCATGCCAGGACACACTGTTGGTGACTTCGACTCCTAGAAGATGTAAAGATGATTTCATTGGCAATGTTTTCCCTGCCATAACCAGCTCCGGGCCATCAACGTTAGTCTTTATCGTAAATACTGCAGCCTGCGTTTTTTTAGCGTTAAAACTAACCAGATTGTTACCACCCCACTCCAAGATTGATCTAATATCGTTGTTGGTTGAAGCTACTTGTTGCTGCCTAAGATTCTGAGAAGTTGCGGCTGTCGTTGGTTTGGCGGACTTAAATGTGGAAATAAGTGTGCTATCGTCCGCAAAGCTGTAGATTGGATTGACAGTGGTTCCTAGCAAATCGTTGATATATATCAAGAAAAGGGTGGGGGATAGAATGCATCCTTGAGGGACTCCAGCATTAATGTTAAATTTGTCAGAGAGGTGTCCATCGACGGCTACTTGGATTGTTCGTTGTTCAAGAAAACTTTTGATCCAATTCAATAATGAGTTTTGTATGCCGAATGAGGAAAGCTTGGTTAGTAGTCCCTCATGCCACACTCTGTCAAATGCCTTGGAAATGTCAAGAGCGACTGAGCGGGACTCGCCGTGCTTCTCCATGGCCTCCGTCCACAAGTGTGTGACGTAAGCCAGAAGATCGCCGGTGGATCTAAGCTTTCGGAAGCCGTATTGATGATCGCTGATTAGTCCAGATGATTCCAGATATCTTAACAGTCGTTGGTTGACTGCTTTCTCCATAATCTTCGATATTACTGGAACTAGTGCAATCGGGCGGTAATTGGACGGCATCGTCTTCCTACCCTTTTTGGGTACAGCTTGCACTTGAGCAGTTTTCCAGCTTGTTGGAAATGAGCCCTGTTTATACGATGCCGTGAACAGTCTACATAAGGGAGGAGTCAATTCGTCTGCACTTTTAGTACTAGGGCTGGAATTCCATCGGGTCCAGAAGCTTTGTTGGTGTCTACGCTTTTAAGAATTTTATTTATAATTCGTTGGGGAAATGAAATTTCTCCCATCGATGAATTCACCCTTGGCAAATATGGCGGTGTTTTGCCGTGCGAGTGCAGAGTAGAATTGGACGCGAAGAGTTTACCCAGTAAGTTGGCTTTTTCCCTTGCTGTTACCGCGATAGAACCATCATCTGCTGTTAGGGGTGGCAAGGCCGACTTAGCAAATCCTTGACTAACGGCTTTCGATACCGACCAGAAAGATCTTGTTCCATTTGGGCAGTTTAGCAATTTGTTTTTGATCCTGTTGTTTTGACTCTCTTTGCATTCATCAATAATTCGCTTGCAGCTATTTCTGGAGGTTAAAAAGTTCCTCCAATTTTCGGTGGAAGGATGTTGACGCCATTTGCGGTATGCTGCGTTTTTAGTATTTACTGCCTTTTTGCAATTCAGGTTGAACCACTGCTTGTTGTTTGATCTGCATTTAGTAGAAAAAGGGATATAAGCTTCCATTCCTGCCAAGATCGTCTCTGTAATTTGGTTTGCACATTCTGAGATGTTATTGGTTCTAAAGCAGACTTGTTTCCAAGGGAATGAGCGATAAAATTCCCGAAGATGGTTCCACTCTGCTGATTTATAGTGCCATACCTTCCGCGGCATCGGAGGATCCTGCGTTTTAACATCCAACTGGCAAGAGACTGTTATCAATTTATGGTCCGATGTTCCTAGCGGGGCCTGTACTGATACAGTATACGAGTCAGGGTCTGAAGCCAAGACCAGATCTAGGAGACTCGCGAACTCGCCGTCTCGATCGGGGATTCTGGTAGGTTCCTCCACAAGCTGCATAAGCCCGCATATGGTGGCAAATAGCTCAGCTTCTCGTCCTTCATCGTCGTTCTTGTTGCAGAAGCGCAGCCAGTTGATATTGTGAACGTTAAAATCACCCATGACGATGATTTCTGCGCTTGGGTAGTCAATTTGCAGTTGGTTAATGCAATCAACCAGGTTCAAAAAGAGCCGCCTATATTGGGTATCGCTTGGTGGTCTGTAGATACAGCAGATAAATTTCGTGGCTCCACTGGCTATTATTTTGAACCACATAACGTCGAAGTCTGCAGGTTCAAAGTGTTTCCTCCCGCTGGCAACTCAAATCGCTCTTGACAAATACTGCCAATCCAAAGTTTAGTCGAAATCGGGTGTGTAGATCGTATCCAGGATAAATAAGGTGAACATTTGTTGTTGGAGGTTTCACCTTTGTTTCTGCCAATGCCAGAATGTGAGGCTTATTTGATTGCAGGTGTTGGTGTACTGCATTAATATTGGTGTTTAGGCCTCTGATGGATCCCCCCGACCAGCCTCCGCCCGGAGATCCGAATGGGAGGCTAGTTTACCTCCGGAAAGTTTTGGTCGTGAGGGCGCCATCATGCATTTATTTTTATTTTCCATTTCCTCTTTGGAAATCGGACACATCGACATGGCGGCGAAACGTGAGTTCCATGGAACCACTTCACGCCGCCACAAGTCCTATGTGGTGGTATTGAACCGGGCGATGCAAGTGGACAACATCTACCACCAAAGAGGTTGCTCTTTTAGTCGCCTTTTACGACAGGCAGAGCATACCGGAGGGCTATTCTACCCCGGCCCTCCCCTCAGATTACGGTGTGGAATATTAAATGAAATTTTATTAAGTAGTTCGGGACAAATCACAAGGCCATTCAAAAGTTTATAAATAAACCTTAAATCCTTCTCAGTGCGTCTCTTAAGTATACTTCGCATATTCAACAAGTTCATTGCTTCATCATAACAATGGTCATTAGGAACTGGAATGTGATGTTTATAAAGGCAGAATCATAAAAAAATATTTTGAACTCTCTCCAGTGCCATACAATTGATCATGTAAAGAGGATACCAAATTATTGATCCATATTCCAACAAAGAGATAACAAGTGATATGTACAACCTTTTGCAAGTTTTAACTGACAGGTCTTTACAATTGCGCATGAGAAAACTAAGGACCTTGTGCTTATTGATAATAGTATTCACATAGGTATTAAAATTCAATTGTTCATCAAAAAAGATACCAAGGTCCTTACTACTTCAGTGTACCTAAGTTTAACATTATCAATAGTATAGGAGGAAATTACCTGTTTGTTTCTTTTGTAGAAACTAATGTAACTGCATTTATCCACATTCAAAGCCAAACTATTACCAACACACCATTCACACAATCTATTCAGATCATCTTGCAAGAGAAGCTGGGCGATATTTACTTTTACTAGGGTTTGTAGAATACAGGTTGACGATCGCATCTTCTCACCGACATTTTTTAGTTTTCCGTATTGGCGGGAGCGAAGCTAGCGCCTTCTGGAAAATGTCTTCTTGTGTGACCTGCCTTGCTACTTTTCCAACTTCCGGTCCTGGCGACTACGTCCTCCAATTGCCTCCCTTATCATCCGCTTGACCGACTCCTCAAGGTCGTCCTTCCCTGGAATTACTTGCCTGACACGAGTTTGGCCCTTATTCGTTTTCTTCGTATTCAAAGGCCCCTGTTAGAACATTTACAAATTTAGGTGGATGTGCTAGTAGTAAGGCCTGCCGTTTCGTCATCGCGGAATCCATCTTGGAATGCTTGAACTGCCAAACGTTCCATGATTCTTTACAGGATATCTGGATACGCCGGTCGTACCAACTATGTAATATCATAGTATAGGAGGAAATTACCTGTTTGTTTCTTTTGTACAAACTAATGTAACTGCATTTACCCACATTCAAAGCCAAACTATTACTAACACACCATTCACACAATCTATTCAGATCATCTTGCAAGAGAATCATGTCTTGTTCTGAACCGATCACCCTATAAAACTTTAAATCGTCGGTAAACAATAAAAAATTACTACTTTCAAAGCAAACCAAAATATCATTAATGAAAATATTTTTCAATAGAGGAGAACAATGACTACCCTGTAGAACCCCAAAGGTCACACTGATAAGGTGTCACTAAAGTGTGTCACCTTATCAGTGTGACCTAGCATCACCAATTTGGACCTGCAGAAATCTGTCAGAAACAAAACTCGCAAACCAGGCCACCAAACAATCTGAAAAGCCAAAAAGTGTCAATTTTTTAAGTAATAAGGTATGGTTGACACTGTCAAATGCCTTGGAAAAGTCTGTATATATTACATACACTTGTTCATCCCTCTCCAAAGCATTTAACAGAGCACCCTGATACAACAACAAGTTTGTAATACGCGGACTTGCCACGACTGAAGCCATGCTGTTCGTTTAACAGAAGTTCTTTGCAATAAAAATTAATTTGGACATAAATAAGACTGTTCAAAAGTGTTGCAGACTGTATGCACACACTCCTGTAATTGATCATTTCATTAACAGCACCACATTTAAATATAGGCGTAATAAAACTGAGTTTCCACTGGGATGGAAAAATTGTTAAGTCTAATGCCCTACTGAATAAAATAAATAACGAGGGAATAAGAGAGGGCACATACACATTTTCTCAAAAAATAATAGGGTATATCATCAGGGCCAGTACTAAGTTTAAGGGGTAATCGAAAGATCTTATCAAAATTTAATAGATAATTTAGGATTTAGAATAGTCATGTTTATACCAGCCTGCCTAGAAGATCAGACATTATTATCTCCATTATAGACTGCAAACTCCTCATTATTATAGGTCATCAAATTAAGAAGCCAATTTGTTGCTCTCCTGTTATTAAACTTATACCAAAAACTTTTGGGGTTTGTATTAAGTAATTGGTCCAAATTTGAAATAAAGTTCTGGTAACAAGTCTCCGTTAGAGTTTTGCATCTAGCTCTAAGATCTGAAAACACTTCATAGTCTGCAACAGTATAACTAGACTGATATTTCCTATGTGAAATTTTCTTTTGCTGGATCAAGTACTTTAACTTCCCTGAAAACCAACTGGGAAAAGACGAGGTTTTAAATATCTTAAGAGGCACAAACAAAGCTATAGCCATCTTGAATATATGATAGAACTCTGAAAGCGCATCATCAATATTAATTACATTCAAAAAATGGTCCCAATTAACTCCACACAAATAACTATTAACCCCAAATAATTTGCATTTCTAAAGTCATAAAATAACTGTACAAAATTTACAGTTTTTTCTTTACTATTGTTAAAAGTTAATTAAAAATTATAAGGCTTATAATAGACAGATTTATCAAAAATACAGTCAACAGCTTCACTCACCACTAGATTATTCCTATTTGTAAAAGTAAGATCAAGAAACGTATTTTTATCATTTGACACAAAATTACTTTAAAAAAAGTTAAGGTAAGAATAAAACTTCCCAAGTATTAATCCACTTGAGTTAGGTGGGCTTCTAACAACAGTTCCAAACTCATCATTTTCCTAAAGAGCATCCGGAACATTAAAATCACCAAAAATAATAAAGTCAGTGTTTGAAAATTGTTGCCTGAGAATATCAACTGACTGACAATGCCCTTCATAAGAATCCAAATTGGACCTAGGTGGGATATACACCCCTCCAATTACAAAACTACTTCCGCCCACATTACAAGCTAAAAACAATTGCTCAACTGAATCGTACTGTAATCTAAGTTTTTTGGCATTTATAAAGTCTCTAATGTTAATTAATACACCTACACCTCTGCGTTTATTGCTTGTAAGAGACGATCTATCACAGCGAAATAGATTGAAAGATTTTACAGCCAATTCAGCATCCGAAAAATCATCACAGAGCCAACTCTCAAAAAATATTAAGATATCATAGTTAGAACATATAATATTATTATGTAATTTCTGAAGTTTAGTACGTAAGCCAGGTTAAAACAAAAAACATGTAATGGGGCTACTTCAAGTTTTTTCTGTGATCATGAACATGCTTGTTAGTTGTGATATAAGGCATATTGTTTCTGTTTTTGATTGTTAAATTTTTTCCGCCATCACTTTTGCGCTTGTTAAGCTCATCAAAAACCTTAGTCCAGCACTTTCGTTGCAGGGGGATACGGTCACTCTTAACTTTGAATGCATGTCCAGCGGATATGTTCACAGCCTTCAAGACATCCTTAGCAATCTTGTTATTGGAGAATATTACTTTTAGTGGACGGATCCTATTATCCACTTGTTTCCTCAGTCGAACAACTTTAACAATGTCCCCAGCTGATCCCTCTTCTTTGATCGATACCAACATCTCCACCACTTCTTTTGTCTTCCTCAATCCTTTCACGAATCATGTGTGAGTTTAATTGACACACATTATGAACAATAATATTGCTGGCCCTCTCAGCCCGGTCATTTATCTCAGTAAGTAAGGTATCCATATCTGACGATTCAGAAGATGGTGGTTTGTGCTGTTTAAGTGTTATTTTAACAGAAGTCATTTCCGTTTTAACCTCTACAATTGAACTATGAAAGCATTTTTTGATGGATTTAATATCATCTCCAAGACATTTGAATGAGGCCATGAGATCAGGAACAACCCTGGTCACCGCTTGAACCTCATGAATTTGTTCCTCCAGTAGAGTCACTCTAGTACCAATCTCAACTAAGTTTTTTATTTTGGGGCCACACTCCTTGCAAATGTTTCTGTATGGAATGGACCTACTCTGAGCTCAAATGGCATGAAATTCACTGCATCCTATGTTTGAACACTTCTTGCACCTAATAATATTTTGAACCAATCACGAGGGTATCCAGAGATATCACCTGGATTTTTTGGTGGATCTTTAAAAGTGCAAGACATATCACAATCAGCACATTTTCCTAACCACTACCAAGCATACACCACAAGACGTTAGGATTATTTACAAAGAGATTGAAAACTTTTGGAAGCTCACTCAGAAAAACTAACTATATCGGACGTTATGCATTTCTGGTGTAATAGCCCAACACTTATCAATGATGCGCTCTGGAGTTTTGTAAATTTTGCTTTTTAAGTGACCCCTTAAAAAAACTCTAAGAGGGTCAAGTCAGGTGATCTTGCGGGCTGGTCTTCGGCCGATCTATTTTCCAGGACACGGTAGATCTATATATCCTCAAACAGCAAATAATGAGGAGGAGCCCCATCTTGTTGAAATCTTAACTCTTCGCCAATGTAATTATTATTTTCTAACGTTTCTGTCAATAAATGACCGATTGCCTCTTCTAATAATTGTAGATATAGTTCTCCATTAAGATGTCATCTTGGACAAAAAAAAGGACCAATAAAACAACCATCATAAATTCAAACCCAGATGTTTAATTTCTCATGGTGTTGAGTATGAATGTCATGACGTAATATTTTCTTCAGAATAGTATCGACAGTCGCGACAGTTAGTTCCATTTAGAAAAAACGAACACTCATCAAAAAAAAGTGTTAAATGCTAAATTTGGATTATTTATTATTTGTTCGGTCATAGCCTCGCAAAATTCCAAACCTCTATCAAAATGATCTTCGTTTTATTGTTCTACAAGATGATTTTTGTAGGGGTAACATTTATGTATCTTTTTCTGCGAAATCTCCTACGAGATATGCCACACACCAAAGGTAATTGCTTGATGCTTAATATAGGGTCCATATTGACGAGGCCCAAAGCAGCAATTTTCATAGGTTCGTTTTCAACTATCCAGCAGAACATGTTTATCTGGATTCATTTGGTTAAATATCTGAGCTGGAACATTAGCACATCTACCTTCGTGTTACAGTTCCATTAGCGATACTCTTTCTGCAGTTGAATAAACCATTTTAGAACTAAACAAAATGTAGGCACGAACCCTTCGAGATACTAAACTGAAATAAATAAACTAAATTTAAATACTCAGAATTTCAAAGGAAGAAAAAAATCGCAAATTGTTGAACACAAACAGCATTCCAGCAGAAAAAACTCTTACTCTTACTTTTCTCCTCAAATGGTAAAGTTAGAATTTACATTAATAGTTTTGAGCAATAAATCTAGAAAACATTCATTTTTATGTTTGTAGATATGTTGAAAAGAGACTAATGACCATTAAATTGAAGCATCACATGAAGTTTAACCTCATTTTCATTTAAGGGATAAAGTTCACTCCTTTGTGAGGTTAGTGACGAAGTTCAAATTAAAGCATAAAAGACTTCTCGGATATAAAAATTAACCGGTTTTGATATTTCTTCAAGAAGCAATAAATCCTTTAATAAAGAGAAATCTTTTTTTTATTGTTTTTTTTTAGTCAAAAATGGCTTACACAATGGCTTAATACAATTTACAAAAAAAGATACATTGAAAGGAAAACTCAATTACCTTTAAAATAAGGTATCACTTAACCCCTAATCCCATTTAAGATTTTGGGGCTGGAGGTCACCCCCGCGAGGGGGTTGAAATTGCACAATTACAAAATCTTTTCCCTTTAAAATATAATTTGGCGAGTCCGCGCGATTTTTTTTAACAAGCGATATATGAAATATCAGCCTTGTTTCGTTTTAAGTGACCCACTCTGTATTCAAACTAGTTATTTGATTCGAATAACTCCTTGTAATTTCTGAAGGTGTTTTTTCAAAAAAAAAAAAATATTCTACCCATTTAAGATCCATCTATGCGCCATTACATCATAAGTATGAAGCTCTTTTCAAATCCATTGAATAACTAGGCAATAATAACTTCAAAACAGGGTCAAACTTAGAAGGAAACTTATAATGGCCTTATTGGTGAAGAAACTTATCAGATTTCATATTTAACTGAAATTTTCAAAATATTTAGAGCTTTTTAAAGGCTTTGACAGTATCAAAATTTGTTAAGTCCTTGAAAAATCACTAAAGAACTCCGAAATATTTAGTCTTCTCTTAGACTTCCAAAATATGCCATTTATTTGCTTTGTAGACTGATATCAAAAAGATCTTGTGATATATAATTTTATATTTTATATCACAAGATCTTTATATTATTTATATTTTCCGAAAACTAGACTGACAATCAGAAAATAAATGATTGCTGTTTAAGTACCTTAATATTTAAGAATGAGTGAAATACTTTTAGTCCTAGAAGTTTTAGACAAAACCCTAACGTTATAAATCTTTCAGTCTGATGGAAAAATACTATTTTTTATATATTAGGTAATTTTTGGATTATAGAATGCCTACTAATGTCAATTCTTGAATTCCTTTTTTAGGGACCCAGAATATGAGCCATTAAAGCTGTTTTCCGAAACCCGAAAACTTTCAGAGAATATAATACAAGAATTAGAAAAATATAAATATGACGAATTGAGTTTATCAGACAATGAAAGCAAAAGTTGTACTTATGACGAGGTAACGCAACTCGTGGATTCCGAATATAGCAATTATAACTGTGGAGGCAGGAATAATTATAAAAAATTACCTATCACTCATAGAAGTATTAGTGATTTAGATTTGTCTACTATTTCGGAGCGAAGGTAAATTGGTCTTAATTTTTATGTTTATTTATTCATATATCGATAATAATTTTGTAATATACATGTTCGTAATTCACTGCGGTGGAGCTTTACTATGGAAACCTCCGCGCGTGGCGTCAGATTTTTTGCTTTAATGACAAACATCTCGAAAATTTCTAAAGATATAAGAAATTTCTTTAAATAAAACCATTTGTTCAACCAAATTTCCGGTGAAAGAAGTTGTGTTCAATACAATTATTCCCTATATCTTTCAACCATAAAGCTTCGCCAAATATTAAAATTATCTTTAAATAATTTCCTAAAAGCTTTTTATTTATGTTGGAATTGAGTTTAAAACCTTTGGTGCAAGATAATTGATTGGTATGATTGTCTTACATTTTAAAATTATAAGGTATTCAATAATATCAGACTTTAATAAACTGCTTGAACTAAGTGTTGTTTTTTCAAATAAGATTTTAACAATATATTTCTGCAGTATAATAATACTACTATTATTTATATTTTTTTCAGCGAAAATGAGAAAGATTCAACCGTATCGCCTGCTCCTTTTAGACCGTTTTCAACTTTAAATATCGACTCTGTTCCTGAAGTTAACATATTTGATAACCCAGAAGCCTTCGAAAATTCCTCAGATAGTGTTTCTCCAGTCACAGCGCAAGACTTTTTTAAATCGTTGGAAGATCGATTATGTCCGAAAAACGTGGGTTTGGGTAGCGATGGACGGGAGGCTACAAGTAGGGCAATATCAATTACTTGTATAAAACAAACTTCTACATTATTTTTTAGCGAATTCATCAATTTCCTGTTCCAACCCCTTTAAATTAGACATGTTAGCGAGTGACGATCCTTTCGATTTATTCCTGAAACGATGTGCAAGAAATTTTCTATCTGTCTCAGTATGTGATAAAAAAACTGAATTTGGAGATATTCCAGACACTGTTTCAGAGTTAGCTTCTCTTAAAGAAGAGTCAGATTCATCACGGTCGGAAAGACTAACGGTAAGCACCTTTAATACATATTCTTTACAATTTCATTTGAAATAATGATTTTAACCTATTTTCTCTTTTTTTTAATGAACTTATATTAAAACAGGTTTATATTTTTATTATTATTATTACGATTCTTGGTGAAATCTTTCAGTGAAACAAAAAGAAATTGTTTAAAAAGTCCTCTCATAACTTGAATAACTCCGCTCCAGCTTATTAAAATATTTTTAATTTTTAAATATAATCACAAAAATAATATACATTATAAGTTACGGTGAAGTGTTGAAAAGCTGAGGGATGGAGCCTTAAAAGCAGATTTAGCTTCTAGCTTAACTTTAACAATCGCGCAACCTGTCTTCTTACGGGAAGTAACAAATAGTGTGTTGCTAAAATTGTGTCTAATTTCTCTTTTTAAGGATATTCCGATGTGGTAAATGGTGAGTAACATTATCAAAACAAAATTGTGACGGCGATGAACGGATAACACTGCCAGGTGGCATTAGCTGGATTAAATTGTTTATAATTTCATCCGGAATATTTCTCCAAGCCTTTGAGATCGCCTCATATAATTCGTTTAAATTTTTATGATTTTGATGACGAATTTTTCTGTCAGCAATTTCCCAAAGATTTTTAAGCGGGTTTTGGTCGGGTGAAGAATGGTTTGGCTCATTATCATGCTGATATGTGAAAATTGTAACGATATTGGCAATGCTGCCAATAGGACCTGTTCTTCGTCATTCCGAAATGACACAAGCGGGCACGCCCCTCTACATCTCTGGAGAATCTTTTGGATAGTATTCTGCCGAGTGTTAAAGGAGCTGCGTCACCGCTGGGAAGTCAGTTGTCAATTCAGTGAAGTAAAGTTCGGAATATTGGCTTGGTTCGGACTATTTTTGTGCAACCGAGTTTCAGCAAACGGTAAAAAACTATATTATGGTCAGGTGTAGGGTTTGAATTGGACGAAATTAAAAATGCCAAAGCTGGTAGATTTAAAAGTTGCGGAGCTAAAAAGAAAGTTGGAGCAAAGGAACTGCGATAAGAAGGGAAAATAAAGCAGCCTTGTCGGAGCGGCTTCAAAACGCATTACTTGAGGAAGGCGATGACTCGGACAACTTTGTTTTTGCTTGTGCAAGTAACACGGATGCATAGTCCGAAATGTTGCATAGTCTGAAAGCTAAATTGCGGTATAATACTGCAAAGATGCAAGAAAATTCTATCAGCCTGGAAGATAAGCTGCAAGAAAATTCTGCCAACCTGGAAAATACTGGATAAATGGTTGCTGGAAAATAGTTCAAAGATGAAACAAGGTTTGAAAAAAAAATTCTACAAAAAAAAGCCAGTTTAAAAAGTCAGCTAAAAGAGAATTCTGCTAGGTTGGAAAAAAACTTTGGAGAAAAAAGAAATTATGGAAAAGTCTTCATCACTAGAAAAGCGGCTTCTCTTTCTCTTAGCTGATGGAGGACAGAATCCAGGAAGTTCAAAACAACTTTACACACTATTGATGAGCTGCCCTGTAGACCTTCAGCAGTGGACCACAAGAACGAAGTTTGCGCCAATACGATATATATTGGATTGATTGATTGAGTACTTACTACAAGCTAATAGATGCACTGATATGAGCCCTTGCTTTGCCGCTACCAAGAACACGAATGAGGTCCAGGCTCGTGTCCGGCAGGACAGCTTTAAGGAATCGGTCATGCGGATGATCAGGGAGGGATCGGAGGTTGGAGCGTGGCAAACGTGACAAAGCAGGCTACGTAAAAAGACGACCTCCGGAAGGCGCTAGTTCGAGTCCCGTCAATCTAAGGAAGATCGATGCGAAGAGGCGATCGTCGTCAGGAAGCGATCCGTCCTTCCTGAAGAAGCGATCGTTTTCAGGAAGCCACGGCAAGAAAATCCTGTCCGGAGGACTTGGGGAACTTATAAAAGACTAAGGACCACATAGTCCTAACATAGATATCATGCATCTTAATGGATAAAGGAAGGAAGGAAGCCAACTTGGGAAGAAGTTACAAAGTATTCTTCCAATGTCAAGTCATATTGGACACAATGGAACTAAATTTTGGAAGATGGACTTCTGATGCGGAAAATGGTTGATCACAATGGCAGAGAAGAAAGAAGGCAAATCGTTGTGCCTAAATGTCCGATTTCGGAGTGTGCCAGGAGGATATCTTCGAGTAACAAAGACCCTAGGAAAGGTAATGAAAAGATTTTACTGGGTAAATAGCAAGGCAGACGAAAGAGACTGGTGCAGGAAATGCATTGTATGTGCAACGAGTAATGGGCGCTGCATTTCAAGCATCTGCAAGATGCTTGGAATCAAGAAAATAAGGATGGAATGGTGGAACGAATAAATAGAAACATTTATCCGTATTTGGTCAAAGTAGTCTCTAGCCATCAAAGAGACTCCGTTAGGTTTCATCATTTGTTTCTGCTTGCTTATCGATTAGCGATCCAAGAAAGCACAGGCGAATCTCCCACGTGAATAGTGATGGGAAGAGAACTTCCAAATCCAAAAAAAATCTTCCTCGCCATCTGAAGTTTGGTGGCCCACCAGGAACCGATGTTTCCAGGGAGGACTATGTGAGTGAGCTGCGTACAATAATGGATGTCATTCATAATTAAGTATTGGGTCATGGGTACCACAACGGTGACTTGGTGTGGTCCTATGACCCTAAAAGGCGGAAGGGTCTGTCACCAAAACTTTAAATCTCCTGGGCCTTACAAGTTTAGAAAAAAATTAATTAAGAGCTGCGTCGGCCGACAGAATCGAAAGAAGCGTCACGCCAGAAGCCAACCTATAAGGACCTTTGGAAAGTTTTGTGTTCTCTAAAAGTGAAATTGTTTGCCGAAGATTTGAGAAGCCTAGCAATTCCTAAACTCGCATGCGGACCCGATAACCTGGACTGAAGAATGATTCGCAGCATGTTAGAAGTGGTCTTTAAGGTTTACAGCCGTGTAACTCTGGAGAAAACCGTTGATGGTTATTTTACAAGAGGTCCAGTTGCAAAGGGGAACATTTTGCAGATATCGATATCCACCATCTTTGGAATCATTTAGGGGCGAAATGAGCGTAGGGAGGGGGAAGTGTGCCGGCAATACCACCTGTTCTCCGTCATTCCGATATGATCCAAGCAGTTACATAGAATGACACCTCTGGACACTCAGGAAAGTTTAGCGAATCTTCTGAACAGTGTTCTGCCGAGTGCAGAAGGGGTCGCGTTCCAGAAACTCAATTGTCAGTTCAGTAAAGTATTATTCGGAATATTGGCGCCTGATTTAAATACTTGTAAATAATAATATTTATAGTAGTCGCAAATGATTGTTTTGTAGTGTAGCTAAATCAAGTGACTTTTTTGGTGCAATCGAGTATTTTATTCACACCTATCGAACGGTAAAAAAGCTACAATATTATAGACATAAATTCCTCACAACAGAGTTCCATGATATTTTGTAGTATATGCCATAAATTTGGCGATCTCTCCCTCTATTCTGTGCAGCGGACCCATACCATCACCGTACAAAAATCCCCACAACATCACTGAGCCTCCTTCATACTTAACGGTTGGACAAATGTACTTAACATTTAATCTTTTGCCTTTGGAGCGCCTTAAATCTCATATATTATTAATCCGAAAAAGATTAAATTTTGCCAAAAATAATATTTCTTTACTGTTGAATAGTCCAATCAATGTGAGTAGTAGCAAACTCCAGACGGGCTCTAATATTTTTTTTTGGAAAGCACTTCAACTAAATGCCTCCTTATAGTTCTTACCTAATTTTCCCAAGATTTTGGCCAATGACAAAAATGGCTTTTCTTTATAAATCTTTTGTAATCATCGGTCAAGTACTGTTTTTTGTGGCCTACCACTATTTTTTAGAGGTACGATGGAGCCCCTTACGGTGAAATTCTTTAACATCCTTGACACTATTGAGCGATGAATTACAAATCTGCTCGATATTTCTGCTACTATTACACCAACCACTATTTTGCTACATATTTCAGTTCTTACAGTTTTGACAAGAGCCATAATTTCTAATAACAATGTAATATGACAGATCTAACCTTATTGATCAAATGCCACAAAATACTGATAAAAGAAGTATTTGTTGTTATATTTTCGACAAACATTAAAAGTTAATTGTATGTTTTAGAAACTATTTGATAAACAAGAGATAAAAATGGTAGATTCTATATTATTTGCTATGCCAAATAATTGCGGTTTGAAAATATTAACCACATTCTTTTATAAGGTATTGGCAAATATATTTAAATATAACGTTTTTAGAAATATTATTACTGTTCCTGTAATTATGTCCAATATTGTATATTGTTTTATAACAGAAAATTTATTAGTTAAGTCATTCATATATTAAAACTCCATTCTTGCTTAGTTCTAAAAAGACGAAAATACTTCGTTACTAAGTCAGAATGTATGGTTATTTTAAAAATAGATGTTTAACCGACTACTTCACTTTGTACATCAGAAACAATTATATGGATACTGATATGCAATTTTGCTTCCTGTCCTCAAATTAACTCCTAAAATAACATCGTAATGAAAGCATCAAAATGTATTTTTATATTTTTTAGGATTTGAAAACTACTGATTTGCCATTAGAAAGTGAAATAAAACATACTAACATTAATTCTTTATGTATTACCAATCCTTTCTGGGACGCATTGGAGGATCTAAAATCTCTTGAGGGTAGCGGAAAAACTGACATTTTCGAAAAGGTACAAATGTAACATACTGGGTGTCAACGATATTACTAGTCGAGCTTTAACTCCAGCAAAAAGATGTTTTATGGTTAAAAAATGGACACATCAAACACTTAAATGCGATATTAACTTTTTTTTGGGCAAATCAACTTCTATATAATATTTTTTTAAATTCTTTGAAGAAATCTAAGTAGTCTATTTCCTTTGAATATCTGCAATAATAGTTAATCAGTTATTATCAGAAAAAATCACAGTTAGAACTGAAAAATAAAACAAATATTATTTTTTGTCTAAACATACCTCTTTACTGTGTAAAAAAAATTTTCTGTTGTATCACAAATAAAAAAAGTACATATTTAAAACCGTTCTCGTCAAAAATATTATGTAACCATACAAACTAGTACAAACCGTCTAGTGTTTATAATCTCTTAATACTTAAAACTTTTCGAGATATTAGCAGCAATTATTTTTCCTATTGCAACTATTAGTATACAGCGTGTGGCATCCCCTCCCGATCGGCTTTAGAGGCAAATATCTCAAAAGGTAATAAAAATGTAAAATGATTCCCGCTCGTCTAATAAAGGACTTGCAGCATTATTTACCTTTTGTCCGGCTTTTAAAGTATATTTTCGTATGCATTACGGAGAATGAAATATTTAAAGTGTTTGTGACGGTGTAAGACATCCATATTTCACCATTAATTTTTTCGAGATCGGTAACATAAGCAGCAGAATCTTGAATAAAATGTTGTTTTTCAATATATGATGCGTCGTGTATTTAAAGATAGCAGTAAACCATTTGCCACCTATTGCTGCGCTATTTGTTGTACCCTGTTCTATTCTAGTTGCATAGATCGGAATATGTCAATTAAGCTAAGTGGGTACAAAGATCTATGTTCCAATAAATGCCAGGCAGTTTATATTGAAGAACATACTATAGAATTAGAGTATAAAGCAAAAATCACGGCAGTCAAGCACGACTTAGCATATAGAGATAAAAGATTGAGAGATTGAAGCGACGAAGTCTTGATTTTGAAGACGAAGCACTTGATGCGGAGCTGACTTTTGCATATAGGATTGATTCTTTAAGCCGAGACAGGGATCAGCTTACATCTTACGTATAAAGAAAATTAACTGAAATATCTTTTAGAAATGGAGGCTTGGAAAGAAAAGAAAAGCCGGTTTGAAAAAAATTTTAAGAATTCGAAAACCCTAAATAAAATATCATAATTACAATCAGTGTATTTCAGTCCGAAAACAACAAGTATTTTAGGGACCTAAAGAAACCGCATCAAACAGTATCATATCTGCATGAGAGAAATGGTATGAACAACGGCGATGTGCATGT
Source organism: Anthonomus grandis grandis (assembly GCF_022605725.1). Classification (NCBI taxonomy): domain Eukaryota; kingdom Metazoa; phylum Arthropoda; class Insecta; order Coleoptera; family Curculionidae; genus Anthonomus; species Anthonomus grandis. The sequence continues at coordinate 27,958,158 of NC_065548.1, read as the reverse complement.
TAACACATCTGTGCCAGCGGACATTAAACATATTTTAAATGTAGTAAAAAAGGATAGAATTCTTATATTGGGAACCAATAATGTACTACAATGTAATAAGAACGGCATCACTGCTTATAACTTGTCAAAGAAGAGAAAGCAATGTATTGGGAGAAACGATAGATGACCGCAAAATCTTATTCAATAACTTCACTAGGGACGATTTTATTATAGTAGTTCTGACAGATCAACATGCGCTGACTGGAACACAGAAATAATGAACGTTTAGAAGATTTGCTTTTGAATATCCATACTAACCTAATCGTCATTGGATGCATCTTTCTGTATGGCAAACTAATACTGAATAATATTGTTTACAAGCTGAATTTTTTATTAAAGACTACCTTTGAGAATACTTATGCCATTTTTATCCCAGTTCTCGGGGTATCACGATCTGACCTGGTTAGAGTATAGTAAGTAGTAAGGCAGAGCTGATCTGCCACTTCATCCTCATCCACATCGTAAAATATATCAATTAACATTTTACGTCACAGCGGAAGAGCAGAATAAAAAAAATTATTGCAACAGAACATTGCATAAATGCAATAAAACATCCGCGGTTTCATTGTTATTAAAAAGGTTCCACAATTCAAATATTGTTTTCTTTAGAGAACATTGGCTAAATGTTAATTTTTTTATCTTCCGAAATACATAACATTATATAAGTTCGGCAGGACTCAAGTATTACACGGCGGCTGTCTAATCCTAATTAACGAATTTTTTCTGACACAGACTTATTTTCAATGTGTTGACAACACATTGAACCATTTCCACATCCACAGGAGGTTTAACCACCTCCTTATGGAAACTGCATTTGAATTCTCTATGATTCACTCTAAATCCAAAAACTTGTATATTATATGTATTTACAGATAAACGACAGCTCTGGAGAGCTTGCTACCGGAAATTATTTGTTCGGAAGGAATTATCTACGAAAGACTTTTAATATTAAATTTTGTGCAAAATTTTAGAATCTAAAAAACAAATTAAATCCGCGATATATTAAGGACGAATATTCAGTAATAGTAACTTTAGGCTTTTTCAAGATCTGAGTGTGTTGATTGGTTGGAATAATCCATCTAATACACCTGTTCCACTATAACGCTTTATTGACACACTGGTGCACCAATTTTAAAATGCTTATCCAAGTTTTAGACTCAAGCCAAGGACTACATCAAACCGCTCATAGTGTACTCAAAGAGGTTTATGGCTTCATCGAAAAATCTGCGTTCTTTTTATATAATTAGAAAATAAAGTTTTACACAAAATTTACAATAGTCCAAGATTTCTTCATAATTGCAATTCATACCCCTTTTCACATCATCTTTTAATTAGGGTCTTAAAAAAATCTTATTATTCAGATCGAATGAATAACTTTTTAACCAAACAAAAGGATACCTGAAAAATAGTTAACGATATCCGTTTTAAGGGCCATTAACCATTTATTAGACCAGAAGCATCCTCTGATGATCTTAGTTAATAATTTATTTTGTAATATGGCCCAGAATCTTCAAAAAAAAACATAAATCCGAAAACTCTCTTCTTTAAGAACCAAAATTCTGATGGAAATCATGGGATTTCTGCTTATAACTTAACCTCATTCAGCTTTTGTGTGCACTTGTTGAGTTGATTAATATATCTTGGATATTGGGTACATTTCCAGGTTTCTTGAAATCGAAAAAAAGTCTAAATCCCTATATTTAAAGGTGGAGATCCTGCAAACTTTGAACCTATTTCTTAATTATTCACTATGTCTAAATTGATAGAGAAGTATGACTTTTCTGATAACACATAATATTCTCAGATCTCCCAGTTTGGATTTCTGGAGGAGATGGGTATCCGTGATGATACAACTTTCTTTATGAGTTGTATAGGCAGAGAAATGGAGGTAAGGTTTCTGCGGCAGTGTTTTGCGATTTCTCAAAAGCGTTTGATTATGTAAGTTATGAACTTCTGCTGCGAAAACTGCACCTCTATGGCTTCAGGGGCATAGTCCAGTCTTGGTTCTCATCATACTTGAAAAATTGTTCTCAGCGTGTGTTTATAGGTTCTGCAAGTGCTAAGTACGGCACAGTAAAGCGTCCCGCAAGGATCTGTTTTAGGTCCAATTCTTTTTATATCTAAATTTACGTTGTTTGCCGATGACACGTCTATTCTGTGGCACAGTTCTTCCAATAAGTCTTTTTACTCTTCTGGGTCTACTGATCTAAAAAAAAAATTAAACTTGGTTTAACTCCAATCATTGAACTCATAAACCAAGGTTTTGGGGTCTTATGAATAAGAACTCGATTGGAGGTGTTTCAACTATACAGGAAAACAGCATCAAGTTTCTTGGCTTAATCAGATAAAGAACTGAAGTTTGAAGAACACATATAAAATCTTGCCAAGAAGATTGCTTCTGGTAGTCTTACACTCCTCACTGTATATATTACCGTCGTAATAACCCAGAAACTTGGTCCACAGGTTGGTAGATCAGTATATGTTGGCTTGGTTCGGTACCATCTTAGATATGGAGTCTGTTTTTGGGGAAATGCTATACACTATCCTCGAAAATTGCTCTTCATAATACAAACACTTGCCCTTCGTTCTATTTGTAAAGCAAAATCTAGGAATAAATGCAGGTCTCTATTTATCCAAGAAAGAATTCTTGCTGTCACTGGTTTATACATACGCGAAGCTGCTAGCCTTTCATACAAATATCGCATAGGTTTTTAACAGATAATCCAGGTATGTGAAACTCCAACTATGCAACTTGCATCTATCTGCCTATTCCTACTTTCACCTTAACGCGGAAATCTATCTTAATAACATAAACGTTTTCAGTCACCTACCAAATAATAATAAATTGGCACAGACACTAGCTGTCTTTAGAAAACGATTAAAAATATTTCTAGTGGAAAAGGCACACTATTCCCTTGTAGAATTTGATTCTGATCTATTTTAATAATCCTGCTTTTTGTTTTATAATATAACTGTGTTTCTGTAATATGTTTTTATTTGATATCGTTGAATATCATGTTATATGTGCATACATATTTTATTATAACATCTGTTCTATTGAGTGAGTCGGGAGGAATGCACATGTGAAAATAATTTTGAAAATCCATATGCGATTCTGATTTGTTTAGTCTCAAAATATAGGGTAATTCCAAACAAATTTTCCTACAGTAACATGGTTTTAATTATAGCGCTTTTTTAATAAATGTTCAAAAATACCGCCTCTGTTATATTTCTCAGTCCAAGATAACTTTTTTTCTTATAATTACGACTAGCAAAAAATAAAACTTCATTATTTCTAAAACTCTAGACTTTCTTTACTTAGATTTTTTCGAGGAATTTAAAAAACCAAAAATATTCACGGTGTTCCGTTTGAAAATGGCAAGTGGATATCGGTTGCGGTCAAACCAGAAATGGTATTTAATTATTTGATTGATGTCAAAATGTAGCCACGTCTTAACCTATCTAACCTTATCCAAATTTTTGTGATGGTGTTATCGCTTGGCTTGTAATATCCTTAACACCCGGTGTCGCTATACAAGAAAAAGTCGCAATTAAATATTAAATAAAATTTTCTTCTAGTCTAAATTACCTGAACAACCCACTCGAACGGAAGATATCGAACAAATGGATATTTTTAAAAGTGAATCTCAATCAGATTCGGATGGGTCGGATTATAAGGTTTTCGTGCCTAAACGAAAATCGCTAACATCTTCTGATAGTAAAAAAAATTATGCTTCTTCTAATCATTCAAAACCTAATTCTGAGGAGTTGGATTACTTAAAAAACTCTGTTGCTACTAGTAATCAGGGATCAGGAGCAAAAAATATGTCTGTTCACGCAGGTACGTGTACGCTATGGAGCCATTAGTACCTTTTCACAAAAAATTAAAACTATGTCAGTTTATTGATTTAAAATATATTGCAGAAGTTTTTGTACCATTGAACATGACCTACCAGTTACCGTATTGGCCAGTACCTCAATATGCGCAATGGAGTAATGGTAGTAATTTTCCTAGTTCTTACCAAGTAGTTGATCCACCAGCGCCACTTCCTCAGCAACCTGTAAGGCCTCCGCCTGGATTCTCGTCAATACCGGCGTATGCTCCTAAATATCAGGTAGGTACAAGAATGTTCACAAGATATTTTAAATTTTAACGGTGTACTTTTTTGTAAACGGATATTCCTATGGTTGAAACCTTTGGTGTGTCGCTCAAATTACGGACAGTTTCACCACTAACCAAAACTCTTCATTTTTTGCTCTCGAGACGTGTTTCGCTAACGATGTTAACATCTTCGGGAGAAGATTAAAACTCTCTCAGTTTTGATATAATAATATATAATTATTATTATATATTATAATATTAAACTGCGTAAGTATTTAACAAAAAAAACTAAATCTTTCAAATATCACATTACACTAATTACGTACAGAGATAAAAATTGCAATCGGCACAAGTAACAAAAGATAATACAACGTTCAATTTTTAAAATATCTCTTGTTATTATTTAAAAGAAATCTAAGCCAAAATGTTGATTGTAATTTCAAACCTGTTTCTACGTATTGGGCATGACGACACAAGACAACTTCATTTAGAATAGTACATTGTAGAGTTAAAGAACATGGCACCTACAGAACATCGCACTGGTAAATACACTTTTAACTAACTTTAGTTAAAGCAGATCTTGGATACATAATAGCGTATCATATATTGTAAATCAGTATTTGCAAAGTCTACTTTTTGTCTTTGCAGTATTGAAAACATAGCAGGGTGTTATGCAAGCCATTATTTCGAATTATACCACCTCTTTATAGAGTGACCGCCTAAAGTTCCGCATAAATTCGATAAAAATTAGAGACATGATTTTTTGAGAAGACGCTCGGACCCGTCGATTTTTATTTTAAGTTGCGCATTATTTCACATAAATTTTTGTATACAGGGTGGAACAAAAAAAATGGTATGACGTCATTGGTCATTTTTAAATCATTTTTAATCAATTTTAAATAGAATGCTATATTTCTTATTGCATTTATGAAATAAAGGCGAAATTCCAAGCAAGTTTCGTATAACACACCTTATCTCAAAACTCAACTGTTTCCGAAATATTTACATTTAAATAACAATAAAACAAATAAGTACGTCTATTTACAAATTAAGATAAAATCGAAGATAAAAATAATGTTATAAACACTGCCAATTGTTTCTATTTCCATGGTAGCACTTGTAAAGAAACTCCATTTTCGAATGTCACTGTCAGTTCGAAAATTAATAGTATTAATATCAGAATAAATTATGGCTAATTTAATGGAAACCCAACGAATTGAAATTTTGATGATGCTAGGGTACGGGGATCGAGTGCGCACGCAAAAAGAAGTAAGGCCGTCGTCCCACCAAAGATACACGACAGCGACGCCACATCTCCATATGTCGCCAGCGTTTATCTTTCGTGTCGAACCCATGTTTTAAAATTTAAAATCATTTTGTCCCCACTAACGCTGCGCCGAAGACACATCCAAATGTGTGTCGTCTTCGTGTTGCTGAGAGACTGGACGTGTCAGTTGCGAAGCAACATTCAAGCTGTGTGTGTTTTTTCATTTATCGAAGTTTTGTTTTTTTGTTTATTATGGCACAACAAAATGCTGAACTGGATTTTATTGGATGTCTGTGCAGCTCCTTAGCAGCAACAAACATTTTTTTTTTCTCAATAAAATGGTGCACCCACCATTTTCTTTTTTTTGCCTTTTTTTTTCTATTCCGCAAATACCAATACATTGCAAGCACATCCTCGTCTTCACTCGATGACATTTTGAACTAAACTGAACAACTAAACGTAGGAAACACGAAACGCGTATCTTTGGTGGGGCAACTGCATGTCGTCTGAATGTGTCCAGGCGAAATCGTATCGCCTTCGCGTCGCCGTCGCGTATCTTTGGTGGGACGACGGCCTAAGTGAACCATTTAATGTTAAATACCCAAACCATCCTATTTATCAGTCAATAGTTAGTAGAATAGAGCACAAATTCATAACTTCAGGTCATGTTAGGAATTTGCCAAGATCAGGTCGTCCAAAAATTTCTGAAGAAACAAAATTAAACGTTCTGCTCTCCGTCGAAGAAACCAATTTTGCGAGCAAATGATGAACATTTGCAATAATAACTGTCAGTTTTGTTTTCGGATGAAGCAACTTTTTGTTTAAACGGTGTCGTAAATCGGCAAAATTGACGGTACTGGTCAGTGTCAAATCCACCCTGGGCAACTGAGGCTCATACACAGTACCGTAAATCTATTAATGTTTGGGCTGGTACCGTGGAAAATAAAGTAATAGGGCCATACTTTTTCGAAGAAAACTTAACAGGACAACGCTATTTGAATTTTCTTTAAGAAGATCTTATCACTCCTTTGGCTGCCCTATACCCAGACGAACAAGACCCTGCTGTCCCGACAGATAATTTGTAGTTTCAGCAAGACGGCGCACCGCCACATCTCTTTCGAGATGTCCGTAATTACTTGGATACAGTGTTCCCAGGGAGATGGGTAGGACGAAGGGGGCCAATAGAGTGGCCGGCCTGGTCACCAGACATAAATCCCTGTGACTATTTTCTATGGGGGTACCTGAAAAGTAAAGTTTATATTGAGAAGCCAAACAACGTAGAAGATTTGAAAAATACAATTAGATATGAAATTAGACGTATATCACCCGAAATAATTGAAAGTGTTTTACATGAGTTTGTAAACCGTCTTGCTTTCTGCCAAGAAGTAAATGGGGATCAGTTTGAACACTTGATACATTAATAAGAGTTTTCACAGCTTATAACATTTTATCCTTCATTTTATCTTAATTTGTAAATAGACGTACTTACTTGCTTTCTTGTTGGTAAATGTAAATATTTCTGAAACAGTTGAGTTTTGAGATAAGGTGTGTTATACGAAACTTGCTTGGAATTTCGCCTATATTTCATAAATGCAATAAAAAATATAGCATTCCATTTAAAAAAATGACCGATGACGTCATATCTTTTTTTTTGTTCCACCCTGTATACAAAAATTTATGTGAAATAATGCGGAACTTAAAATAAAAATCGACGGGTCCGAGCGTTTTCTCAAAAAATCATGTCTCTGATTTTTATCAATATTATGCGGAACTGTAGGCGGTCACTGTATACTTGAGACCTTTTCATTAATTTTTAAAGGCAGTCACTATGTTAATTATAGCTAGCCAAAGAACAAGAAAACATATTGATGATTTGTTATTGCCTAATGCGAGAAATGCACTGGTGCAGAAGCAAATAATTTATTATGTATTAAACATCATATAATCGTCTTTCTAATTCATTAAGGTCTGCATCAACTCAAAGAAAAAATAATTTAAAAAAAATACTGTTGTTTTTTAAGAGTCACAGTTAGAAATTAAAAAACGTTTCAGGTTATATACCTCTTTAAAAGATTTATGGTCATACAAACCAAGCATCTATACGTTGTTTTGGCTTGACACCTAATAAAGATTACATGGTCTTCTATTAATAAAAATTATATAAAAAAAGGAACCAAGACATTGTTTTAATAGAGTAAAATTAAATAGTTAATATCACATTGTTTTCTTTTATATTTTGTATATATTTTTGTAGTTGGATATAATTGTATTTTTCATAAACAACTACTATATGTATTACATTAACCATATTTTTGGAAATAGCAACTTTTGCTTCTTATATAATGAAGCTACCACACTTTTCAACTTCGACATGCTACTTGCCAGTAAAGGCAAGTATCTTTCAGAGTCTTTTCAATATCTTTTCAGAGCTCTTGTAAGCACGTAGAAATTTGTAACAGCGAGGGTGAAGTTATAATTTCACTTAATATTCTAAAAAAAATAGAGTAAGAAACATAGAGTAGGTATTTTCTATGGTCACAAGTATGCAACTCTAAAGTATTTAACCTAATCTGTAAAATTTTAACCTTAGCATATAATGAAGATACCTCATGTTTCTGATAGATCCTGGATTATCTAATATATATAGCAAAAGCAATCTGATCATTTCTAGTCGTAATATAAGTAACTATTATTGGCAATAGCAGCACGTCGAATTTTGCTGTCGAAAAGGGTTATTTTATTTACTCTTTATAATATTGAAAAATAGATCTGAAATCGTTATTAATATTTTTAGAAGCCACCACAGCATCAGGATCAAAATAAATAATTCGCCCTCGAAATTCACAATTATATAGGACAGAAGTGATGTATACAATAAAATAAATAAAGGCAGCATGATGGATCCATAAGCTATGCGTTTCGCATCTGAATAACAATTTTTTACGCCTACTCGAGTACGATTCCAGAAATATGACCTAAAGAAAGTTAAAACTAGATCGTGACAGCCGTAACATTTTAGGTTTTTAAGTTGCTGTTTCCTTGGGGATTGGACACAATTGTTTCACACAGTTTGTAATATTATCAACAATTTGTGGCAAATAAAGGTGTGCGGCATTTGCGATGAAATGCCATCACTGTCAGATGCATTTCTAACAATTATTTAACAATATCTTGGCTAATTAAAAAGAAACTAAATATCTGATAACAAAATCTGACATAAAATTATATTCTATTTTATTATTGCACTTGCCAGATTTATTAATATGCTTACAAAGTAGTCATTACTTCGCATCGAGATCACATGAAGTAGGAGAAACCTCTGTATTTTGCATTTGATATTAAGATAACGCAGGCCTTGTCAAAAATGCTTAGCAAAGTATGTCACTTTCTCTCGTTTAATAAATGCCAATGAAAACTTACTCATTTCACTGTAATAGTATCAATTTTCAACACTTTTTTGTTTCTTATGTTTAGACATTAATGTGATTTTCCAGAGCTCGTTCTACTTTATCGTTATTATTAGTGTTATAAAAATAATTATTCCAGTGAAAGTGAAAGATCTTGCTGCAAATTCTCTATATTTCTATCTTTGAATCACGAATTTGAGTTATTTTTAAGTAGGCCTTAATCTTAAATTCAGAATACAAGGCGGCATTTCATTGTCATCACTAATATCTGAAGATGAATAATTTTTTTATTATTACTTATAAAAATAGGATTTAAACAAGATGATGATGTATTCGAAATTCTAGTAGGTTCATTAATCAGTTGGGTATAGCCATATGAGAATGGGGTGTTAAATAGGGAATTGGGTTTAAAGATGTAAACGTTTAAATCGGTAGTAATAAGAGAATAATTATAATTTATATGCAGTATAACTCCGTTTAAAAAACTGAAATCGCATATACATTTGTGTTAATAGGACGGTATGATAAAATTAGCCCAGTCAAAGCAACCTTGAGATCCACAAGCAGAAAGTGTAATTTTATATTATTTATGTTTAAATGCTCGCTCATTAAGTTTGCCATCAACAACTCCATTCTCTTAAAAAGTCAATGATATTACGTCAAAAGTTATATTATTAGCCATGTCTCGGTCACATAAATATTATCGTAAGATTCGTTTATCAATTGAGAAAAAGTTGCAGTATTATATCAATTATAGTCAGAAAAAAAACCTAGAGTGGTACAATGACCAGTTAAAAATTTTCATTGTTAAATCTATTTTGCTTATGACAATTAGCACATTTTACGATCTCTGACTGACACTTAGTAAGTTTATGATTATTACAACAATTGGGACAAATTATATCATTTCTCTGCACTCTGTTTCCATATGACCAAAGGCACAGCATTTAAAAAGTGTAAAAAATAATTAATATGAGTAGTCACTTATCACTGACCTCCATCCTATAAAAATTAAGCCTATTTGAAGCAAAAATTATTCGAATTTTTCTACACATTTTATTCCAGAAGAATCAAAGGTGGTAATGTTTAACGTTCCAATATTATGAATTATTTATTCAGGGGTATCCAGACCTTCAAGCCAGATATTCCTGACTATTATGCTAGGATTGTATTTGCGGGCCTCATTAATACTGTACTTTCTTCTCATGTGACGTCTAGCCTCGATTTAAGAGTTTGTAATGGCTTACCATCGTGACAATGATTGTCTAAACCTCCTCACATTTTTACCGTATTATGAATACAAGCATTTATTTGATCAGTTCGATTTACTTTGTCGTCATTGCATTTTTTATTAACGGACGACGTATTTAAGAGTAGATCACTCACTATATAAGGGTTTGGGAGAACGTAATACGGACTTTTTTTAATTCAATAAATCCTGCCCATATTTAGCAGTTGTAAATAAACCGTGTATTCTAAGTTTGAAAGAAATTTCTTTTTTCAATAACTTACTCTCCACATCAATATCACTATTATTAGCAAGCTGTAACTCGGAAGCTTTTTTATGTTACATGAATTACAGAGCCAATGAAGATTTGGCGTATCCAAGATAATATTTAACCATGAGACCTTAATTGAATAGTATTCTGCATGCCACCTTAATTGGCACATGCTACATTTGATAGCTTTTGAATTTACAATAACATTTCCCCACTATCTGTCTAATCTACATCTAGGGAAACCTATTTAATCTGTAGCCATAATTATATTCTAAACTGACCTGCTTAAGCTATTATCTTTCGGAAAATATATAATGCATATCCTGGCACATTTTTTGCAAATTTATCTTTAAAAAATTGTATTTGCAGTAATGATGATATGTAAGCAAATTAGTTATAGTGGATTTACATGCTACAAACCCATGGCGTTCATCCAGAATTATATTTTGACTATCTCACTATAGTAGCAAATAATTTTGGGATTTCAGACTGCATACTTATGTCCCTATAATCATCAACATCATTTGTCCTCACTCATATACAAAGGTGTTAAGAAACCTTTTTCCAGAAATCAGGAAAATAACCAGAGGACATGGAAGTACGGTTGTAATGGTAGTCGAAAACATTTACCTTCGCGCCAGGTCTTATTTTTGATATTTCTTGGTCTCTTATATATCATATCACCACAATGATACATACACCAGGTAGTCAAAATAACGCTACTTAAACACCGCATCGGTAATATAAACGTAGGTTTAAGTAATAATTTTCAGACGGATTTGTGTTTCTCACTATTTTCATATTTTATGTTTCTTAAGACCTTCTAAACAAGCTATTACTCGATACCCCTTGCCATTTAAAATTTTTAAGGGAAGGACCCTGGGGGGCAGAGGGTGAAATAATTTTAGGTTAGGAAGTTGTACCTCTTGACAAACCTTTTGACGTATTTCGGGCGTTTTTTTTTAACAGTGGTTTTCGATAAATCCGGGGTGGGATGTTTTCAAAACACCCTGTATATATGTAATATATATATATATATATATATATATATATATATATATATATATATATATATATTATATATTACATATATACAGGGTGTTTTGAAAACATCCCACCCCATAATAAACTGTATATATATATACAGTTTATTATGTATATATATATACATAATAATCAAATTATGCATAGTTAATATTACAAAAAAGTCATAATTTTCCCAAATCTTCTAAGCTAACTAAAACTCTATTTTATTCTCGATGTTAGCATCTTAGGGAGAAGATTTAATCTTGGTATCAGTTAAATTAAGAGTTTTGATTCATGATAAAACTAGGTAAATTGTGCACACGTTTTATTTTTGTATTTTAACATTATTTATACTAGAACTTGTTAATGCTAAACGAGAAGTATTTTATATATATATATATATATATATTTTAGAATTATCCACCGGTTCACCCACAGCTAAACCCCTATATGGCGGCTAGAATGCAGTCTTCGATGTTTCCTGCTCATTACCAACCTATGTACTATAATAGGCCATCAATCCAACCCCAAGAAAAGGATTTTTATGATTTTATTAATAAAAAAGGTGGACAAAGGCCATAGTGTTATTTTAGCTTTTTATAAAAGAAGAAATTTGTTGTTGATTTGTTACGGTATTGGTTATTAGTTAAGTTTAAGCATTATTACGCATCTATTAGGGTTAGGTTATTACAAAATTTCAATAAACTCCATTGTTTGTTTTTACACACTTGACACTGTTTTGTATTAATCTGTTTTTAGGTTTTATATTTTCTATAATGTTATTTTGTCAACAATAAAATGCAATTTTACTTTAAACAGTTTTATTATAAATAAAAACATGCTCTGTAAGATAACTAAAGGAACTTATTCTATTCTTAACATCAAAAACCAATATTGCTAATTTAGCAACTAAACAAATTACTAAAAGTATAAAAATATCAATTATAGAAAAAAAAAGTACAAAAATAAACTGTTTAAATTCATAATTTATGAACTTCTTTATACAAATAATAATCAAATTCTATAGATTATTTAATTTAACCTTAGTAAGTTTTACGTCACTCAGGCACTTTTCGTTTTATCGTGGCGCATGTTATTAAACTCTCATAACACAACTGGTCGTTCTTTTCATATAAATCGACAATTAAGGGATCTGCGCTAACAAGTTTGACATACTTTTTCTTCCTGTCCAGAGCGTTAATTACCTGAAAAAAAAAATAGTTTGTTACTTATTTTCTTTAAAGTCAAATTTTGGGCCACAATATTTAAAACCAGAATTTGCTTTGGGTAGTTATTAAAATAATCTTAAAAGGTAGTTTTTTTGAGATATTTCAAAATCATAGTAACAAATTAATAATTAACTATAAAAACTACTCATCACAAATGTTCTTCAGGTAAACCATTGTAAGGATGCGATGAAATAAAATATTTTCGAATTGTTTGCGAAGATTATTAATCAACCTTAATAAACTTGTGAACAAAATTTCACTAAATTAGATGTAGTGAAATTTTGTTTGATACCTTAATTACGATATAATTTACTAAAGTCATATACACTGAAATGCATAAAAAATGTCACACAATATACCAAAAATATCACGTAAGTAATAAGTAAGTAACTTGTTAAAGAACCATAGTTCCAACCAGGGTGCTTAAAAAAATTTTGAAGATATTTCTTAAAATCTCATTTGCCGCTAGAGGTAGGACTAAAGTACCCATAATTATGTAAGTGTAAAGTGTAAAAACTAAACCTTACAAATAGATAAGGATAATATTGTGGCGTTAACTTTACAGTGTTACTATTTTGCCAAGAGTTTGCAGACGGTAGCTCAGAATTATTGGAGGCTTGGGTTTGTTCGAAGGTTCACTTATGACTGGCTATTAGAGAATCTAAACTTGATTATAACTATTAAATAAGAGGGCGCCACTTAGTTTTTTTTTTATAAATGAGAGAAAACTAAGAAAAAGACTTGGTATATAGGTTTCAATTAACAATTAAATGACCAAGGATAAAGTAGATTTAAAGAGGCAAAAAAAAAATCTTAACAATACAACCAAATTATATTTACATCAAAGATATGTATATACCTCATGTTTTAATCTGTTAAATGTTAATAATTTATTATGAATTAAAATATAAATAATGTCGATAAGATTAAAATAAGTTTGACAAAAGTAACATTTAAATTATGATTAAGCTACTAGGTAGATTTCAGCACTTGAAAAATAAATTGCAATTATTAAAGTTTTTAGTATATATTTGTATTACGCAGGGGAAAGTTCATGAACCTTTTTACCTAAGGCATATCAGCCTTAACCGAGTTATATCTACTTAACTGGCAAAAAAGGCACTGAAAAATACTGAACAAAAAATAACTAAAATTATAGATAGGAAATTGACACATTAAACTATGACACTGATTAAATATTTGTAACGTTAAATTGAAATAAAAGATATATTAATAAAAATGTAAATAAATTAGACAAATTTATGGTTAGTAATATTTAAATATATGGAATAAACTGGCCTGTATATTCCTCCAAGAAATGAACGGCTAGCCGTCAAAATCGAGGCTGTGAATGTATGCCATTTGTAGCTTAGTTATCCGGACTGGGAATTTCTAATATTAGCTCTAACTCTGGCTCCAGCTCCACCGCTTTCAGCAATTTCCCAGGGAAATCAAAAGCCTGCAGCCATCAACAATTGAAGAAGAATAAAGAGGAAAACGGAAAAGTAAAACCCTAAAACAACGGTTGCCATTGTATTCACTGTCGATAAAAATGAATGGCATTAAAAATGTGACACACTCACCTTGCTAAGTTTCATTATCTATCCATCAAAATCTTGGGCATCCTGCACCAGAATTATGAAATAAACGGTTCCCTAAAGGAACAAGATTAAGGACTATAAATTATAAACCATATTGGCCACTTCCTGCTTCACAAACTTCGGAAATAAAAAACTGGCCTTTTACGTGCGCTTCTACCTGCGACACGGAAAAAAGTCCTCGAAAAATGGATGCAGTACCGACTAAATCAGTAACTGGGGTTACTGATTTAGTCGGTACTACCTCTGGCCTGAGCTGTCAATATCAGCCAATCAGAGAAAACATTAATTAAGACCAACCAGAAGAGTGACGGACCGTCAACAGAAAGCATAAATAATTAAACCAGGAGAGTGATGCGTTACAGTAGTAATGTCATTGACAGTGTGAATTTAAAGAAATATGAATAAAAGAAGTTGACTGAAATTATTAATATAATTATTGAAACTACTCGTAGAAAAGGTATCTATGTAAACAAAATGAAAACAGTATCAATGTAAACATAAACTGTCTACAATATAAACCAATTATGTTTCAAAATTCGGTTAAATTTCAAGCACGCTTTCGTCAAAATTCATTTAAAAAATAATCCTGTGTATTAAAAAAAATTTTAAAACTCTTAAAAGTAACAAAATCAGTCAAAATTCACTCAAAATATAATTCTTAGAATTATTTTTCAGAATTCTTGTGGTTTTTTATTTTTAAAGCGTACAATATAATATATAGTTTTTGGCACTGTCTGCTTTGATATTTGTATTGTGTTTAAATTTTTCTTGTTTCATGACTTTATTACTACTTTTTTCTTATGGTATATTTTGTTGGTGAAATTGTTTTGTTAATATTTTCAACTATTTCAGTGGCCACTAATATACAATATGGTGGAATAATTTGAAAATTTTTTTAGTTAGTATTAAAAAACTGATATAGGGAAGTATTAATAAATTAGGATCTTAGGAGACACACCCCAGGTATTGCCAAAAGCCCGCCTGCAGGCCCATAGCGCGCAGGTGGCCTTCTTGATTCTGGTGTCTGCATGATCGAACCAGGAGAGTTTGGAATCTAACTTGATTCCCAGAAATCGAACTGTCCTGAAGTAATGCAGCTGCAAGCCACTTGGAGATATAACAGAGGGCGTGCCAAAGTATACGTCTCCTTGTGAATAGTAGGAGCTCTGCTTTTTTGGGGTTAATCCTGAGACCTCCGAGAGGCACCATATGTCCACCATACGCAGGGCTCTCATCATAGGGCCCCGCATTGAGACGGCGTCTTTCCCCGGGCAAAAGATTACTAGATCATCAGCGTAGGCCTGTGTGTATAGGCCCGCATTGTTTAAAAGATTTATCAGGCTGTCGACCACAAGGTAGGGGACAATATTCCTCCCTCCGGGCAGCCCCTAGCCGCCAACGTTTTGACAATCTCGCTGTTAAGCTGGGCAGATACATGACGTTGTGAGAGCATAGCCTCTATCCAGCTAACCAAACAGGGTTCCAAGCCGCGGCTCTCGAATGCTTGGCAGATTATTGCGAAAGGGGTGTTGTCAAACGCCCCATCAATGTCTAGAAATGCACCCAGGCAGGCCTTGCCACTACCCAGAGCACCTTCCTCAAGAGGTGGTGTAGGCTAGGTCCGTCCGAAAATACCGAATACCAGTTTTAAAAAACAAGGTATTTTAAATTGTATGAAAACTAAAAATATTGATATTCCAGAAAAAGTTCCCACTAAAAAAGATTACAGCAAATTTTTTAAAATTATAATTGCAAGAATGAGTGCGGTATTTTTGGAAGTCATAAACATACTTTACTAAGACTGCCTCCCTATTATTCAATTGGTTTGGGGAACCATAAAAAAGAGCTAAGGAAATTTAATCGCTCACCTACTCTGAGTGGGGAAGTGATTGAAAACATTCGCCAAGTTGTACGAGACTTTGAGTCTAACGTATGGAAAAATTGTATTGAACACGTTATTAAAAAAGAGAAGGAATGTTACTTTGCCACCCATAGTAATTCAACCTGATATAAATTCCAGTTCTGAAGAGTCAGACTTTGCCGAATAAGCAGCCAGCGATGGTAAGTTTTTAATTATTTCTTGTATTATTGTACAAATTAAAATTTTTGTGTAATCTTTACGCAAAATCGATTTTCGATTCGAGGAAATACATACATATATATTTCTGGAAAAGTAGGAGTTGGAAAAATTTTAAATTTTGGTCTTTTTTATTTTTAATGAGACACCCTACATTTTATACATATCAATTTTGGATTTTACGTCAAATTCTAAGAAATTTGATGAATGATATGACATTCCTTTAGTCAACTGTTTTTAACTGATAAGTTTTTTAATATTATGAT
This sequence comes from Anthonomus grandis grandis, assembly GCF_022605725.1. Taxonomy (NCBI): domain Eukaryota; kingdom Metazoa; phylum Arthropoda; class Insecta; order Coleoptera; family Curculionidae; genus Anthonomus; species Anthonomus grandis. The sequence goes on along the minus strand of NC_065548.1, from coordinate 27,941,645 downwards.
ATTAAGCATAGTGGAAGAAAAATTTCAACAGAGTGGAACAAAAATTTCCTTTTTTAACTTTTTAAGACCTGTGAAATGTCGTTAATTTTAAATAATCTCAACTATTAAAAACACTTTTTTTAAAAGATGACAGAAAAAAAAAGATAAGAAAGAAAAATGGAATTTGTTTAGTTTTGGCACCCTAGCGTCTATAACCTCTTAAATTTGTCATTAATTTACTAATTTAAAATAATAATTATCTTGAAAAACAAAAAAAAATTGATATAAAATATCTTCAGGTTATATTTAGTTGTATTTCAATTTTATATATGGGACGCCACTAACTATTACAAAACCTCCTGAAATAAAGTTTTTGCTTTTTCATTTTGGTCTGGTTAAACTATAACATAATCGTGTTCTACCAAAAAACCATATCAAGATAAGTTTTACTTTTTAAATATGTTATATAATAATGGAGATACTATTAAATATAATCACAAGATAAAATATAAAAAAATCACTCTGTAAAATAAAAACTATGACAACTATCAAATTTCTGACAACAGCAAATTTCGTTTCATAAAAAAGTAGCAATGCAAAAACCGCAAGGCTCTGCTGTCTCCCAACCCAATAACCTAACAAAGTGTTCGAATTTGGATACCCTGTAAATACACGTAAGTATCTAGATATGAAATATCTGATGCACTAAACATTATTAAGAATATTTGTATGTAGATATAATAATTTATGAATACTTCTCTATATCAGTTTCTTAATATTAACTAAAAAAATTGTCAAATTATTCCACAATATTGTATATTAGTGGCCACTGAAATAGTTGAAAATATTATAACTTATAAATATAATAAATATAATAACTTTAAAATATATAACAAAACAATTTCACCAACAAAAATTTAAGCACAATACAAATATCAAAGCAGACAGTGCCAAAAACTATATATTATATTGTACGCCTATACTAAAAACCATATTCAAATACGAATCCCACACCTGTTCCGTATATTCCGTGGGTGTTTTAATTAAAACTTTAATTTAACAAAAGTAAGAATAATATCGATATTTTTAGCGAAATTAGTCCTATTCGAAAGAAATTTTAAGACATTTTTAATACAGGAATTCAAAAATATTAGATAACGAAATTCATAAATGAAGTTTGACAATCTCGCAAATGCCACAGATTTTTGTTTTCTGCATTCTTTAAATTCTTTCCGTTTACGTCTATTCACTGGGCGAACTATAGATCGTTTTGACAAGAACCTAAATAAGCTTGCCAGTTCAAATTTCCTGGTAATGCAAATGGGCGAATTAAACGTCCGTCCAAGATACCGATTCACAAGTTTACTTTAAATCGGTACTGCGACCTTTCTTCTCGAATAGAGTGGGGTTTTCCAACGCATAAGTGTGCAAATTGTACATATTTATAAAGCCATCCTTTTTGAATGTATTCTCATCCGACCACAGTAAATTATCTAAAAAATTCGGATCCTCTTGATTTTTTTGCAACATTCTGCAGCAAAATTGTAGGCGTGGTTCGTAGTCTCGAGGCAGTAGGCTTTGCATCCGTTGAATATGATATGAATACTATTGAAATCGCCTAGTGATGTCGTGTACTACCGATTTTTGTATCCCGGTTCTTTTTTCGATTGGTCGTGCCGAAGTAGTCCGACCATTTTCAATTTCTTCTAAAACTTGGTCAACATAATCATTACGAGACCTTCCCTCTCGAACAGGAGCATGAGGCATCCTGCCTTCGGAACATGAGCGCTGAACATTAATAAATACACGATAGTCGGGATATCGGTCCAAATTTGGATATCTTTCTTCATAAATATTATATAGATGCTGCTAGAGCATTTCCTTTGCATTCACCATAAATTTATTTATTTATTTAACGGTATCCACCAATTTTACAAAAATAAAATAAGACAAAGATACTAATCTTAATACAACTTAAGCTAGATAATAGTAAGACATAAATCAATCAAAGTTACAAATTAATTTAAAGGAACCTGTTAAAGTAACGAGTCACTAATTAATTAACACAAGTCTAAATTATTACGCCTTAACTCAAGTGGGTCCAAAGAGAGAACTGACATGACCGACTTGTAATCAGTATGACCATTAGCTAATGGAACCTTTAAGTTTAAAAAAAACAATTTCTTAATAATTTATTTTTTTTGACTTTCTGAATATTTTCAATATGCGATTTATAAAATGGAGACCATACGGGACTAGCATACTGCAAACCAGAACGTACTAACGAACAGTACAGAACTTTATAGACAGAGCATGAGAAGTCTTGACTGCATCTAGTTATAAATCCTAGATTTCTATACGCTTTCTGAACTAACTTTTCAGCATGAGACACAAATGTCAACTTAGAATCGAAAATTCCTCCAAGATCCCTAACTTCCGTTACCCTTTGTAAAATAGTGGAACCTATGCTATAATCAAATAATGTAAGATTGCGAATTCTTCCAAAAGTTATTGAATAACACTTCGGAACATTTCAATATAAACTATTAAGGTTGCACCATTCATAGAGATTATGCCAGTCATCCTGTAACAATTGACATTGAACATTAGAATCAATAGACAAAAACAATTTTAAATCATCAGCGAATAATAAAAATTCACAATTTCTTACAAATAATCCTATATCATTAACAAAGATTGTAAAAAGCAACGGACCCACATGTGACCCCTGAGTAACGCCAGATGGCACAGAAAATCTGCTAGATAAGAAGTTATTAATTAATCCGTATACATTGCGATCTACCCAGTAGATAGTCCCTTGGCCAACAAATAACATTTGATCCAAAACCCAAAGCTTGGAGCTTTGCCAGAAGAGGCGCATGATTAACTCTGTCGAACGCCTTCGAAAAATCCGTATAAACAGCATCGACTTGTGAACCCTTACCAAAAGCATTAAACAGATAATCTTCATAACATATTAAGTTAGTAACAACGGAACGACCTTTTTGAAAACCATGTTGACTGTTAATAATAAGGCTTTTACATTGCCATGACAATTGCTTGGTTACAAGTGCATCCAAAAGTTTAGGCAAGGTTGACTGTATACAAACTCCCCGATAATTACTGACATCACTAGTATTACTAGACTTAAATATCGGCGTAATATACGAATTTTTCCAAAAAGAAGGAAATACTCCCGACTTTAAAGACAGATTGAATAAAGTGCAAATAGGCTTCGACAGAGTACATACACATTCACGAAGTAGCAAGCTGGGTATGCCATCCGGTCCCGCAGAAGTCTTGCTCTGTAAGCCAAGAATCTCGTCAAAAACCTCTACTAAAGATAACTCTACAAATTTGACATCGAATTGATCCACAAGCCCTGTCATGTAATATTCAGGTATTTGAAATGCTTTATCAGAATATATGTTTGACAAATATTTGGCAAATAAATTAACAGTATCACCACCCTCATAACTAGTTTCATCATTAAAAAACATATGTTTAGGAATAATATTTGACTTTTTAACATTGCTTACATGTTTCCAGAATAACCTAGGATTTAACAATAGATTATTCTTGGTACGAAAAATATAATCGCGGTAACACTGACCGCTCAAAACACTGCATGACTGCCGAAGCCCAGAGAAAACCAAGTAATCACTTTGCAATTGAGACTCCTTAAACATCTTATGAGCAATCCTCTTAAACGTAAAACTAAGCCTCTTAACTCTCTTGAAAACCATACAGGAAAGCTACCAGTATAATAGGACTTAATAGGCACAAAATAGCTGATTCCTTCATACAAAAGGTCATAAAACTTATTTAGGGAAATATTTATATCAGAAGTGTTGTTTATAAAGGACCAGATGACAGATTCAAGGAAATTATTTAACGATACAAAATCATCATTTTTGAAGTCAAAAAACTTTACTGCATATTTCAGAGACCTTGACCTATATGGTACTGAAAAGACACTTTCATACGGAGTATGTCGAGAGCCAGTCCCCGACAATAAAAAATCATCCGCCAATCCAGAAGACCCATTAATATTAGAAAAACAAAGATCAAGAAATGTGCCTTCCGGATTTGGTAGCTGAAACATTTCTTTACCATCTAAGTAATTAAATACCTGTCCAAGCAGTGAAGCTGGTGCGACATTCGAACACCCATCCGAAAAGGTAACTTTAAGATTTTGATTTTCACTAAACCAAGTGCAGCCAGGTAGGTCAGTTTCCTGCAATAGTAAATAAGCAATTCGGATGGGCCTCAAAGATCTCCAGTACTGTATCACAAAAAGCACTGTATTGACCCATATCAGATTTTGGCGGCAGGTAAACCACACCAAAAACAATATTCTTAAGATTAAGTTGTACAGAAACAAAAACTTGCTCTAACGATGAACAAGAGTGTTTAATTAATCCCGGTTTTAAATCCTTTCTTACAGCGAGTAAAACACCCCCACCATCCTTCTTAGCACTTGTTAGGGCACTTCTATCACATCTAAATACTTCATATGCCGTAAACTCCAATTCAGATGACAAAATGTCCGGAAACAACCATGTTTCAGCCAACGAAATAACATCATAACTGCATCCGGATATTGTTTGCTTCAAATGCTTCAGCTTAGACCTCATACCCCCATCGTTAAAATAATACATTACCAAGGAATCACTTAATCGTTTTTTGGACCTCGTACAATTCTCTTAGAGATTGATAGAACCCCATTGGTAAATTTAACTATCACAACTTTCAGCTTTTTCCTTTCTTTTTTCCAATTCTCCATAAACTTCTCGGATTTCATCACGCTGTAATTTGGTGAAATCCATTTTAATTACTATATTGCTAACACCTAATTTCTTTTTCTCTCTCAAACATTTTTGTACAATCTCGGTATTATTAAAGCACACTTTTATAGGCCTATTATTGGCTCCACGACGTCCAATTCTATAGACCTTAAAGGGCTCAATATGATCTATTCCCAACTTATTGGACAGAACATCAAGTACGAACGACCTTATCATGACTAATTCTATTATTCATATCATCAGAATAACTTTCCTGAACATTAAACATCATAATATTATTTTTGCGCTCATCTCTATCATTTATCTCAGAAATTATACCTTAATCTTATCATTTGTTGGTTGAGGAGGGTCGTTCTTAAATGTTTGAAGTTTCTGTAATTCCTCCACGAGTTTATTAATTGTTGATTGCTGAGAAACAATAAGTTTATGCAATTCAATAATGCCATTCATCACATCACCAATGGAAGCATTTTTCTTAGACAAAATATCAGGTAATGATATTACATCGCCCATTCCTACATTTTCCTGAACAGTCTTAATGAACTAGAGCTTTCATTGTCATTATGAACACCAATACTTGACAACCGTCTGTTGTTAACTGTACAACAAGAACTTTTTCAACAACAACAACAACTTCTTTTTAAAAGTCGCATAGATTTTGTCAAATTCAGTTTTGGAAAGATTAGAGCAGCCTTTGTGAAACCAGGAACGCCACAAGCTGCATTCAACGCAAATTGCTCCTGATTTAATTACTATAACGCGACTGCTACACGGTTCCATGACAAGAAACTCAAAATCACAACGAAAATAAATTAATGAAAGTCCTTACTTTGCTACTTCGTTGGCTCAATGCACAAACCAGCATTAGACAAACACATCAAAAGTCCATACTTTGAACTGTCGTTGACCATATATTTACACCCGACCATAGGAATTTAGTGTAAAATATACAAAACATGCGATAAATAACTACAATTGGCAATGCGGACAGGCGACTCATTAGTTTTACTAGATCAATCACAGCAGCAGGCAAAATGAGAGGAACCAAAAAAAACTGTTACGATCGTACAATAATATCACCGTAAATACACTTATAAGTCTTAAAGTTATTTTTTTTTTTGCATTGCAAAAGGATTTAATGGTCAAATTTTTACTAAACGCGAGAAAATGAGAAAACTTACTAAACGTTTACAAAAATAAATGATTACACGTCGGCCATTACTTAAGAGAGAAAAAAAAACTTAAAACACTGTGTTGCCAACTCGTTAATACAGAAAATAGTTCATTTTAGTACACTGCCCGCCATCTATGATTTAACCTAATTATCACGCTGCTTACATTACAAAACTAACGGAACAAACTGTAAATATTCCTACATTTTTATAAAATCAATATCCAACACGCCCCCTGAATTTAAATGTAATAACAAATCAGTCACCTAATATTAAAACTACATTTAAATTGCCCTGCTTAAGAATACAAAACATAGTTAATAACATTTGTTTAACACACAAGACCTAAACTTTACAAATTTTTCTTTTCCTAATGATTTCGTAAACATATCAGCACAATTATCATTAGAGCTTACATATTTTATTAATAAAACACCTTTTACATAAAGATCCTTAATATAGTGATACTTTATATCTATATGCTTACTACGCTTTGAATTCTCACAATTCTTAATCATAGATATGGCACTAAGATTATCTAAATTTAATAGCACTGGTTTATTTACATGTGTTAAATCACTGAGCACACCTTTGAGATTTACAAGTTCTTGTGCTGCCAGTTCTGCAGAAATATACTCTGCTTCCATCGAGGATAATGCAACGCAATTTTGTTTTCGTGAATGCCATGCTATCAGATTTTTTCCATGAAAGCACACAAATCCACTAACACTCTTTCGAGTCAGATGGTCACCTCCCCAATCAGCATCACAAACACCTATCAGTTCATTGTCCGATTTGGCAAACACAAGTCCATAGTCAATAGTGGAGCTTAAATATCTGATAATCCGCTTAGCTGCTCTCCATGCACTCACAGTTGGCTTGTCCAAATATCCTGATAAATAAGATACGCTGTAGGATATGTCTGGTCTGGTTACTAAGGACAAATACATTAGACTGCACACCAAACGCCTGTATGGAACATTCTCCAACACTGCCTCTCCACTACAGTCTATTTGAAAATTTACTTCCATTGGAGTTGCTATGGTTCGTGTCTCTTCCATTCTAAACTCTTCTAGCAACCTTTTAATCATTCTTCTTTGGGTTATTTGAACACTGCTTGACTCTTTTTTTAGATCCTTTCCAAGAAAACTCTTAACTTCTGTCATAAGTTTAACCTTAAATTCCTGGAACAAGTGATCAATAAGTTGTTTAACTTCTTTATCTGGTCCAATAATTAATGCATCATCAACAAATAATGCTAAAGATATTGATCCATTCACATAGAGACAATAATCGTGTTGTGACCTTGTAAAATTTAAATCTGTCATGACCTGGTTGAACTTCATGTTCCAGCACTTGGGAGCATTTCTCAATCCATACAAAGCTCTCCTTAGCTTTAGGCACTTTGACTCTGTTAAGAATCCTTCGGGTGGTTTGATGTATATGTCATTTTCTAAAAATCCATTTAGAAAAGCTGTGGGCACATCAATCTGGTATAACTTCCAGTTATACTGCAATGACACTGAAATTAGTAATCTTATCGTAGCTAGTCTACACACTGGTGCGTAACTGAAATCATCGCTCTCATTATAAGGTACCTGGAAACCTCTCGCTACTAACCTCGCTTTCTTCACACCATTTTCCTTAATTTTAAAAATCCACTTTGTATCGATGACTTTTTGCCCTTCAGGAAGTTCTTCGACTGGGATCCATGTCTCAGAATTTAAATGAGATTGGATTTCCTTTTGAATAGCCTCTTTCCAGTCTGCTGTTTTACAGGCCTCTTCAAAACTTTTTGGTTCCTCTGGAAGTGCTGTTAGCAGACAATAAGCACTGTATAGCTCATAATCGGATAAAGTCTTGGGTCTATTAACAGTCCTACCTCTCCTTGTTGTAGTCTCTTCACTCCAGGGTAAACGCTCTTCATATTCATCATTACTACCACCGGCATTCTCATCAGCTGCTGCTTCATCAGGATCAGGAGGTTCTGTTGAATTTGTTCTGGCACTTCAACTTGTCTCTCATCTTCCTCTTCTTCCTCAGGTAAGTATACTTGTTTATTTGAATTTCTTTCATGTCCTTCTTTTCCATGGTCTTTGTCTCGGTCTTTGTACTCCATTATGCTCTCGTCAAACCTTACATCCCTGGACTTCACAATCTTCTGCTCTTCTGGCAACCAAAGTCTGTAACCACCACCACAATATCCAACCATGATTGCCTTCCTGGCTTTTGCATCCAGTTTATTACCTTTAGGTAGTATGGTATACCAAGCTCGACAACCAAAAATTCGAAGTTTGCTTAGGTCATTCCTACCATGCCAAATTGTTGAGGGTGTAACTCCTTTGGGTAGAGCTCTGGTTGGGGTACGGTTTAATTCGTACACTGAACATCTGAGAGCCTCATCCCACAGGGTTTTTGAAATACCTGCAAAAATGATTTTAGTCCTAATCTTGTTCAGTAATGTTCTATTCATCCTCTCGGCTTTCCCATTTTCTTGATGTGTGTAAGGCATTGTGTACTCTAAAGACATACCATTTTTCTTACAAAAATTCTGGAAATCTCTTGATATAAATTCACCTCCATTATCTAATCTAAAGGCTTTGACCTTGACTTTATATTGCCTCTCAAGATCTTTAACATACTGTATAAGATTTGAGCTAGCCTCATCTTTGGTTTTTAATACTTTGATAATCAAAAAATGTGAGTAATCATCCAATATAGTTTGGAAGTACTTACCACCATGTACAGTGGCTGGTGTGATTGGTCCACATACATCACTATGTGTCAATCTCCAATCGCTTTGGTGACCCTTTTATTCTCCCCAAATGGGCACCTTGTCGCCTTTCCTTCCATACAACTGCTATATTTTGTCACATTTTGACAATCCAAGCTGCATAAGCGAGTCACCACCTGCATGGCCCAATCTTCTATGCCATAAGTCCTCCACTGATATATGGCTCTGGTACATATGTGGCTCAACTATTTTATCTATAGATAAAACATACAACCCATTCTGGGTCTCACATTGCAATGTGAAGTCTTTACCGCTTATGGTAGTTCCATTCTTCTCCACAATTATCCGATGTCCTCTTGAGGTTAGTTTTGATGCAGACAATAAGTTGTGCTTCATTTTTGGCACAATGAGAGCTTCAATAGATAGTGTGATACCTTGACATTCTGTTTTTAAAGTACCAATCTTATTCGACTTCAAAATTTCACCATTGGCTATATGTATGCATACATCCTGTGGTAGCACCTGCACATTATGCATTTTATTTTCCAACCCTGCCTGCACAAAATGATTACTTGCCCCTGAATCAAGAACAAAGCTGACTCTACCCTCTAATTGACTGCAATAGTTAGCTGCATACAGTACTACTTCAGTAGCTGCGTTTACTTGATGCCTCCTAGTATCATTAGCCCCTTTTGTTTTCTCTTGAGTATGAGCTTGACCTCCACTCCTAAAACCTCTATGGTTACCTCTAAAACCTCTGTAGCTTCTTCCTCTAAAGTTACGCTTCTTATTCTACAGTGTCATACTGCTGTGGCAAAGATAATAAAAGATGACATGCCTTGTCACTATCACTCAAGTCAGATCCATGTTCTCTCAACTCTCGAATAATGGTGTCAAATTTCAAAAAATGATCTTCCAGCCTCTCACCTGTATGAGTCTTTAAATTGAGAAGTTTTCTCCAACATGACAGCTTTGTAAAGGAACTAGACCTAACAAAAACATTCTTCAGGGCCTCTAATTGGTCTTTTGCATTTGTGCAGTCCTTTATTATGTCCAGATGCTTATCTGATACTCCTTGGACAATAATCGACTGAGCCTTATAGTCTTTCTTTTGCCACTCATTTCTTTCTGTTGTAGGAGCCTCCTCACCAGGCTGACTTACTTGTATGGCCTCTAAACAGTTTTCCCTTCTCAACAAAGTATGGATTCTAAAATGTCAATTATTGAAATTGTTCGCCTCCAGGATTGGCACTGTATTATGGTTTTGTCCAGCTATAGTCTGCTATTTCTCCAGACAAACACAAAATAACGACTCAGAATACTTTGCACCCAAACAGAAATGCACTATTAAACTGTCTACAGCTTACTTTCTACCATAATCCTTTTGCCGCGATAAACCGACTCCTGGCCACTGGGCCCATAACCTCTTAAAGTTATTTTTTTTTTTTTTACATTGCAAAAGGATTTAATGGTCAAACTTTTAATAAACGCGAGAAAATGAGAAAACTTACTAAACGTTTACAAAAATAAATGATAACACGTCGGCCATTACTTAAGAGAGAAAAAAAAACTTAAAACACTGTGTTGCCAACTCGTTAATACAGAAAATAGTTCATTTTAGTACACTGCCCGCCATCTATGATTTAACCTAATTATCACGCTGCTTACATTACAGAACTAGCGGAACAAACTGTAAAGATTCCTACATTTTTATAAAATCAATATCCAACAATAAGTACAAAGCACCTTGAGAGAGAGCACAATGAGCTTCTAATTAATTAGCCGAAAAACTATCATTTTGTCAAATATTTTGCAACTTACATAAACACGACTTATTCGCTAGGCTGCCGCGACGTGAATGTCGCTGTGAATTATTCTAAATGAGATGCATGTTTGCTTACTCTTGGGCGGTATACAGCAAGGGCATAATAAATGATTAACCAATAAAACAAACAGCTCAAAAAACACAGTCCACAGGAAATGAACTCAAAAACAAATCCAAAGCAAAAGGTAAGAGAAACGTTAGGATACAAGCAAAGAAGTAGTTAGTTCACGGAATACTGTAAACAAGCTAAAGTCCAAAAATGTTTGTGGTTTATTGCTATGGGGATAAGAATTACCTTCGCTCTTGATTTTTTAAATTTTTAAGTTAAATAAAAACATTTTAAACATAACTTAAAAATTTGTTTAATACAGTAAACCACAATAACAGTAAACAATCATATTTTTTGTACATATGGGGTAATTTTAAAAGTAGATTAAATGAGCCAACTTTATAAGCAAGGTTGACGTACAATTTTTTGGCTAACACTAGGGGAGGTGAAATTTGAGTTATTAAAAATAAAAATTAATAATATTTTATTTTAAAATAGATGTCCTATTAAATGGAAGGAACGCGAGATAGCTGGGATACATATCGTGGAGACCGTGTAGGTCATATCCTACAGACAAATTTGGGCATGGAAAAGCTGCCGACGCGATGGGTGCCGCGGCTGCTGACGCCATGATGGATTCACTGGTACACATCAGAAACCCAGGCTCGGTCGAAGCAGTGGACTTCATGCTCCGAAGACCCACCTATCGGATCGAAAGGTTACGACCACCGTTTTCTGGGATTCACAAGGTGTAATCTTTATTAACTACCTGAAGAACGGCAAACCGGCTTCTATAAAGGTCTACTATGATGAATTATTGGGCCGACTCGACACAGAATAGCAGAAAAAACTGCCCCATTTGGCGAAAAAAAAGTGGTCTGTCACAACAACGCATGTTCTCACACATCCGCCATCGCCATGGCCAAATTGATCGAGGTTAGCAACGAATTGCTGCCCCACCGTATTCTATAGATCTGCCCATGCGTCACCTCTTTTTGTTTACAAATTTGAAAGATTCCTTCTTATTCGGATTAAAAATGTTAATCGAATAAGGAGGTTATGACCGACCTTCAGAAAAATTATTTTTTAGTGGGGTTAAAAAAGTTGGAGCATCGCTGAATAAAGTTTATCGAGCTAAAAGAGGACTATGTTGATAAATAAACCGTCAATTTCGTAATCAATCAAATTCTGAAAGATATACAGGGTACGTCAAGAAGTCTGGGCAGCAGTCAACTTTATTTTTTTGAATAGAACATCTAATTTATTAATGCATTTTTGAATTCTAAGATAAATTTCAGACACATTTCATGGATAACATCCTATATCAATCTTATTAACTATATAACTCTCGGTACTTTTTTGTGTCACAGGTGGGACACTTTGACTTTGATTAATAGATTTGACATGTTCACTAAGTTCAATATTGTCCGAAATGGCTCAATTAAATGAAAGAGAAAACATTATATTAACAAGGTTAAAGGGCCATGGTGATCATGTTAGACCATACGAAGAGGTCGCTAATTTATTTAATGATTTATTTCCAAACCGAAAAAATTCCGTCCTTATAAAATTCACTAATTGCAAGAACTTTTGGAAGATGATTTTGACAGGAGGGTCGAATTTTGTGAAAGAATCATGGCAAAACTAGACCAAGATTAGAACTTTGTTGTGCGTGTTTTTGGATTAAGCTATATTTATGCTTCATGGCATTTAAAAACCATCAAAACTGCAGGTACTGGAACGATGAAAATCCGCATTGGATACGGGAAGTGCGTACCCAGTATCCCCAAAAAGTTAATGTATGGCCTGCGATCCTTAGAATCCACACAATTCATCAGCATTTTGAATATTTAATTAAATAGTTTCGCTTTGTACCAAAGTTTCTATTAAAATACCAACAACCATGAACTGAATCCAACTGCGCTTTTTTCTTTTGCCATTAAGTCTTTTAAATTGAAATGTTTAGGTAACGCTAAACCTATTTTTTTTAAAGACAAATTGTTTACTGTAAAAAGAAATTTATTTCAACTTTATCCGGTGGCGAAAGTTTTGTTAACATTTTCGTATGTAAAAATAAAAGTAACTGAATTTTTTTTTTATTTATAATACTAATTTAATAAATTTTTCATCATTTTTGTATTAAAATAATAATATTTTATATAAAGCTTACATAAGTTTTTGTATTGGCTTTTGTCTAAATTTGCCTATCTATCATTCAACAATGTTTTAAAATATATTCCTACTTTTTTTAAGCAACGATAAAACTAAAACACTTTATGAATACGGGCTACAACTTTAAATTTAACTTGCCAGACATCATTAAAAACAAACCATTTGCAATGCCATGACCTTATTCATCTGCCTCGCATATTGAGTCCAGAATAAAATGTAAACCAAATTGAAAAAATCTACCGCGCTTAGCTCTCAATTTTAAATGAATATCGTATACCTTCTGATTACATATGGACCTAAAAAAAATTACTGAAGAAAATTGTATAATCTTACCTGCATTACGCTAATAATGTCAGCCCCTTCAGTTAAAACAATGTTTAAAGAAGCCTCCCAGCAGAGCTGATTCAGCTCCATATGCTGCGGAAGGATCGCCTTTAAATTTTTCGTAGGGACCGCTTCCGAGTTTCCATAGTCGACAAACAACACGTCCACGTATCCCAAATCAGCTGTTTTAATTCCCGTAATTCTGGCTCTGTACCAGTCGTTGTCCTCTGAAAAGGGTGCGAGGCATGGCATACCGACTTTAAACTCTGAAATTACAGATTATGGTTTTTATTTTACGAGTGTAAGTAATTGTTGTAACTGAGTGTAACTATTTAATTAGTTTATACCTTAAACTATTAAATAGTAGGCTAAAATGCAAAGTATATATATGTTGCTTTAACCCATTAACGCCTAGCGTTACCACATGGCTACGGGAAACACGTGACTACTCAAAGTGCGATGGCATTGGCCATGCGCTAGTAAATTTGTTGCGAGCGTGTATATACCAATCCATATCACCAATCACTGTGTGCAAAAACCACACGTTCGCTTATTTTCCGTAAAAACGGCGAACTATGTGTGTTTAGTGCGGTTAAATTTGATAGTTATTGAAACATCGTGAAAATATGGATATACAATTCAAGTAAGTATAATTTATTTTTTATATGTAATAGTGGGGGATATTTTGTTACACTGTGATGCTCAGAATACTATGGCTTATCGTTGGCCAAATTTGGAATAAAATCCATTGATAAGTTAGTAAGTTACAAGGGCGTTAACTTGTATGTTACCATATGGCAACACTAGGCGTTTGCACTAAGTAATTTCAAATAATTACAGATATGGCTTTTCACTTGCGGAAGCGCTTGGTATGGTGTATAACGATGATCTTGACGGCGATATTTATGGTTTCTTCATTGCTCTGATAATACAAAACTAGACAAAAATGATAAGTTCTACAAGATTTGGCCTGTCCTAGAAATGTTAAAAAAAATCTGTTTAAAAAATTTCGTTCCGGAACAAAATTTGGCTTATGATTGGCGTGAGATGGATGGATAATTCAGTGGTAACTATGATGTCTACTTCTCATAGAGCTCAAGTAAAACAAGTCAAAAGGTACTCACAACAACAAAAGAAAAATATAATGGTTACACGACCAAAAGTTATTGCAAAATATAATGCCCACATGGAAGGAACTGATCAGATGGACCAGAACCTTGGCTGCTATCGCATCGGTATTCGCGGTAAGAAATGGTATTGGCCTTTGCTAACCTGGATTTTCGATGTTGCTCTTCAAAACTCCTGGATACTATACAATCGATCTCGAAAACAAAAGGTTGCACAGTTAGAGTGTAAAAGAGAGGTGGCGACCGTATACTTGAAAAAATTTCAAGTTTTGCCGAAAGGATCTGGGCGACGAGCTTCTGCATTGGAATCTTCAGATTCGCGAGTTTCGGATAATATTCGGTTTGATCGTTTTGACCATTTAGTTCAACAAACAACACAAAACAAACGAAGACGATGTGCACTCAAAACATGCAACTCCACAGTAAGAACCATGTGTTCAAAATGTGATGTAGGTAACGGCTAATATCTCAAAATGTAAGTAGCTAAAATTAAAAAACAAAATTTTTACAGCTTCCTGAACGTATTTTTAGTAATCTTACAGGAGCATAAAAAAGTAGTATAAGAAAAATAATTCCGGCGCTGATGGGTTAATGACCCATGTCATTCACCCAATATGACATTAGTTATATACTCTGTATAACGTATATTCCTTGTATAATATTGCTTACTGTTAATTCCCGTAATTGCATAGTCAGTATATTAATATCTTATAAATACGGGTGAAACCAATTATATATAGCTCATTTGTTGGTAGTACTTGCTGTCAATCTGAATAAAAGTTTTTTAAAAATATCGTTTCCTTTTTTGAGAAGAAAACTGGCGTAGTCGGTAGGATACACCAAGCGGGTTGATTAAAAAGTTTCATCGCGAAAATTTACAATTCGCTTTCGTTAATTAATGGTGTATAATGGTTAAGATTAATGGTGTATACCCAAAAACAAAATTCAAAATTCGGTAGTGCATTGGCAAAGGGCTCACGACCAGGGAAGAAACTGTCCTATTGGTGCGAGGTGAAGAACATACATCGTCCGACTCTCATAACTAACCTCCAGGGAAGAGACAAGCATCGCTCGTCCTATTGGAATGAAGATAATTCTATTGCTGTCGTAAGTACATTGATTTTTGTTTATTTGTTATTTTGACAAGGAAGATTTGATATTTTATAGTATTGGAAGATTTATTTGATTTATTTTATTTGATCGATTTATTGATTTGATTTATTTGTAGAATTCAAGTAGAATTCAATTTTATTTCTTTGTCGTATTTGAACGTCTTTACGTTACTTATTTTATTTTTGTGTTACCATTAAAATAGCAAAATGCCAGATCCAAATTATGCGTTAATTAGGTTCCAAGCCGATAACATCCCCCCATTCGATGGTAACCCCAGGCAAATTAACCGCTTTATTTCCGCCTGTGAAAATTTTATTAAAAACCATCAAGACGCAACAAATGTTAATGCAACTATTAATTCTTGCTTATTCGATACCATTCTAACAAAATTGACTGGTACAGCTGCTGATTTGGTAGCATCCCGAGTAGAATTAACTACATGGGAACATGTTAAACAATCCATAATTAATACGTTTGCAGACCAACGATCGATAGATTGTATAGTCCAAGATATTATTTTATGTATTATATAATATCTTGGATATTATATTATATTATATATAGATATTATTTTAAGTTATTATTTGTTGTAAACCACGAAAAGAAAAGTCACCCCAACAGTTTGGTATAAGGCTCCAGGATATACGTAACTTACTATTCTCGAAAATTAACGTTAGTAATGACGAAAACAACAAGTTCTTAAAATTAAAGAGTATTCTAACTTAGTTGTAAAATATTTCATTAATGGTCTTAACTACCATATGCAACTAGTAGTACGCCTAAAAGACCCCAAAACACTCGAAGAAGCTATGTGCTTAGCTCAAGAAGAAGAAAACTTCATGAGTTATTCAAAAAGAATATAATCCATTTAGACATAATAGATTTACACAAAACCAAAATGTTTTTGGAAATCAACAACCCAAGCCATTTCATCCTGGTTATCCAGTAAGGCCGCCTCAACCCCAATACTACACAAATCATAATCCTAATTTTAACCGCAGTTATAATAATAACTTTAACCAAAACAATAAACGCCCTGCAACATCCTCAGTTGTCAGGCCTTACACCCAAAGAGTTGAGCTGATGGACACATCGTCCGGCAACACCGTTATTCATGCTCACCCTATTCAAACCCAACAGAAATCTGAATATCAAATTGAAGATGTTCATCCCAATGTTCGTAACCAATCACACGAACCACAATTTAAGCAACCTCAAATTATGCTAGAAAATCCTAATAATAATCAGTTCAACTACCCTTCAAGTTCTAGTCAATCTAATAACTACGACCCCGATCAAGGTTATGATGAAGTCGACTATTACCCGCAAGGAAATAGTAATTATGATAATTATTATTATGATCAATCTTTGAACGGACCTGAAGAATCTCTGTTGTACGATGATAGTTACAACCCCATAAATAATTTCCCCTCAGACGGAAATTTTCAAGAGGTTCAAAATCCCAACGACATTCCCCTAAATACACACCCTAATACCGACTTACCCATTATATATCTACCGGAAATTAATGCAAAATTTCTTATAGATACTGGTAGCGGTAAAAGCTTCATTAACCCCGCATTAGCTTATAAAATTTACCCTGACTATATAGCTTATGAACAATTTTCTGTAAAAACAGCCCACGCAACATCCAACCATAATGAAACCATAAACATACCTATATTCGCCTCATTTAACTCAAACGAAAAGCATAAATTTTATCTTTTTGACTTTTCCTCGAGATTTGACGGATTATTAGGTATAGATTTTCTCACACAAATAAAAGCTAACATAAACTTAAAAGACTTACAATCTCAGAATGTAACTTTACCTTTATATTTCCCAAAACCCAGTTCACCAGAACTCGAGTTAACAGACTGTCCACCGTGCAAATTAATAATTCCCGCGAGAACATCTCAACGTGTAAAAATTCCAGTGAATCACACTACTGGAGTAGGCATTATTAATTACAAGAATTTTGGCCCGGCCGAAATGCCTCAAGCCTTAGTAAGCATAACTGATTCTTATGCATTTACTACTGTTACAAATTCTTCTGAGAATGACATTAAATTAACATTGTTAAAACGCGTAGAAGTTGAAATCTGAGATGAACCAGATTTTCATTTTATTGAAAAAATGGAAACTGATTGTGAATTAACCGAGCATATAGATAATTTACAAAAACAAAACTTAAAAAACTTAAGGCTTAGCCATTGTAACTCTGAAGAGTACAAAGCCATTAGAACCTTATGTCACGAGTACAGAGATATTTTCTACTGTGAAAATACTCCCTTGACATTCACCAACCAAATCAAACACACAATTAACTTAAAAGAAGATTCTCCTATTTTCACCAAAACTTACAGATACCCCCATGTACATAAAGCTGAAGTCAACTCCCAAATTTCTAAAATGTTAAAAAACGGAATTATTCAAGAATCCTTCTCCCCATGGAGTAGTCCAATTTGGATAGTCCCAAAAAAAAATGGATGCGTCCGGCAAACGTAAATGGCGTATAGTCATCGACTATAGACGACTTAACGAAAAGACTATCGACGAAAAATTCCCGTTACCTAACATATCCGACATTTTAGACAAACTCGGAAAATCACAATACTTCACGACTTTAGACCTTGCCAACGGATTCCACCAAATTGAGATGGATCCAAACGACATCCAAAAAACCGCCTTTTCAACAGACATAGGACATTACGAATTTAAACGAATGCCCTTCGGTTTAAAAAACGCACCCTCGACCTTTCAACGCGTAATGAATAACGTCCTTCGCGGATTCCAGAACGAAATATGCCTTGTATATCTTGATGATATCATCATTTTTTCTACATCCCTACAAGAGCATATCGACAGATTAAAATCTGTTTTTAAAAGACTAAGACTTGCCAACTTCAAAATTCAATTAGACAAAAGCGAATTTTTGCGCAAAGAAGTTGCATACCTTGAACATCAAATTACTAGTGACGGAATTAAACCTAACCCCGACAAAATAAACGCAGTCAAAAATTTCCCCTTGCCCAAAACATCAAAAGACATTAAGTCATTTTTAGGTCTAGCCGGATACTATAGACGCTTTATTAAAGACTTCGCGAAAATCTGTAAACCCCTGACCAGGCGGTCTAAAGAAAAATGCAAAAGTAAAACATTCGCCAAACTTCATAAACTCGTTTAACCATCTAAAAGAGCTGTTAATAAATGCACCCATTCTAAGATACCCAGACTTTACAAAACCGTTTATCTTGACTACAGACGCCTCTAACGTAGCTTTAGGCGCCGTACTATCACAAGGAATTGTACCCCAAGACCTTTCAGTCGGATACGCGTCGAGAACTTTAAACGAAACCGAACAACGTTACAGTACCATCGAGAAAGAACTCCTAGGTATAGTATGGGCTTGTAAATATTTTCGACCTTATTTATACGGTCAAAAGTTTACTATATATACAGACCATAGACCTTTAGTTTGGTTAGCAAATCTCAGAGAGCCTAACAGTAAATTAATGCGTTGGAAATGTAAACTAGACGAATACAATTTCGACATAATTTATAAAAAAGGACTCTTAAACACAAACGCGGATGCACTCTCTCGCATACAGGTAAACGCAATTGAAACTGAGTCTATAATAAATAGCCCAGGCGACATAGACTTTGGCATTGCACAATTCTTCGACAACATAAATCAATTTGACCCAAACTCACTGGACCCTGAATTAGTACAGAATACTATAACTAATTTAGAAAAGCCAAAATCACCCAAAATCAAGATTTTGTCTAACATTCAAATTCGTCCACCAAATCCCATAAATACTGGCCTAACACAACAACAAAACAATGATCCACTATTGCAACCTGATACCCAAGATAATTTAATTGCGAATGACGAAACGATACACACCGTACACACGACAAATTCGGACCAGAATTACACGACAATGACCTTATTGGATGAGATTATTAATAATAAATTAAATCAATTTGTTGTTAAACAATCGCCCTATCCAACTTACATTAAAATTGACCATGAAATATTTGATGGGAATAAAATTGTACATGCAACTCTTCCAACAAATATGACACAGATTGTTAATTTCTTAAAAGAACATTTAAATCACTCTCCTTCCTATATATATATTTCTACTCTAAAGAGTTAAGAAAATATTTCCACCAAGCCTTAGTTAACCATTTCCGAAACTTTAGGTTAATAGAATGCACTAAGTTGGTTAACAATGTAAAAGAGGACGAAAGAACCCTCATGATTAAATATAGGCACGAAGGAAAGACCAATCACAGAGGAATCGACGAAACACTTAAATTTTTAAAAGCCAATTACTATTGGAAATCACAAAAGAAAGACGTCATCAACTATATCAATCGATGTGTATATTGCCAAAGAGCAAAATATAATCGAAAACCCCCAGATCAACCATTAGTCTTAACTGAAACACCAAGTAAACCCTTTGAAATTGCCCATGTAGATACATTTATCATAGGGAATACTAAGTTTCTCACCTTTATAGATAAATTTTCTAAATTCGCACAAGCTCTTCCATACAATGGAAACGCAATATCCTGCTGCGAACAACTTGTTAAAATTTTCTCTTTTCTAGGTGTACCGAAACTCATAGTATCAGACAATGGATCTGAATTTAAGAACGAAGTTGTTAAAGAACTTCTTAAAGCCCATAACATCGGAATTCACTTTACAACCCCTAGTCATCACGAATCTAATTCACCTATTGAACGCTTACACTCCACGCTAATCGAACATATTCGTTTATTACGTCAAGCTGATCCTAACGCCGATGTTGTAAAACTAATGCCTTACGCGATTATAGCTTATAATAGTACAATCCATTCGAGTACTAACTTCACCCCTTTTGAGCTAGTTCACGGTCATACCGATAACAGAGACCCTACGAATTTAATAGCATCGCATGTATATACAGAATATATACATAATCATAAAAATAAAACGCAGATTTTATACGACGAAATCGCAAAAGAATCTACCGCGCTCAAACAACGAATTATCGATAGAGTTAATCAATCGAAAACTTCAAAAGTCCCCAAAATAGGTTCTATAATCTATAAGAAATCAGATAAAAGATCTGGTAAAATCAAAGATAGATACTTAGGCCCCTTTACAGTTACTGAAATTTTAGAAAATAGCAAATTAGAGATAGAAAACCCTAGAAATAACAAGAAGGAAATAATCCATGTCAATGAGACTAAATCAGTCTCTCTTCTTCCAGATGGACCTGGACCGTCTACGGAACCATCAACGTCAAGTTCCACGACTTAAACGGAAATCCAGGAATGTTGCCTTTCAAATTAGGAACGGCACAGTTAGTTACAAATCATTGGTCATTTGTACAAACTATAGATTTACAACCAATAATCAATGAATTCCTATCTCTTAAAAACCACACTAAAACCCTATCATTTAATTAAAAAACAGTACTACTTATCACGCCGAGTACTTTAATTCATTAACACCCCTTCATGCTATGGAAAGAAATATTGATATTTTAATAAGTCAAATATTTCCTTATGTTTCTCCTAATAATAGACGGAAAAGAGGTTTGTTTAACCTTTTGGGTTCTTTTATTAAAAGTATCACTGGAAACTTAAACCAAACTGATGCTGAGAACATATATCAAAGTATAAGATTATTACAATCAAATCAAAATAAACTAAAAGTTGATGCGATTAACCGTATTTCGCTCCTAGACAAAACTATTGAGAATTTTAAGCATATCATCGCTAACATTACTCATAACGACTATATACTAAAATCTAGGATCCTTCAAATAGAGGAATCAATTAAGCAACACGATATTCATAATGTTCAACTGCATGAATATTTAAGAATATTCGTCATAACTAGTCAAATCACATCAATCTACCAATCAATTTACAACACCCTAAATAAAATCGAAGTTGCCTTGACATTTTCGAAAACAAACATCTTGTTTAATTCGATTATTAATCCAGATGAATTGCTACTTAAAATTAAGGAATTAAATAAACACCTTAATGAAAATGATAAACTACCCCTTAGTGATAACGAAGAAAATATATTGACCTTAGAAAAACTAATCCAAGTCAAAAGCCTCGCTAAAGACTTTCAAATAACTTTCATTCTTGAGCTTCCACTGGTTAGTGAAATTACATTTCAATAATATAAGTTATTAGCGTTACCAGTGCCAAGTAATGAGTCTTTTCTTGTCAATTTACCATTTAAACAATATCTTGCGCTGAGCAGCACGAGTTATTTCTACCAAGACGAGAAATGTCCAGAAGTCCAAGATAACCAATTTCTATGCCAGAACACCCATAACAGAGTTATTGAGGACCACCCGCCATGTGCCGTTGAGCTCCTTACCCTAAGGTCAACCACTACCACCTGCCATCCATTTGCGATTCACCTGCACGATGTACATGCCGCACAAATCGTTAACGGTAATTGGGCTATTACCACCTCTACGAGCACAGTCGCCCAAGTCAAATGTGGCAACTCCGAGTCAAGCCAACTCCTCCAAGGTTCCTACTTGATGGAAATCCCGCAAAACTGCATGGTTCAAATAAAGTCAATGGTTTTTGAATCATACGAGCCAACAGAATTAGTCTACGAGAAAGTTAGTCTTCCTACCTTCAACTGGACTAAAGATGTACAAGAGAAGCCGCCTGTATTCAATCCACCTTCTATTGATTTGAAACTAGTAAATCTTAAAGCCACCGATGAAATCCAACAAGAACTAAGAAGCCAAGCTAGAAGCCTTGAAGACATTACGTCACCCATTTCCTTAACTAGGACTAGTGTATGGACTATTTTCATTTACATTCTCATTGTACTAGTTATTTTATATCTAACAGTGAAAAAGTTTCGTTCAGTGCGTAAATTAAGACCTATCGAGAAAACTAGTACCCCAAAAGACACTATTTTTGAAAGTGTTATGGTCTAGTTATACTTAGTTATATTTTATATCCTTTTATATTTTTATATTGGTTTGTTTTACCCTATTTTTAGATTTTAAGATTAATGTTTTATTTTACGTTTTATGTTTAGACCTTTAAGTATTTTTACTGTACCCTATTTTACAAAAACATACCCTTTAAGATATGCTTTCGTCTAGCATGGGAAGAGTTATATACCCTGTATAACGTATATTCCTTGTATAATATTGCTTACTGTTAATTCCCGTAATTGCATAGTCAGTATATTAATATCTTATAAATACGGGTGAAACCAATTATATATAGCTCATTTGTTGGTAGTACTTGCTGTCAATCTGAATAAAAGTTTTTTAAAAATTTCGTTTCCTTTTTTGAGAAGAAAACTCATTCTTTTTTTTTGTAATACATTCTTTGTTTTTATTTTAATTTCAAATAATAATTCCAACAGTTGAAACTTACTTTGAGGTTTATATTATATTATTAAATCCAATTTCAAGTTCTGCGTAAATTTCACCCCTAGCTCTGTTTTAGAGCGACATTCATTTAAAAACAAAATAAGTACAAAAGAATACTCTTCATAATAAAATAGAAGTAGACTTAGCAGGTATTTGTCAATTATAATTGTCATTCTATTTGATTTTTATCGCATATGGACGGGGATGAACTATTATAAGAAGCACAATCAGTAAAATTGACATAAAAAATTAATGATAACACAAAATTGGATATAATATTAGATAGATGAATAATGCTCATCATTCAGCTTTAATAAACAGATGTTAAAATTGGATTTTAAGGTGGTGGTTAGTCAAAGGGGCAACAGCCCCTATGAATAACACACATAGGTCTCCTAATGGATCCGTCGTGCTACACTATCTCAGGTGCCATATAATTTGGCACTGATGCCCATCAGAAGGAGATTACATCCTGTACGGCCTGTGACCCGATTTTTGCATGAGCAAGTATTATCATCCTGTCTTCACCAAGGGCATGTATCCTAAACAGAGTCTCAAGCGCCCTTTTTGGAGACGTTTATATTAAACCCATTATACTTAGGCATCAAGGAGTTGAACTATATATTCAGTTGAGCTTGGATTTTTGTTTTCTTCGTACAGGGCAACCAAACGATAGCCCCTTATTTGAGAAGAGGATTAACAAGATATGATTAGATCCAATGAAGTATCTTAGAGGACAGATCCCAGGTGGTACCAAAGGCTTTCCTGAGCCCCAAAGCAGACAGATGGTCTTGTTAATCCTGATGTCTGCGTGATCGTATCCGGAGAGTTGGGAATCTAATGACGAGACAGAAACTGAACAGTCCTGGTCCCAATTGCAATGCCTACCAGAAACACAACTGGTGTAGTGCCAAAGTTACGTCTCCCTGTGAATAGTAGGAATTCTGCTGGTTTTGAGTTGATTCTTAGAGGCACCATTTGTCCACTCTACGTAGGACCGGCATCATTGAACCCTGTATAGTGGCGACGTCCTTCCCCGCGCATTAGCGTAGACCCGAGTACATAGCCCTATTTAAATAGTTGATTAGGCTGTCGACTACTAGACACCACAGGGTTGGGGACAATACTCCTTCCTATAAGCATCCGCTAATATTTTGAGAACCTCGCTGTTAAGTTGAGCAAATACACAACTCTGCGAAAGCATGGTCTCTGTCTTCCTCACCAAATATGGTTTTGATCCACGACATCCGAGTGCTTGCCAGATCACTGCAAAAGGAGTATTGTCAAAGAGAGAATTGTACGTTCAATCTCTAGGAATACGCCTTTTCTATTTTGGTCCGTTTCCCAGAGCACCCTCTACCTTTCTCACCATGTCCGTGAATTTGCCGATCTGGTAGACTAGTATCAATCATTATCACAATTAATAGTCCCTTTTAGAAAAAATGAACACTCCTCGGAAAGACAAATGTTAAATACTAAATTTCAATTATTTATTATTTGTTCGGACATTATCTCGTCTGGTGCTTAATTGACGTAGTCCAAAACAATAATTTCCATAGGTTCATTTCCAACTATCCATCGATTTGGAGCGATTAGTTTTCAGTTTGCAACTGATCCTGTCTCCCTAAACTTTTCCACCAAGTTAATTGTATTTTCGGTAAACATATTTATCTGGACTCATTTGATTAAATATCTGAGCTGCAACATTAGCATATCTATCATTTTCATCATATAGTTCATCAACCCGCGATACTCTTTCGGCAGTTGATATTCATTCTAGAAATAAATAATATTTAGTCACAAACACTTTGAGAATTTGAATGAAAAACAATTGAAATGAATAAACTAAATGTACATACTCGGGATTTCTAAGGAAGAAAAAAAAACAGAAAATTTGTAAACACAAATAGCATTTCACAGCACAAAAATCTATTATTTTTTTCTTCAAATGATAAAGTTAGAGCTTACATTAACCGATAAATTTGGAAAACATTCATTTTTACATTTAAGGGTGATGTTGGATTTATTAAAAAGAGAATTGATGATCATTAAATTGACGTATCACATGAAGTTTATCCCCGTTTTCATTTAAGAGATGAAGTTCACCCCTGCGTGAGGTTAGTGACTAAGTTGAAAATGAAGCTTTCCAAATTTTTTCAAGAAGCAATAAATCGTTTAATACAAAGAAATCGTTTCTTAAATTTTTTTTCCTATTGTCTTAAAAATCGCTACATAATACTTAAAAAAGGTGCATTGAACGAAGAATTCAATTAACTTTAAAATAAGATATCACTTGACCCGTAGTCCCATTTCAATTTTGAGGTTGGATAAAACTTAACGGATTCGAGCGATTTTTTTGTATAGCGGTATATGAAATATCAGCATTGTTTTTATTTGGCAAATTATATGAATATTATTACAAACTAAAAACATAAGTTCAAAGAGTTCAATTCAAAGACTTAAAAAAAAATCATTTCAATTACCACACTGTATTAGAAATTTCACTTTTTTCCTAAACAAATTCACTAACAAATCTTCTAATTTGGAGCATAGCATTTCCGTTTAATTACTATTGGATATTTTAGCTAGACAAGAGTGTATAATCGTCGCTAATCATAATTTATTTCGGAAACCTGTCAAAATTCAATCCACCTGTCACAACAATGCGGCAAGCTGCTATTTATATTGTTTGACAGGTTACCAAAATACTGTCTGGGCGCGACTATATAAGGAAATTCCACCATCATTTTTAGTAGTGAATTGAATTAAATTTATAAAAAAAATAATCTAATTATTTACCTGTTAAAGTAGGAAGTCTAGAAACAACGTCCTGAATATCAGAACTTAAATTGTAGACATCCTCACTCTGATCGCTTCCAGGCAAGCAAAGGGTGATTCTGTCGATGTGCATTACTCCTCCAACATCCATCAAAAGCTAGAAAGTAATTATTTTTAATATCAATTTTATACAATAATTTGTTGTAATCAGAATTAAAATAATATTAAATTACATTAAATTAATATTTAATTATTAGTATTATTTATCGAATATAGTAATTATAACAGAAATCTATCTTTTTAAACCTAATTCCTTCCAAACCGTAATTCTGCTTTATATTTAATTGAAACTTTTAATTTTAATATTTTTTGATAGCATATATCTTTGATATTGGCCATACATATAACTTGGTGGGTTGCTAATAACTAGGTTTATTTTTTGATACGAGGTGTATTCAATAAATAAAGCAAATTTTAAAATTAGTCTGGCTACTACATTCGAGTTAGTTGCAATCATTTTTTAATATGTTGGTACACATGCCTCTAAAATATGTTGACAATATCAGGCATGTCACATGTTAGTGTTGTCTAAAGTTTTCGTAATTTAGTGAATGAAACAAAAAAAATGCAAAAAATCAATTTTGGTAAAAAGTAAAATTAGGTGTGTGGAAAATCTACTTTAAGTGAAAAATTTTACAATTGGTACAAGCAATCTGAACAAGGTCGAGAAGATATCAATGATAATTCGCGTCCTGGTTCTCCTACCACGTTCAGAGGAAGCAAAAGAGGCATATATCTACATATATTTCTTATAAGTCTTATTTATATATTTATGCATACAATACAAATATAGTTGTTTAACAACAGTTGGTTTAAGTGTTAACCAACAGTTTTTTTTAAAAATGATTCTGAGAGCCCATGTTTTTCATGGCAAGAATTAGTAGCAATGCCTCCAAGATATAGGTAATGAGGTAATTAACTTTAATAATTTTCTTTTAAATAATCAAATATCTAAAAGTCATTACAGACAAATTATTTTCAACAGCTTATATAAATGACCAATTCCTTGGAAGACCCGTGAAAAACTACAGCCGAATAAGAATCATTTGAAATTCCTGAAAATACTTACAAGATATAGAAAATAACGTCAAGTGCCTAAACAATCAATATGCGATCAAAAATTATCTCTAATTTCAGGAGCAAATTAAAAACCAGTACAAAAACAAGAAACCAAGAAATTTTTGAGTTAATATTCTTCAACGGCTGGTAATAAATTGGTATAACTTCGAACCGAGTAAAGTAAATAATAAACAAGTTTTTAAATAATATGTATGCGGGTATTCTCAAAGTCTTTGCAATCGACTAATTTTTCGACGCGTCGCGACGCCCACCTGTTTGCAGGCGTAGAATTTTTTAAACTTCTAAAAATATCTCCTTGGCTCCAGTTTTTGACTATATCGATCAGTTTTTACAGAAACTAAATATTTATTTTTGTTTTGGAGTTATTGGCCTGCAGAGTTTTAAGTGAAAAACTCTATATACTCATTAAATTAAAGGATTTTGATAGGTTGATGAAATGCAGCGAACTATATCTTATATTTATTTATTTTTATTTTCCTTGTTGCAGAACAATATGGTAAACAATAACCACTTTTAGGTATTTGCCAATTACTTGATATTGAAAAAATAGATCAAAAATCCAAGGCTGCGTGTAAGTTTTGCTGTTTGCTTTTTTGCAGGCGTAGAATTTTTTAAACTTCTAAAAATATCTCCTTGGCTCCAGTTTTTGACTATATCGATCAGTTTTTACAGAAACTAAATATTTATTTTTGTTTTGGAGTTATTGGCCTGCAGAGTTTTAAGTGAAAAACTCTATATACTCATTAAATTAAAGGATTTTGATAGGTTGATGAAATGCAGCGAACTATATCTTATATTTATTTATTTTTATTTTCCTTGTTGCAGAACAATATGGTAAACAATAACCACTTTTAGGTATTTGCCAATTACTTGATATTGAAAAAATAGATCAAAAATCCAAGGCTGCGTGTAAGTTTTGCTGTTTGAAATACGTCTTTTTAAATGCAACTAGCAGGATGAATGATATATTAAACCAGTGTTCAAAGTAACCGTTGAAAATTAGACAAAAATATGGCAATGCAATACAATCGAATGTAAAGTCTTCGACCCCAGAAGAAAAATAAAGTAACAAAGATGTCCTGCTAGAAGCATTAGAAGATATCAGCATCTTCCGAATCTCTATTACACTCAGTAAAACGCTAGAAGGCTAGCTGCTAATAGACATTAACTGGGTTTTTCGATAAGATAGTTGTACCAGAGTCTTCTATAATTCATGAGGCTTTTGCTAGGGCTCTTCATGCTTCTAGTGCTCCTTTTTTTTTAAATGAATATTGAGAACAGGTATTTTAAATGATTTGATAATATGAACGTATACAGATAAACCGAAGAAGAACAGATTTCTCAATCCGAGAGTTTATCAATAACTAGCCTACTTAGTAGGCTAGGTAGGAGGTAGCAGATATTCCATTTTACAAATTTTATTTAGTTGCGTAGTTATCAGGTGGAGTGAGCAGGATCAGCTGTTCTGTATTGTTATTGTGCTGTAGTTTAGGCTTGATGCTCAAACACTGTACATATGTTTACATTTTACATACAAGGTGTTACAAAATTCTGTGGATATATTTTAGCCAAAATATTTGCATTTATATTATATTAAGTCAAAATAATACTTTTTTTCCTATTAACATGTGTCCTAAAATGCTCTCCAACAGAGCTACAGCCCGCGCAAACTGCTGAAAGAAAATCGATTTTTTGGAACCGTGACTACAGTTATGCGTCAAATTTCTTGAAAATTTTCAAGTCCTCGTTTTTTGGATGCTATTTTTATTTTCCGTCCCAAAAATGTTGTAAATTTAACTTTAGAGAATTCGGGAAAGCTTAGCCTTCTCATGGCCCCTATCCTATGTTTCCGATAAGAATCTGGCAACTCTATCTAGTTAGCCAGCCATAAAAAAATTAGGAATTTTTGTTTCTTGCAACACAATTTAATCGTTTTCAAGAAAATTGCTGAAAGAGAAGCGTTATTAAACCCGATTAAACTATCAAATTAGAAAAAAATGAGTCGTGACTGCTTAGGTAAGTCCCTATGAATCCATTTCTAAAATTAGGTTTATACCATTTTTGGAACGGAAAATAAAAAGAGCATCCAAAAAAAAAACGAGATTTGACTACATTCGATGCGAAAATCGATTATTCCAAATAATCGATTTTCTTCAAGCAATTTGCGCGCGCTAAGGGGGTATTTTAGGACACATGTTTATAGGAAAAAGTCTTATCTTGACTCCAATAATACGCTCTTAAAATATTTGCACCGATCTTTGTAACACCCTATATAGACATTAAAGGGTTGGGCAAATATAATCGGAGATGGGTTGAACAATATTGTTATATGCACGCACGTACCTTCATTTTACAAAACTTCGTCGTACAGCAAAAGAAACGGGAATGTATATAAGTAATAAACTTATCCAAGTTTAAGACCTATTCAAAAAATAAGGCTCAACTGTTGTTTTAATTGTAACTTACAATGCGACCGAGATAAAAGCTGTTTGGTATATTATAAATGCAACATATCCTCATCCATCTTGTCTAGGGTTGTGCAGTTCATACTCTGAATTTGCTACTAAAGGATATTATGACATAAAAGTTATTTGAAAAAATAGGTAAAGAATTAAAGAAAAATTGTAAATAGTTTAAATTGCACCACATACTTATGCTGCACTCAGAAGCACAGGCCTCAAATATAAAGTAATTTCCTTCAAAAACAAGATGGGATTCTCTGTTTATGATAGTGGATACGCTTTTAAGAAATATATAAGCTCTGCAATGTTTAATGAAACCTTGAATATAAAATAAAATATTAAAAAAGTTGTATATGGTGCGTTCCGGCAAAACCTTCAATATACTAAGCAAATACTGCAATCTAATAATCAAAATAAATTTATCAATCTGTATTCAAATTGATAAATTTAGTAGAGTCGGATAGATCTATTGTATCAAAAGTGTCTTTGGCCTTTAAGTATATAAAACAATATTAAATATTTTCTAACAAGTTGACCTGACTAGTTCTGATCAAAAGCTTCCTAAAATATGTTGTCGACCGCTACGAATTTTGTTTTAAGCCAATTCATCTAATTATAACTGTATTTATTTTTTAGTCGAAATAATAAGATACTTGCTTTGAAACATAATATACTTGCTTTATTTTAAATTTGATGATAACTAAGTTACAGGTTTGTAAAACTTAATGTTTTTTTATAATAGAAAATGAGGTATTTAAAACTTACCGGTTTTCCATCAAGAATTTCTTTCGGTAAAGGCCTCGGTTTGAAGGTCAAATTGGCAGAGCCTTGTATAGAGAGTTGTTCATGTATGTTCAGCTGCTCAATAAAACTTTCCACTAATAAAGACTGCAAATAGTAATAAATAAATTTTAGAAAGCAGTGAGAGAAAGCACTGGGAGAAAACTTATTTTACTATAAATTCTCAATAATTATAGCTCAAATTTTACTTATTTAGAAATGAATACCCAGTAGCTTACTTTTATTACCTCATCTGCAGATGAAATCTCAGTTACATCTTCAATAACAAAATCTTGTTCCTCTCCTCTTTCAACATTGGGAAAACTGCAGCACCTATAAATAGATTAAGTTAAATAAAAGCAATGCAACCAAAATTATATTCACATAGTTTTCTTATATATATTCAATTACCTGGATAAATTAGGACAAATTTCAACCAGTTTCTGGTTAATAAACACTCCCTGATCATTGTAAACTTCTACCAGGGGCATTTCCACGTCTAACGGCCCCTTAACGATCACTTTACACCAATCGGTGATCAGATCGTGGAAGATATCATAGTCAGATGTGAGCCAGGCTCCTGATTTTGGATATACCTAAAAAAAATAAATTGATTGCAAGAAAAGACTAACTTTACCAGAACTAACTTTATCCAGTTTAACTCTGGTTGCGAACGCTCCTATATCGGTGTAGAGTACTTCTCTGAATAACACGTCCCTCGGGAGGTCATGGTCGCTTCCAAAATCTATCATGAACACGGATATTTTTTCTGGGTTTATCACTTTTAGGATTCTGCCCCTGTACCTACGAAAAATAAAATTTGTATGTAATATTTTAAAGAAGTTTGGAATTCCTCTTTATGAAAAAATCTTGATGGTTTTATTTAGGGAATGGACTTATCATTTAACTAATGTATGAATGATAAACTAATAATGAATTTAAAAAATGTCCTGTCGATATGAAATTTAGAAGTACAACATAAAATTTGTGATTGTATGATCGTGCTGACTTAGATTTTTGGTTGGATTTGGCATCAAAAGGAGCTCAGACTGTAAAAGTTAATTGTATTAAATGTATTCTTAGTTCTCGCCCACGAACAATATGATCAATAAAACTTACATTAAAATCAGGATCAATAAAAATTAAGTATAACACAAATAGACCCCTATAAGTTTGGTGATCCATGATATCTGTCGATTCCTCAATCTTTGCTGTTCGATCATCTACAGAAATAAAAGGAAAATCGACAAAAAATGCCTCGGGCGCCACTCTAAGTAATTAAAGGAGCTTAGAGTCCCCTATAGCCTCTTGGGTAAGGTTTTAGACAGTGGAGAAATCAGCTAGTGTCCAACATTTATTATGACAACTTAATTCTACAACATATTTTTATGCCTTAATATAAGAAAATTACTCCTTAAAACCTAACGACCCCAGTTATCATTCTCCATGATCTAGTACACGCACTTTTATCGGCAAAAAAGATATCGCAAACACTAGCATTTTATTTTCAAATCAAAACTAAAAGCAGTATGATTATGCGGTTACGGAAGCGGGTGACATTCGAGTAGCAAATCCATAAACTCAGCACCCACAAGCAAAGTAAGATAAATCAAATAAGCCAGCGTTTACCCCTGCTGTGTTAATATTTGAATGGTAATCAAGCATCGCGTCAATCCGGTTATCACTTCCCTCATAAAACCGATAGGCTGATGAAAATGATAGGCCCAAACAGTAGTTTTCATCACAATAAAAACGGGACAGAACAGAAACTAGGAGTCAACAATAAAACTTAGAAATGCAAAACGTAGTAAGGGATTCTCTGGTTCAGAACAAAAATATAACCTTTTCGCGAACGGAAATTAGTTGTGACAATTATTCCAAATAACCCGTTACTACCTGCCCTACAAAACTGAAGAAAGATAGGCCCAGGCACCAGTTAATAACTTTCGCGACTGTTGCTTATTTTGCAAAACAGAAGAAAGACATGCTCAAACAACAGTTTCAAAAGTAAATGAAATGGAACGATAATAATAACTATCAATACATTAATATGACAAATGGAAAATGCTATGCTGGGAAGCGGTAAGTTAAATGTCAACAGATGTCTCTTACCTAATTCACAAATTGTCAAAAACAAATGGAAACAATGAAAAAAATACAAGTATTACTAGTGAAAAACCAGAAAATACTGTGTAGTTTGCTTACACGATATGGTACGACTCTATTGCAACGAATGTGTGCATCGGAATGGGAATGTCCCATACACAAAATAGAAATGCCCCAGTCTGGTAAACCTGAAGCTTTTTATATCCACGGCAGGAATTTTGCAAATGTTAGGAGCAGGAACGTTTACGAACTATTTTTCGTCAAAAAAGTGCCATTAAGGAAACTCAAAAGAAATTTTTTTTATCAACAAAACGGTATGGATAAATAACAGGTGACATAATATGGAAAACAAACTTGTAGAAACTTGAGAGCCTTGGATGCTACATTTGTAGTTATTAAAGCGCCATGGAGATCTATTGGATTGAGAAGATTAGGTTCTAAAACGAAAAAGAGTGTATGTTAAGTTTGCCATTTTAGTGGGGAGGTGAGCATGTACAAATCTTCAAAAACGTAAAAAAAAAACAGTCAGATGGAAATATTCGAGCGCGTCAGATATTCATCGTGTATACGTGATATGTCGGTAGTAGGTAGTCGGCGACATGTAGTCAATAATATTGACTACATGTGCCCAAACTTTATGTGTATTTGTTGATTTGGCCAAGGCATTTGAACCTGTGAACCATGTCAAAGTATTGAAAATACTGGAAAGAGCCAGTGTGAGAGGAGTTGCTTTCGACTTATTTAAGTCGTATTTTTCAAATTGTACACAAAGGGTCCAAATTGAGGATATTATTACGACAGAAGCTGAAGTTACTTATGGTGTACCACAAGAAACGGTACTAGTCCCCATATTATTTGCTTTGTACGTTAACAATTTGTTTCATGTTAAATCCTGTGGTAAATTAACATATTTCGCTGATGATTCCGCGATATGTTACAGAGCAAATAGTTGGACAGCTTTGAAAGAAAATGTCGAACAAGATCTACCTCTAATCTTTAAATGGTTCAATAATCACCGCTTGACTATTAACTTTGAGAAAAAATATTTTATACGTCTGCTACACAGCCTTCCTTCTAGATTACAAAAAAATTAAACGTTAAGGTGTAATATTGCACTCAAATCTAAAGTAGAATGAGTACACGAAGTATACCACCAACGAATTAAGGTGTTTAATGCATAGGTTTAAAGAATTAGATAACTCTTTCGAATCATCGTACCTAAAGACCATATATTTGGCTCAAAGTCCAATCTTAATAATATAACTTAATATAGTTTAGGAGTATAGGTTGTAGCACTTTGGAAATTATCGAAAATAACTTGAAAACAATCCAATGGATAATAAAAATAATTTATAAAAAGCCAAAACTATACACCACGGATCCTTTATTTACATAAACACAACTTTTAGACATAAGGCAGCTTTTTATACAAAAAATAGCTTAAAGGCAAGATAATTAAAGTTACTTTAAAAACAATACAAAATAGTATAATACCAGATAAAACATCTCACAATCTCAAGTAAAAACAGCATTGGTTCAAAGGTTCTTTTTCTACATCAGTCCTCCTATTCACTTGAATATACCAGGAAAAATAAAAAAATAAAGAATTTTTTATATATGTTTTAATCGCAATTACAAAAATTCTTGGAGAAAGAACTTACATGCTAATAAAAGGTACAAACGAAGAAACATAAATTATGCATATTCTCGGAATCTCGAAAATGTTCCAACTCTACTACTTCATGTACTACGTTTTGACAATTTCCGATTCTCCTTTACGACCCACAATTTTATACTAGATAAGACTATGAACTAGCTAAAACTGGCCTGGTTTTGGTATACATAATAGTTATGCGTAATTCCATTTTATTTCTATATTCATAGCACTAAGCTTTTATTAAGTGCTCTAAAAATTCCATCAACAAGAATATTCTTTGGTGCGTATTTACTATGTATATCTATTATTATTATTATTATTATTATTTTACTAGTTTTTGTAAATTGTTGTCACCACATCTTCATGTATATATATATATATATATATATATATATATAGAATTAGAATGAAAAATAGTATATTGTACTGATGGGCATAATTCAAATATACAAAGGAAGAATATTCTTACAATATTCAGGCACTATATGAAAAGGGATGCTTCTATAATATAGCAGCTACTGTTCATAGATTGATAATTTTAATTTGTCTCACGGGTCTCTGGAAAATAGAATTTCAGAATATTCTAAAAAATGTAATGCTCACTTCTTACAAAAAAAACGTCAATCTAGATATTCAAGGGGACGTTTAATTTTATATTTGACAAAGTTCTGTCAATCACGTCTTCATCTCAAGCTAACCTCACTTTGATATGTCAAATTGAAACCCTCATCGTGTGACACAGCATTTTCAGCAGCATCAAAAATGTCTAGTCAACAGTGCAAAAAAAAACGGTCGACGTACCAACCAATAGTGACCAAAATTGTCTAGGAATGATAGAAATTTTATCGACCTCAAGCTTTTGTAGTTCCAATGGCTACCATAAGTATGATACATCATTTTAAAGAGCATACAATCTACATCTCCTATCTAACCAAACCGAAAAAAAAACAAAATCGGTTAACATATAAGCCAATAGTAAGCAAATATGTGGTAATAAAAGACATTTTATCAACTTTGATTGAAATTTTCTATCTTAGTTCCCTAAAAGAAAATGATGCAACTTGAAGCGATTTACCAGTATAAATGTCTGGTAATAAATAGTTCATTGAATCCAAATATTTTTGTGTAGATGAAATTGGTGTTGGGATACTAAACCAAAATAATATGTATTTCCCCCGCACTACGCTTTGACAGTTCGGGAGTGGCTTAATGAGCAATTTCGAGGAATGTATATTGGCAGGCGTGGTGCAGTTGAATGACCCGCACGGTCGCTAGATTTAACACCACTAAACTTTTTCCATTGGCGGTATTTAAAAAGCAAAGTTTATAAAACTTCACCTGAAAATATTAACGATTTAACGGATCGAATTACTCGTGCATGTAGAAATATTAGCGGACGAAAACTTGCCAATGTTTGCCAACGTAAGGAATTTCAAAACAGACTTTATTATTGCCTCCTAAGTAACGGAGTACATTTTGAGAACTTAATAAAATAAATTCTGTGAACTGATTAAGTGTTTCCTTTTTTAAACACCTTTTTACACCCTTACTGTTGTGAGCCTTATATATATAAACTTACATTTTTTAAACACCGTTGGGTAGTAGATTGTATGCCCTTTAAAATGATTTATCACACTATAGGATAGCCATTTGACATACCAAAGTATGACGTCGATAATATATTTATTATTACCAGACATTTTAGCTCACTATTCGCTGGTACGTCAACCGATTAATTTTGCTTACAATGGGGTCACACGATGGGGATTCCCACTTGAAATATTAAAGTCAGGTTAAATGAAAGTGAGAAGGTGATCGACAATTGTGAAATATAAAATTAAACGCCACCCTGGGTATCGTCGTCAATTGCATTTTTTTACTTGCCTAAATAAATGAGTATTCAGCATTAAATGAGATCTAGGCAACTGTCAAAGATGGTTAAGCTAGGGTAAAGCATTTTTTTGATATCTGATTAGAAATATATGAATGTATATACAGGGTGTCCCGAAAGTAATGGATCGACATAATCGCCATTTTTCAAAAAAATGTTTAAAATAACATTTATTTACTACTTTATTTAAATCGCATCTTTGGCAGTTGGTGTTGGACAAGGGTTTGTATTATATTTATGTCAAACTTTCTGAATATCATATAAAACTTTTAAAACGAGTAAAAAACTTTTTCTCTTAACTTTAATCATTTTAGGTAATGCCTAGGCATATATTGTTTACCAGTTTGGAGATGCGTGATATGCTTTGTATTTACGCGCAAGCAGTGGCGGCTTTTGGGGTAGAGCCACAGTGCCATGGCTCTACCTAATAAACGTTGAAAATAAAAAAAATAATTTATTTTTTTAATTTTACTTCAGTCCAAAAAAATATCTGTATATTAATATTTAATACCAATTATAAAATTAAAATACTGGAACGCAGCCAGTGCAAGATTCCGCAAATTTCGCTAATGCGAAATCGAAGACGTAGTTGTCGCGCCAGGCCCCGTATCGATGCGTGTTACATCGAATAATCACAGCAAATGTCCTTGAAACAATGTGGTAAAGCCACAGAATAAACGATCTTACAGAAGCGAAGGCTTGCGTCGGCTCCTTTGATATCCGTGAACCAGTTTTTTATAAGCCCAACTGACAGATGCACCCAGCGCAAATACACTGAGATATCTCGTAAAGTTGTAGTAAACGCATACACCGAAGTGCTTTTATTTTTAAAATCAAAATGGTTATATTCATATAATACGAGAGCAAACTACAAAATTTAGTTACATTTCAAATAGGATTTTTTTTTTGTTAAGGCTTATATTGGTCCTTGCTTTTTAGAATAATTATAATAATTATTATTTTTATAAAAATTGTTATTTGACGGTTTTGATACACGATAGAGGTGTAGGTTAGTATACTTTTAATTTGTTTTGGAATGGAATTTTTGTGCTAGTTGTTTTATGATAATGGTAAATAATATTTGCCTTTAGTAAGACTAGCTGAGAAAAAGTCTGCTATTTGTGTGATGTTAATATGTTACCAATATACATATACATAATGTACATAGGTAGGTATTTTTAAATTAAATTTTAGCTGGAAGGTTTATACGCAGGTATGTTTTCTCGTATGTTTTAAATACAACACATTTAAGAGTAGGTATCATCGGCTTTTATATATTTATATATAAAAAGATATATGTATGTATTATTGTGGTACATATGTAGGTACCACACATACGTCCATATTTTATAAAGGTATTATACGTTCTATAGTCGCCGTCCATTATGATAGTCTGGAACAAAATATAAGATTCTTAAGGGTTTTACTACTACTATATTATGCACTTGCACGGGTAAACCAGTTCATAAAAAGACAGATAATTGAAAATTAAAGTCATTATTCTTTATCACATAAAAATACTGTATACCTAAATCAACCTTAATATTTTTATCTATGTACAATGTTATGTACAGTCAACAAAATTGAAAATGTCCCTCGCTCCGTGGCTCTTTACCCATTTACACGTAATTTAAGCACAATTTGGCTACACTGTATGAATGAAGAAAGTATAGCGGCATTTTTCGAAAATAAGTAACGGGGGCTGATGCGGGGGCAGCTTATGCGATCGATCCCATTATAACATTGTGTGTAAGGTACCATTGTAAATTTTAAGATCTATTTTTAAGGCGGGTTTTTCCATATTAATTGGCGGCACGGGGATGCAGGTAAAATGTATAAGGTGGTAATTATAAATTAATTTGATGGTAAGTAGTATTGTAATGTCTTTTGTGTTTATAAGTGCCTCGAGTCTATTTACGTGTTTAATTTTTTTTTATTTTTTAAAGTGTTTTATGTAATATTTTTTCATAATGCCAAGATTGCCTGGACAGAGGGAGAGTATCATGGAAATTCGTACTAGAATTATTGTTATGCATGAGATGGGTGCCACCTTACGAGAAATAGCAATGGCTACGGATCTTTCAGTAAGTTTTTTTTTGTATGCATTTCGTTTAAATTTTTTGTTAGGTAAA
Source organism: Anthonomus grandis grandis (assembly GCF_022605725.1). Lineage (NCBI taxonomy): Eukaryota > Metazoa > Arthropoda > Insecta > Coleoptera > Curculionidae > Anthonomus > Anthonomus grandis. The sequence goes on along the minus strand of NC_065548.1, from coordinate 27,903,969 downwards.
ATCTATTTAAACTAAACTATGAAATTTGTCAAAAATCTTCAAAAATTCTCTTTAACTTTCATTTAAAAAAAAGGTTTGTTTTTATACGGAACCAACTTTTTTTGATATCCCGAAATAAGCTAATAAATTTAATAGATCAAAAACGAAAATTATTATCTCATCGTCCCGGGAATCTATTCAAATAGGAGTGATTTCGAGGGTAATTTATAATTTTTTCATTAAATTTTTTATTTAGAAAAATAGCTGAAAATTACATATCTTAAGTTTAATTTATCGATAGATATGTAAAAAAGTTATAAAACTTACCTATATTTTTTAACAAAGAAAAATATACATGTTATTGGATCTATCAAAATAAAAAATGTTTTTGTTTTATTTTTAAAGTAAAATCATTTTACATATGATTGATTGTTTTTTTGAGGTAGTATTTTTTAAATCCAAGCAACCCTTATACAGGGTGAGTTTTTTAAAGTGTTGCAACGCGATATCTTGAAAACATTCAAGTTTTTTCTAAATATTTAAAAAGCGAAGGTATAGTTTTTTTTTAGATAATAAATAAATTTAATGCAGTACCATACCCTAAAAAAAGTATTAATGGGTTTAAAGGTTTCTCAAAAACGGTAGTCGAATGTAGTATAGATTGGCGATATTTTGAAATTTAAATTTAATATCTGACTACTGCACCAGTTGAGGGTTAAGGGAAGTGGCCCTATTAAAAAATGTTTATTAAAATAATATTTAGTCCAAAACGCACCGTGAGCCAATCTACTACCTATTTACCGCATTATTTGTATCCATCTAGTATATTTTTATATCTGTATTATTATTGTATTTATTATTATAGCAAACATTTTAATCTGAAATATTTTCACTTTGAAAACTTTGTCAATATTTTCGCTTTATTTGCTTTTCACCATATATTAAAAAAAGTTGTCATAGAAATATATTTTGAGGTAACGCTCTGAATGTTTTAAAAAAACACCAACAAATAATATAAAATTATATTATTGTTAAGAGACGCTGTTATTGCTTTTTTAGTACCTACTTTATTAACTTATTCTTAATAATAAAATATTTACTGCTATTTTTTATCTATACCTATACATATAGGCCACCCCTTTGCTAAACTGTTGTCCCTATAGTATAATAGATATCTATTTAATTAATTAATACTAATTACTGCATTTGCTTTTAAACAGGTCAAACAAGTTAGACGCTGGATCCAACGTAAAGAAGCAGAAAGGCATGTAGAAACCAGACAACATCCTGGAAGGAAACCTGTATTGATCGAAAATATGAGAGACGCTATTGTTACCCAAGTAAGAAATAACCCTTTCACAAATAGCCGGGTGGTCAAAGAAACCATGAACTTGGATGTTAGTATGCAAACAATTAGGAATACTCTTCGTTCAGCTGGAATAAATTGTAGACGACCAGCCAAAAAGGCCAAATTAACGGTCGACAACGCAGAGCGAAGGCTTAGGTTTGCTCAAGAAAATATTGACCGAGACTGGTCAAATGTGGTATTTACCGAAAAAACGTTTTCTTCGGACATAAGGTCCCATCAATTAGTGTGAAGACCTACAAGTACCAGATATGATTCCCATTATGTCCAAGAAACTGAAAAAAGCGGGAAAATAACATTGTCATTATCGGGGGGAAAAGGCTGCAACAATGCATTGACGCAAATGGTTTTTATACCAAATATTAATTAAAAAGCCATACCAATACCAAATGCACCCTGTGATATTAAATAATTATTATTTAAAAAAAAAAGGTGTAAGTTTCGAAAAAAACACAATACGTAGGCTATTTAAAAGTTTAAATAAAAAAGTATTTTTATTGTAGATTTAAATGGTAATTATACTTACTAAAGCTTGTTAGGAGTAGTGTTGAATGTTATTAATTGTTATTAAGATGTTATACTTAAAGAACTGTAATTTGTCATTAAATAGGAAATAAAATTTTCGCTTTGAAACTGACCTTTGATCCATTACTTATACGTTTTATAAGGTTTAAAAAAAAGTAAATAAAAAAAGATACGGGACTACTAGAATTAAAGTTTAGTAATTAAAGTTAACTTCGCTTCAATAAAAAAATATAAAAAATAGTTTTTTATTCAAGATGAAATCACGAAAGTGCCTTATTTACAAACGGAACTATTACTTTATTCATCTCTTCAGTAAAAAAGTGTGCTTTACTCATGAGAACCACATAGATTTTTTTCTACCTCTTACCAAAATGTAGACATAAACAATTTAAAATATGGATTTGCCGAACAACATTTTGGGTTAATCGAACAAGTGGGGACAATTTTGAACAGTTTTTGTAAAAACAATGTCCACTTAACTTGATAATGAGTAAAAAAAATTTCAATAACGCAAACTAGCTTTCTTAATATGCAACTTACTATACGAGTATAGACAATTTTTGGTATATCAACCAACTTCTTTTGACGAGTTCTACACCCTGTATTTTTATATAGGTATACTTATAAATAAAATGTGAGGAAAAAGAAACAAAAATCTTAATTTTTTTCCCATATTATGGTAGTACTTAGTACAAGTACTTAGTTTTACAGCGCTAGACAGGGTATTCCAAAATAAGTAGTTTTGGTAGTATCTGAGCTCGTATTACGTTATTAATGCTAGGAGGCGGTGCTAACCATAGCGCGCTATTTTTTATGAAACCTTTAATGCCTTAAACAGGTTTGAGTTCGCGTTTTTCATTTCCTAGACACAGGATGAAAGAGAAAAATCTCAACATATAGCTATCGTTTCTGCTGTAGCACCTAAAGTTTCTATTATTATAATGTTTCCTTTTTTTATGATTACCTATATTTTGGTTTACACTTACTGGTTGCTGCCAGAATTAAAAAAACTATTATTTTATCATAGAATTACATCTGTTTATTTACTTATTTTTAAATACACACCATATATTTAAAAATAAAAAAAAAACAAATAGGTATTTTTTTAAATTATATTATTTTATACAATAACGCACACTTTAAAAGTAAAAAACAATTTAAAATTTGGATTGGTATTTTTAAAGTTGCATTTTATTTTTCAAATGTTGGGTGAGTAATATAAAGTAATACTTGAACCAAACAGAATTTTGAAGAGCGCATTTAGCCAACGTATAAAACACTATAGCGCATTGTCCTAAAAACTTTACATAAGGAAGAAAAACAAACTGATTGATTTTTTTAATATCAGCTTGCACAGCCACAAAAATATTCGAAACGTCCCATTGCAAAAACCCCATCTACTGAAAATTGAGTTCCTTCACCCCTGCCTATTTATACACGACTAAACTCGATCGATACTCTACACCCTAGCGCCCGCCGTACGCTACCCCTTTCAGTCAAAAGCCATGTTGCCAAATTGTAAGGCAACGAAGTCCGAGAGCAGATGCGAGGGACATTTTCAAATTTGCCGACTGTACACATACATAGATACATATGGTTTAGGTATATACATATATGTTTATTAAATTAAATAATGTTTATTCTGTATTTATTTGCATGGCACGACAAATTAATTAGGAAATATTCTGAACTTTTCAAAGCTTTTAAACAACCATAATAATAATGAATAATACATAATGTAACTTTTCTATACCTACTTTCTTTTATTATTGTTATTGCTTACCTTCTAATATCCCTAGGAAAAGAAAATAAACTTTTTCCAGCGACGCTTTTGGCAAAACAACCCCTATACGTACAAAAAGTTGGCATTTTAGTGTTTTTTTTAGTTTTTAGCACAACACAAATGAAAGAAAAAACAAAGTCACAAAGCACAGAGTTAAACTCCAAAACAAGGTAATGTGTAATACCTACTTAACAAAAATAAAATAAAAAACGGAAAATTACAAAATATCGCAAATATACACACTAACGCTCGTACTAATACACTAATTATGACCCGATACCCCACGTGGGCGACAGTTGTACCCGTTGAAATGGGGGTAAATGGGAGGAGCCTGAACGAAAAACCGGTTCGGTAAAAAGGGCTAGCTAGGCAAATTAAATAATTTTGGGCCGGGCTCCAAACCAATAGAATCTTTTCTAGCAAAACGTGCGTGATATTGTTTGTTTTGATTATTCATCGGGCGTTCGCGGTTCTGTAGAGATCTTTTATTTTATTTGGCTGGCGTTTTCGGCTTTGTTGGTGTTTTTTATTTTTATTGAATATTAAAAACAATGAATAAAATTAGTTTTTTAAAAGCAAATCCATTTTCCACTTTATCATTGGAACAAAAAGTAGAAATAAAGGAGTTAGGGCGGCCGTTGCCCGATTTAAATATAGAAAATTTTTTTTGAGTTATTATAATTTATAAAAACAATAAAATTACTTATTTGTGTACCTTACTGTAAATATGGAAAACTGTATATTGCCTGTGACCTGAAGTATTGACATTTCCACGTAGTTTTTGTAAGTTCATTTCCTTAAATTTCAAAATTTTTAAAATGTATATTTTTATTTACAAAAAAAAAATAGAAAACTTATTGCGTTATAATTTTGATAATAAAATGTAATAATTTCGATCACTCGTTCGGTCATGATAAAATTAGATCAAGGTTTGGCTTTACCTCCCTGAACTGTCACGAGCCGCCACTGCGCGCAAGTAAATTTTAATGGACGGCATGCAAGACGCAGGTATCAGGAAATATTTCCAGATAGACAACAACCAAACCATAAATTATGCCGACTAGGAGAAACTGGATCATTTCGGCCAAAAATGCCTGTTTTGGGCAGCCCAAATAATATTTCCCAGGAACAGGAAGAAGAAATTTTAGTGCGCGTAGCAGAAAATCCCGGGTTAAGTACTAGACGAATAGCGGCAGCTACGGGTGTAAGCAAATCATATGTTGGTAAAGTACTTCAGAAAGAAGGCCTCTATCCATACCACTTGTGGTGTAAAGTGGTTCAGTGTTTGATCCCACCAGATTTGCCAGCCAGAATGCAGTTTTGTCGTCAGTTTAAAAATATGCAAAACGCAGATCCAATGCTTATTAGCAGAGTGTTATTCAATAATCAAATTTGATGCTCGTAAGAAAAAAAAAACTGATAATGTAAGCCAACAGACGGAACACCGTATTGCAACTCTGAGAGTACCATTATACAGCAGAAAAAAAATTATTAAGATATTTAAGATTGACCGGAAAAAAAATGAAAACATAAATCAATTGTTTAAAGATGTTGGTAGTCTTTTTACACCCTTATACAAAGACTACTTGTACCTGAAAACTTGAAAATGCATTAAAATTAAGTTAAGTACATATTTTATAAATTAGTGCCTAAATGTTAGATTTGTAGCAAAAAAGTTACAAATAAACAACCTAAAAAAGCCTTTTAATTTCTATTTTATATAAAAATTATTATTATTCACGAAAATTAATGTATCACTTTAATTTTAATGTTTACCACCGACGGTTTTTATCTTTTTGAAAAATCTATATAGAGTCCTTGGTTAAGTAAATTTTATCTTTCGAAATTCCAAAAAATTTTTTTTGGCGCATTTTAGAGCAGAATAGTTTTTATGTTAAAGACATAGTCAAATAAAACTTCCATTTCCAAAAAAATATAATAAGTGGATTCATTAAAAAAAATCAAATTATGTACAACGCTTTTTGAGACACCCTGTATCAACCAAACAATTTTAAAAAGTAGCCTCTTTAACTCAATTACCATTCGACCTATTAAAAATGTTTTCTGTTTCAAGACTAGAATTTCAATTTACCAAATTTCTAAAATTTGGTAAATAGGGAGATATTTTTTTTAGCAAAAACTACTGCATTTAATATGCTTTCCGATGATATACTTACTTTTGTGATAGCTATTTGTTTGCACAGCAATATCATGGGCAAAAGAAAGAAAACCACAAAAAATTTTTAAATTTTCAAATTTTATATTTCTTGATTGACCAAAATTAAATTTTGGGGGATTTCTTCCAGAAAGTCAACAAGGTAATTATTTAATAAATTTGAAAACTCATTGAAATTGAGCCGATCAGAAAGTATTACAGGCCCGAAAAGGCGACTCTCATTAACCCTATCCATACGTTGACCCTTATCGCATGCTGAAAATGTAAAACAATAGTCGCATAAGGGTTTTCTGTATGCCATATATGGTTATTTCTTAAATTGATTATTCCGGCTCTTGTAAATGTTGCTTCATCTCTCCAAAATATTTGATCTGTTCCCCACTCTTGCAACTTATTCAAGTACCACCTACAGAATTGAAGCCTCACCTCACCATCCATAAATCCTGGACTTTTTTCAAATGAAACGGATGCAAATTATTTTCAAACTCTATGTACAGTGGAATGGTAAATCCTTAATGCAACACCAATGCGGCGAGTACTTTTAGATCTATCTTCTGTAACAGCTCTCATAATCGCAGGTTCTTGTCTCCAGCATTGACCATTTTAACCACCTTCTCTAATCCGCAAACCTCGAAAGGAATCAGTTTCCCCACAGCGTCTGAACACATCTGCAAATGTACTTCTATGTGGTTGCCGTCTATTAGGAAAACGAAGCGCATACTCCCTTACTGCATCCCGCGAGTTTTCATTTGCGACACCGTAAATAAATAAGATGTCTCGATATTCAATCTTTGTGAAACTAGGCATTATCTTTTTAAGCACGTTTAAATCAAATTACTTATTTAACTACTTTAAGTCGAAGTGAAAACTTAATGACAGTTCTTGTCAATTTGAAAAAAACTTTTGTTTTAAAATCAGGTAATGCATGGTTTGTGAATTTCCTTCTTTTGCGGATTCATTGCCATTTACAAAAGAAGGAAAACCTGCTTTTTTTCTTAAAGAATGATTATCGCGATAATTATGTTATTTGTTTACGGCTTCTCTAATGGAAATTTGTGGAGTTGTTGTGTTAGGGAAGATAGATCTACAAGTACTCACCGCATTGGTGCTCAAAAGATCAAGAAACATAAAATTTGAAAATTTTCAATTTTTGTGATTTTCTTTCTTTTGCCCATGATATTGCTGTGAAAACAAATAGCTATCACAAAAGTACGTATATCATTGGAAAGCATATTAAATGCAGTAGTTTTTGCTGAAAAAAAACATAGCCCTATTTACCAAATTTTAGAAAAACGACAACGAAGAAGATACCACTAATTTTGCACATTTCCCAAATGTTACATTTAACTTCTGATAAGACCCGGTATAAAAAATTACTCAAAAACTTAAATATACCCATCTTATAGCAAATTTAATTCTCTTTCAGATGGTATATCTAAATTTTATGTGGTGGTAAGAATAACGGAGATATTCTTGTTTATATGAAAAAAAAACAAAGAAATTTGATAAAATCAACAAATGTTAAATACCAGAACAACTAACAACTTTTCAAAAAAATGTTATACGAGTTGCAAATGACTTGTACAATCACCTCTTAAAGTTTGGCGGTTTTTATAGTAGACACCCTTCTATAAACATATGTCCTAAACGTCTTAACTTTTGAGATACAGGGTGTTAACGTTTTCAAAAAAAATCAGTTTCTTAATAATAACTTAAACAATATTATAGACATGTGCCAAAAATTTTTTTTCTCTGCCAGTGGCGTCCCTACAGGTCTTCTATTGAATATTTTTAGTGAAAAAATTTTGCGCCACTGCTTTTTCTTAAAACAAAAATTATTTTTAAAATCCTCAATTAAATCCAAAAAAATCCTTACTCTTTAGCAAATTTAATCTCTTGGTTTTTTTCGTCCGACGCATGGTTCTCGCTTAAAAAATAAAAACAATTTTACGAATTGACGAAACAACGTTTACTCTAAACGGCCATGTGAACAGACAGAATTGTCGATACTGGGCGACCGAAAACCCTCATTGGTTCACAGAATCTCATACACAACACCCGCAAAAGTCAATGTGTGGTGCGATATAGTGGAAAGAAGAGTTTTAGGACCTTACTTTTTTGATGACACTCTCAGTGGTGAGAGATATTTGGACTTTCTTCGAAATGATTTTATCCCCACTCTGATAACTTTGTATCCGGATTTGGAAGAACCGCCATACTATGCTTTTCCCGTTTGCAATTATCTAGATAAAGTTTTTCCAAATCGTTAGATAGGTAGACAAGGGTTCATTGAAGGGCCACCCAGATCGCCAGATTTAACTCCCCTCGATTACTTTTTATGGGGATATTTAAAACGTAAAGTGTGTGTCACTAAACCAGCGAGTTTAGAAGATTTAAAAGAACAAATACGGCAGGAAATTAGAAATATTACTCCAGAGTCATTGACAACGTTCAAACAAAAATTTTTAAATCGCCTTGGTTATTGTCAGGTTGTTAACGGTGCTCAATTCAAATATTTAATTTAGATAGGTATTTCTTTAATTTTACATTTTATCATAATTTTTCGTTTAAAACTGCTTATGTAACCTCTATTAATTTCTATTATATCCTTTGTAAAAAAATGCATTCTTTTTGATTCTGCATAAAAAAATGGTGGTTTCCATTGAAATAACATATTGATAACGTCATATTTTTTTTAGGTTCTCCTGTATATTTAATTTCTTCGTAAAAAAGCCCTAAACCAAATATTAAAATCGACGGGTTCGGGCATTTTTTTCAGAAACGGTCCATTTAATTTTTATTAAATTTATCCGCTACTTTACGGATGCACTGTATATACTTTTCTTTTTAATTTTGTAAATCCTATGAAAAAAAGTTAAATGCCAAAGTTGTAGGTACGAAAAAGATCTTCAACTTTTATATTTACCAGCTTTTACATCGCCTAAATATCAATGCGAAAAATTGAAATAACCAAGTTTTTGGTTTTTATTTTTACCTTTTACAAAAGAAAAATGGTTTTTTACAAGATTTACTTACTGAAAGCTTAACTTTTCATATCTCAAACACACTGTAATTTATTTTTATTTAAAATATTTATTTTTTCGCCTTATTTTGACTTAATATCGAAAAAGCATCCTAAGCCAAAATCAAAGTGTGCTTTATTTGTTAAAAACCAATAAATTATTGTTTATAAAGCCATTAAAATTATCTACTTTACCTATAAATAATAAAACAGACCGCACTCTACAAATAAGAGTACAAAATAAGAAAATATACAAACATTATTAATAAAATTTTTGTCCGCAAATTCAAGGTCTCACATTAAAATGCAGAAACGAATAAACATAAAAACATAATATACATGTAATAACATATAATTAAAATGAAAATGAATCTTCATAAAATTCCAATAAAGAATAATATGCCTTCCCCACTAAGAGTGAACGTAGTCGCTGCCTAAATATATCAATTAACGTTGCCTGTTTAATGTTACGTGGTAGGTGATTAAATACCTTTATGCCTTCATAGATAATAGATTTCGTCAAGGTAGATGTAGGGATAGGCAGATGCAAGTTGTTTACTTGACGTGTCACGACCTAGGATTTCCTACTATGAATTTGTGACGATGTTTGTATAGGATGTTAGCCACTTCCAGGATATAGATACTCGTGACGGTAAGAGCACTCTCTTTGATGATAAGAGGTCTACAAGACTCTCTGGGTTTTGTCCTGGAAATGTACCGGCGAGCCGCTTTTTGCAGAATTAGGATTGACTGGATAAGATAATGGCTAGCATTTCCCCAGAAACAAATATCATACCTAGTACACGACTCAATCAAAGCAAAATAAACAGATCTACCAACCGATGCACCAAATTTGTCAGTTGTTAACCTTACCGCAAAACAGCTTAAAGATATCGCCTTAGCAAGACCAACAATATGCGCTCCAAAAGCAAGATTTTTATCTATGGTCAATCCAAGGAACCTGCTGGTGCTGTGTTGCTTGATGGTAATGCCCCCGAGGGATGCTCTCTAGGGAGCCTTTAAAGCTCATAACATTAGTTTTGTCTGCATTTAACTACAGGAGATTCCAATCAAACCAGATCTCTCTTGTAAATCTGTTTGTCTAAGCTGCGCCATAAAATCGCGGTGTCATCAACAAATACAGTATTTCCCCTGAATGCTAAGCTTTGCTAAATCATTAACATACAGAAGAAAAAAACAGCACTGGACCTAATACTTTCTTCTCTTAAACTTTTAAGATCTTTTAAGTATGGAGGCAAGCCAAGCTTGCGCTATGCCCCTGAAGCCATAGAGTTGGAGCTTGCGTAACAGAACGTCATGGCTAAAAGAATCAAATGCTTTTGACAAATCGCAAAAGACTGCTGCGGAAACTTCACCACCGTTCATTTGGCTATACAGATCGAAAAAAGTTATGGATAGCATCACCGGTGCCTACCGTTTCTCGGTATCCAAACTGATATGACTAAGATTTTTATTATTTTGTGTTTATCTTCCGGCTTTTGACCAGCTTTTCTACCAATTTGGACATAGCAGACAATAAAGAAATGGGTCTAAAATTTGCAGGCTCACCAGGATTTCCGTTTTTGTAGATGGGAATTACCTTTGCAGATTTCAGGCATGTTGAAAATACTCCTGATGTCCAAGATGCATCTATCAAGTTGACTAATGTTGACAATGTTGAATCAGGTAAGTTAAGAAAGATTTTTGCTGATAGCAGCCCATCTTCCCCAGAAGAATTTTTGTTTTTAATTGAGAATAGGGATTCTCTTACTTGCGTTATATCAGTTGGCATGAAGAGGTAAGAGTTATTATGGGAAGCATTTCTCAAATAACTAAGTGGGTCTCGTGATGCGTTTAGACCCTTATGAAGATTTTGATCTAAGCTACAAAAAAAGTATTAAGTTCGTCGAGACTTACCTCTGGTCTTACAACTGGTTGATACTTTCCCTTAAGGCAAATATCGTTATACGATAACTATCTTCCAGCACTCGCTTTGTTTATTTGACGAATTATTCATGCGATCTGAATAATGGGCTTGTTTGCAGAGACTAATAAGAAGGCGATATAATGAGCAGTAAGAAATAAAGTGTTGATGAAATTATGGACATTTCGTATACTTTCTTATTATATGTAGTGGACGCAGATTTTTTAGATGACTATCACCATGACCATGAACAAATCTTCAATCCAAAATTCTCCTGTCAAAATATCGGCTTTTTAAAAATCTCTACCCTCTGATGGTGTAAAAAAAATATGCATTACTATGGTCAGTTTTCTCAGAAAATGCAAGATTCCATGTTACATTGATAAGAAATTACAAATTACAAATCAAATAACTAACACATAAAAAAATGCAAATACCGTGTAATTATTGAAATTAAGTGTTATATTAATTTATATTTCATAATTACAAGAAAATTAAGGTATCTTTCTTTGCGAAATCATAAGACCTCACTTACAAAAAGCCAAATAAAACTTTTAATTACTTACCAATTACCATCTGTAAATTTTATGGTACACAACTGACCAGGTTCCCATTTATGATCAGTCACACTAGGAGGATTATTATCGAAATACTCTTTTATATTCTTTTCCATTTTGTAGTAAACATTATCTAGGATCTCCTCGTGTAAATAAAGATGCCCACCCGTTTCTACACATGTAACTCTTGCCTAAAAAAATATGAAATATTTCCTAAATAATAGAAATTTTTTTATATAGTAATTAAGTTCACTTACCCTGAATTCGCCATTCGACAGTCTAAAAGGTGGCAGCCAGTCGTCAATTGCTACCTCCCTCTTATGATAAGGAGAATCTTCTGGATTTTCTTCATTTCCTAACAATATTCAATATATAAATTTTATCGTGTATACTACATAAAAATTAATAATTATTATACCTATTTCTTTCGATAATGTATCACCCCCTTCTGCAAGCTCTTTTTCAATAATGGCGATCCAATCGGTCTCTTCTTCTTCGCCTGCTCTGTCAGAAACTACTTCGATTACGTCTGTTGGATCAACTTTCTAAGAAAAAAGTAGAGATATACTTTTTTTTAGTTAGTATACACTAAACAAAAAAGACTGATAAAAATTAAAGGGATTAGTTCTTGGATTATTCTAAGGATGCTTTGTCTTTTTATGATTTTGTATAAATCACTTTGTTTCGAAGATACGGGGCGAAAATGAATTTTAACCATCCAATTTTGGTATTTTTAAAATTATTAACGTAGATGAAATAAAAGTATAGCGTACTACACTGCACCTATCAAGTAATAAAACATCTAACGATTAGGTTGGTATCTTTTAAAAACATTCCTATTAACGTAGCCGAAAAAACTTGAGTTTGTCAATCAGAATCAAAATTTTAGAAAAATTTAGACGTGTATTCTCTGTGTTTAATACCTTAAGTCTTGTTAGTGAAATTGTCTATCATGAATGGCTATACGAACGCCGAGATGGCTGATTCACATTACATTAATGGACTTGCTGATAGCAATTCATTAGAAGCTAGTCGGTTGTACCGTGAATGATTTCCTAATCGTAATGTGCCTAATGGAAAAACCTTCGAAAGTATATATCAACGACTTTGTGAAACAGTAGCATTGAAGTGAAGTGGAGGAACTGGAAGGCCAATGACAATAAGAAAAGTAGAACTAGAAGAGAATGTGCTGACCATGGTAGAAGACGATCAACGTACCTCTACTCGAAAAATTTCAAATACTTCAAATGTAAGGAATGGGACAATTTGGACAATTCTTATAGAATATTTGTTATACCCATACCACATACAACGCGTTCAGGCACTTTTTCCTGCAGATTTTCTTCCACGTATTGCATTCTGTTAATGAATTTTGCACACACTCGTTCAAATCCATCAACAACTAACTGACTCTTATTCGTTTTACCGATGACGCCAGTTTCTCAAGAAATGCAATAAGGAATTTTCACGATAACCATGTTTGGACAGAAGAAAATCCACATGAGGTGCTTGAAGATCGCTTTCAACATTTCAACTTTCAACAACACAGTTATCGTTAAACGTTTGATTCTGCTAGGAAGATTTACCGACGAGGTATACCGCAACTTTTTGGAACAAACGCTACCTCAGTTTTTTAAGGATTTTAGCTTTTTGGCTCGACAGTTTTTAACAGTAACATATTGAAATCGCTGGATAAAAAGGGATGATATGTTCGAGGTAGATCTCACGTATGGCCTGCTCAATCCCCGGACTTTGACACCTTGGATTAATTCCTATGCGGACACCCAAAGTCATTAGTTTGTACTACTCCAGGTAGAAGATGTACAAGATTTGAGAAATGGGATAATTGCTGGATGTAACGCAATCAGAAACAATCCTCGTGTTTTTGAAAGACTTCGAGAGTTGATGAGAAAAGTGGATTCTTGCATCCGAGGGAGGGATGGGGGTAGTCATTTTGAACAATTCTTGTAGATTAAGAAACATTATATTTTTGGTAATAAATCATTGTTATTATGAATATTCTTTTTCGGCCCGTATCTTCGAAACAAAGCGTCCTACCAAAAATAATAAAAGGACAAAATATAATTAGAACAGCCCAAGGAATAATCTCTTCAATTTTTGTCGCACATTTAGTAGACTTTGTCTAGCTAAGGAAAGGTACAGCACGTGTTGTTCGGCTCGGTTGCGCAGTAAATTTATTTACGCCGCTGCCAACGCACCGGTATCGATCGCCCCGATTTGCATATAAACAGTGCCGTTGCGTTAATTCTTATATTTGTGTTATGTGTCTTTAAATTAAATTAAAAAAAGGCGCGCTATTGTCGCTAATCGCGCGTTATTAGGGGACAAAATTTGGCGCAGCTTTAAAACAGATGGTGTACCTTTCCTTAGCTAGACAAACTCTAAACACCATATATATTGAACTAAATTTATTTATTTATGATTTGTGGGCCCTTATATGGCATTGTTTATGAACCGCACTGACAATAGTTTTAAATCACCTTTACCAATAGTACATATCCTGACCGTTCATAATTTATTAATGGAAATTAATGTTAAACTTAAAACGTGTTTCTCTTAAACAATGATTTTTGCACAAAACAAAAGTAAAAACTCCAAATCAGGGTCTCATTAAACATTCTTAAATATAATTTTTAATTTTTTTTTAAAAAAGCTACACGTGTTTCGCGCCTATTGGAATATCTGTAAGAAAATTAAAAAGTAAGTAACTAAAAGTAAATTAAAAATTTTACAAAAAGAACGCTTATAAGATATGATAAAAAACTTAGACATACACCTACACATATTACATTACAACTAACAACAAATCTAAAGCTAGGATAGGTTAACAATATTTACCGTAGATAAAAATAGATATAAAAAATAAAAACGTAAAATGTCACAAGTTAGGTATGATCCAGCAACCTTAAGATTCAAAGGCGTGCGTTTAACCCATAGACCACCAAGTCACGCAACTCCTAACTATATGTATGAATGTCTATAATATTTTAACAATAAAAATTTAATAGAAAAAGACTTAAATTCAAACAGAGAGGTTGTTATAGATGAGGTGAGGTTCAAAGGTGAAAATGTCATTAATACACAAAAGGACAGGGTTTTTATTAGCTTTAGTAATTTCCATTTTCTCTAACACGTTCAGTTTTTGTCTTTTGAGCATTTATTAATAAGATCAAGCGAAAAACCATTATTAAAAGCGGTATGTTTAATTAAGTTTAACTCAGCGAGAAAAGCTTCTTTAGAAAGGGGAAAGTTGAAAAGGCGATAAAAAAGCGAATTAAAAGAGGCAAATTTGTAGAAATGTGGGCAGTTCGAAGAGTATTGTATGACATTGTCCGAAGTGAAGGGTTTGCGGTAGATTTCAAATTCAAGCTTGTTGGTATTTTCTGAACTAAGCGCATCAAGAAAATGTAACCTTCCATCTTGTTCTTCCTTAAGTGTGAACGAGATATTTGCGTGAAGAGAGTATTTGAAAATTAGGAAATCCGCCAATTCTAGATCATTCCATAACACACCACAAAAATATCGTGCATATATCTCCTATATACAGGGAGAAAAGCACCAAACCTACCATTGACAATCCCTTTCTCCAAATCATTCATAAAAATCTCACTCAGAAGAAGACGTAGGCAAGATCCCATTGCCAGTCCAGTAACTTCTAAAAAACTTGTCATGAAGAACAACAAAATTCTGATCAAGTACTAACTTGAGAAGTGTTACAAGATAATCAACAATAAGTCTGTCAAGCGTTGACTTAAGCTAAAGATATCTGACCAATTCAAGGCAATCACCAGGTGGAATATTTGGGAATAAATTTTTAACATCCTAGTTAATAATCCTTAGTAACATCTTTGTTTGAATTTAAGTCTTTTTCTTTTGTATTTTATTGTTACATATTATACCCATTATTGATTTAGTTAGGGTTATTTTTATGGTTTGTTGCGTGACTTAGTGGCCTATGGCTGTGAATCTTAAGGTTGCTGGATCGTTCCCCACTTGTAACATTTTACGTTTTTACTTTTTTATTTTTTATATGTTTATTTTTATCTACGGTGAATGTTGTTAACCTAACCTAGCTTTAGATTTGTTGTTAGTTGTAATGTGATATGTGTAGGTGTATGTCTAGGTAAAAAGTTTTTGATCAAATTTCAAAACAAGCGGTCTTTTTGTACAATTTTTAATTTAGTTTTATGCCTGATGATGCTCCGATAAAAGCGAAACGCGTGTAGCTTTTTTTTAAATTTAAAAAAATTATATATACAGTGCGAACGTAAAGGTTGGAATAAATTCATTTAAAATTCAGGGGTATGTTCAAAAAAAAAACGCTCGGACATGTCGATTTTTATTTTTAACTGCGGGTTTTCTTACTATAATTTTATGTATACAGGGTGGCCCAAAAATAAGTTACGGTCATCAACGTACTTTTTTTAAATGTAAACACGTATTTTTTATTTTAGATTTAGGTTCTACATCAAATTCTAAGTACATTTCATGTACCATGTCCTATACCTTAACTCGACCGTTGACGATTGAACACAATAAAAGGCTATTTTTGGAAGAGTTATTTATATCAAGCAATACATAAAAATATTTTAATTAATTTATTAAGTGTTGAAAATGGCTGCCACGAACCTCTTGGCAATATCCCAGTCGATGCTGAAATTCTTGTAAAACGTTATCGATAACAGAAGGTTCTATCAATCGTATTTCTTCCGTTATTCTAATTTTTAAGTCTTCAATGTTGTTTGGCCGATTAACATAAACTTTGGACTTAAGATACCCCCACAAAAAAAAATCTAAAGGAGTCAGATCCGGCGATCTGGCCGGCCATTCAATTGCACCCCTCCGACCAATCCAACGTCCAGGGAAAACGGTATCCAGGTACTGGCGCACGTGACGAGTGTAATAGGCTGGAGCTCCATCTTGCTGATACCATAAGGAATTATCTAATATATCCGAGTCTTCTGGATCGGGGTATAAAGTGGCAAGGCATGGAACCAAGTCATTTTCTAAAAACTCTAAATACCTCTCACCATTCAAGTATCCTTCAAAGAAAAAGGGCCCTATAACCCTGTTTTCAATCACCCCCGCCCAAACATTTACTTTTTAAGGGACTTGGCTGTGGCACCATGTCCATCATCCAGTGCGGATTTTCAGTAGCCCAATATCGGCAGTTTTGCCGGTTTACACTACCATGAAGACAAAACGTTGCCTCATCAGAAAATACAATTTTTTTTTGAAAATTGTGGATTAGCATGGCACAAGTCCATAAGTCTCTCACAAAATTCTAAACGCCTATCTGGGTCATCTTCATTTAGTTCATGAACCAATTGAACTTTGTAAGGGTGCCATTTATTTATACCTAAATACTTAACGACGGATGTCTGGGATATCTGATTTTCTAACGCAATATTGCGAGTCGTTTTATGGCAATCTTCTTCAACTGCCAGCAAAACATTTAGTTGCTTCTCTTCTGATATACTTGACCGACCTTTCGTATAATTATCCCTGACATGACCCAAATCCCGATATTTCTGTTCTATTTTACTGACAGTACTTTGAGATATACGTGGCCTATCAGGATACTTGGCATGATAAATTTCACAGACTTCCATCTGAGTGCGCATCCTGTTTCCATAACCAATCATCATCAAAATCTCTATTCGCTCTCGCTCACTAAGACGTACCATTTTTTGAAATTTTAATTTTATCTTTTGATAAACTTAACACAAGCAAAACTTTGCTTAGGCATCTAAATCAAATTAAATTCACTCAAAATTATTTGATGTCAACAAATTGTGACAAGTTACAATCAAAAACACCAACCACAAATGTAAATAACCAAACAATAACTGATAGGTTGCTTGATATAAATAACTCTTCAAAAAATAGCCTTTTATTGTGTTCAATCGTCAACGGTCGAGTTTAGGTATAGGACATGGTACATGAAATGTACTTAGAATTTGATGTAGAACCTAAATCTAAAATAAAAAATAGGTGTTTACATTTAAAAAAATTACGTTGATGACCGTAACTTATTTTTGGGCCACCCTGTATACATAAAATTATAGTAAGAAAACCCGCAGTTAAAAATAAAAATCGACATGTCCGAGCGTTTTTTTTTTGAACATACCCCTGAATTTTAAATGAATTTATTCCAACCTTTACGTTCGCACTGTATGTTTAATGAGACCCTGACTTGAAGTTCTTATTTTTGTTTTGTTTTTGTGTGGTCTCTTCGAGAAAGAATGGATGATATGTTTTTAAATGATTTTCGAGTTGATCATTTATAGGTATCTGCACGATAATATTATCTAGTAAGCATTAGACGTAGAATTTTTGCGATATAATGAAATGTATGCATTTTATTAATAATTTACATTTTCAACCAATTCTTAAAACGCTCACTTCATTTTTAAGTAATTTCGTTCTCAGTGCAGAAATGCGAGCACTAGATGTACCCATTTATTCCATTTGGTAATAACAGAAAAAATATTTGTTATTACTTATTTACTGCAACTAGTCTTTCTGTATAGACACTCTCAAAATTATATTAAAAAAGCTCTATTTACCTAAAACCAAAATATATTTCAATGCACATAACTGTTTGTCGCGTTTCGATAATAAACCACTATAGTCGAAGTCGTTTATAATAGTCAGTGACGTCAGAAAAAACCAACAAGCAACACAACTAGAGTGGCTTAAAATAATATTTAATTCCCTAAATACAAAATCCATTAAAAGCCGGTGACACGCGCCTACTCCAATTGTGTGAACTCAGTGGCTGTTGTCATAGGCCCGCCTTGCTCGCATAAAGCGCGCAGTGGTGACAAGTATATTGCTCGTCCTTTTCTCTCTTGTTTCGCGGTAAATGGGGCAGCGAGATAAACTGTCATTACTTTTAACAGAATGGCAACGCCTATAAACGCAGAAACATGCTTTCCTTGTTATACGTTGCTTTGATACATCCCATGGGCGTGTTTGCGGGTTTATTGTTTATTTTAGTGTTGTTGCAGTTGCTTGCGTTATTATACGTTATTATAATAAATAATATATATTAATATATATTATAAATTTATTTTATTACTTATAATATTATTAATTTACGGTATTTTTCTTCGGTGTTTAATACGGTGTTTTTGTTGTTTTGTTTGTGAAATTTGTGAAAAGTGTATTTCAAATATTAATTTTTAGTATAATGGAACAGGGAGAAGCTTCAACTAGTCGTGAACCTCCTCCAAAAAAAGTGAAAAAACATTTAACTATGGGCGAACATGCAATGGTAAAAACTGTATATGAAAGTATTCGCGCTCAAAATCCCGATTTATGTGCCGAAGACGCAGCAAATTTGTGCGGAAGTTTAACAAAATTATGTCCTAGGACAGTTTTCCGATCGCTTAAAGTTAATAACAAGAAGCAAAAAAAGGAAACAAGAGGTAGAAAGAAAATTGTTCTAGAGGATGATATAAAATATATACTTCGCCGCAAAGTGCACAGTTTTTTTTTAGAAATGAAATGCCAACACTAAAGAAAATTAAGGGTGAAGTAGATGATGATGATTCCTTAACCAAAATATCCCTTGGAGTTTTAAAGCGAATATTAAGCGGTTTAAACTTCCGGTATTTGAAGCGAAATCGCAAAAGCTTTTTATTTGAGAAAGATGACATTGTGTTGTGGCGAAGAAAATTTTTAAAACAAATACGTGACCATAGGCTTAAAGGGAATAAGATATATTATACTGACGAGACTTGGTTAAATGAGGGACACACTCGCTCAAAAGTATGGCAGGACTTAAATGTCACAAGCTCACGGCAAGCATTCCTTGACGGGTTATCGACAGGCTTGAAATGTCCTTCCGGTAAGGGCCGTCGTTTGATTATTACCCACATAGGTAGTAACTCTGTTTTGGATGGCGGGCTTAACGTTTTCGAATCTAAAAATGACGTATTTGAAAAGTGGTTTTCATCAGTATTACGGCTTGTGGAACCCGGTTCGGTGATCCCAATGCGCCGTATCACAGTCGCCGAGTAGAAAAATTACCTACGTCTGCTTGGCAAAAAGCCGACATAATAGACTGGATAAAATCAAAAAACATCCAGTTTGATGAAAATTTGCTAAAAGTACAATTACTTGATATTGTCCGGGTACATAAAGACCGATATATTAAATATGTTATCGATGAAATGGCGCATAAATGTGGAGTTACTCTATTGCGATTACCTCCATACCACTGTGAGCTAAATCCGATAGAACTTATATGGGCGCAGATAAAAGGTGAAGTTGCGAGAAAAAATACAACCTTTAAATTAAATGACGTTAAGCTGTTGTTAAGTGAAGCTATTAATGGCGTGACAGCAGATGATTGGAAGAAGTGTATTGGGCACGTCATTAAAGAAGAACAAAAAATGTGGGACTTGGATACGCAAGCTGAAGTTATGGTTGAACCTCTTATTATCACTCCTGGTTTCGAAAGTAGTGATAGTGACGATTCTTGGACCGCATCAGATAGCGAATGACTAATCTATCATAGTATACTCGCTACTATATAAGTTTTATTTCATACATTTCTACCTGAAAGAGTTTTAGGGTTTGCGACGCTGATTATTTACTAAAAATTCTACCCGTAATTAGAATAATAGAAAAGTCATAAATAGGTTCTCGAACTTGCAATGCCTTTATTTTAACATTTAACACGACGTTTCGGTTGGTAGTATTCCCAACCGTTATCAAGTGTAAACTGTATCTATTTATTACTACTCTACCAATGTCTACCACCTTCAAAAACAGAATAATAGGAATTATATATATAATAGGAATTTAAAAATATAGTAAAGGTACTAAGCCCATATGTGAAATTCAAATCATTTTATCTTTTAAAACTAGAAACTCTTTGTATGAAAGAAGCTGGAGATATGAAGTACATATTTACCTCTTTATTAATATCCCATTATAATAGGCATTATAAATAATAACTAAAGAGAAATTGTTGCCGCCACTGAATTTATTTCCCTCTTCCCTTGCTTCACTCGGCGCGCCCTAAAGCTGAAAATACGTCACTGACTATTATTTCCGTCTCCTAGTATAGACAGAACAAATATTTTTTATTATTTATTTAATGTAAATAGTTTTTTTGTATAGAAATTTTAAAATCAATATTAAAAGATATATTTACTGAATAATGTATGTATTTAAATATTATTTTTGTCTCTATTTCTGTCTTAACATGATTAAGATAGATGGTTATGGTTCTTAAGTAATGCTGTGCGTTGTTCAGGACAAGGCAGCCAGAAAACCAAATACTCGTACAAAGGAAAGAAAATAGTATAGTATCAAAACGTAAATACGTAAGTTATTCTCCTAGTTTTTGTACTATTTTATTCATACTTTGTAATAAAGTAAAAAGTTGATTAGTAGGGTTTATTTAGGCCTCTACTTACGTTTAGCTTAATATTTCTTTCTATAGTGACCTGTTTTTAAGTAATTCATCTTGTTTGAGAGCCCCATTTTGGCCCCAATTTAGGGTATTTAGGTTATATTATTGTAAATCCTTGTATTTTATTCATTGCTTGCTTGCTTTGACTGTCAGTATTCTCATGAAATTATTGGTCCCTTATGACAAAAATAATGAAGAAAATTCTAAATATTTCGAAATTGTTTCATCGGGCTTTAAAAAGGACGCGTTTTGTCACATTGATTCAGTTTTACTGGTTTAGTCAGTTTTTACCTTGGAAACACTTATACGACAGTCAACCCAAGTTAGGTTAGAGTTTTTGACGTTGCCAATAAAAGTGTGTTTCTGAATTTCATTACAATATATACGAGAACACAAACAACAAATTTGATTTGTGTATTTAGCTCGAGTACCTCCAATTTTAAGGGAAAATTTTTGAAAACTCATATCAGTTAAAAAGCATAATCTAAATAAGTTTCTGGTTGTCTTGCCTTGAAGAAGCCAATAAGCAGAAATAAGTGTAGTACCTTTACTTTTACTATATTTCCCTATTTACAATGTATCCTAAAGAATCTGTCCTTTTGACATTAGTTTTTTTATTATTTTTATATTTGAAATTATATTTAAAAAAAAAGTATTTTAAGTATTGTCGAGTTAGAAAGGAGTTTTGAAGGGAGTGTAAACGAGAGATTTAACGAAGAGAAGTATATTTTGTTCATATTTTTAATTTAACTTTATTTACCTTGATAACGGTAGTAGATATAACTACTGAAACGTTGGTTCAAATTAGGTATTTTTATTAAAAAAGTAGGTCTTCTCGTTGTTTTTATCGTTTTTGTCAATTTTAATATTCATAACAAAGTTAGGTAGGATATTAAAAAGAAGAAACAAGCTCAGAGATTAATAGATTAAACCTCAGCTCCTAGGTATAAAAAAAAATCTATTATACCTCAAGTAAATTATTGTATTTAAAACTTATTGAACTTAAATTAAAATAAGTATAACGAAAGGTACCATTGAAGGTTTAAGCTCATATTTCTTTTAAATACGTGTATAAGTCTATTTAGATAGTATTTTCTAAATTGATTTTTGCTAAAGGTGACGTAATACCCAATAAAAAATCTACAAGATATAAAAGACTAATATGTAGTTCAAAAAAAAGATAAAGATGCATATGCATATGCCATATAGTGCACATCCGATAGAGATTGTAACCCCGGACTCGCAGCTTGAAACTCTCTATGTTAAATTTTATAAACATAAAGTTGACTGCAAAGCTTAATCTAGGAATATAAACTTAATAAAGACAATTCTACTTTGTAACTTCATTTTAGATCTGTCTTCCCCAACTAACGATGCTAAGAGACTTTTTGTTGTATATACTCTATAGATATTCTAGTTTACATACTTTTTTTCCATTTTTCTCTTTTTCTTTTTCAGATCCATCACTTGATACACTTTTTCTATGTTTCCTTCTCTTATTCGCCTTTTTCGGTATTGCACCCTTAGATTTTGCAATTGGTGCAATTTTCGGGTTTTCTGCTTTAGTGGTTTCTGGATCCATCGGTTCGGCATGTATTTCCGCTACTACTTCTTGTTTTAATGAATCAGCTGGCTTATCACTGTCACCCAACAAGCTCTAAAACAAAATTATAATGAAAATCACGTTAAATAAATCAATAATATGGTGAAAGACCCTTAAATATTGACCCTTCCTACCTTAAGTAGATCTTCCCCATTTTGAGCCTTTTTGACCAAAGCATCTTGCTTTTTGGGAATATTAAAGGCGTAACCCAGTTTCACCAGGGCTTTGTTAACTGAGACGAATTTAATTCTGTCTGGGTCTAGTGCACCTCCGAATTTAACTATACCATACCTGAAAATAATTAATAAAGTAAATTTCATTAATAACGAAACAAAATAGCTATTTTATTTATCTACACAAAATTATCGTTTAATAAATTAAGAGGTTTAATATTTTACGCTACTCACGTTAAAAAATACGTCAGGGACATAAAAATAATATCCATTTGTTTATCCACACAACTTTAACATTCAATTTTATTCAACTTTAACGCCGCGCCTCAAGGTATGCTTTTAGCTACAATAAGGCGTAATAACTAATACAGGCATGAACATGAACATAATATATTTACACAGGAGTATATAAATGTATATACATATGTACATGCCTTAGTCAGTAGAGTCCGTTCAGCTCAGCTGCAAAGTGATTCCAAGTCAAACTTTGGGCTAGGGTAGTTGATTCAAACAGGGAGATAACTCAAATTCTAATAAATGTACTTGGAGGCTAACCGTTATATGTTAGAAAAACTAAGTTTATCGCCTGACTCGCCACTATTGATCCTCCAGCATTTCCCGTATTGTTGCAAGTAGTTGTATGTAAAAAGTCCAGATCAGACTTTTTAATCAGAAATCAGAGGTTTGGAATTTATAGTAGTTTCATGTAAAAACTGTGCAACAGTGTTTGGTGACAGCTCTTGGAGTAAACAAAGTTTCTCACCAGGTTTTTTTGCTGATATGATGCTGGTTTACTGGTGTCAAGGTAATCATAAGGGCTCAGCTAGTAAAATGGAGATAGATGCATTCATTTAAAAGTTTAAACAATTGGTAGTAATAACATGGAATCATATATCTAATTTATGTCGCTGATGGAGAAAAAAAAACCTTTAAAGATCGCCTAGACGCAAAGCTCTAGAGCAACATCAGAAAGTTAAAAAAGAGTGCATCGATCACTTTCAAACGAATTGAATCGTCTGCGGCAAAGGCAAATTGACTGGAATACTTCTTGCACGATCAACAAGAAAAACCACCTTTCACCTCAGTTTGGAGGGTGATAGACCAGCAAAGATTGGACAACCTTATAATAGGATGCAATGCCAATGTACACCACACTATTTGGGGGAGCATCGGGACAAACAAACGAGCTGAGTCACTATTAGATTAATGTGCATCCTCGGGCTTAAATATACTTAATGAGGGGGGCCGAGTCGACATTCGTCAACGTATCGTTCAATTAAGCAAGGAACGCATTCTATGACCTTGTAACAAGATGGCAACTCCGATGATTTACAGGCATCCAAGGAAAACGAACTGGAGTCTCTCTAAAGGAACACTAGGACACAAACTGGATAACTATCCAACGGAGGCTAAAAGCAACCTAGAGCTGACAAAGTCTGTTACAGAGGCTATCAAAAAATGCATTTGAGCAGTCTCCTAAACAAACTATGTCAGACAGCGAATATCTTTTCGTGGAACCAAGAACCGAGTAAGGTTAAGCGAACAGTAAAAACTCTTTAATAAAGCAAACAGAACTAGAGAGTCGAATCTTAACCAGATGCAATGATGCCATAAAAAAGACCAAAAAAAAAGGAAGGAGGAAACTATGCAGGGAGCTAATTGAGATACCAGCATACGCAAGACCCACAAGGCAATAGTCAAGCAACAGACCCTTACTTCGTGCAACTCCAATGGAGAATACACGACAATCAAGGAGGAAACGCTCGGCTTAATGCAGAACACCCCCTACCCGGGATTGGAAATTCTCCAATCAACACAAGCCCAATATCGAGAATGAGAAATTAGAACTGGCAAAAAAGGTTGTAACCTACAACCAAGTTAAGTGGGCGATAAACCATTTAAGTCTCCCAGAACAGATGGTATTATATCTGTGAGGCTTTATCAGGACAAAGAACTGCTGCTACCTGTATTATGCAAAATAATGTAAGCTAGTCAAGCCACGGCGCCAGAAAGTTACCAGAAAGATATACCAGAAAGTTGGAGGGAAGTGAAAGTAATATTCCTACCAAAAGTGGGACGCGACTCATATGTGAATCCAATCTCAAATCCTTCCAACCAATCTGCCTCACATCATTCCTCCTAAAACAGAAAAAAAACCTATAGAAAGGTATATTAGAGACGTTGTACCACCTACCATCATTACATCCGCAGCATCAATATGGTGGCATGCGGCAAAAAGGAGGACTGTAACCGCTGGCCTGAAAGCGACAGACTTACGGGCAAACAACAGGAATCCAGACCAGTGTCCAACTGATGAGAGAAGGGGCGCTAAGTGACCGAACCTTCGCAATTATTATAGCAGACCAAGAGATAACAAAAGCTTTAGAATATAACTAGGTCAAAGACTGTACAGGCCGCCAGAGATAATCCTAACACAGGATGTGGGCAACCATCGTGCTGCAAGAAGAGCAATCCAACATGCAATGAAGCCGGTCAGCAACAGACTCATAGGCGCAGAACCAAGATGCTGTGTCAGCGATAAAACCCGTAAAAGGGATATCAGGAACTGGTTGGAACTAGAGCATAAAAACTATTGGGAACAACTGCCAAATACAGACTCGAGAAAGTAGATAAACCGCCGTGTAGACGTGGGGAAGAAACTACTTGTCACATTTTATGCTTTTGAGAAGCATTTAACTAGACTAGGGCGACGCCAAATTTTCAAAAGAGAGGATAAGAACCCCACCACTGGGCAAAATACTGCACTTACCTAGCAAAATACCTAGAAGTAACAGAACTGAACACGTGGGAGTAAATCTAGGGGGCACAAGACCGCATTGCAGGGAAAAAGCTGATACCATCCTACGGAAGTTTTGGTGAGCCGACAAGAAAAAATGACTGGAAAACTGATGAGTACAAACTCAGACCCTGTTGAAAAAATGCGTAGAGATATTTGCGGAAAGCTTTATTATAAATTGTCTAGAGATAGCTATCCAAACGACGGTAAGGTTCCAAGCGAAGAAGAGTATTGGAGTTCGTGGCAAAAAGCAAAAGCTACTGGAAATGTATCGGATTACAATTTAAACGTTTCCTTTTTTACTCACCAAATCCGAACATATAAATCGATAATACCATTCCGTATCACTTTACATATGTAAATAGCAAACCATACCCTGAGTTTACAACGTTTTTGGCAACTGTCCGCACATCAAGGTGTTATTTATTCCATTACCTTGACTGTATAATTTTATAATCTTCTATTTACAGCAATTTACTTGGTAGTCTTATGACGGCAGCGCTTATTAGCATTATTATTATTATATTATGTTTAATTTTTAATATTATTCATTAATTTCGTATAATATTTAAATTCATTCCTCCTCATTTAAATTTAGCAAAATGCAAGTTGCCCATCTTTTGAAATGTCTGTCTGAATATCTACATGATTAATTTTTATTTCATGTCAACAGTCCATTGCCTTATTACGGTGACCTTATCGGGCGTCCTAGATTCTCTAAGATGGTATATATCTCTCTTTTGACAGATGTATTTTTCCAGATAGTCTTAAGGCTGTCCTAGTGACGCCTTTATTTAAGAAGGGAAATGTACAAGATTCGTCTTGCTATCGTCCTATTTTTCTTCTCTCAACATTATGAAAAGTTTAAGCAATTGCATTGTTTAGCTTTCTTGATTTATAAGCAGGTCAGAGTATTGAGCATAGAATCCCTCAAAGTGTAGTGCTTGGTCCGCTTTTGATTCTTATTTAAATTATTGACCTAGTGCATAATAATAATATAGCATATAATATATACAGTGTATAATAAATATACAGGGTGTTCATTTGAAAACTTCCCACCACGAATTTATCGAAAACCACTGTTTAAAAAAAAAAACCGCCGAAATACGTCAAAAGGTTTATCAAGGGGGACAACTCTCTTTTCACCTTCTGCCCCCCAGAATCATCCCCTTAAAAATTTTAAATGGCAAGGGGTATCGAGTAATAGCTTGTTTAAAAGGTCTTTCGAAGTCTTTTATTTTGACGTTTGATTTTTTTTAAATCGGTTGATTCGTTATCGAGAAAATAAAAAAAATCTTTGTTTATCTTAATTTGTTCAAATAGAAAACAAAAACATGAAAATATCAGTTTTTATTTCAATAAGTGTTCAAAATGTTGCCCGTTAGGGTTTGTATTCTTTTCATCAACACAGATATCCTGGGCGAACTGTATTTATTGTTATACCTGCTTAGTTATTTATAGTTGCTAAGGAAAATAAAGAATTTATTTTGCCGTCAGTTACATTTGTGACAGTCTTGGAATCGTTATAACTGTTGCAAATAAAAAAACGTGATCATCGGCGAATGCAAGTTTCTTGGTTTGTTTAGTGACAATAAACTAAGGTTTAAAGAACATGTTCAAAGAGTGAGAAAGAGATCACCTTGTTATGCTCTAAGGATGGCCAAGATTAATTTAGGACAGCATATTACAAAAAGAATTTATTTTGCCTTGATAGAATCACATTTGAGATAAGGGATTCAATTCTGAGTCAACTTATTCGGTCTATCTTTGTACTACACAAACGCGCTGTGCGTTACTTGTGTGGAGTTGATCCTAGGCAGCACGTCAGGCCTCTGTTTGTTCGTGAGAGAATTCTTACTTTGACCGGCGAATTTATTCTTGTGCCGGCAGGCATGGTCCATAAAAAATAGCTTGAAAGTATGCTTGATAGCTTGCTTATGCCAATAGGCAAATTAATAAAAAATTCTATTTTTTCTAAAGGGAACCATTTTCCTCTGGAATTTAAAAATATGGAAAGTAATAGTCACGTCAATAGGCTAGTTAAAAACTGTCAGCTTTGTAAATAAGAGCATTGAGATCTTCTACGGCTATCAACTTCTTTTTTTTAAATACGGACCTGCATTTTTTATAACTTTATTTTAATTTTTTATTTTAAACGCTTTTTTTGTTCCCTTTAAAATGATGTATCTTATTCATAGGTTTTTCAACGTTTTGACGTGTTAAAAACCAGCATCAGAATTTTTCCTTCATGCGGACCTGATTTTTTTTAAATTGTAAATAAATTACTTATTATTACAGTAAAATAGTATCTTTTTGGTTGTTATTTAAAAATATTTATGAACGCTAAAATAATATAAAAGTAGTAATATTAATCATAATTCCATTTTAGACACAAAATTACTTGGTTTTTTCAATTACCTTTAAAGAGTGTACAATTTGATAAGCTGTCATCAATTTATTTATTTATTCAATAATCATCTGCTGAATAACATTATTGCTACTAAATGTTAAATATTAAAATATTAAAAGGAGGTATTTAAACAAATAAATACTACAACAATGATCTGACTAACTTTATAATAAATTTATTTTTAATAAACAATATAATAATGTACTAAAGTAAATTCAAACCTTATATAAAATAAATAAAGAAAATGATAAATAATAATAAGTACATAATTATGAAAAAAATTGTCCTTAATCTAAATGTTCGAAATAACGACCATTATTTTGTAAGCATGTTCGCGCATTGATTACAATTTTCCTTTGAATGTTCCTTAACATTTGCGGAGACATTTTATTGTACGCTTCTATTTTTAAACTTAGGTCCTCTAAACTTTGAAGCGTAGTTTCAAAACATGGTCCTTAATAAAACCCCATATGGAAAAATCCATAAGTGTTATATCAGGCGATCTTGCAGGCCAATTTATAGGACCGTTATTACCAATCCAACGATGGAATTTAAAATTGTTTAGAAACCTTGTACAACGCGGATCTCGATGTGCAGGTGCACCGTCATGTTGAAAATATTCAAAGTTTATTATTACATCAAGAGGGATATCATCCAAAAGATCTTACAGAGAATTTGTTAAAAAATTATTATATACTTGTCCAGTAATGTTCATCTACATCGATAAGGTCTAAACTTATTTCGACTCACTATTTTTTTGGCGGACATTTTTAAAATTCCAGTCTTTTTCTGCACTTCTCTAAGAGAACTACCGCTATTTTGAATACTTTTGTAATTAATGTATCCTAAAATAAATAATAAAAACAATTAAAACTAAAATGTTTAATCCGGTTTACCCAGCACGTTTACTTCTGCTTCGCCCTTATTCTACTGTTACACTGGCGTCTCTCCTTTATGGGTTCTCAAAAGAATCACATTGGCGCAAATTTCTTTCTAGGCTGGCAAATATTGTAAAACTTTTGTAAACAACAAATTTGTGTACATTTGAAGTGCATCATTTGCATTGCGAAATGATCTTGCATAACAAAACAATAAATCGGTTCCGTTACAGTAGCCCCCCCCCAGTTGTTTAAGAGCATTAATGTTTTAGCACATTATAGCTTTTACCTAGCACTACCTAGCACCCAACTTACAGAGCTAGCACCACACCCTCCCAGCGAATTATAGAATATTTTCACGGGGGGGGGGGCAATGTAACGCGAACCCCCCCCCCCTCCCGTTTGTGTTATTTCCCCAAAATTTTAGCACCCGATAGCCCTTACCTAGCACTACCTAGCACCCAACTTAGAATGCTAGCACCTCCTCCTCTAGTGAATTACAGAATATCTTAACATTTTTAGCGGGAGGGGATAGGGGGTTCGGGTAGAGTTAATTGGTTATATCGATCGACGCTGTTCGTCTTGAGATATGATTGAGACGTGTATGTTTTATTTTGTGTATTTATTGTAGAAGATAAATTCAACTGAGAAGAAGCCACGCGCATCATATAAAAAAGGACAGAAAAGTGTATATTTCTCGAGATGGAAAAAGCGATTGGGTGGTGTAAAAGCGAGATGGGGAATCAACGAGCTCGTTGCCGCTGATGACGCGGTGGCTTATTCTCAGTTGAATTTAAATCAACAGAGGTTTTTTTTTATTTTGCCTTCATTATTTGATTCATAACCTAAATACTTTTTTGACAATATTGTTTTTCTTACTCGATGATATATTAGCTTTTTAATTCGCAGATATAGGCAGGTCTACTAAAAACGAATCAATCTTATCATTCTCATAATCTCTCAATCTCAATCCTCAATTTGAACTAACCAATAGTCAGTTGAAGCGATATGTATGACAACTTACTTTATAGGGACAGAGAAATACGATATACGGAATACCCGCAACCCGCAACACGCCGAAGCCCTGTGACCGGTCTCCCTAAATGTCAGTCAAGACGCTGGAATTCCCAGTGCTCCTCTGATTTGTTTTAGGCTCGCTTTATTTACATTTACATGCATTAACTGAAAAAGTGAAGTTGTACTTACATACCTACGTAATTTTTGTTGTGTTTAGTTGAGTCATTGGTTGAGTTGGCCATTTTTCTTTTGATTCTGTTTATCTAAGAGGTAAGTGTATTAATACCAAACTACATACACGTCTCAATCATATCTCAAGACGAACAGCGTCGATCGATATAGCCAATTAACCCAACCCGAACCCCCTCCTCCCTCCGCTAAAAATGTTCAAATATTCTGTAATTCACTAGGGGAGGAGGTGCTAGCTTTCTAAGTTGGGTGCTAGGTAGTGCTAGCTGAGAGCCATCGGGTGCTAAAATTTTGGGGAAATAACACAAACGGGGGGGTTCGCATTACATTAGCCCCCCCCCCGGTGAAAATATTCTATAATTCGCTGGGGGGTGTGATGCTAGCTCTGTAAGTTAGGTGCTAGGTGAGAGCTATAGGGTGCTAAAAAATTAATGCTCTTAAACAAGTGGGGGGGGGGCTACTGTAACGGAACCCAATAAATCCAGCTGTTCTTCATTTGAAAACTTCGTTTTGACACAAAAAGAAACCAAAAGAAATAAATCAAGAAAGTAACAAGCAAAAAAAAAATATCACTATCATAGTAATTCAAACAATATTATTTTACATTAGAAATTGACTAGAAAACTTGATGCGACTTCTGTCAAAAATATTATTTATGTTTGGTAACCATGAGAACGCAGACTTCAACTACGGTCACAGCCAACTAAATTGAACGGATAATATCAATCAAGTATCATAATTTAAAACTATATTTTTTAACATTTATATTTATTAAAAGAAAGAATAAACATTTAAAAGTATTTAAGTTTTTAGCAATTAAAAAAGTAAGATCTGCACTAAGGAAAATTCCTGATGATGGTTATTAATACGTTGAAACGTTGGGAAACATATGCGATGAAAAACATAATTTTAAAGGGAATAAAAAATGCTTTCAAAATAAGTTATAAAAAATGCAGGTCCGTATTTAAAAAGAAGAAGTTGGTTGAAGCCGTTGCCAAGATACCAAACGTCATAAAAAAAACTTTGTAATTGAAAGGAAGTTTCTAAAACTAATAGTTTTGGAAATAATAATTAAAATTTGGCGTTTTTTATAAATCATCCTGTAATTCACGAATTAATAAACTTTTTACAACGCTGTAAAAGGATTTAGAATAAGCATCAAAATTGGCAGCTTTTTTCTAATTTAACTGCTCTCGAATCTCCTATAGTTTCGGAAATAGCAATAGTCATAGCAAAGAGAACACCCTGTATAACAGGTTGACGGATGACAGAAATATTCAAATCAGATGAAATTACTTTATTTTTAATAAACCTTGTTATCACAACGAATGTAGTCTCTTAGAATTTATTTAAAAGTGTTGTGATTTTTCAATATACACTATTTAAATTATATAAAAACTCATTAATTTGATTATTCTGAAAGCGCGGTGGTATTAGGTGAAAGCATTTGGTCATGTTGTCATTTTCTGAGTTCTGATTCTCTTGATCTGAACTGCTGACCGATCAAGTTGTATA
Source organism: Anthonomus grandis grandis (assembly GCF_022605725.1). Lineage (NCBI taxonomy): Eukaryota > Metazoa > Arthropoda > Insecta > Coleoptera > Curculionidae > Anthonomus > Anthonomus grandis. The sequence continues at coordinate 27,872,604 of NC_065548.1, read as the reverse complement.
TTGAGGGCCCAATTTTGAACTTCTTTATGTAAGAACCGGTCATCCATAGGCAAGGTTAGATAAGCTATTAGGACAAAAATAAGTTGGCAGGGAAAATCTAAGCTGTTAAGCTATAACTATCGCTCTTATTCTAGTTGCTACTTAGAATGCTATTATTTTCTCGGCTATTTGTGCAACTTTAAACTACTCTTAATACCTCGCTGAATGGGTATAACTGTTTTGCATTCAAGTGGATTCCAGAGGGCTAAAAAATAACAACAGGTTCCAAATAGATTGTGCATATTGTATATTTAACCAGTTTTATTTCTACACTGCCCACACAAAGTTGGTATGTTGGCAGGACTGAGTGGGCCTTCACTTTTTTAATCGTGTGTGTAGCAAATCTTTGGCAATTTAAAGTTGGCAAAGGAGGAAGAAAAGGACAATATAGATTTAGGTGGCCAAATATACGGTGCAAGCATCGCAGAGTAAAGATAACTGGAATTTATTCAAGAATGACATTCTTTAAACCAAAAATATTAGGCGTGTTTTTGACAAAACTACTTATTTCAAAGTGGGAAAATGCGCTGCTCGAATATCGCTCAATATCAATCGCTTTGGAATTTTTAATACACCTTTATATATATATAAATAAAATATATAACTATATAGCCGTTTTTTTTCTTTTTTTAATAAACTGCGAAAAAATCGACAAAAAAATTAATAAATTTTAGAACCACTTCCCCTTCTAGAAGAGAAACGAGATCGGTTAAATGGAGAGAAAGTTGCGTAATTTGGTTTCCATTAAAACACATTTTTGAAATTTAAAAAATTCCGAATACTTTTGGAATTTTGGATATTTGGATTTTTGGAAAAAAACTGAATATTTGCGATATTAATTTTTGTATGCTCTTTGATTAGATTTCACATTTTCCGTGCTACGTTCTCTGTTTTACAAAATAGTATCAGATTTTCAAACCATATTTGAGTTGTCTTCATCAGCTTTGTTTTTTTTTTTTTAATACAGCACTGGATTTTGTATTGGGGATTTTTAAGGAAGATACTTTTATATTTCTAAACCAACGATGTAGTATAGCCCTTATGCTAAAAAGTTTTAGTAATAGATTTTTATATAAGAACTCATATCTTATAAAAAGACAACATACATTTGTAATAAGATTTATGAACTTTTAGAACACAGAGCTAAGTAGAAATCTGAAATATAATAAGCATATACAGAAAAAAAATCGACATCAAAGTCCGGAACTGTGGAGCTGAACACCTGCAAATAGCGGTCAAAAGTCTGAATATTAATTCAGTAAGGATTTTTAAAAAAGGATTATTATATTTATTGAATCATTACAAATAAGTTTTATAGATAAGCTGAGTTGTGTTCCATACAAAAATATTGGTTTATGTTAACTTTCACAACATAAAAATTGTTAAAACGTCCGGACTAATAGGCTGACATCAAAGAAAATAGATTATCGTTTAGAGAAACTCTACTTACCATATATCCAGCGGTAAACTCTTTTTAGCTTGTTCAGGATCGGCATCCGCTGCTTTACAGGCGTATATTCTTTTGTGCTTCTTAAATATTTCCTAAAATCGCATAATTAGATAACATGAAATGCATTAAATACTCGTGAAATTACTTGTAACGCCTCAGTAGATGAAATACTCCAATTGCCAGTGTCGCCAGCCGGTTTAATATTGGCAAGGTGACTTTTCGTGAGAGCTTGCGGGTATTTGGTGAAAAATTTATTGTAAACGTAAATTCGGTCTTTGGAAACTGTGGTCTCCTGTACCTGATAAGATGATAAGAAAAAAACGGTTAGCCCTCGAAATACATATTTCGTCGTTAAGTTTAAAGTATCGTAATAAATAACCCATTTGCATTCTGAAGACTTAATAAATAAATGAATTATTGCAGGCATATAGGTATTCTTTTTTTTACCTTGTCTACAAGGTAAATTTTGTACTGGTCGTCATTTATTTCCAAGATTTTGCCCCTGGCATATTCGGTTTCGGTACGGGCGACACATAACTCATCAACCTTCCACAAGTTTTTCGTTTCTCTTTCCTTATCATCGGAGTAAAAAATTTGAAGATTCTTAAACATTTCGTTTTCTCTGTAGAAAGAAACGAAGAACAGGAATTAAATTACTATATATCATTTAAAAATATTTAAAAATTCATGCTTTCTTAAGAAAGAGGCGTCTAAAAATATTTAAATAAAATAATTGGATAAATATACGTATAGAAACTTAAATGAATTATTTTTGTTAAAGTTGAAGAAGTAGTCCATACTTGCAGTGGAGTTAATATGTCAATGGGTAACTAAAAATGCTTTGGTCATCCTCCACTAGATTTATTAAAAAATTAATAATCCTACATGTTTCGGACATATAACATGTCTATCATCAGGGATCTATAAAGAACCAACAAAACTTATAGGATAAAGATTCAAAGTGTTAAATTACAAGGTATTAAAATTACTTACACAAATTGAGGGTTTTCGTCAATATTAAAGATATAGTGCCTCCGGCAAGGCCAAAAGGTTAACAACTACCAATGAATAAAAGTGGCATCTACAATAATGATAAAAAAGCAATTATCATCATCAATTAGTGTTGTAATCATGTGATTTTAATGTTTCTCATGCATCTTAATGTAAGTTTTATGTCTTCAACGTCCAATTATTTATTCTTTAATTAATTAAGCTTTTTTATCATTATTGTAGATGACACTTTTATTCATTGTTAGTTGTTTTAACCTTTTGACTTTGCCGGAGGCATTATATCTTTAATATGTATTGACGAAAACCCTCAATTTGTGTAAGTAATTTTAATACCTTGTAATTTAACACTTTGAATCTTTATCCTATAAGTTTCCTTGGTTCTTTATAGATCCCTGATGATGGACATGTTATATGTCGGAAACATGTAGGATTCTTAAATTGTAAATAAATTTAGTGGAGGATGACCGAAGCATTTTTAGTTACGTATTTTTGTCAAGTTAAGCAGGTATTCTGGATATACTTTCTTGGAAAAATATTTATGATTTACCAACAGTGTAAACGTGAAATAATTAAATATTTTATTACCCATACATCATGTTCTCAAATTTTTCAATTTTCAATTTATGAACACAAAAAAGCTATGGATAACTGATAATATAGATTACCTGTCTCTGAACTCATGAAATCGTACCCATATCAAATAGGGATTTTCCACTTTCACCACGTCAATTTGCCTTTTTTTTATGTTGCTCAGATCTTCTTCGTCAGATTCGTCAGGCTCCTCATTAACTTTTTTAAGCAGAGATGACATAAGACCATCTTCTTCGTTATATTCCTCATGAGTAAGTTTATATTGGGGCCACTCCAAATTGGTAGATCTAAATAAACGAATACAAAATACAAAGATTAAAATATTATATTAAAAGTTATGGAAATGAAAAAATAACAAGAAATCATTGCAAGGTTCTTCTGAGCTTGATGAAGTTCATTTATGAAATTTTAAGTTTTAAAGCACATAGACACCAACATATTTTCTTAAATTATATTAGTATGTATAAGGTTGTTTTAAAATTATTTTTGTAATAATGATTCTTGCAGAAGGTGTTAGGGCTTAGCCAGTTACCAAAGCTCCGTCCCATATTATAATTTTATAGCTTAGTAAAAATTCAGTTATAAAATAATAAAACACACATAAAAGGCTTTGTTAACAATTTGTAGGTGCTCTTTAAAGTATATTATATCTTATATATTTATAAGTAGCAAACATTAGGATTAAAAACAATATAAAGCTGTAGTAGAACAATATAAAGTTGTACTAAGTCGGAGGATTTTTTATATAAGTTTTTAAGTTTAAGGTGTATTCAAGATACTCTTTTTACAGATTAGATTTCGTTCTTATCCTGATTCCATAAAAAAGCAGGTCTGGAAAGCCGACTGATAATGTTTTGGAGTGGTAAGATGATGTGTTAAGATTCATAATGTTGGTGCAACAAGATAAATCATCACAATCAACCGTGGCCCTCTACGTCACTGAACCTTAATCTTATTAAGCATGTCTGAAACATGCTAAAAAGAAGACTCGTTAAACGAATTATTCATAATTTAATTAAAAATATAAATGTATATAATTCTACTGACGTCTAACTTCATTTTCTTGCTAAACTGTAAGTTCCAAAAAAATCTTCCATAACTCACAAAGATTCTTTAAGTTAGAATATTAATCAAAATAAAAACACAAAATTCACAATATCAGAGTAAATTTAATAGGACTTTAGTCAAATGGTTACATGTTTCGCCTTGCCAAAGGGCATCATCAGACGTATAAATAATTAAAAATAAAAGCCTCAATGTACGTCTCACGTACACATTAGAAACTATTAAATTTAACATAAATATACATTTGTGACACCTATAAATCTAAATATAACTATTAATACTATTAACGCATAAAGCTTAAACAAATTACAGAATTCGAGTTCGAGTCATAGAGTGGGCATGGCCGTTTGAGAGCCGATTTAGTTTATACAAAAAAACAAACGTTGTTCCGGTTGGAACTTGTGGGTAAATGGAGTCAGCACAAGGCCTATAAAAAAGTCATAGTCAAAATTTAAATTGGCTAATTTCAATGCAAGAGTTTCTAAAATATCCATTTTTTTTATCTTGTCGCAGCCATGCAAGAATTTAATGCCACCTTCCGGTCGAAAGAAATATTTTTCACTAAGGAGATAAATATCGAAACCTGAATATGATGTTTTTGCTCCTTGAAGCACTGAAAATTTTTTTTGCCTACTGACTTACATAAGCTGTAGGGCAATCTAGACATTTAATTTCATATACCTTCAAAAATAGCAGAGTTTTTGGTTTTTAATTCTTACTAAGTGCTTTTTTAAGGCATTTGTTGTTAAGAAAGTGCAAATGATGTTTAAGGGTGCAAAGATTCTTGCGAGCTGCGATGAAATGTTTCCAAAATCTGACATGGATCCATATGAATAACAGTGAAAGATAACTTGTACCTATTTACGAACCGATAATAAATCTTATTTGTGGTTTTTATAGAAAAAAAAATATTAGCAGTTGCTTTAATTGTAAGTTATATATTAAATGATTGCTGATAAAAAGAGATGTTAAATGATCTATAAAATAGGGAATAAAGCTAGCAAATTCTCTAGGGGCTCTATGGAATATTGGAATTGAATTGAATTGCATGCCTGTAAACAGTCCTTTCCGTAAATTTCAAATTCGATTTTATTATTGTTCTTGTTAACAAGAGGTCTAAAAAAGGTAAGGACCCTTTGTTTCCATTTCACACGTAAATTCATTTTTATTATGACGGGAGTTGACAAATTTTAGAAAATCTGACTTATCTCCATTCCAAAGAATACAAATTTTATCCTTTTGTAACAGTAGGTTGGTATTAAAATTACCCGTTGGTATATTCCCTAAAAGCATTTGTACAAGTAACAGACAACCTATTAGTGGAATGCTTAAAAACATTTATTTTTTATATCGAAATTAGGCGAGAGTTATATCACCGAATTTTTGACAGACGTATTAGCAGAAAAACCTGAATATTCTTAAAGGATTTTATTTAGACAAAATTAAATCTTAGAAACTCTTAAAATTACTAAACCCTTAAAAAGTTTGGACTTTATATATGTGAATGGCCAACAACCATTTACTTCCCATTTTATTTTTAACAATCCATTTGAGTAAGTTTCCAAAACAAGTTCTCTTTATTTTTAATATACATAATACCTATGACTATACAGGATGTTTCAGGAAGAATGGTGGATATTTTGGTATGTTGTAGTATTCATAATTCTGAATAGAAAAGTTCATATAAATATGTATCCTAATCCAATAATTGCTGAGATACAGCTTCTTGAACTTAATGCTATTGTTAGAATATAATCATTTTTATTTAATAACTTTTAATACAAATAAAAATTCGCTGTTAGTAGTTCAGTGGAATAGTTCGAAAATCCCACTGCCAACTTCAATATAGTTCTCAGCACTAGAAATAGCTTCGAGTGTAGTTCTTTGACATTCCTTAATACGGGGTATTTACTTTTTCTTGATAAACTTTCCCACAATCCAAAACCTAAGGGAGTAAGGTCTGGCGACCTTTCATCAGACCACTGATGCCAGTTATGGGTGTTGTTAATACCGTCGCGAGTGAAGGTTGATTTATCAGTGAATAATATTGATGAAATTGATAGACGGTGAGCATTTACCCAATGACAAAATTCCAGTTTACCAGCGAGACCATTGGGTTTCAGGAGTTGTAACCGTTGTACATGAAATGGATGCAAACCTTGCTCATGTCATGTCCGTACCTTTAAGTGAGGAACACCGATGTGTATAGCAATTCTCCGTGTACTCCAGGACTACGTTCCACTGATTCAAGAATCTGTTCTAATTCATCCAAGTTTTGTTCACATGTTTGGATTTAAATCTGCTGGATACTCTACCAGTCTCACGCAGTTTGGTGAAGACCCGAGTAAATACTCCTGGACTCGGTAATCGTCTGTTCTGAAATCGTCGACCAAATTTTCTACAAGATACTTCGACACTTCCATTGCAGGCACCATAACGAACACCATATCGGCATATTCTGTCATTCACCGCCTACTTAATCTGTATCTTAGCAACTATTGAGATTAGGATACATGTTTATAGGAACTTTTATTCAAAATTATGGATACTACAACATACTAAAATATCTACTATTCCATATTTATTGATACACCAGTAATACCGTTTGCTTAAATTTAAATATGAACGTTTTAAAAATATTGCTAGTCGTCATAGGTATATATTATATTATTGTCCGGTAAGTGTTTTTATTTCTGACTTCTAATATATACGTGAGATTTAAGGCTTATATTTTTCTTAAATATTTATAATTCTGATGATGCCCTTAACGCGAAACTGTTACCATTTGACTAAAGTTTTATTAAATTTACTGTAATACTTTGCAATACTTGTAATAAATTTTGTATTTTTGTATTTTATAACTTAAGCCGTTCGTCATATGAAAAACTATACCGTGCTTTCATTTCAAAACGATCCATCCTAAACACCTTTCTTAAAAAAAAAAAAAAACACGTCAAATTAGATATACAGGGGGATGTTTAATTATGCAATTACTGAAGTTCTGTCAATCACCTCCTCACCTCCAGCTAACCTCACTTTAATATGTCAAATGGGAACCCCCATCGTGTGATAAATCATAGTAAGCAGAGTAAAATTCTCTATTCAACGGTACTAAAAAAATTAAATCGGTAAATGTGTAAGCAAATAGTTAGCGAAAATGTCTAGAAATAATGAATATTTTATTTATGCCAAACTTTGGTATGTCAAATGGCTACCCCCATGGTGTGATACATTATTTTAAAGGGCATTCATTAGGCTATCAATGGTTGTAAAAAAAATAAAATTGATTGACCAAGAAGCAATTAAAGTGTAAATCGGTAGGGTAGAAAAACAAATTTAATTAGTTTAACAAATTTATTTTATTAAATGTTCAAAATGCGCGCCGTTATTAGCAAGACAATAAAAAAGCCTATTTTCAAACTCCTTACGAACATTGGCAAGGGTCTGCCCGCTAATTTCTCTGCATTCTTGATATATTCTATTTTTTAAATTCTCAATACTCTCAGGTGGGGTTTTATAAACTTTGCTTTTTAAGTAGCCCCAAAGAAAAAAGTCTAGTGGGGTTAGGTCCGGAGACCGCGCAGGCCATTCGATTGCACCACGTCTGCCAATCCACTTTTCTCGAAAATTTTCATCAAGCCACTCCACAGGGAGATCCACAGGGTGGATCGATTTGAAATGAAAGCACGGTATACAACAAAAAATTAAGAAAATTAAATTCTCTATGAACAAGTAATTTTCGTGACTTCGTGGCGCGCTTTCTCTTTATTCTCGTTAGTTGCACAGCTTCATTCCGGAAAGCAAATCGTAAAGAATTTGATGATTTTTTTGTTATGATAAATTTTTCGGTACTACTTTTGCTTTAGTCAGAAAATCAAATTAAGAATTCTCCAAAAAAGAAGGCAAAGGTAAAGATACAAATTTTAGTTTTTAAATTTTTCTTATATAAATAATAATAAATAAATAAAAACGACGTATTAACCTTTAAGTTACAAAAAAAAATAAGATACCTAAGTACAATGGGAACAAAGAAAAAGTTTTTGTAAAAGTTCACCTAAAATAAAATATTTAAATACTTGACATATGTTGTATAACTATTTTTCAACAAAACAAAAAAATACCCTGTCGGTTCATGACTGTACCCATGTTAGCAATAGACAATCGACCCTCCTCAGTCGCAGTAAAAGCATCGAAGGCACTCCGCGCCCAATGCAGGTCATCATCCAGCATTTTCATTTAAATTTATTGATATTAAGCATTTTAAAATTGTTGTGTATGAAATTGTATATGGTGGTGGCGTTGAATATAAAAGATCTCCGAAACATGGTTGTTTTATGTACAGTAAAAGCATGGCGTGATCTAACGTTAATATTGTGAATTGGTATGGTGCGTGGTAAAAATTTAAATTTAAGAGGTTGAGATGCTTCTGGATCAGTAAGCAATTTATAAACAAAATTTAAAGGATGGTGTGTTTTTCGGTTTTTCATATTCAACCAGTTGCATTCAGAGAGCAAATGAGATACATGGTCACATTGACGTATTCCATATAAAACCCTTCAACATACATTTTGTACTTTTTGAATTTTATATTTATCCTCCGCTGTTAGACAAGGCCCGTATAGAAAGTCACAATAATTAAAATGCGATAAAACAAGACTATCACACATCTTTTTTAATGCAGTTTAACAGTTGTCGGTTGTTATAAATTAATTTAAGAGCATAAAATCCTTTTTTAATAATTTTCCGTACATATTCATGAAATCTTAGATCCTCATCTACTATTAAGTCCAATTTTTTTTCACAAGATACAAACGATAAACTTGTGGCGCCAAGGTGCAGATTTAACGACTTCTTTACCATGTCTTTTTTAGTTTTACTACCAAAACACAATAACTTTGTCTTGTTGGAGTTTAGGTTAAGATTATGTTTGTAAGCTAATTAATTAATTAACTATATTAAGATCCGAGTTTATTTTTCCGGCAGCTTACTGAGTACCTTGAGGATTGAAAAAAAATTAGATCTGAGTATCATCAGCATAGGCATGTGTACTACAAAACAAAGGAGCAGCAATAGCATCTATTGTGTAAATAATTAATAAGAGTGGAGATAAAATAGCACCCTGAGGTACACTAGATTTAATCGAAATATTACTTGATACCGAGTCACCTAAACTAATCTTTTGCGACATATCTCCAAAAAATGAACCAACCAAGTTAAGTGCATCGGTTTCAAAGCCATAGTACTTAGTACAAGTTTAGCTAATAGGAGGCTATGGTCTAAAATATCAAAGGCCTGGGAGAATTCCAACAAAACTAGAACACTAACAAGACCTTCATCGAAACTCTTAATAACATTATCAAATACGGATGCTAAATCGGAAGCCGTACTAAACCCCCTTTCTAAATCCGCACTGAAAATCAGGAATAATTTTATTATTGTTAAAATGAAAAAAAATTTGGTTATATAATACTTTAGACAATGTGGGTAATACTTATAATTCTTAAGTCGGAAAAGGTTTGAGGATCATTTATTTTAGGTAAAGGGATGCCAATTGCAGTTTTGCAAAGAATCGGTATACCGCTCGTTTCTCGTATCTTCTATAATAAGGCTACACATTTTTAACATTTTTAAATTGATTGCATTTCCTGAGAAGTTGTTACGGAAAAGTTAATCTAGATTTAAAATTATAAACATTATTGTGATAGTATTCTTGTTCCTACATTATTCAGTTACTGTTTGTAAAAAAGAGGTGAAGTATTTATTTATATTTTCAGCGTTTGACAGATTTGGCGGAAGAGTACTGTTATTTTCTGAAGTAATATTTAAGTCTTGTAGAGTTTTCCAAAGCCTAGTGGGATTATTAAGATGAGAAATATTTAATATGTGATTTTTTTTTCTTGTCTAATATAAGATAATGTATGATTTCTTAAGTATCAGATGTATGAAATCTTATAATACAGGGTCCGGCAAAATGATCTCCCACATTTTGCGCCGCCACTGGGCCCGAATCACTAAAGAGGGAGCCAGCTTAGCGTAGTCGGTTGGCTGCGCGCGCCTTGCCATTTCTGTTGTCGCCATGAACTGGGCGGGCGAGCATCGTGCCTTCGTTATCGAAACATTTTTCAAATGTAACGAATCTGTGATTACGACACAAAGAAATTTTTCGTACTCACTTCGCGCTTGGTAGACATGATCCAGTTCCAGATCGCAAAACAATACTGTTGTGGGTTTCAAATTTTAGAGCTACAGGTTCAGCCTTAAAAAGAAAATCAACTGGTAGGCCCAGAAGTGTTCGGACACCTGAAAACATTGCAGCTGTAAGAGAAGCAGTTGAACGATCTCCTAGACGTTCAGCTGTTAAACATGCCTCTGCTTTGCGTTTGTCAGATTGTTCTGTGGTGAGAAGAATTTTGCACACCGATCTGAAGTTCCACCCATACAAAATGATGATCGTGCAAAAACCTAGTGAACGGGACTGGGAAAATCGCCGAAAATGTTCCAATGATATTCTTCAAAAGGTCCCACAAAATGCGCTTTTAATAACGAGTGACGAGGCTCATTTCCATTTGCCTGGCTGTGTGAACAAGCAGAATTTTCGCTACTGGGCACCAGAAAATCCGCGGCAGCTCCATGAAAAACCACTTCACAGCCAACGTGTTACCGTTTGTTGTGCTGTTGGTGTTTGGGGTCCCTATTTTTTTGAAGAAGGAGGGGTAACGGTTACCGTAACTGCTGATCGATATGTCGACATGCTACTTAATTTTTTGGAACCAAAAAATGAAAATTATAGGAATATCGCCTCAAATTACTGCTCGAGTAATGGAAACTTTCAGAAATCAGCTTCGAATGTGTGTCGAAAGAAATGGTCGCCACTTGGACTCTGTAATTTTCAAAACTTAATAAAAACAAAATGGCATACCATATATTTTTAGTTAATAAAAATAAAATATAAATAACATTTACATTGGCGTTTTTATTAAAAATCAAAATGTGGGAGATCATTTTGCCGGACCCTGTATTTGTAATTAGTTTCCATGTTAGTATTTTTATATCTTCAATTCATGAATATCTATGACATAGTATATTTTATAAATCATTTTTAAAAGTCGTATATTGAAAAAACGCGGAGGATGTTTTATACATTTAACAAATATTTCAACGAAAACCAGATTATGATCGCTTATTCCATTAGAGGATAGTATGCCGCATTTATTGCCTATGTCTTTATTGTTAATAAAAATCGGGTAAATTAAGGTGCTAGAGGTATTAGTAATTCGAGTAGGTTCATTAATAATTTGCTCGACGCCAAAGGTGTTAAGAGAATCCAGTACAGGGTTATGCAGGTTTAAAAAGTTGATGTTTAAATCTCCTGTCAAAATGATGATATGAAAATAAAGAAAAAGATCGTTTATTATATGTTCAAAGACGACCAATATATTATTAATATTTAAGCGTGGAGGGCGATAAAAACATCCTACAATAATTTTCATTTTAGGTAGGGAAACTTTTAAGAAAATATGTTCGGCAGCAATAGAAAAAGTAAAATTAATGACCTTGGAGTTTAATCCGTCTTTAACATAGGCCCCAACGCCACCTCCACGACCAGCTCTATGAATTAAATTATATCCTGGAATATTAAGTAAATTGGCATCACAGTTTGGGTTCAACCAAAGTTTCTGTTACAACTAATATATCAAATTCATTTTCGATTAGAAAGCTCATTAAATCCTGTAAAAAGTGATCGGACATTCAAGGGTGCAATATTCAAGTACATGTTGTTTATTTTAAGGGTGGCATATTTTTATTATGTAGATTCAGCCTAATGTCAAAAACTGTGAAAAAGAAGGTAACAATTAAAATTGGTATTTTATAGAAACCTTAAATCCCAAGTGAAACCACGGCAAGAACAAGAAGGAGCCACCCGATGGAGTTGAACCCTTAAATACACGCAGTCAACCGTCTATCCCCAAGGTTCTTACAACAGCCAAGAACCGGCAGGAAATAGTATTAGATAACCTATGTATATAAAAATAATGTTTATACAAAAACAAAAAGACACAAATCTTAAGGCGTGTTAGTGCAGTACATCCTACTCCCATAAACAGGGCGAAATTTGGTTTAAACAACAAATACAAAGACAAATTATAAAGCCCATTTTCTTATAACCACATATTAAATTAACAAAAAATACATATTTAGATTTTAATAATAATCAGAGCAAAGAATAAACGTTTTAAATGGGGTTTCCCACGTGCACAAACTAAACCAAATTAAATCATTAAAAAAAAATCAAATTTAAACAGTTAAGAAAGAATTAAATTATATAAACGTGTGATCAAAAAGTGAATGTTTAGAATATATAAATTTATTAACTGTTTTTGAAACCATAACTTCATTTCATTGAATTTTGTTCAGATTTACTTTCTAAGCATCCAAATCACTTTGATTTCTAATCAGTTTTCTTTCACCCGAAATTGCCTATACACTAGTCCATTAAACGTCCACACAGATTTTCCGTATATTTCTCTCGCCATTTTAAAAAGTTTGAGGTTTTCTATAGTTAAAACATCCGTTATTATAGTTATATAGCTGAATTGAATTATCAGGAGCCGTGGCTTAGATGACCGGGACTTTTTTTTGCCAATACGGTAATAATGCGAAATATCTGTTTTATTTATATTTATTAACTAACCACCGACTACCGACAAAAAACAAGGCATGATTGTCTGTTTTATTATTTTGTGAATCATTTCAAATCAATTTTAGTTTTAATCTAAAAAAATTTTGTAATTAAATTCAATATATTTTTTGTTCTAATAATAAATAAAATTATGTTTCATTTATATCTTTATTCAGTCTTATTAATAACCAAATTTTTATACATGTTCTCTAGACATTTTCGTAAATATACATTCATAATTTAGTTTTATCATTTAGTAAAGCAACCCCAACAAGAATATTTGTAAAACCTTATTACAATAAAATCTACTTACATAGGACCAGTGGAATCAGCTAAATTATACTCGACCATCATCGCATTGAGGCAAACATCAACGTTCCGACTCGTCTCGAACAAGGCAACCTCCACCTCTGGTTCAGTTTCGTGTACAACCATTTTTAAAACGTCTTGCGATTTAAAGTAACTTAGAAGGAAATCATTGGCCGCCGATGACCAACTCGCCTCTTTGTCAAAGGGGGCGATGTGAGTCATCTTCACTACTACCGCCTAAAAATATAAATTACCGGTTATTTAGTTACATGTTTGCGTTAGCTCGCACCATTTTTTCAATTTATAAATTTACTTGCAATTGTTTGCACTGATTGTGCTGGAAAAATAGACCCCAAAAAGGTGTTTCCTTGGAATTGAAATCTGTAAATCCTGGAGTAAAAAAATAAAATACGTGAAAGAAAATGACTTTCTTCAACATCTCTAAATAGCTCTAAGAAAATTAAGCTGAAGAATTTTGAGAAAGTACTTGTTATTAATATTGGAAAATATACAGTGACGGCCTAAAGTTCCGCATAAATTCGATAAAAATTAGAGACATGATTTTTTGAGAAAACGCTCGGACCCGTCGATTTGTATTTTAAGTTGCCCATTACTTCACATACATTTTTGTATACAGGGTGGAAAAAAAAGATATGACGTCATCGGTCATTTTTTTAAATTGAATGCTATATTTTTTATTGCATTTATGAAATATAGGCGAAATTCCAAGCAAGTTTCGTATAACACACCTTATCATAAAACTCAATTGTTTACGAAATATTTACATTTAAATAACAAGAAAACAAATAAGTACGTCTATTTACAGATTAAGGTAAAATCGAGGATAAAAATAATGTTATAAACACTGCCAATTGTTTCTATTTCCATGGTTGCACTTGTAAAGAATCTCCATTTTCGAATGTCCACTGTCAGTTCGAAAATTAATAGTTTTTATCAGAATAAATTATGGCTAATTTAACGGAAACCAAACGAGTTGAAATTTTGATGATGCGAAATGTTTAATGCCAAATACCAATGCCAAACCATCCTATTTCTCAGTCAACAGTTAGTAGAATAGTGCACAAATTCATAACTTCAGGTCATGTTAGGGATTTGCCAAGATCAGGTCGTCCAAAAATTTCTGAAGAAACAAAATTAAACGTTCTGCTCTCCGTAGAAGAAAATCCAAACAATGCAACTTCACAAATTTCAGTTGATAATAATATAGACGGAAAGTCAGTAAGACGCATCTTAAAAGTGAATGAATATCACCCTTATAAAATTATACTAATACACGAATTAAATGAGGACGATCCTGATCGAAGAAACCAATTTTGCGAGCAAATGATGAACATTTATTTGCAATAATAACCAGTCAGTTTGTGTTACGAGTTTTGTTTTCGGATGAAGCAACTTTTTGTTTAAACGATGTCGTAAATCGGCAAAATTGTCGGTACTGGTCAGTGTCACATCCACACTAGGCAACTGAGGCCCATCCACGGTACCGTAAATCTATTAATGTTTGGGCTGGTATCGTGGAAAATAAAGTAATAAATAAAGTAGAAAATAAAAGCCATACTTTTTCGAAGAAAACTTAACAGGACAACGCTATTTGAATTTTCTTCAAGAGGATCTTATTTCTACTTTGGCTGCCCTATACCCAGACGAACAAGACCCTGCTGTCCCGACAGATAATTTGTGGTTTCAGAAAGACGGCGCACCGCCACATCTTTCGAGATGTCTGTAATTACTTGGATACAGTGTTCCCAGGAAGATGGATAGGACTAGAGGAAGAGGGCCAATAGAGTGGCCGGCCAAGTCACCAGACCCTAAATCCCTGCAACTATTTTCTATGGGGGTACCTGAAAAGTAAAGTTTATATTGAGAAGCCAAACAACGTAGATTTTAAAAATAGAATTAGACATGAAATTAGACGTATATCATCCGAAATAATTGATAGTGTTTTACATGAGTTTGTAAACCGTCTTGCTTTCTGCCAAGAAGTAAATGGGGATCAGTTTGAACAATTCAAACATCAATAAGAGTTTTCACAGTTTATAACATTTTATCCTCCATTTTATCTTAATTTGCAAATAGACGTACTTACTTGCTTTTTTGTTGGTTAAATGTAAATATTTCTGAAACAGTTGAGTTTTGAGTTAAGGTGTGTTATACGAAACTTGGTTGGAATTCCGCCTATATTTCATAAATGCAATAAAAAATATAGCATTCCATTTAAAAAAATGACCGATGACGTCATATCTTTTTTTTTGTTCCACCCTATATACAAAAATGTATGTGAAATAATGCGCAACTTAAAATAAAAATCGACGGGTCCGAGCGTTTTCTCAAAAAATCATGTCTCTAATTTTTATCGAATTTATGCGGAACTTTAGGTGGTCACTGTATTTATTTTTAAATATTATTCAGACTTAAGAGTCAAAAAAATTAAAAATCAGTTTATCAAAATTTAAGAAAAACAAGCAATCTTTTTTATCAATTGTCTAAAGCGGCTTTTAAGAACCCTTTTTATCGCACTTTTGATCAAACCAGAGTCGCATTTATGTTATTAACTGGTATGCGCATCGATTAAATTAATTTAGTTATAAAAATTACTTCTTTTGTTTGCTTCTAATGAGGGAGCAATAAGTTAGGAAATCGGTAAAAAAATTCAACAAAATTTAAAGCGACTTTCACTTTGGGCATTCTTTGATTATCTGCTCTTCTTCCTACTAGATTCCTAAGTACAGGAAGTACAGGACAAAAGAGTGTTGAATACATTTTTCAGATTCAGTCTTTCAGTTAAATAACAAATGTAAATAGCGAAAAGCAATACATAAATAGAAACATAAATTATATGATCATATTTTAAATCACAGGTTTTGGGTCCACACAAGACTATGAATGAAGCTAAGAATGATTGAAGCTAAGAATTGAGCTTCACGCTTTATTTATTTTTTGCTATATTCTTATATTCTATTTCAATTTTTTTCTGCACTTAGATAACTGAATATCTTTATGTGCAAAACAAACTCTTTAACTGGTTCTGAATTTACTTAAACACTGTATACAGGGTGTCAAATTACAAACTTTCAATGTAAATATCTCTGAAACTAAAAAAGTTATAAAAGCGCAATTTGGTACAAATGTTATACAGGTAGGAGACACTATACTATAGTGTCTATATACTAGTCATCCCTTGTTCCCACTACACCCCAAGATTTTAAATGGCATAACCCCTTTAGTGATATCTTAAATTAAAGGTCTTTTGGAGACCACAAGAATTTTTCCTAAATTTTATACATGATCAAAGAAAGATATAACTTAAATAAAATAAACTCTGCTTTTATGAAGTATTATTTAATTTAATTAGATGCTCAAAATGCATTCCATTTTGGGCTAAACAGAAGTATAATCTATTGTCAAACTCATTTCTCACATTTTGAAACACTTGTCTTGGAATAGATGCATATTCTGTAATAATCTCCTGCCGAAGATCATCGAATGAAGCTGGTTGCGTTTTAAACACAACAGTTTTTAAGTGACCTCAGAAAAAAAAGTCGAGGAGTATTAGATCTGGTGATCCCGCCGGCCATTTCATTGGATCTTTTCTCCCAATCCACCGATCTAGAAACTAATCCAGTAGAGTGGCACTCAATATTGTCAAACTCATTTCTCACATTTTAAAACACTTCTCTTGGAATAGATGCACATTCCGTAATAATCCCCTGCCGAAGATCATCGAGTAAAGCTGGTTGCGTTTTAAACACAACAGTTTTTAAGTGACCCCAGAAAAAAAGTCAAGGAGTGTTAACTCTGTTGATCTCGCCGTCCATTTCATTGGATCTCTTCTCCCAATCCACTGATCTAGAAACGCATCCAGCAGGCTGGCACTCCATCTTGTCGAAAATGTAATAAATCTCCGTTTAGGTTCCTAGCCCCAACAATATTTAACTGATTTTCTATTTCTTCAAAACTTTTATGTTGAACGACGGTTTCCAAAATTTTTAAATAAATTTTGCCATTTTAGCGACAAACGTGCATTCGTCACGTAACAAATATTTTTTAGCAACTCAGAAGTAAAACCTAATTTACCTGTCATTCCCTCCTTCGGTCAAGGTCGTCTTCACCCAATTTCTCAAGAATTTGTATTTCGTATGGATAGAAATTACTTAATTTAAGTACCTGATGCATAGTTTCATGACAAATTCCTGTTATCGCTGAAGCTTGGTGTAGGAACAATGATTCATTCATAGCAAAATGTTCTAATACTTGTACTTCTGTCGCTTTATCAAGTACTCTACCCTGAACTCTTTTATTGTTTTCCAATGATCTTGTTTCTTCTAAATTTGAGAATTAGTTGCATCACATAAGTATGATATACTTACAATTTTTCCAGGATTTCCTTCGCTAAATAATGCAACAGTCCTTATAGCACAAAGATTTTGAAAATTATAAAAATAAATTATTTCAATACTTTCTACTTATTATATTGTAAACCACTGTGTGAAGTATTTGGGCGAGTCGGTGAAAAGACTAAAATATTTTTTTAAAACTAGGTCTAAACATCTACTTTCTGGTACGACCTAAAACCAGCATTCCAACTGAGTAAACAAACTTTTTTATCGAATTAAAAAAATCACTGTTTGACTTTTTTGACTATGTGGTGCAGTGTGGCACACTTGACTTAAATTGGATATTGATCAGTAACAAACAAGAAAAAACAGTTCAGCGGAGAGTACTTGATTACCTTTGGCAACGGATTTATTACAAAGTGTGCATCTATTCCAAGGGAAAACTTTAAGAATGCTAGGAATGAGTTTAAAAAAGATCATTATTTTTGTTTAGACCAAAATGAAAAGCATTTTGAGCACCTAATTAAATAAAATAGCATTTTATAGATCACAGTTTATTTTATTTAACTTATACCTTTCTATGACAGGGTATAAAATTTAGGAAAATTTTGGTGGTTGTAGTTTCCCCTACTGGTATAACATTTGGACCAAATTACCCTTTTCTTACTGTCTTAATTTCAGAGATATTTGCATTGAAAGTTTTCAAATTGACACCCTATTTGAAGGTTAACTAAGACAATAGAAAAAAACTTCATTCTTATATATAAACCTTATTATTGCAACTCTTAATTCTTCTTATATTTATAGTTGTTGCTGGTAAGATACTATACAACTTTGGACCCAAATATTTGGAAAATTTTAAGTTAAAAGTCTTATAACTAACTGGTTTAAGTAACTAACTAGTTACCAAACTATTTATTTCGCCTTGTTTGAGGCATATGATGTTTGGTATACCAGCCTCAATTATTTCTGGATTAATAATAGTAGTATTCATTTTTGTGAGTGTTTTAATATTAGATGTAAGATGATGTATCAGTGGTCACGTTACCTTTAAGAAAAATTATTGCAATAACTATGTAATTTTCAAATTCTGTCTCATAGTTTCATTCGTTTTTACTCTTTTGCTTTACACATCCTGTTGATCTGTTTCTTTTATAAATTTTTTCCACATCCTTACTTTTAGTTATTTTATTTCGATATGATTTATATTCCTCTTTTCAAGCTGTGGATATCTGCTTTTCAATAACTTTCTCTTCAGATATATTATCTTCATTAAGTTATTAAACCATTTGTAATCCACTCTTAAGCTTTTTTGTTAACATTTTACTTATCGGTTTAATCATTTTTGATTGCTTAACATGGTTTCTATGAAATATGACATAATCAAGATCTTGGTTGCATGATTAGTATCATTTGTTAAGTAAACTTGAGCAAAGCTATCACTTGAAAGTTTTTGTTTTAAAACTTTGTATAATATTAGTCATTATAGGGTAATGATCTGTGCCTAAGTGTATCAACGTATGAATGACTCAACAGTTTTAATATTTATAAAAAAATATATGTTATACCGCCTAGTAAATTCATTTAAATAAGGAATGTAGCCAAATCTGCCTAACATACAGAAATATTCGTCGCTAATTCGGTCATTTATAGCTTTTAAATTTATATTAATTCGTATATAATATATACATTATACAGGATCCTGCAACAGTGCGCCGGCCTAAAAATGTAAGGTTAAAAATTTCTAACCTCTTAAAAAAATGTTGGGACCTGATAGCGCATATCTGGAAAATATTTTGAACTACTTTTTTGAAGGTGCTTCAAAAAAGTAGGGCGATATAAGCAGCATTTTTTTTTAATGGAATGCCATTCTTTTTATTTTATTTTTAAGACCGCCTTAGGCTACCTAGTATATGCGCTAAATATGGCTGCTTTGTCATGCGCAGTTTGACTGCAATAATTTTTTTTATAAAAAAAATCTAAAAATCATTATATTATTTAATTTCATCTTGATACTAGAAATGTTAATTCAATGTCAATATTGGACTTAATTGGGATTCTAGAAGAATTGAGAATTACTTTGACTTAAATTGTTTCCTTCTGTCATATACAGGATGTTCGTAGTTAGCAATCATATTTTACGAATTTCAAAGCTCCATTTCTCGCTTTTTTTAAATTAAAGATTACACTCAATAGCTAGTATCAATTCAGTTGTTAAATGTTCTATGTTATTACATGTAATTAAAAGTTTATAATACAACATATACATTCCTTTTTTTTAAATTGGAGAGAAATGGATGAAGTAGAAAAAACTATTATTGGTAAATTATTGTGGTACAGGAAAAATGATGAAATTCTTTTTTTTTAATTCATAATACCACTTCTAGCCTTGGCAATGGCGTAAAATATTTAGAAATGTCGGCTAATTTTAAATAGGTATCAATTATGTTCCTAATCCGCTACTAATTGAACTTTCATATAACTAACATAATACATATATTTAAAAGAAATAGTATTTCTCTGCTAGATCTACTCTTATTGACAATTTCAATGTTGTTAAATTGTTTTATTACCTAATAATTATACTGCTTTGTACTTTTTATTGACAATTTCAACTTTATTCACTTATTCACATGCCTTTCACGGAAATTCTATGGGAAAATAAACGTTCTTGTATGTTATAGATATACCAATATATTTTTTATTTCATTAATCTCTCCTATGTATAACACTTTGAGGCAGTTTAACGAAAATGATAAAATACTCATGAATTAAAAAAAAATACCTGACTCTCTAGTTTGGTAAAGTCGACATCAAGTGTTCTAATACTATTAGAAGGAACGACAACATTAAGTCCCCAATCAACAAGCAAAACGTGAACTTTATTACTCGTCATGTCAATAGTTTTAATAAATCCTCTATGATAGTTGGATCTTATAGGATCTTTATATTCGACCAGCACGTAGGTACCTTCAAAATCGAAACATCAATAATTTAAAAAAATCTTTCTTTTCTAATGACGTACCTTCAATAGGTGCGCATGCCAATCTCGAGTTTCTATACGCTTTTTTGATTGCGTGATTCATCGCTTTGAAGGCTTCTCGGTATTGCACCTAAAATAATTATTCATAAATATAAAAATAGCCGAATAGAAAAAATAGACCGTTATCGTACCAAATGAACAAAAAGATTATAAGGATCAACGACGGTGGCAATTACGACTTTCTCCTTCTGGTTTTTGGTAAACTTTTTGCTGTTAGGGAATACTCGAAGATTGTTAAACTCACAAAAGATATTCTAAAATAAACAAGTTATTATTTAAAATGTCAGTTTATATTTATTGTAGGCATTTTAATTACTTTTTTTGAAATAGGACCATCTAAACTTGCGAAATCATTGTTTTGAGGCTTAACTAAATTATGCCCGTGAACTAAAATGTCTGTTACAGAGGCTACACCGCCATCTGACGAGGCGATCATCAGGTCCACCTCAAAAATTCCATCATTATATGATTTTTCCATCATGAACACATCCTTCCTGAAATATGAATTCATTGTAAATTAACTAGTAAATTCAAAAGAGAGTATTTATTAAAAACGTTCAATTGAACATTTTTACACATTAGTGTGTAAAGTATGTATATGGATCAGTAAAGCCCTGAACTAATTGATGGCGCCGCTATTGACCAATGCAATCTTCAAATGATACATGTTGAAATTTAATTACAGTTCAATGATCAGTTTTTCAATTTTATTTTCTATAATAAAGAAACAGGTTCACACGACTATAGCATTGTAGTAACGACAGATTTTTTAAAATCTACTTATCAATCCTATCCATTACATTCTAAAATAATGTACAGTATAGACACATTAAGACAACAATTCTAAAGTTTACAATAAATCATATTTTTAAATTATGAAAAGTTTAAAAGATCTTATTAATACAGAACTAAACAGAGTTCACATAAAGTGTTGTTATATTTAATCTATACAAAATTAGTTCTTTGTCAGAAATGAGAGATTTGAGAAAGATGTTAGAGAAAAAATAAAAACTCCAAGCCTCAGTCTCAAAATATCTTTTTGTGTCAATCAGGTTACATGTTTCGCTAATAAAGCATCATCAGACTTACAATAAACAGAAAAACACACGTAATTACAATAAAACCTTACACTAAAATAAAATAAAATTAGCTAAATTACCTTATAGCTAGATGACCTGCTAAGTACTGACAAATAAAATTTAAATCTGAGAATACCTACATATTTTATAATAAAAAACAATAACATGGCACAAAAATTCAACAAAAAATATAAAAAGGACGTGAAACGTAAAAGGACGTGGACGTAAAATAAACGTGACAAGTGTAGTATTTGAACCCACGCTCTAAAGTTGATCTCTGTGAAACACCAGACCGTTAACCACTCGGTTAACCAGCCCTGCTTATGAATGTTAGATTCAAAGGCATATATCCGTATCGTGAGCAGAAATAGGAGGTTAGATAAGATTATTATAGATAAGTCCTGGCTCAAAGGTGAATACATCATTAACGCGTGTCAAAATTGGACTCTTTTTGGCTTTGGTGATTTCCATTTTCTACCCTTAGGGCACTCGTGAACAATGGAAAGATTTTCAGGGACGGAAAAACTATGACCCGTTGATAATAAATGGTTAGCAAATGCTGACTTAGTTTCTGTGTTGTCGGAGTCCCTGAACTTATTGACGAGGCTTAGGTGTTCCTGTACCCTTGTGGATACTCTCCTTCCTGATTGTCCCACATAAACAACAGGGCAATCCCTACAATTAAGCCAATATACACCCGATTTGGATAGAGGGTCACTTTTATCCAACGTCTTTACTAGGTTTGACTATGTTTCCAGCTGGAGTTGCCGTATTGTAAAACGAAGAACTTTAAAACCTTTTGATATAATCTGTGAAAAATGGTCATTAGAATTATTGCTTTCGTTAAAAGTGATGCTAAGGTCTCTACTTTGATTTTTGTAGTTTAGGTTAACATAATCATGAGCTTCAGTTGTATTTTGTCCTTTAAAAAAACTAATATAAAAGCATTTATAGATATTTATTGTAAAATTATTTTTTATACTGCAATCCCATAATCTATCAATATCCCTTTGCAATATGTATATGTCAGCGATAGACTTTATACATTTATACAAAACTTTAAGTAATCGGAAAAAAGTAAAACTAACGATTATCACAAATGCCAGTAAATAGTACTGATAAACAGTGGCCGTTCTAAGTAAAACCTAATAAAACTTCAAATGATTCTAGAAGAAAATTAAACAGTTTTAATCTTTCTTTTCGATCCTTTAAAAAACTTGACATACTTAACAAATCCCCTCATAAATTTCAGTGATCTGAATATTATGAAAAGAAATGTTTGCTCTTGGAAATAAATTTGTGTCGGCTAATTGGCATGTGATGGAATCTACATTACAAAAATGTTTAGAAAACAAATCAGATATGTTTTGGGATTATTTGACGTTTGGTTTTCAAGGTATATATGATTTGCAACATTGTAATTGAATTATACACTGTTTCAATTTTTTTTTATCGTTAATATATCCCTTAAATGACCTAAATTGTCCTTTAGGTTATGACCAACAATTTTTATATAATTTAAATGGCATTTTTGAGTTTCTATTTTACATTTGTTCCTAAATTAAAAAATATGAAGTAATGATTGTCAGATTTTGTTTCTAGATATTTTTATGACTAGTCTTTTTGCAATATTTAAATTTTTTAAATATGGGGAAAATCATTAAGGAAAGTGAGAGTTTTTAATGAGCTTCCTTGAACAAATTGATTAAAAACAATGTCTTGGGTTTCATAAAACGTTAGTACAGCAGACTCAAGTTGTCCCAAACAATACCCATCACACAATCATTTATCACTATATAATTACCATGAATAAATAAACCTTAATTACCATGAAGTTAAAATAGTATTCTTAAAATGTTAAGTTAATTTTAGTAGTACATAAAAGATCAAATGTGTAAGTTACATGATTGTTATGTAAAGGCATTATTATATAGGAAGTCTACGGCTGGTTCCACTTTGATTCCAGACATGTTTGTAAACATGTAATTGTATGGATATACTATTTTTTGAAAAAATTATAAAAAAGAAAATATTCACAGACTATCAATGCATTCGAGTTCTTAGGACAATCCACATAAACTCCTAGTTCATCATTATACCAGGTCGCCTAAGGTTAATTATAATCAACCAGTATTATGACGGTGCTATCTTGAGTGTGCTATATGGTATGGACAGATTCACAATGATTTATGTAACATTCTAGTGGGGAACTCGGTGGTAGATAGACTGACCCAATGATGTATTATTGAAGTTGATTGTTTAATTTTATTTCCACATATAATAGTGTTATTAGGAGAGGGAATTATTTTTGACCTACGTCTATTAGATATTGCAATAACTACTCCTCCTTCCCCATTTGGGAGCTGTTGCTTCGCTCTTGTCGCAACGATAGATATTGTAACTACGAAATCTAAATTTTACGTTCCGAAAATTCGTCATGACCATGATTTATTAATAGTTGTAATATCATATGAACAGTGCAGCACTGAAAGCTATAGCTGCTAATATTTAGTTCTTAATATCCCGATATTATTAAAATATATCCTATGCACTTTTGGATTTTTCTCCATGGGGATTTCTGCGATTTCCAGTAAGAGTAGTAATTTCAAGTTAAAGTGGTTTAAGTAAGTGACACTTCTTTTGCGTTTAAAAAAAAATGGAAAAAAAAGTTTCGTGTATTCATAAAACATTGCATTTTAATGGAAAAAATAACATTCAAGCTAAGCAATGACTTGCAGATATCATATGGCAGTGCTTATATTCAAATTCATATTGAAAATAAATTTAATTATCATTAAAATAAACCACAGAATTAACCATTGACAATAAATAACCAATTTTGATAAATAGGACCATGCCTCCATTACGAAACCCTTAGCACAGATGCAAATCTGTGTGATAAGGCCCTTTTAAATACGAATAATAAAAAACAAAGCATAGTAATAACTATTAACTTGGGTAATATAACTATGTAAAAATGTAAACCGCCATTTCCTTGTTTTTTTTTTAACACATTAATCGTATCTATTTTAAATTAAATTAAGAATTCCCCTTCTGTTTTGCAAGGAGATAATTATGAATGCTTTTTTAAATGTTTCTATTGACAATTGCTTAACATCCTCAGGTAATTTATTCCAAAGTTTTCCATTTTCTACGATTTTTCTTATTCAAAATAAGACTGTTTTTTTAATAGGGTAAATTTTTTATAATATGATTCATAAAGGGGCTTTTGAAGGCAAAAAGGCATACAGAAGTTTTGGAGTTGTTGTAAAGATGCTTCGGTCAGGGAATCAGATTACCAAACACAGTAATCGAGCAAAGAAAGAACTAGTCAATTACATAAATAATATTTAATATTAGATAGTAAATAGTTTTTTTAGTCCATATAGTTTTTTTGGTTTTTTTAAGCTTATTTTTAATATGAGTTTAAAATATATAACCACTGTTAAAATACACGACGAGATTTTTGACCTCATTGACTAGTTAGTGGTAGCTGAACATTTCGAATCTGTGCATGAAAGTTAGAAGAAACTTCAAAGCCGTTTTTGCCCAGAATTCTTATATAACATTTAAAAGCATTTAATTTTAAGTTGTGATCCTGTGCAAAATTGTCAATACTTTTTCCTGTATATTTTTTTTACTTTTTTTATACTTAATCCTGATTAAAATGAATTTGAGCTATAAGAAGGTTTTGGCGTGAAAACGGAAGATGTGGTTAGGAATCATGTGCATATTGCTGTAATGTTGAGAGTTTTATACAAAATATCATGTCATCAGTAACATATAAAGAAAAGAACAATGGATACAAAATAGAACTTTGGCCTAAAAAACTTACGGAATCACCAGAAAATTTAAAATAATATTGAGTTTTGCTAGTAACATTTTGTGACTTAGTATCGCAGGCTCTATTAAAATCTAACGATGTTGAGAACCAAGACATGTGAGTTCTTGTTTTTTTTTTTATTTCGTTGAGAAGGGTAACCAAATTGGTAAAGAATTACACATATGCTCAAATTTGTTGGTGAATAAATTTTTCCAAGATTTTGGATACTAAGGGCAATATACTTATAGGGCTGAGGTCTTTAAATTCTTTTCGATCACTGATCTTTACTAAGGGTTTTATAATTGCCTTTTTCCAGATTGTAGGACAAAATTTTGAAAAATGCACCTATTAACAATATTAAGTAATTAAACAAAAAGGCATACAAAGCTGTGAATCCTTCAAAGAAAAATTCTTGGCGACTTCACCAATTGCATTAGAGTGAATGGTTTTTACAATTTTAAGTAAAGTTGACTGATCCATTAGAGTAAATATTAATTCAGATTTTATTATTGATCTTATAAATTGTAACAGCTTAATTGTAATTGTAATAGCTATATTATTCAAATTTGTAGTAATTAAGAGCCGCTGAATCAGAAAATGTATTAGATGTTCTGATTTTGAATCCTTATTACAGCCGAGTTGCATTGTATGTTTTGTGTATGAAAATTTCCTTTCCAAATCGGTATTGCGCTCACTTACAAATTGTTTGGACCTAGTCTAGCTTATCAAAGTGCATTTCAGAGATACTCATGGAATAATCACTTAGTTGAAAAGGTCACACACAAAGAAAAAACAAATGCTGTTTAAATAAGATAATGCACCGTGTCACAGGCTAATAAAAATATTAGTTAAGTTTTATTTGTATATCAATTTGACTTGTCCCGTAGTCTTATTAAATTATTTCTGTGATATTAGTACAGTCCAATCGTTAGATATTTCTTAATCCGACAACCTCACCATAACAATCACGCGTGAAACTGACATTATTTAATTTTGGTCAGTCGTAGCAATGCAGCAGAGAAGGATTGTCTTGTCGACGACAAACACATTGTTTCCCAGTCACAATGTGTTTGTCGTTATATCGCATTCGTTTTTTCGCGAGTTCTGACAATGTTATTGTTCTTTTTCTCTGTCTCTTCGCATCGTTATTTCGTCATCATCGACGTCAAACAAACGTAAGCATACAAAACTTACGCTAAATAATAAATGGACCATAACTCAGCAGTACGAGAGTAGTAAAACACCTCTTTACTGAAGTGGCATCTACAGAGTCGGGCGGGCTATTATATATAACGTAGTGAAGCATAAAGTCAGTGGCCAGAAACTTTCTGCGGACGAATCATAAATCGAAAATTTTGAAGCCAAACTAAAAGAAAAAATTTTCCTAACAGAGGAAGGTCTAAATTGGCGTCAACTGCTGACCAAAACCTTTGTTACACAACAGTTAACTTTGATGCCCTGCACAAAAGTCTCAGACAGATATAAATTAAAAATTTTAGCGATCAAAAAATTCAAACGGCCACGTTTTTTTTATATTTTACATCAGAAATCCTCCCTGTTGTTTACAAATCTCAAAGTCTAGCATGGGTTTCACGTGAAGTTTTTAAAGAGTGGTACAAAAATTTTGTTCCTGCAGTTAAAGAATTTTTAACAGAAAATAATCTTTTGATAAAAGTTCTGCCTTTGTTGCATAATCTGCCAGGACATGATGAAGAAAACATGAAAGTAAAAACTCAAGGTGGGTGCATCGAGATTATGTGTCATGCTGATTTTTGTATTCTCTTGGGTAAGGAGAATTCAATTCAATTTAACAGAATTTAAATAATTTGTGTTCATATGAAGAAGATCGCTCAACAAACTACGAAGATATTGGCTTGTGTCCACTTTTTATTTATTTATTGCAAGATTTACGGGAAACCCCATGTTGACAAAAAAAGAAGAATAATCCTAATATACTAAACCTAAAATGCAACAAGAAGTAAATAGTCCTGAAAACAATATCACGAGATATATCTTAATTTATTCAGTTGACTCACATTAAACAATATGACTAATAGCCCTAGATAAAGATCTTCTGAAGCTATACTAATAGAATTTAATAAACATATATCTATGACTACCCGTCTATGTTCCAAGCTATCCAACTCAAGAATATTTAACATATTTTCTCTATGATAGTTCTCAAAACTTATATGATATTTAAATGCCATAAATCTCAAAAATGTGTGCTGCACCCGTTCCGCCATTTGCTTTTGCAAATCATAGTAAGGTGACCATACAACCGCAGCATATTCCAACCCAGACCTGACCATTGACGTATATAGGCTTTTTATTGCAGACGGAGAGAAATTACCACAATTCCTTATCACTAGACTCAACATCTTTATAAGAGAAATTGCTGAAACATTCATCAAAATAAACACCAACAGCCCTTACAGAAGAGGAGTATGAAGTAGTTTTTTTAAGGATGTATTGAATTGGTATCCTAGCTTTGTTGTGATAGCAACAATTCAAAAGCTAAAATTATTTTCTTGAGTCGACAACCACAGAGAATTCAAATCTGATTGAAGTGTCAATGCATCAGAATCAGCTCAAATAGTTTTGAAAATTTTACAGTCATCAGCGAATAGTAGGCCAGTTGAATAACATAGTAACTCAAAGAGATCATTGATGAACAATATAAATAAGAGAGAAGCACAATGAGAACCCTGAGGTACCCCAGATGTTACAAGGAAACCGAGTCATTGATTTTTGCAGCTCGTGTTCTACCATTAAGAAAACTCTCCAACCAGACCAAAAGGCTCTCTGAGCTACCAAAAGCCCTTAACTTAGCAAAAAGAACCCTAAAGTTTACCCTGTCGAAGGCCTTAACGAAATCGGTGTAGATCGCGTCTACCTGGTAGCCCTGCTCTAAGGCATGTAGTAGAGCTATGTTGTAAATGGCAAAGGTTATTTGTAGTAGAAAGGTTTCTGCAAAACCCAAACTGCTGATCACTCACAAATCCTCTGCAAGATATTGCTAACTAATCCACCACCAAACTGTCAAAAAATTTAGCAAGTGCAGACTGAATACATACCCCTCTATGACAACTCACATCATCTGCTTCCCCATACTTAAAGACTCCTATAGTGTAACTATGCTTCCATGATTCTGGAAATATACCAGAATTGACTAATTTATTAAAGATGATATGTTAGAGATGATGATGAGATAATGATGATGATGAGATAAGAGGTTTAGTGATGATAAATAATCAATTTTTAAGAAACATATTTGGAATATTATCAGGCCCTAGAGTAGTTTTATTGGGCAGTTTTTAAAGTTTGTTAATCACTTTTGATAATGATAGGTTATTAAGCAAAATATACCTATGATCTGGTAGTCGGGAACAGCACAAAGTCCTTTATTTTTAAAGATTTAAAAAGGTAATGTAATCATTGTAATTCTTAGATCATACATTTTTTGTGTGTAATTTACTTTAGAAAAACATGTCTCTTGAGGTCAGAATCAAACAACTTGGGAAATGAAGCACTTTTTATGCGTTTGACAGGTACAAAGCCTAAATAAATAAATTTAATAAATTTAAAATTTTATAAAATTTAGCCACAGCCGTGTTTACGTCATCATAAAGAAGCCAGTTATTCCAGTCACAAGAAGTTAACAAATTATTAATAGCAGCATAGTCAAGACGCAATGCCTGTTTTTCAACTAATAAATTAAAGGTAAAGGCTGCATCATGTAGACATACAGGCAATAGCCAAAAGGTTTAGAAAAACACTCCTGCTATTTGGTAAATGATTTACCTGAAACATATTTAAATATGTAAATTGTTCGGAAAGAATAGGGGCAGAAGAGTTAACAGGACAACGTACACCCACTCCTTGAACATCATTTAGCATCCGGTATGTTGTAATCCCCATACATAATCAGTTCTCCAAGAGGGTGACGTTCCATAGTTTCCTGAACTGAAGCGCAATGGAGTTCATACTTGAAATGAGGAGAAGCTGGAGGGATATAGACACCACCCACACTAAAGGACTTTTTGTCACATTTAACCTGCACAAACAATTGTTCCACGTCACTGCATGTAATGACAATATTCTTTGACACCAGTTTATTGGATACCTTAGTTCTTTAATTTTTGTTCTTAACTCTCCAACATTTTGAAAATAGCGCCTTAAATTTACCCGTTTTTTGAAGGTTTACTTTGCATATCCCGGAATTTGGTGATATAAGAGATTCCATTTTTACACCTAAAGCCTAGGTTGCTTTCACTATTTAGGAGGAAAGGAAGTTAGGTAAGGAATTACGCTGTTTTAGTTCCGTAAAAAATGATTTAAGGTGAGTTATTTGCATTACAGTTAAGTCCCGCTTAATAATTATGTAGGAACAAGTATCGGATGTATTGAGTTTGCTTTCATTGGTCTAGAACCGTAAACATTACGCCTAAGTCGTATAACTGAGTAATCGTGGTGAGGCTCTAGCCCGATTGTGCTTAAAATGGAAGCAACATGAGATTTGTCGTCTTAAGTGGGACACCCTGTATATATTAAAAAACTTAAATTTGTCAGTTTTAGTAGTCAACTTTTTTTAAGTGCATCAGTTATGTTTTTATTTTCTTACTAAAAGAAGTATTCATAAAAATATTATTTTTGCATTATACAGTGCATCCCAAAAGTTATGTCTAAATTCATTTAAAAGTCAGGGGTGTGTTCGAAAAAGAAACGCTCGGACCCGTCGATTTTTATTTCAAGATGCGCATTTTTGTACGTGAAGTTTGTATATACAGAGTTGCTTAAAAATAAATTACGACCATCAACTTCATTTTTTCAAATGAAAGCACCTTTTTTTATTTCATTTTTGAATTTCGCGTGGAATGCTACGTACGTTTCATGCATCATGTCCTATACCTAAAGCACCGAACAATAACAAGACTAGAAGTCCCACTCTCGGTCGGGTGTTTGAAGTAGCGCTCTCAAATACGAGCCGCCGATCGCAAAAAAACCACGGAAGTATTCAGCTGTGTCGGCTTGTACGAGGGTAATGCAGACAGTTAACGGCGCGTTAGCCATCAAAATAAAATAAAGGTTCACTTACCGGGGTGTTTCAAAACAATCAAACTATGTAATTAATATTATTCTGTTTTAGTTGTAGGTATTTCAATAAAACAGAAAACAAACAGAAAATATTTTAAACTGTTTAATTGATTGAAGATCATAAACTGAAGATCATAATTATAACATATCCTAAATTATTATATTATACATTACATGCATACATATAACTAAAAAATAAGAAAAACGACATTAACAGTAATCTTAATCTGTTTCATTGCAGAATAATACTTGTTCTACACTTGTTTGTGTTGCTTTTGTTTCTTTTAATCTTCTAGCCTCACCTGAAATATTAATTTTCTTATTTTATCTTAACAATAATGTTTTATAACAAATTGTTCCAATTCATCAAATAAATCAAGGTAAATTTATATTTATAAAAAATGAACACACTTACTAGTTTCTCCGCTATTTTGCCATAAATTTTTTGACGGGACAGCGTTATACAGCAGATTTGTTCTTACGGTATTACGCATTAAGGTTTCTTGAGGAAAATGTAATTCGCAGACTCTTAATTTATTACTACATTCTTCATAAGTATACCGGAGTCATATTGGTATACCTATGATTATTAACAAATCCCAAAGCCTGCTTCCAAAGTTGACATCTAGAAATATCATTTACAATTTCTTTTATACTGATAAATGTGGAAAAAAATTATTATTATTATTATTATTATTATTGTCTCTCATTTTAATAATAATATTACCCTCTATTATGCATAAAATATAAATATTAAAAAAATATTCATTCAAAACTATACGATTATATACGATTATACTAAAACGATTCTATAAATTCTTATCTATGTTCATTCCTGGGCCACCGAAACAATGATATTTCTGTCCCTTCTCTAGTCAAACATCCATTAACACAACACATTCGTGGCATTTTATCAGAATCCTTAATAAAATCCCTAATAAAACCAAATCGCAAAACAATCGCTATAACGTTCTAGCACAATATAGTTCTACCTACAAATAGCTGCTCTGTGAGACAACTGTTATACTACTTTAAATATGCTATATCAGACAGCCGGTATATGCATTTCGCCCGGGAGCGACTTCGAGAGACTTAAAAAGAGTAGCGTCCGATATTCGAGTGAGATAGGCATAAGAAGAGGCGGAGCGTTAAGTGAACCTTCTAGTCTTGTTATTGTTCGGTGCCTAAAGTCAACAGTTATCGAAAAAAAGACGACCAAACATTATTATTGAAGTTCACCTTACGAGTCACCTTATCTCTGAGAATTTTTATACAGAGCCAAATTCCATTCATTCGTGTTTTTTTATTGTTAGCTGGTGACCGTGTATTTTCATAGAAATTGTATGACAGTTGTACGCCAAACAGATATTGTCAAGTGTGTAGTGTACGAGCTTGTCTTGTAAGTTGCGGTTTCCACAATGGTAAAGTTAACGGAACGAGAAAAAATAGAAATTCTGTGCATGGTTGGGTTTGGTGATAGAACACGTACTCAAAGAGAAGCTGCTCAATTATTCAATGAAATCCATCCTGATCGTCCTCCGATATGTCAAAAGGTGGTGAGTAGAATAGAGACTAAATTTAGAGAATTCGGTCATGTTAGAGAGAGGTCCGAGCGTATTTTTTTCGAACACACCCCTGAATTTTAAATGAATTTAGACATAACTTTTGGGATGCACTGTATATTTCAACCTTAATTTTTAAATTTACATTGTCTAAATGCAACCTTCGCTAGTCCAAAATATTTGATCATCCGACAACTAATCGGTCCCGCAGGTGTCGGACTATCACGATTGCACTGTATACTGATCTTTAAAATGTTGCATATGAGAAATTAAAATTAAATATGAAGTTATATCTATGTATAATTTGAAGATATTTCATAATTAAAAGTCTACTTCTACAAGCCTTACCCATTTAAGATTTTAGCAAGCGCAAAATGGGCGTTTTTATTCCAGTTAACTGACATAGGATTATACAGAGTACATTCGATAATGAACGGCTTCCTTTGTGCTAAATGTGGAGGCATCTCTCTTATTCTGTAAGAAAACAACAACAAAAATTTTATATTAAGGATGAAGTCTATTCTGAAGTGGAGTCAATATAATGTTGAAAAGTTAGTAGGGGAAGTCTTTTCTCCACAAATAAAATGAATTGTGACTTTTGAATTTGTGTATGTGTTAAGTAACCCAAGTCTGATGATGGCAAGAACACTTGCCGAAATGCATCACTCCTAAAATTAGAGGATTAGCATTTTATTTGTGGAGAAAAGACTTCCCCTACTAACTTTTCAATATAAACAAAAATTTTATAAAACTTTGTTTTTAATTACTAATAATTTTACCGATTTTTGTCAACTATTTGGGTTTTTCCATAATCAATAAAGAACACCTCATACGTAACGTTATGTGTAGCCTCTTTCAAATCGATAAGTCTAGCTCTGCACCACTGTTGTTCTTTCAGGCCGTTGGATTCGTTTATGTAAAGGGCTAAGTATAATTCGTCTGGAAAAGTTAAAATCATTTTTAAAACATTGAATGTTATGTAAAAACCGTATAATTTAGTTAAAATGCAAATAGATTTTTTACTAATCTAAATAAGAACTCATTATTATTCATATATTAACGGGTGCTAGAGGCTGTCCATAATTTACGTTTTTAACTATTTCCGTTTTCCATAAACAAAACTTTAAAAAAAAATTGTTTTTTACCGTTCATGTAATATGAAAAAATTTATTGTTTTAGTTTTCTTTTTTGTAATTGCCAGTTTTATTTTTTTTTTAAATTTTTGTAATATTAAATCGTTTAAAAGAATCTTGTATAAAATCTTTCTATATTTCAGTGCCCGGAAAAGCCAATATATTTACCGAAACCTCGTTAACTTTAAATGAGTTTGTACCTTTATTTATTAATCACTAAACCCGATACTAGAACATAGAAATGGCTTAATCTTTTAATGCATTAACGTTTCGACTGTATATTTTAAATCCTCAGGCTGCTTTAAACGATAATATTATAGGCAATTAAATTAAAGATATGGTTATTGTATATAAAAATGTACTTACTAATCTGTGGATCAGATACTGATTCGGCCCCACCCATCTTGACGAAGTTTTCAATTTCTTTGTTCAATTGAACGAGCTTTGACATATCATGTTTGTATTGCACAAAAAAACTATCCATGGAATTAATGTGTTGCACTGCCACTCTCTCCAAATCTGTAAAGAAAAAAAAACAGTTCCAGTCTCTTTAAGTAAATTCCCTATGTAATTAAGCATTGCCACTTATATATCTATTTAATTAGGTTTCTAAATAAATAAAGCTATATATTAATGTTTTTTTAATAGCATACTATAATCAATATGTCTAGCATGAAAAGTCTAGCTACCGGCGTGAATAGGTTCACCTACCACTGGCAAGAGATATGAAAAGGTTCGGAAGGATAGAAAAGGACAAAGTACGACAATGTGTTCATTAGGTGAAGGATGACGCGGAAGTGATAAGTTCGTTATTCGAAAAACTGGAGAAACAGTTATACTCAGCGCTGCCGACTGTTTATGCATTGAAAAGTTGCAATTTCATCCCCGCATTATATAAAAAAGGAAAAATCGTCCCTTTAATATATTAAAAGCACCGACAAAATTCATTGCGATAATAACAGATGTAGCCGAATTTCCATCATGTCCACAAACAATATGTGCAACAAATACAGCTCGAAGAAATGCAAAATATCAACCTCTGCAGATTATATGATTATTGTATTGATATCAGATATCATTACAAGTGGTTTGACGGTGACGAGTTGCAGCGAAAATAAATGAAATTATTATAGCAGAGCAAGAGGTAACGAACCGAAAATTTGCTAATTTTGCAATTACATTTAATTGAA
Source organism: Anthonomus grandis grandis (assembly GCF_022605725.1). Taxonomy (NCBI): domain Eukaryota; kingdom Metazoa; phylum Arthropoda; class Insecta; order Coleoptera; family Curculionidae; genus Anthonomus; species Anthonomus grandis. Next base: position 27,838,177 of record NC_065548.1, on the reverse strand, counting down.
TAATTCAAGATTCGCTTACTAAAATTTTTTGAAACTTTGCACAAGGGTTTGCCAGATTGGTCTCTTCAAAAAGTTATCTTACATTTTTTCTATAAAATGTACAGGGAAGCCAATAAATGACCCCTTAAAATTTACATGGATTTTCCTATGTTCCGCTCGGCGACGCACCACCCGGTATAGTAAATGATATGTAGAGATGAGGAGGACGATGACTTGGCACCACTCAATAGCAATAATTGTGAGATTGAGTAACGACGACGTGTCAAATTTTTGTGAGGAAGACGATGACCATCAACGTCTATTTCGTAAATATGTAGAGCCGGATTCATCATTACAAAACTAAACAATTAATTTCTGAACAATTAAAGTAAGATATTTTAAAAACAGTGCGTTAAATCATAATTTTGCAGGAGTAACTTTTTTTTAAATTAAATGGAGAATCTAACAGTTGACTTCTTATAAAAAAATATTTTATTCGCAGATTTGAGACAAAAAAGGACCAAGTCTCTCCGTATGTTACGCCACTGGCAATTTTTGTAAAAAATGACTTCATCAGTAATTGACAATTCAGTACAATAATTTGCATGCGAAATTTAATTAAAATTGAGCTGGTAGTTTAAAAGTTGTGATAAATAAATAATTATTCTTAACTTTAACACACTGTGCGTTATTAAACATTTCTGAGAAAAAATTTATAATGAAAGTCTATTTCTTTTTCAATTCTCTATCACGTATTAAAATTAATGACGTTTGAACTAGACCACCCTGTATAGGTGATTTTTGGTGTATCGACTCCTTTTGAGCCCTAAAGCAGTTAAACTTAATATATAAAAACCTCTTTTATACCTCAAGTAAATTATTATACTAACTATAAGGACATTTTTTAAAATATCGAAATCCGTGACAATGTCTGTAACTACAGACGAAGGGCCTTGTTTGATAGAATTTAGGTCTACACATAGATTGCGTGTTATTAAAGCACTTCGTGATAGACATTTAGGATCAGAGGCCAAACAAAAATTACTCGTTCTTTTAAACAGAAACGCTGCAGAATGACAGCCACAGCTCAGTGATAAAATGGAAGAACTGGGCCACGAGTATAACGTATTATACGACAGATACTATATACCAACAAGAACGGATATATCTAATCTCTGGAAAAATAAATTTAACCAAGATTTTGGTGATCGTAATGGTTCTAATAGGCTGCTTAAGTTAGAGGACATTTTGGCTTGTCATAAAGAGAAAACTAGTCTATGCTATAAAATAATAACCCTACAAGGTAATTATGCTGCGGCTATTTGTACACCTCTTATGCAACATGCGATAGAGTTGCCATAAGCAATTAAGTAATGTTTATCGATACATCCGGTAACTGCGATGTTTATGATCATAAAATATATATTTTTTTTATACGAAGTGCGGCCGGAGGATTACGACTTTGATGTTTTAGGTGAAAAAAATTATTTATTTGATGCAGCAGTTAAAGGAATGCTAGACATAATGTCTACCAAAACTCGTTTGACAGTTATCTTGACCGATGACGGTGAAAGGAAAGTGCTAAAGATATACTGGCCAAAAGCAAAACTGTTCTTCTGCATATTTCATATAAAGGAAGCAGTTTGGAGATGGTTTTTAACGGCGAAACTTGGGTACCACGCGATTTAGCGCAGCAGTATTATAAACTATTTAAGAACATTTTATACTTATAAAAGAGAAAGCAAGGTAAATGTTAGCTAAACAAACATAGTCTGAAAATCGCGGCCATGAAAGTTTTAAGAAGCATATAAGCAACTTTCTGACTCATGAAGAAACTTGATGCTTGCCGTATAGAAAAAAAATTAGCAGGAAAAAAGTTAAGTGAAGAGGAAGTGATACCAATAGGGACACAGAAATAATTTTCAGGCTGTTGAAAGGTATTCCTTTAGAGGAAGCCAATGCATTTAATTTAACTCAACTATTTTTAGTAACAAGTGAAAAGAATATTAATGTCATACAGTGCATTCACGATGAAAGAAACACATTTTTATCTTTTATTTTTCGGACACGTTGATTAGCATTATCACTTGCGCGTTTTTTGCAATGCAAATTTTTTATACAGGGTACCTCTAGTAGAAACTATGGTGCTAACATTAATTTTTTTTAAATAAAACACCCTCTATATCATGACATTTTACAATTCTACGATATATTCTGAATACTTTTTGTATAGCATAGCATATGTATTTGACGTAATAGACTTATGAAACATACGACGTTAAAAAATGTATACAATACGTATTGCAACTGATGTTCAATTTGTTCTCTATTTACATCAATGCATTTTTGAAGTTGGTAAATAACTTCCAATTGCAAATTTTCAATCACTTGCAGATCGATTAATCTAATTTCTTGTCGAATTCTTGGATTTAAATCATCAACATTATTCGGTTTATGGACATAAACTTTGGACTTCAAATAATCCCATAAGAAAAAATCCAAGAGGGTTATATCCAGTGACCTTGGTAACCACCCAATCGATCCTCTTCGTCCAATCCTACAGTAGGAAAAGTTGCATGAAGAAATTGTCAAACGGTGATGGCAAAGTGAGAAGGTGTGGTCTTATTGAAACCATATCTCGTTACTAGGTATGTCAGCCTCTTGTGGACCAAAGTATAAAACAACTAAAGCAGAACTAAGTTCAAACTGTAGGAAGTCCAAGTAGCGCAAATATTAAGGTCCTCTTACTTTCTAAGAAATCACATAAATATCAAATAAGAAATCAATAATTAATGTTGGCGTCATAGTTTCTGCTTGCGACACCACATTTTGTAAGCGAAATTTTCATTGCAAATGACAAATTGAATCAAATAGACAACAAATTAAACATTATTTGCAATGAATCTAAAATAAATTTTAATGCTTTAATTTCATGTTTCGTTAGTCTGTTACGTCATAATTGACAAACCATTGGCTTTAGGCATAAGATTTGCTATACAAAAAGTATTCAGAATATATCATAGAATTGTAAAACGTCAAAATATAGTGTTCTATTTAAAAATGAATGTTTTCGCCATGGCTTCTACTTAAAGCACTATCTGCATACAATTTCTTTATTTTAAAAAACGCCCAAGTGACAATACCAATCGATGTGTCCAAAAAAAATAGCTAAATTTTAAATGAATTTGTTCCTTTCATCGAGAATGCACTATATATTTTGTAATCTTCATACTTGGATATGTACATGGTCTTTCCCCATAAATATCGATCCCTCCTCTACAGGGGTTAGATGAAAAGTAAACAAAAAAATTGTATACAAATCTTTTGGGGTTTGACTTTAAATTTTTGAACCCCATGTCAATTTTTATTTAGAAATGTCAAATTTTGACAGATGGTCAGTTCTTTCTTATGGAACAACATATGTATAAATGACCTCACGGTTAAAAAGAGCCGATTTTTTTTATTTCAAATACATATATATAGTTTAGCTACTTAATCAAACCGTTTTGGAAATATCGGGCTCCAAAACTTTAAAAAAGTAACACTGAAGATCTTAATAGGCTGTCCATTGTTAGTGCTTATTAGAAAACAAATGATTCAGAAAACATTATCATTTTGCCATTTTTTAAGATAAAAGAATTAAGAAGAAACAAAAAAAAAACCTTAAGATTTAATATTTATTAAGCGATATTTAGTTTTTTTTGACAAAAATACATTATTTTAATAATTGTTTAACTTTAAATTAAATTCAAGTAATTATGACCAGCACCATTATAAATACAATTTATACAGTGCTTTCATTTCAAAACGATCCACCCTTAATAACTTTCTTAAAAAATTATGCATTTACTGAAGTTCTGTCAATCACTTCCTCACCTCCAGCTAACCTCACTTTAATATGTCAAATGGGAACCCCCATCGTGTGATACATCATAGTAAGCAGCGTAAAATTCTCTATTCAACGGTACCAAAAAAAAATGAAATCGGTAAATGTGTAAGCAAATAGTTAGCGAAAATGTCTAGAAATAATGAATATTTTATTTACGCCAAACTTTGGTATTTTAAATGAATACTTTTAGTGTGGTACCTACATCATTTTAAAATTCTTACATTTTTTTTTATGGATCATCAAAAAAAATACAAGCAATTTAGAAGTTAAAATATGTGGTACATTTGTCGGAACAGTACATTTAGTTCAAGCAAATTATTTATTTTTTTAAGTAAAGAATGTGTACCGTTATTTGCGAGAAAAAAGAGTGTCTTCAAAAATCTTTGCAGTCTTATAACTTTGTATGTCTATTTATTTCACTTATATTTTTTGCGAAACCTACCTAAAAGGTACAAAAAAAACACTGCAATACCTTACATTTTTAAGGCGTTTAAAAAGCAGGCGATTTATTATTGTTAAAACTGTCAGTTTGACGCGTGCAATTTTTCAATTTTAGTTAAAACAGTGAGTTAATAAAATGGTGTATACGTTAGCCGAAAGAATAGAAATAATTTTCCTTTATGGAGCTCAAGATCGGTGTGCTCGCAGAACCGCGAGAGCATTTAATGAAAGGTATCAAGATAAAAACGTGAGCCATAAATACGTATTAGAATTGATACGAAAATTTGAAGAGACGGGATCGTTTGCAATAAGAAAAAATATGAAAATAGAGTTGTCGATGAAGCATGCCAAGTTGAAGTACTAGGACAATTTGCTATGGATCCAACTTTGTCTATACCAAAGGCCGCAAAACTAACAAATATTTCCACTGGTTCCGTACATAAAGTTAAAAAAAAAAAAAAGTTCTTTCCTTATAAAATTCATATTCTCCATGAACTCGGAGAAGATGATTTTGATAGGAGAATTCAATTTTGTGAAGTGATGTGCAAGCGAATTGACGACGATCCCCATTTATTGAAGAACATTTGCTTCAGTGACTTCATCCAATCTATGGAAAATCAAGTAGATCAACATGGTGCTATATTATTGAATAAAAATAATATACATTTTCAGCAGGATGGAGCTCCCGCGCACTACACTTTGGTAGTTCGAGAGTGGCTTGATGAAAATTTTCGAGAAAAGTGGATTGGCAGACCTGGTGCAATCGAATGGCCTGCGCGGTCTCCGGACCTAACCCCACTAGACTTTTTTCTTTGGGGCTACTTAAAAAGCAAAGTTTATAAAACCCCATCTGAGAGTATTGAGAATTTAAAAAATAGAATATTTCAAGAGTGCAGAGAAATTAGCGGGCAGACCTTTGCCAATGTTCGTAAGGAGTTTGAAAATAGGCTTTTTTATTGTCTTGCTAATAACGGCGCGCATTTTGAACATTTAATAATATAAATTTATTAAACTAATTAAATTTGTTTTTCTACCCTACCGATTTACACTTTAATTGCTTCTTGGTCAATCAATTTTATTTTTTTTTACAACCATTGGTAGCATAATGAATGCCCTTTAAAATAATGTATCACACTACGGGGTAGCCATTTGACATACCAAAGTTTGGCGTAAATAAAATATTCATTCTTTCTAGACATTTTCGCAAACTATTTCCTTACACATTTACCGATTTCATTTTTTTTTGGTACCGTTGAATAGAGAATTTTACGCTCCTTACTATGATGTATCACACGATGGGGGTTCCCATTTGACATATTAAAGTGAGGTTAGCTGAAGGTTAGGAGGTGATTGACAGAACTTCAGTAAATGCATAATTAAACGTCCCCCTGTATATCTAATTTGACGTGATTTTTTTTTTTAATTTCTTTTTAAAGAAAGTTATTAAGGGTGGATCGTTTTGAAATGAAAGCACTGTATAATCTTTTGTATCGTAATAATTATAAATAAAATTGTCTATGATTTCGGTAAATATAATTTAATTTAATAGAATTATTTATTTCCTAATAAATGTCAAACAATAATGCACCGCCTACCAAGATTTTCAATATTTTTTTTTTAAGTTTGGAGCCCAATATTTCCAAAACAGTTTAATTAAAAGTAGTTAAATCATATTATATTTGGATTCCTCTCTATTTAATTATGTCATATACAGTGTTCCATAAGAAAAAACTGATCATCTGTAAAAATTTAACATTTCTAAGAAAGAGATTTCTTGACATGAATCCCATATTCAAAAATTTTAAGTAAAACCCCAAAAGTTTTGTATAATTTTTTTTTTACATTTCACCTAATCCCTATAGAGGGGAGATCAATGTATGGGAGAAGACCGTGTACAGGGTGTTCCATTTTGGGTGCTTTTGTGGGATTTTTAGAGATAGAGAGTTGCGGTTTTTGCGACACTGTGCTACTTTTTCGTAAAACGGAAAATGCCGTCAACAAAATTTTCATAGCCCTTCAAGTTTTTAAATTGCAGGGCATTTTTGAAAATTTTGCATTTTGGGACCCCCTTGGTATCTCCGTTATCTTCAAAATTTTTGTAAAAGTAAAAACTCTTTTTTTTTATTAATAGGTTTTGAGTTATAACCCAAACTTATGTTTTTTTAAACGGAACACCCTGTATATTTATAGTTTATAATATTGGCCTTTTTTTAACTTTTCAAAAATATATAGTATTTTTGAAAGTATGGACTTTTTTTTTAAAATACGCAAATATATAACAATTTTCTAAATTAAAAGCATTATTTAATAGTAGGGCATGAATAACAAAAATAAACAAATAAAAAGTTACAAATTAATATCGACGAATAGGATATAACATAATTTTTATTTTTTTTTTGTAATAAAAGAACATAAAAACAAATATAGAAATTACAATCTAACAGGTCCGTTGGTACCTATCTATTTTTGAGGAAAGTTATTTTCACGAAATGCCCTTAATAGCATAGAGTTATGACTTGGTGTAAGTAGACAGCATTATATTGGGCTAGAGGAAAATTTTCCAGAAGTTCTGGAATAACTTCCTCAAGTAAACAAAATTTTAATAACAGAAGCAATAAACACATTATTTTTTAGCTTTGTATGTTCTAAACTTAAATACGCTTGTTATATGAAGCCCTTACTACGAAATTCATAAGTATTCGATGGAAAAAATTCAACGAAAGTTTCTTGGGCTGTATTGCTAAAAATAAATAAATAAATAAATAAGTATGTCTAGGTATCTACGTGCTGTAAGACCACCTTCAAAAATTCGATATACTTTAATTTTCCCAAAATAAAACAAGACATTCTAACTCCAAAGCGTCCTTGTTGTGTCCTTTCAAAAATTAAATGTCTATTTTCTGCATGCCAGTTTCGAGTATTATGTCGGTTAAAAATACCCGCATTTGAAAAAAGTATTCATCAGACCAGATAACGAGTCTGCCAAAAAAGTTGTTCGGATCAATATGTTGCAAATACCATTGGCAATAGCGTCCGGCGCTCGGCATGGCCATTACCATTTTTATGGTAAAATTCACAAATAACGAAAATAAATGGATTTCGGAGCATAAACTCAATCAAAAACAGAGAAATGGCAATGAAAACCCGATAAGATAATGGACATTTATTTATTTGTAATTTTTTTGTTTCTTATTATAAATAGCCATGGCCTTAAACCATACCATTAAATTATGAATTTTACCAAAATTAAAAAATTGTTATTCATTTGCATATTTTTGAAAATAAGTCCATACTGTTATATATTTTTAAAAAGGTAAAAAAAGGCCAATATTATGAGCTATAAATAAACAGGGTATTCCGTTTAAAAAAACATAAGTTTGGGTTATACCTCAAAAACTTTAAAGACAACGGAGATACGAGGGAGGTCCCAAAATGCAAAATTTTCCAAAATGCCCTGTATGTTAAAAACTAAAAGGGATATGAAAATTTTATTGACGGCATCTTTAGTTTTACGAAAAAGTAGCACCGTGTCGCGAAAACCGCAACTCCCTATCTCTAAAAATAACGGAAATATCCCGCAAAAGTACCCGAAATGGGACACGCTGTACGAGCGCAATGGGTTTTCATGATAAACATTGCAAAAATCACAGCGCTGTTTTGCAAAAATACAAATCGAATTACCATTTAAGCGCAATAAATACACTTTCCAATGCAACTAAATTTTAATTATACAAAATCGCAATAGGAAAGGAAGCAAATACAAATATTTTCTTGCCTCTACAAAAACAGAAAATTATGTAAGTATTGGAATAGAAAACCGTAAGGGAGAAAATATTTTAAAACAGTCAGAATTATTGGAGTCTGAAGAAAATATTAAAGGAAGCAATATTTATCCGCCCGAAATAGTGAAAGAAAAGTGGACGGAACACTATAATTCTATTATAAAAAATATTGAGGAGATCTAGAAAATTTCTGTCGAGCCATAGAAACATATTTAAGTAACATAGGAAAATGTGTTTCTTCTTAAACTTTGCTCTTTTCTGGTTCCTCTTTCACAGCTTTTAAATATAAAGGAACTGCAAGGAAAAGTAACTTTAAAGCGAACGTCAATAAATGTCACCGCCGGGGAAAAAATATACCTGTACAACCAACACAGATAGGAAGTACAAAAGTTCCATGGGACAGCAAAAACGTGAAATCGTGGAAATTATTGGCTGATGTTAAAAGGAGGCAAAAAATGCTTTATTCGTTGGAACTATACGATAATAACCGTATCGTATTAAGCAATAGTAAATATAAAAAATAGATATTCTTAGGTACATAACTGTAAATGTATATTCTGAACAATATTGTACCAACATATTTTTATTACCTTATAAAACCTAATTTTTTTTTACTATATTATGTACTTATTTTCTTTTAGTACCTATTAAGGTAAATACAGCTCACTTTTGTGAGAAATGTTTTTTTTTATTTTCAATCAGTAGAAATTTTAAAATAATTCCCCAATTCTTACAATTACACCAATGCAAACATACAAAATTAATTTAAAAAAAGATTCTATGTAGTAGAATATCAAGTAAATAGCAGACGCATGAAGCAGACTCGTCTGCGATATACACATTTTGTTCCGCATACATCTTAGAGCGAACGTGTCCCTCATTTACAAATATGCGTCCAGGATATTGGACATAAAACTTTTAGTATTAAGTTTGTTATAAAGTACGAGAAGAAATCAAAAAAAAAATCAATTTTATCTTTTGAAAGGACAATCAAACAGATCCTAATTAAACACTGCTTTTGTAATTAGGTATTAACCTCTGTTATTGTAGTATAAGGGTTTTAATATTAATGTTGTCAATTTATTATAACAATTATTATTATATATGTTGACCTATTAACCTACTGCTGTGACAAAATATGAATAAATTTTAATTGACTTATTAAATAGGAAACTTGACTAACTTCTGAAGTTACAAGTAACAACGTTCTGGTTTTCTTACCTAATTTCTTTTTGAAAGGATCTTTTTTACTTTTTTGTGATATCTTCGACTTAATGGAGCTAACGGTAGGGGATACATTCTTAACAGTAGCGACTTCTTCCTGTGATGTCCTCACTGAAAAAAAAAATTTTCACGACAAAATTAATTTATTAACTTATGACTTACAGATCGCATTAAAATTTTCTTCAACTTCATTATCACTGTAGTCCAAATCATTGACATAATTTTCTGGTAATTCTTTTTTAGTCACCAAACGGTAGTCAGACTCCAGAGATTTCTCTAAGCCGAGTAAATTTTCTAAATCGTCCAACACGTCACTTTGTTTTATAAACCTAAACAAAAATTAATTCTGATTTTGCTGAATTTAAAATGAGATTTATTACACTAGAAAATAATACCTTATAGGTTCAGATTGCTCTTCATTGTTTAACAAAAACCTCGGAATACTGTCAATTTGCCTCAATTTTTCTAGAGCCAATTTAAAATTAAATTTTTTTTCGTCAAGTTTATCCTCGTTCAAAGACACCAGCATTGTGAGCTGCTCGGCAGCCTGCTGTAAGGAATTCTGGATGTTATCTAGGCCCCTAAAAAAATATTATTTATCGGAATTATTTGGAAAAAAGGTAATGACTTAAGAATACTTGTTATTCAACTTAAAGCCTTCCAACTCATCACAAAGTTTTTTCTCTAATGCCTCGAGCTTGCCGTGGAAGTCGCCAAAGAATTGGCAAACATCTTTTTTAACCGAGCTCGTGTCGAAATTGGTCAATTTTCTTGATTTTTGTTGGGTGTAGAGGACTTCCTTTAAGGCTTTTTCTGCCTCTTTTTTCAGTGTCTTAAAGTCTTTTAATTCTTCAGCATTCTAAAAAAAAATCATGAAAGTTTCTGCACTATTTGGCAGTAATGAATAGCTTCTAGAATTTTAATAATAGTAGTAATATGTAAAATATTAAAACGACGTGTCGAAGGTTAGCGGGAATCTTCTTGACTAGCGTTCTACCGAGTATATAAGAAGCCGTATTGCAGATAGTTGTCAGTTGCCAGTTCAGTAAAGTAAAGTTCGGAATATTAGCGCGAGATTTAAATAGTTGTAAATAAATACGGAAAAAAAAATATCTATCGTAGTCGTGACTGATCCTGTTTTCATAGTGAAGTGTGTAAATAAATTAGTTCATTATGTTTGATTGTTTTAACTCACACCTAACGAACGGGAAAAACGCTACAATATACTTACATGTAACTTACAGAAAAAAATAATAATTTTGAATTTTTATTCAAATTTATATCACTATATAAATATCAACAAACGGCTGCAAATCTTAAAGCCGAAAGAAATGTTGAAATGTTGAATGAACCGAAGCGAAAATGTTTAAGAAATTCGAGAGTTGTGGTGAAAGAGGATTTAACTAAGGCAAAACTGGTAATTGCCAAGTGCGGCAATTTCTGTGCTTGGGGACAAAAGTGCATGGTGTCATTTTAGGGTTGTGTATGTGAAGGCTGGTGGTGAAGAACATAGGGTTGATGACGAAGGAGACCTAATTAAAATAAGTGAACAATGCCAGTGGGTGACTTTTATGTTTTTATTCATATATTATATCTTTTTCCTTTTTATAGTTTTTTTTTATTGGGTTCATTAAAAAAAAATGGGCGCAAAAGTATGACTGAGTTTTGTACATTTTTATTTTTATTGTTGACGGTAGCAGTTTGTTATTTTGCTTAGCTGATAATAGTTAAGGAAGTTGATACAAATTAACCATTAACAACATCTTATTAAGTAAATAATTTTTATTATTCTCCTTTCATTTGTTATTAACAAATAGGCACCTATTGATTTAATTGTCATTCATCGCTCCATTATTAAACACACACCACAAGGTCAGTGGCTGGTTTTCATGCACTTAAGTAAGAATAACGTTTACTACACTACAGTGGTTCTAGAATTTTTTTATCCTAGGCTTTCCATTTGTTTTAATATCATATATTGCATCCTCTTCTTTTCTTACCACCCCCTTATAATGGTAATATTTTTACGTTGTGTACTCATGTTAATGTCAGATCACTTCTTAATAACTTTTATATTTTTAGGAATCATGTGGCGGACCTGGACTATGGTGTTGTTGGCATAACGGAGAGCTGGTTGTTTCAGAGCATTGACGATCAGGCTACTTTTGAATTGAAAACTACAACTCTGTAAGGCAAGATCGACCCACTAGAGGTGTTGGGGTTGGTTTATACATCTGTTACCGCTAATATCTAAAATCCGCTAATATGCATAATAACTACACTTTAGGGAATTATGCGTAAATACTAAAACCTTCGGTGGTTATGCAAAGTATCGCCATATTTTTATTAAATATTGATAATAACTGACACAGAAATAGGAAATATGCATATCTGATTCGGATATGAGTGATTACACAATATCTAACCTTACGAAATACGAAAATACCAGTTCGTGCATTAAAGTTTAAGGTTATGTTTTAATTGTTTTGTTGTTGTTTAGCTGCTGATAGCATTAAATTTAAATTCGTCGATGAAATTAAGAAGTTGAAGGGAAGAACAAACTCACGATTAAATATTTTATTCAAAGAAGAATATTACGTGCTTTTATTCGAGGTGAGAATGATTTTAAACTAATATAGTATATTTTAACGTTTAATTCCTGATGTTTTTCTCTAGGTTAGGGATGCTTCTTTAAATAATGGTCCCAAAAGCCCATATCGTGGACTTAAAAGATTTAAAACAGTTCAAGTCGGAAATATTGAAAAGCTTGTAACGCGAAATAAAGAGCAAACGAGAAAGGAAAATAATGAAGATTCTAATAATATAGTGGTTGACATACAAGATGTTCGCTATGTTGTTCCCGTTGAAGAAATGTTTGATATTTTAACCGTTTGTCACAGAAGTATAGGTCAACGAGGAAGAAAGACTGAAATGTCCAAATAGTATTCGAAAATTACACAAGAAATGATTTTAATATACTTGTCACTTTGTGAAGTTTGTCATTTAAAGCGATCCAAAAAACAAAAAAGTATTACTGTAAAACCAATAGTTCACAAAGAATTTAAAAGCCGTGCTCAAGTCGACTTGATAGATATGCAGTCTGAAGCTTATGGTGAATTTAAGTTTATACTTGTATACCAAGATCATCTGACTAAATTTGTTATATTACGTGGATTAAATTCAAAGAGGGCGTCTAAACTAAGCCAACATATCAAATATATTTTTTGTATTTTTGGAGCTCCATCGATACTACACAGGTTAATGCTTTTATTTCTATTTATGAGGTTTTCTTTATTTTAGTGATAATGGAAGAGAGTTCGTTAATGAAATAATACGAAAATTAACAGTGGAATGGCCAGGTCTAAAATTGGTAAATGGAAAACCCCATTACAGCCAAAGTCAAGGGAGTGTCGAACGGGCAAACGCTGATATTGAGGCAATGCTAGCCACCTGGATGTCCGACAACAAAATTAGAGAATGGTCGAAAGGTAATAAAGAGAAATGAATATCTACAGTGCAATTAATGTTCTTTTGCAAAGTTATGACTATGAGATAGATGAACAGGAAACAGATAATAACGAAAACAACCTAAATATATTCCCCAAGTACTACAGAATCGAAATACAGAAATTTTAAAAATAAGAAGTGAAGCATCACAAAATCTTTAACAGCAAGCAATCCAATTCAAGATATTCGCCATGTTTAGTAGGTACTAATGTAACTGTTCCTATTCCGGATGTCGACCGTGCTCGTGGATCTTTCCGCAATGTAATTGCTGTTGTGATGGAAGTAGATGAAGATAATGGAAAGTATAAACTTGGAACAAAGCATAGGATATTACAGCAATTATATGTGCGCTCTCAATTTGTACCTTGCTTAAATTCGAATTTCCTTCATATTACCGATGTTCCCACTAATTCAACTGCCCTTAGAAAAGCAGCTAAAATTGCTTCTGATACTATTCAAGGTTATCAACGATGCAATTGCACAAAATTTTGCCGAAATAGTACCTGCCGCTGTAAAAAAAATCGATTATGCAATAGTAAGTACCATCAAAGCTCTGCTTGTTCTAATAAATAAATAAATAAATAAATAAATAATATCTTCATTTAGCAAGAAGCTACATTCAATAAATGAAAAATAAACTAAAAGTGTAAGTTGGCTATAACTGTATCAGGACACTCCGGTTTGTCCATGGATAGTCTCGGTAATCCAGAAACAGCTAAATAAATACTATTATTCTATCATTTTTATGTAGTCATTTAAAATGTTACGGTTATGTTTTTGTTTTGTTTTGATTCCTAAATCTATACATAGCATATATTGATGTAAAACTATATATTGATTGTTATATAATAGTATACATTTCAAATTTCACGTTACTTAGTTAATGACATTACATGATATGATGCTTAATAACTAACATAAGATATTGATAGTTTCAGTATGTACGCATAATTTCTAATTTGGACAGTGAATATGCATAATAACTGATGATTTTAGTAGTTATCAATAATTCCTAATATGTGTAGTATTATTATGCATATTAGCGGATTTTGGATATTAGCGGTATTATATCCACAACAGAGTAAATTACTCAATTATACACCAGAAGTGTGTTAATGCAATCATACATTTATAGGTTAAAGTAAAGATTGAGAATGAAATAATTATGATTGGAGTTATTTATAGGTCGCCAAAGGGAAATTATAGTGCATTTTTATCAATATTTGAACACACTTTAATAAATTTTTAAACATTATGTGATAAAATTTAATGTTTTGAGAATTTAACGTAGACATGCTTAAGTTGGAGCCAAGTAGGGTTGATGACTTAAATGTGATTATTGATACTTCTGATTTAAAATAGTATATTTCTGAACCAACCAGAGTCTCTAATGGTTCGTTAACTCTCCTCGATCTAATATGCTATAATTTGGATAATTTATTTGAGTTTGGTATTAAAAATATACATATATCGGATCATTTTTTTTCATTGTACTGTAATTTACAACTAAATAAATTAAATAATTAAAACATAACGTTTTCTTACAGACCTTTAAAAATAATTAACTTTGATAATTTTTCAGATTGATCTAGAAAATGCACCGTGGCACCAAATTTATGATACTCCAAATTGGCACCAAATTTATGTCCCAAGAGACAAAAAAAAGTAAAATTCTACAATAGTTTAAATAAAAAAACTGTTATGCTGCTTACTAAATGATAAAGTGGAGCTCTTTCGTGAGCCGCATGTCCGTCCAGCACACAATAACAACATCCCGATACATCACATTCAGTACAATAAAATTCCACCTGCATATCTGGATGAGTGTCACAACTTTCCAACATTAAAGAGAATTTTTGTTTTTGCATCCGTTTTGGGACAGGCTCATGGCTCATCAATTTGTTGGTGCTTTTGTGCATCACTGTACAGCAATCTTTGCAATAAAGACCTATTTAAAAAATACATATTTTTATTTGAAATCTAGTTTGTAAAAAAATTTACCTTCGCAACTTGGACAATACATTGTCGACTCTTTTGAACAGGCTCCGAAGCAACAGCGATCTGCAACAATTGTTTTTCATTATTATTGTCGAAATTTTTAAGAAGTTTTTCATTAATAATATAGGAATCTTTTTATAAAATTCTTCACGCCCTGAGAAGAATCACAATAATTTTGACACATAAACAAAACCAGCCTAACAATATTTATCTGAATACCGGGATCATCCGTTAAGTACATCGTCAAAATGAAAGGGTTTACCACTAAAATATAAAAAGTATTTTTCTAAAAACACACTCTCAATACACAGAACTCTCCGAAAATGTTCATATAAATAACTGTATTTCAAGTCAAAAGAATCTTAGATGAATTCACTATGTCTATGTGAAGAGAAAGGCAAAGAGATTTAAGACAATTTACAAATGTGAGTCATAGGTTTTAAAGTTCTAAAGTTGGATTATTAACTAGGAAACTGGTGGAAGATTGAAAATTACATTCTTTTTTTTTCACATAAAATATGTCAAAATATGCTTTATTGTTATGACCAATTAATTGCTATGAGCAAAGCTTAGCCAAAATTAAATCCTAAAAAGCTAAAGTGACATGAATAAACCTAAATAATAAAAAAATAAGTTTTGTTTATGTATCTCAATTTGATAATACATAGTATCCAAATAAATTGATTAACAGGACTGTTTGACCAAAATTTTCCTAAAAAAAAACCTAAATGCTCCGATAGAGGTCCTTTTAATATTTTGACAAACATCAATATATATTTTAATGCCTATAAAAATTTTTGAAGAAACTGTAAAATTTACTTAAAATTGATTACTTGAATCTTTTGTCAAGAGTTATGCATGTTGATGAGTTCACTCATCATCATTAGACTCTAAAATTTAATTTTTTAACAAAATTACAAATAAAAGTTAAACCATATCATCGAGGCTAGACATAGGTTCGTACTGGAGGCAGTCACAGAAGTTGTTCATGTTTGTCAGAAAGGCTTAAGGTTGGACCGTTTAGAGATCCTCGAAATTAATAAAGCCATAAAATCATCAGCTTTTGTTTGTGTCAATGAACGGACGGAGAAGTTTGCTAGCAACTTAGTAAGTACACACAACCTTCCGATTTTCAATAAATAAATCATAACCTTTTTTAACAAATACTTATCATTCATACCTCCCCCTCCACCTTTTTTCTTAATTTTACCCTTTTCTTAAATAACCTCTTCTCCCAGCGCTACAATAGTACTCTGTCGACATTCAATAATAATTCGAGGTTAGTCGCCTTTATCGTTATAGATTAATCTTTCACGTTTAAACCTTAGTTTTAACTGCGTTTACTAGATGTCGCGCCATTTACTGTTTGTTGATTTCATTATCATAATAATTATTGTTTTTCATGTAAACATCACAGCTATGTAGTAAGTCTTGACAAAAGATTGGCATTTTCATTTGTAAAGAAAAGTCTTCCCGCACTTCCCAACCCACTATAGTTCGAAGTAATATTAAAAAATAAATTAGGGTTGCTTTTTTAGAATTTTCCCGAACAGCCGAAAATCGAATTAATAGAGACTCCTCCGATTTTTGAAACTATGTGCAGAATAAGAAAGGAATTTCACGTATTCCCGGAGTAATGCTGTTTTAGGATCGTACAATAAAAGATCCACAGCAAATTGTTAATGCTTTTAGAACTTTTTTTCAAAGCGTATATCGTCAGTTTACTACCAAAACAAGATTTTGAAGTATGTTTTTATAAGAACTACATTATTACTATTTTTGGTTTAGTGCATTTTCGTAACCAAAATTTGTATATAAATTTACTGCATATACCAGATTAGGATTGGACAATGAAAAGGTAGTAAAGGATGTAGGCTTGTTTTGGCAATTATTCATTTTGCTCAAAACTGTACAGCTAGAACAGGGTAAGTGCACAATTAACACAAAATGTTACTTATCTGGTTTTGGCAGTAAGCCGACGTCATATTGAGTCGGACCCATCTAGTTTAATGCTGGTATTGAATCGCACCAGACTATTTACAACTCTCTAAACTGCTCTTATAATTTTTCGGAAGATGAAATTGTCACCGCCTCTAATAAACTAAAAAGTAAGTTGACCTCCGGTACCGATGGAGTACCAAGTTAGTCTTCCAAATCTTACCATTACCAAATCTTATCGTTAAGCATTGTATTCGCGTTTCGTCGGGGCCTATTGCGCCCATATTTAATCTTATCTTGTCTTATCTTGTTTTATCAACATTATTTCCCGATAAATGGAAAACTGCAAGAATATCCCCGATATTAAAAAAAAGAGCGAAGAACGACAATCAACATTACAGAGCTATATCGATCTTATGTAATTACTAATAATAATAACTCCAAATTTTTTGAAATATTTTGATTTTATTAATTTGAGTTTTTATAATAGAATATACTCCCAATGTCAAATTAGATATAACACCTTTGGCAATTTGATTTCATTGAAAATCGCCTGAGTCTCTTGTATATGTCGTAGCCAGTTTACAAAACCTGTCGTTCGGCGGCCAGATTGTCAAATATTAATTGTCAACTCATTATTTTGCTATATGGCTAGCCATTTTATAAAACGACTAGGCGTTTTATAAAACTACGCTGACTGCTTGGCCCGATTATTAAACGCTAAAAAGACATTTTATCGTTTGATATTATGACATTTTGACGAGTGATGCATTTTAGTCTTTTAAAAAACGGCGGCCAGTATTAGCCAGATACTCAAATTTAATCCATAATTTCAGTTTTGCTTGGTTCATTTAGTTACAACTCTTTTTTGTTTGTTTAGTACTCTAAAAATATGGATTCTGTTAAAGTAGCAGCGGCGGGAATAAATAAAAACTACTTTTATTCCCAGTTAGAAGAGTTTTATAAGGGTAAGTATTTAACATGATACAATAACACATTAATAATAATTATAATAGTATAGTTTAATTAATAATTATTTATGAAAATTTCATAAATAATTATTATTGTGTCTAATCAATGTTCATCTATTCATCATCCTGCATTTAACGTAACGCGTCCTTGTAAGTTGCAAGTAATAAGTAATGAGACCTTAACCTCAAAGTTCAGGTTGGGCTTTATTGAAGTAGCTTACCGCATGAAACAGTTAAAAGCATTTCGACAGAAGAGGATTTAGAAGATATGATGAAGGAAAATTCAGAAAACAGCTTCGAGGAAAGCGACATTATCGTAAAAAATATTCCAAATGAGACAGAACCAGATTCAGAGATCTTTAACATTGATGACATTTGTCTTGCAGGATATTGTTGTGAGAGAAGAAGGTCCTTGTAATGGGCATCAAAGTATTTCCGAAGTGGTAGTAATGGATCAGGACAATGTCGAAGAGAATAATTATATGAATGGTAATATTATTTTACAGACAAAGCATGAAATAAATCAGGTTGAAGAATTTTAAAGTTTTTTGGGTAATTGGTTAACTTCGGGGTCAACGATTATTAACTGTATAACCGAAAATGAAAATGTTTTTAATAAAGAAAATGGGGCAAATCCTGTGACGAAAGCGACGCGATATGCAATCTTTCTGAAAAGGAAGAATTAATAAAAACACAAAGAATGAAATGTACAATTGACCAACTGGCCCAAATAACTAAAATAAAATTCAAAGATTTGCAAGTGGGGGAGCATATATCTGTGGAAGTTCCAAAATTTGATAAGGTCCCCTTGACCCAAAAGGGGTACTAGGAAATATT
Organism: Anthonomus grandis grandis; assembly: GCF_022605725.1. Taxonomy (NCBI): domain Eukaryota; kingdom Metazoa; phylum Arthropoda; class Insecta; order Coleoptera; family Curculionidae; genus Anthonomus; species Anthonomus grandis. The sequence goes on along the minus strand of NC_065548.1, from coordinate 27,819,611 downwards.
CTGGATATACAAAATGGGGTATACCAGATAGGTACAGAGCATGCTCGCCTTAATCGATGGTTTTCCAGAGACGAATTAAATCCAGTTGGCAATTCTAACTTTAATCCGTTCGTCACACCAGATGTTAATAATATCTCTCTAAGGGAAGCGGTTTCTAAGGTTTCCCAATTTGGAGGACAAGGTTTTAAGAAATGTCAATGCAAACCTAGTAAACTGCAATGCTGCACTAAGAGATGCCTTTGTTTTAAGGCTTGCGAAAAATGTACCTTTAGGTGCCATTTTAGTGGTCCATGTTCCAATAAATGAACTTTTTTTTCATCAACGCTTATTTTGTTTTTTTTTTATTTAAGTATGCTTATGTATACATATAACATAATAAGAATATTAAATGTTTATTTATTTTTGTATTTTTAGTGTTTTTTATTAATAAATAATAAATTTTTATTCATTTGTTTATTCATAAAATAAAGCGTATTAACATATTCATCTAACTGTCTTATAGCTACAAGGACAATTTTTTATCTGCTTAGTGCTGCCAAATATGTTTTATAAAACGCCTAGTCGTTTTATAAAACGACAGCTTTTATAATCTGGCTACAACATATATAAAGTGTGCTCGGAAGTTCCGCAACGATTTGACTTGGACCCGCTTCTCGTTTTATTATTTATAAATGGTCTTGCCAAATTACTGTCTTATCAGTACTGTTTGCGGAAGATAATCTGCAATTTCTTTTCAACCTTCGTCAAACACAAAAAAAAGCTTTCTGGCGGATAAAAATCTAATGAGTATCATAATTCAATCAATAAAAGATAACAAGATACAAAAAGATAACAAAGATACAACAGAGGAAGGTTTGGAGCTTTACAGCTTTCAGTAATGGAAACTACCTACTAGCAAGACATGTATATAAAGAAGAATCGATTAAAAATAGTTACTGAAGATGATTGCGAATTCCTTCAGGTAAATCTTAATAAAGTTGAGAATTGGTGCAATGTCAATAGACTATATTTAAATGTTAATAAATGCTCTCATTTTCTAGAAAACTGTTGCCGATTAATTTCAACTATAGAGCAAATAATGTTGTGTTAACCAAAGTGGATGAGGCAATCGATCTGGAAATTACTTATGATGCGAAATTAAGTTTCGCCAAGCATATAGCAAAAATAGTTTCTGATTCTCCCAAATTGTTGGGTTTTATTTATCGAGACTGTCGGCATTTTGAAAATATTAATACTCTAAAACTACTTTTCTTATTTTACTTACGCTCAAAATTAGAATATGGATCTCTAATTTTGTACACAATTTATAACTACCTGATCGATGATATTGCATTCAGCGCAAGCTTATAAGGTATCTCTGGTTTAGAAAGAAAGGTGTCTTTCCGGCAAGAGGTTTGGATAGTCAATTATACTTATAAATAAATTTAATATTATACCCTTAGCAAAAAGGAGAGAAATTATTTTCATAAAATTCTGATATAATCTTGTTAATAAGAAGATTGACTGTCCCATCCCATCCTTTTGGCTGGATTATATTGTCGGGTACCAGAAATAAACTCTAGGCATTTTAGGTTATTTTATGTAAATTCCGCTAGGACAAATATTTTGTTTAAATCCCTTATTAATATAATGCGTCAGAATTATTAATAATAATTTACATGAACGGTGCGATATTTTTGTTGACTTATATAAAAATATGTATTATAAGCAGTTTTAATTTTTTTCTATTTTATACAGGGTTGCGAAAACCGCAAAGCTATATCTTAAAAAATGACAGAGATACCTTGCAATCTCATCCAAAGTGGGACACAGTGTACATCTTTATATTATTGTTATGAATATGATTGAACTGTTTTGTCAATGATCCAAATATTTCTATATTAAATTATATTTCTGGCAGGCTTTTTTTGAGATTCTAGAGTATTTAATTAATATAGACAACTGATTGAGTGATCGTAATGAGTTATTCAAATCAAATCAAATATATTACCTAAAGTATTCAACATTATATATCTTGTTCAACTCTAAGCATCTAGGCATCACTAAAGGTATTATTTATTTTAAGACCCTGCTGTCTTTTAAAAATAACTTTCTTTTCATAGCTTTAGTGCCATACCTCTAATACCATAATGGTTTAAAGTTTGGAGAAGATATGTATGTGGTATGGTATCAAAAAGTATTTGGCCACTTGTGAAAATTATAGTTATATTATGAATTAAAGGACTTGAAACCAATTCACTAGTTAATTTGGGTATTTTAGTAGAGATATGGTCTAAACCTGATGATGAATTATTTGTTAAAATTTCTATGTGTTTAATATTTTTTTGTGAAGAATTTTATCCTTCATTTGTACACATATATTTATAAAATAATCACTGCAAAAATTAGCCATATATTTATTTGTTTCAAAAGTGTCATTGTTACTGTTATTAATATTAGCAGTAGGCGAGCCTTTTTCCCTTTTGTTAGTAGCATCATTTATTATGTGAATTTTTTTAAATATTGCTATTAATTGAAACTTGAGTTTTATAATAGTCAAATTTACATTTCATAATGAAATTTTTCATTACTTTCTGTATTATTTGTATTTCTAGTTGCAATTCTTGATTGTTGTTTTCTTTTACATTTCTTTTCATTTTATCTCTTTTTCGTTTTGCATTGATTCATTCTGTTGGAATCCATTCTTTTATTTGATGGGACTTTCCTGGGATTCAGCCTCTCAATTCTACATAAATTCATGTGTACGTTAAACTAGGTGATAAACATGTGACAGGCAATTTCCACATCATTTGATTGTAATATGAGTGACCAGTAAAATACCAGTGGTATTTTAAGTTTTTTAGTTATTAACTTACCAATTCAATAATTATCACTGAGGAAAACACCACCATAAAATATATTTTTTTATAATTATAATTTTCAACATGAAAATTAAAGAAGATTTTATGCAAATTTAAAATTACTGTTAAATGTTTATAAAATAACTTATACTTATTGATAATTATATCAGAATAGTGCAATTAATGTAACAATATTAAACTTACCAGCCAAATTAGGTAACACAGCTGCTTTTGGTTTGGTAGGTGTTGTAATGAAAGAGAGATTATCCAAATTTTTAAGAGTCCCTGAAGAAAATTTGTAATATGATACCACGCCGAGAATGTAGAAGTTTGGCAAAAATATAGTCTGCATGTCTGCAATAGAAACTGGAGTTTGTTCCTTGAAAAAGAGAAAATAAAAACTTAGTTAATAATAAATTATTGGTATTACTATTAAAATGCCTTAATCACATGTTATTTGTAATGAAATTATTCAGCAACTCAGGACATATTTTTCAATCAGTTGAAATAGTTTCCTGTTATACTGAGAATTAACTTTAAAACAAATTTAAGAAACCATGGTACGATTCCAAGCATTTTTTTTATATAATATTACAAGTACATTGATGGTCGTAAGTATGAAGAGTTTGTGTTATCTCTTTAATACATTTCAGATTATTATTTGCTTAAAATAATTTTTTAAACTTTTGATGACGCTCCAAACTGGTCGCAAAATATAAAACTAATATTATATTGTATAACTGAAAAATGTATGGAGCTAAATAGAAGTAAATTTTACAGTTCTTACCTCTGTAATAACTGAGTCCTTGGAACAAACTGGGCAGTTAACTTTATTATTTTTTAATCCTTGAAATATGCATTCTTGGCATACTGTGTGACTGCATTGGAGAATCAAGGGAACTTTTCCTGAAAATCTTGAATGTGCATCTAAAAAAAGGAACATGTGAAGTACAATAAAATGAAGATATTTGTTTTTAAAAGTAAGCTGTAATTCTAAATGAGATTTCACACAAGGAATGGCAAGATTATAGCCTAAATTCACAAGATTTTCAAAACAAATTCTAATTGAACCAATATTACAGATCTTTTAAACCACCTATTAAGAACTGAAGCCTTCCAGTTCCCTCCAAAATTTTATTATCAATAAAGATCTCTTAAAAATCCTGTCAAAAATTGACAGATTGATTTTTTTTTGAGTCAAGTATCACTAATCTAGATTTATATACATGTATGAGATCACATGTATCAGATATGAGAGTATGTATGCATCAGAGGCATGAAAAAAAAGCTGCAGATCAATATTGATTGCAACAGAATTTAATAAAGCTGACCTCAACATTTTGCTCAATTGAACTGGTTAATCGTAAATCTTCTCACAAGGCTAATCAAATTTAATCTCCTTCAAATCAGAATTTTAATGTAAATATTCAATTCATTTATAAATTTGGTTTTTAAATATTAACTTTTACAGATTATCATATATGCTTGATTGCTTTGTAGAATTGAGAATTGTAAGTAATATGAGTTTTTACAAGTATGTTTAACTTTCTGTTAAATTGAGAGCTGACTGAACGCATCATTGTTTTCTGAAGCATAATAAGTATAAAAGATGAATATGAAAATGAACCTTATTCCTTAAAACAATCAATTATTAAACTATCTTACCACACTCTCCTTATTAATATTGCTAATTTTTTTCATGGACTAAGAAAGAAAAAATTTTGTGTAGGAGCATGCAGATGCTGAGATTCAACTCAGAACCTAACAATGAGGTTTTAAAGCAACTATATTCAACTGTTTTTAAAAATAAAATAATATTCAATATTTGATACGAAAAAATCTATAATAGTATTTAAATAATTCTGCTGTTCAGATATATCTTATCAATATAAGTCTACTAAAGAATAGATCTTTAATAATTCCATTTTGGCCTCAATCAATTGTTAAAAAAGGGTTGCGCGTTTTCATACAATCAGGCATGAAATAGAAGGATTTATCAAAAATTATCTGATATAACATTTCTTAAAACAGAGCAGACATAAGAGAGAATTAAATCTCCCCATTCAACGTTACATTCATGGCTGCTATTGCACTATGACAAACATGCCCAAGAAAAGCATATAGTAAATTTATTTTAGTGGTCAAAAATATATGTAAGTAATAATTGTAAAACTTGTTACATTTAAAACAACATAATGTAAATTAAAGCCCTGGATGATGATTGCTTTAATATACTCTCTTAAACAAAGAGATTCAACTCAAAAATGCTATTATCAGACAATACACAATTCCACTTTCAATTGACAAAGCTAGATTGGATTGGATTTTAAAAATGCTAGATCAGTAATAACTTAAATTACAGAGAAGCCCAAAAATAAATTCTAACCTACAAATGTTCATTATGTCAGTTTGCCGAGAGATACAGTAAAAATTTTGTTTACATAATATTCCTACATAAAATTCTCAAGCTAATCAGATGTTATGAGTTTTAAATGCATCAATGAAGCTAACACACCCAGAATGGATAACATTAACAGTTATCAGTATCCATCATTTTATGCAATGTATATGTTTATATGCTATTTATATACAGTGCATCCCAAAAGTTATGTCTAAATTCATTTAAAATTCAGGGGTGTGTTCGAAAAAAAAAACAAAAAAAACGCTCGGACTTGTCGATTTTTATTTCAAGTTGCGCATTTTTGTACGTGAAGTTTGTATATACAGAGCTGCTCAAAAATAAATTACGACCATCAACTTCATTTTTTCAAATGAAAGCACCTTTTTTTTATTTCATCTTTGAATTTCGCGTGGAATTCTACGTATTTTTCATGCATCATGTACTAAAGTCAACAGTTATCGAAAAAAAGACGATTCATGTAACAAATAAAAAATGAACAAAAATTAAGTTAAATGTTCAAAGCTCAAGGCGATCAATAAAGTCTCGTTGCACATTTTCAATCATTTCCGGAGTTATGGTGCGCACTTCTCTTGCGAATTCTCTCTTTCAAGTCGTCTAGATTATTTGGCCTATTAACAAATACCTTCGACTTGAGGTATCCCCACAAAAAAAAGTCCATTGGTGTTACGTCAGGCGACCTAGCAGGCCATTCGATGGGTCCTTTCCTTCCTATCCACCGATTGGGAAAGGTTTCATCCAAAAATGTACGCACAGTGGCAGCATAGTGCGGAGGAGCGCCATCTTGCTGGAGAATTAGTTCTTCGTCAGGATAGTCTGGGTCCAATGTATTTGGAAATAAAGCTAGTAATGCTGGAACTAATTCAAATTGGAGAAAATCGAGATACACTTGTCCCGTTAAAGTCTATTCAAAGAAAAAGGGATCTATTACTCTGCCGCGTACTATTCCACACCACACATTTAGTTTTTGAGGGTACTGGGTGTTTACCTCCAGCATCCAATGCAGATTTTCTGTTGCCCAATATCGACAATTTTGTCTGTTCACAATACCATTCAAACAGAACGTGGCTTCATTGGAAAAAATAATATTTGTTACTAAATTATTATTTAGATTGCACATGTTTTGTAAGCGTTCACAAAACTCATTTCGCCTATCGAAATCGTCATCAAATAACTCTTGCACAGGAATAACTTTGTAGGGGTGATATTTGTGCTTTTTAACTATTCAGTGAACTATAGACTTCGCCGTGTAAATTTGCCCCAATCTGCCACAGAGGAGTGCATGGATTTTCTTCCAAAGAAAGAAAAACGTCAAGTTGTTCATTTTCATCTCGAGCAGGACGACCAGATTTCGGCAGATCTCTAACATGACCGACTTCTCTAAATATAGCTTCTATTCTACTCACCACCTTTTAACATATCGGAGGACGATCAGGATGGATTTCATTAAATAATTGAGCAGCTTCTCTCTGAGTATGTGTTCTATCACCAAACCCAACCATGCACAGAATTTCTATTTTTTCTCGTTCCGTTAACTTTACCATTGTGAAAACCGCAACTTTGCTCGTACACTTTACACTTGACAATGAAATGACTATGACTATGAATGACTATGAAAATACACGGTCACCAGCCAACAATAAAAAAACACGAATGAATGAAATTTTGCTCTGTATAAAAATTCTCAGAGATAAGGTGATTCGTAAGGTGAACTTCAATAATAATATTTGGTCGTCTTTTTTGCGATAACTGTTGACTGTAGGTATAGGACATGATGCATGAAACATACGTAGAATTCCACGCGAAATTCAAAAATGAAATTAAAAAAAAAGGTGCTTTCATTTGAAAAAATTAAGTTGATGGTCGTAATTTATTTTTGAGCAACCCTGTATATACAAACTTCACGTACAAAAATGCGCAACTTGAAATAAAAATCGACGGGTCCGAGCGTTTTTTTTTCGAACACACCCCTAAATTTTAAATGAATTTAAACATAACTTTTGGGATGCACTGTATATATATTAAAAAAAAATCGTTTAAAGTGTAAATAAGCCTTGCTTAATAGAATTTTTATCAGTTCAAGTTTAAAAGTTAATAATAAGAAATTAATTCCTCTTAATAATAATATCCTTTATTTGCCAGCAAAATCGTCTACAGGACGACAAAGCAACGTCATACAAAGGAGAATTTCATAGGATACATTAATTTTTCTTATCTAGAATTCATAGAGGCAATAGCCATATTATATAAACAAAATTTAAAATAAATATTCTAAATATCTAACATAAGTTACAATTATTATCTAAGAATAAAATTGAAAAACATTTAATCTGCAACCAGTGGTAAACAACTTTTTTAAATTGGACTGTAGAGTCAATGCTTCTAATATCAGCAGGTAGCATTCTATAAGCCCTGATGGCCATATAATGAAAACCCCTTGCCTAGTAAGCTAAATAATTATGCAATGGAATGCGGAGATCGCTTCTATGTCATGTAATCATAGTCACATCCTCAGCATAGTTTATAATATGTTTCTCCCAATTTAAATTGGGGTCAATGTGTTCCTAAGAATTTAATACTATTGGCTAAAGGGATTGACTGCCCACCAGACCACACAAGTAGAGATTCTGAGACAACAGTGGCCTTCGAAAAATTAATCAACGCCGTTTTACTAGAGTTCAAAGACAACTTACTGTCCAGACACCAGGTCCTCATGCGCTCCATTGCGGTTGAGCAGCCCCGTGAAAGATCACTGTCCTCCTGGCAACTATAAGTAATGTGTCGTCGGCGAATTGACAAATCATATCAGAAGGGAACAGCTGGTTTGCCTGACCATTGACATATAATAGGAAGAGCACAGGTCCCAAGATTGAGCCCTGAGGCACACCTCTTCCTATAATTTGGGGGCGGGAAAACGTTGGTGAGCCGGAATGTGTCATACAAAGTATTTGTTCTCTTTGATCTAGATATGAACTGAGTAATTTAGATGCTGCACCCCTGATGTTATACCGTTCCAGAATGTCCAGCAGTAAAGAATGGTTAATTGTGTCAAACGCCTTAGACAAATCGAAATACAGTCCAGTCACAGTGGCCTTTCTTCCAAGATTCTCCATGATATATTGTATTGCACTAAGGTTTTTTTTAACATTTCCGTCGATCTTTTGGGAACGAATCCGTATTGGTGTATATTTATTATTTGATGGTGATTTAAATAATTCATAACTATTTGATAGATAACCCTTTCAATTACCTTCGATAAGGATGGTAATATGGATACGGGCTGATAGTTAGCAATATTCGTTTTTTCTCCCTTATTAAAAACAGGCACTACTTTTGCCCGCTTAAGAGCAGAAGGGAAAATTTGGGTAGCAAGACTCTCATTAATCACATTGGAAATGGGTCTGGCTAAGAGAATCCCAACAAACCTTAAAACGAATACCGGAATTTAATCCAAGCCAGAGGAAAATTTATTTGGAAGGTTCATCAATATCTTAAAGATATCCTGAGAATTAACAGGATTGAGAATTATGGTTAGAACTGTGTTACTTACCAATACAAAATTGATAAAATGATACTACCAAGATCAACCCACTTCAAAGACTTGAAAGTCATTTTTGATAGCTCACTTTCATTTAGTTTTCATATCGAAGATATCATAAAAAGAAGTTATAAAATGCTGGGTTTTGTTATCAGGAACTCTCCATTCTTTGAGAATATCTCTAGCATTAAACTCCTGTACTTTACCTATGTTCGTTCAAATTTGGAATATTCTTCCCAAGTCTGGTCGCCACATTATCAAAACCATATCAAGAGCTTGAAAATATACAGCTAACATTTCTTAAATTCCTTTGGTTTAAATGCGAAAGAGTGTGCCCGGAAATCGGCTTCTCACATGATCGTTTGCTTGAAAGATTTCAGGTAAAATCTTTACAGGAAAGAAGGGATTCGGCAGATTTACAGTTCTTACATAAATTAATTAATAGCGTAATTGACTCGCCAGAGATCTTGCAACTTCTAAATTTACACACTCCTCGGCTATCAGCTCGCAGTTCTCAAACTTTTTACCTTTCAATACCTCAAACCAACATTACAAAATTTTCGCCTATACGTAGAGCTTGCAATACATACAACTATATACAGAATCAATGCGATATATTTAACTGTAGCCGTAATTAAATTCGCTTAGTTTAGATAATCTTGTTTTCTTCTTTTTATATATTTATTAATAATTTATCATATCTGTAATATTAATTTTATGTTGATAAGATGATTTCATGTTTATATACATCGTTTCCACTCTATTATTGGAGTTTCTCTATTGAGTGATGTAAGTAAATAAATAAATAAATAAATTATGCAAGTCATGTATATTGAAGTTACGGCTTTGTTGATGGTCAAGAGTAAAATGTTGAGCAAATAATTCAGTGATTAAAGCTGGGTTTTCAATGGACTGACCATCTTCTCTTAAAACAATATTGTTGTTTTTTATAAGAGGAGATGTAACATTCATATTGTTTCCTTTCACGTTTGTATGTAACGTAGTGTTTCTTAGAATTAGTATATTTGTACCAAACATAGAGATCTTTTATGTAGTTAGAATATCTTTTTATCTCTGGTGTAATCCAGGTTGGCTTCTTATTTTTCAACCTAGTTGTACACATTGGACAAGCCAAATCAAAATAATAGAAGAGAATATGAAAGAAAGTATTAAATTTTCCTTCAACTCCTTCAGCAGAATAGACTTCCTCCCATGCCTCAGACATCAGCATATTGTAAAATCGATTCCTGTTGTGTGTCGAGAATTTTTGTCGCTTCACAACCATACCACATTCGGTAACCTCCATCTGTCTCTTAAAAACAAAAATTTGAGGATAATGATCAGACAGATTTGAAACAAGGACTTCAGAAGATATGACAACACTTGGATTCATAATTGTAAAGATGTTGTCCAACTGAGAGGCACAATAAGCAGTGATTCTAGTGTTGGAGTTAATGTGAGGTATTAGACCAAAGGTCTGCATTAGTCCAAGCAAGGCCGTCACGCCATGGTCATCAGGATTACTAAAGTTAAAATTAAAGTCTCCTAAAATAATAAAAGAAATTTTGTTTATAAAATTATACACCTCATCAAGTAGGTTAGCAAGATGTGGAGAAAAAATTGGCTGTTACCACTAGGTGATCTGTAAACACAAACAACTATTATGGAACTATTGTTATTATTAACAATTTTAGAAATCCAAAATTCAAAGTCTTTTTCTGTGCCAGTCTGTAGCCTGTTTACTTCCTCTACTTAAACATGATCACTGAGATCATCTTTATAAAATATAGCAGTGCCACCACCTTTTGAACAAGAGCGACCATAGTAACTTGAGAGGTTATACCCATGTATCTTTACAAGTGTTATGTCCTGGTTTTTTTGCCAATGTTCAGTAATTGTAAGAATGTCAGGTGATAGTGTAGCCACCAGAACTTCGAGCTCCGGAACTTTATTGTTTAAGCTTTGCACATTGTAGTTGAGTAGCTTTAGTGCAGAATTACTGTAAGTATTTGTATTTGGTGACAAGTATTCTGCATCAGAATGGTGAGACCCACACTGAGAATAGTTTTCATGCTTCTTATGATGCAAGTCCCGTATAGCATCTGTTAGGTTAAACACCAAACTCCACATGGTCAGAAATTCTTAACATACATCTCTTTAATTAATCTCTAAAATTCTTATCAATTGTATATCTCTTCCACTCAGATTTTGTTGTCTTCGGTAGATATTATTTAATGGTTACATTTTCTGGAACGGTATCAATGTGATACCGTTCCAGAACGGAACAGACCGAATATAGTTCCATCCTCCACATGCGTTCCTAAGTTTTCTCTTTTTCAAAAAAAAATATTTTTCAAGTCAATATATTTTTAAATAGTCAACCTTTGTAATGTTTTTAAATTTTATTATTAGAACTTAGCCTGCATTATTTATGTTTTTATTTTAAGTATTTCTTACAAATGTGAATGACAAATGATGAATGTGAATATATGCCATCAAATCTGTGATTGTTCCAATTTTTTTTTTATATTGTCATATTGTCAATGGTTAAATATTTTAACATAGAAATGGTCGTATCTCATCACCGTTAATAAACTATTATTATTATTATTATTATTATTATAAAGTCGTTGATTTAAGAATAGTACTAAAATTAGGATTAAATTAATAAGTTTAAAATTAAAATAGTTAGAGCTAAGTAAAATAAAAAGTAAAAGACACACCACTTAACAATAACTACACCAACAGACACAGACTTATCAAACTAGGTATATATAAAAAAAAAAACCTGCTTGCAACAGACAGTTAAAACCAAACAGATTAAGCTTATCTGAATGAGTTATGTATTCACCCACTGAATAAAAAGGGTGCTGAACAAAAAACCTCTTTGATATTGGCTTGAACTGCCTGTACCCCTGTATCTTCTCAATTTTATCGGGTAATGTATTGTATATTTTGACACACATATAATAGAGCCTCATTTCATACATGGTTGTCTTATGTCTAGGCACTGCAAAATTTAATCTTTGTATGGTCTTATTACTGTTAATATTTAATCACATTTTTTTTGAAAAAGATGTTAATATAATTTAATAGTGTTACCAACAATTCCAAAAATAACTGAAAACTGTCTGATGGTGAGCTATATGAAGTTAAAACTTATAAATTAAAATCAGTAAGATGTACAGCACAACATTCAAGGCATTTTTCTATACAAAACACAGTAACATCATAAGTTAAAACATTAAAACATTGTTTTACATGATTTATTACATAAAACCAATTTTACTGAATTTTCAGTAAATAATTCAAATAGACCAAATTTAAATCAATTGAGTATTACAAATTATAATGGTAGCATATTTGATATAAAGGGGGTAGGATAAAGACACCAACTTTGAAATACAAACTGACAAGAATCTTAGGTGGCATGCTCAAGCTGTGGTTCTCAGTAAAAGGCTTAGATGAGCTGAGAAAATTTCTAAGCAATAAACAAGTTATTTTCATTACAGTGTATTACATGATAATGCTGTTCCTGCACCAACTATAATGCACAATTACTTATTGAGGATCATATTTAGGATATTATTACCTATAAAGACTAGATTTTTTCATTGAACATTTATATTGTGACAGCTGAATTTTAAATGAAAATCTACATTATATTATATTAAAATAGTTTCGAATCATACTCCCAACACAACACAAATGGATGAAAAAATCAGATAAGGGAAATTGCTTAGTGATCATGGAAAGAGCATTTTATATATCCAAAGTTAAAACTTTTTTAACTGAAAACAACTTTAAACCACTAAAGTCCAGTCCTTTTAACTACTTTGTCAGAAAGACCTCCATTCTTATAAAACAATTTGACTGTTTTTTAGAAGAACATAATTCTCCGTATACCCTCTTATCCAGCAACCCTAGAACCCCACGTCTTTACGGCTTACCCAAGTTACATAAAATCGGCATTCCAAAAAGACCAGTAGTTAGTTTCACCGACACTCCAATTTCCTTTTTATCCAATTTTATCCTTAAATTGTTAAATAATTTAACAGCCTTCTGCCCTAAATTTGGTGTTAAAAATTCTACTATTCTTGTAAATAAACTAATAGACTTACATTTCCTAATAATTATCTATTGGTTTCTTTTGATGTAACTAATCTTTTCACTACAGTGCCTAAATCTGAGTGTGAATATCATTAAAAATATCTTGAAGGACAAAATAAATAACAATAATCTTATTTCCCTAATAACATTACTTAACCACTGCCTTTCTCAAGATTTTTTCCTTTTCAATAATAAATTTTACCAACCGCCAGTTGGCCTGGCTATGGGCAGTTGCTTATCTGCATTTTTGGCAAAGGTCTTTATGGATCACTTGGAATCAAATTTTATAATGACTGATAACAATAAAGAAATTTTCAATTGGTACAGAGTACATATATGTCGACAATTGTCTCGGTTTCTTGAATTGTGACACAGTAGGAGCTCAGTTACTCTTAAACAAGCTAAACCAAATACATCCTAAGACTTCTTTCACACTAGAAATAGAAACAAATATTAATTTGAATTTTTAAGACTTAACAATACATAAACAATCAAATAGTTTAGAATTTTCAATATACTGGAAACCCACTCAAACAGATCACATAATTTAAAATGTTTCCAACCACCCTCACCAACACAAAATGGCTGCTTTTAATTGTTACATTCACTGTCTTTTAAGCATTCCTCTATCTCCTTCTAATTTTTAAAAATGAAATAAATCTTAAACAAATTGCTTATAATAAAAACTATGACCCCAAACTAATTAATATTTTAATCAGAAAAATCAAATTAGCTAAAATTAAAAAACAGATCTTTCCTGATGGTAAAAAAGATAGTAAATTCATATCTCTACTGTTCATTAATTCTCATCTAAATAAGAAAATCAACAATAGCTTCACTAAACATCAATCAGAATTATAAATTTCTTATAAAACTAAAAACAACTTGGGTTCGATTTTGATCAATACCAAGGATAAACTTGACACATTATCAAAGAATATTTACAGATTGCAGTCTGATTCTTGTGATTGTTCATATGTGTGACAAACTTGTAGACCCTTAAAAACATGCATAGCCGAGCACTTTGAATTTGGTGAACATATACAATTTAATAACCATAATTTCAGTCCAAAGTCCAATTCTAAAATTCTCCAACAAGTTACCTCTAAAAACTACAACCGACTAGATTTTCTTGAGGACATTTATATCACCAACAAGCTCATAAAAAATCCCTCTTATTTAAATATACAAGTAAACCTTAGCAGACCTTACATTCCATTACATAGGTCAAAGTCAAAGTATACTTTATTTGCTAAGTTTACAAACTTGTGCTAAAAGCTTCTTAATCCTAGAATTTATAATACTAGTATTTATTTGGTTATACAGGATACAGGACAAAAACAGAATACAGAATCGATTTTGATTGTACATAGAAGCATATTTTATATAATCAAAGAAAAAACCAAAAAAGAAGAAAAGAAAAGGCGAGAACCAATATAAAACAAGAATAATTTAAAAAAATAAATAAATCCGATCAACAGATATATAATTAATTTTTAATATTTAAAATGAGTCGCTAAAATACTCTTCAATGCTGTAGTAAGCTTTTGGTAATATTAATTTCTTTAGTTCTCTCCTAAAGTTGTTAAGGTCTGTAACAGTCCTAATCGAAAAAGGAACATGATTAAATATTTTACAAAAATTCTTTCATCAGCTACAAATGAAAGAAAGAAAGAAAGAAAGAAAGAAAATGTGCTATATTACGTAAGACAACAAAATCTTGTGTACAAGCATCCTAAAAACTAAAAAATTCCAAATTTACTTTAAATTTCAAATTTCAAACAAACATAACATCTAAAACACTTTACCATTACATTTACACACATTACCAAAATTAATCATAACAAAACAGATTGAGAAAAAAAAAAGCATCTTTTTGATAAATTTCATTAAAAAATAAGTAAAGCTGTCAATAAAACAGAATTTAGAAGAAGTAAATTAAATTATTTAACAGGAAACAAAACTAAAACACTAAAATGATGTCAGAGCACAGGTTAAAAGCATTGAAAAAATCGTCAAGGCTATAATATGCCCTGGATAATCAAAGTGATTTTAATTCCTTTTTGAATCTCTTAACTTCTAAAATTTGTCTGATACATAGAGGAACATGGTTGTAAATTTTTTTGCTAAGGTATATAAGTGAGTTCTTGGTGAGGGAGGATGTAGGGATTGGTAAGGGAAAATCGTTAACCTGGCGAGTCATATGACCAGTGTTAGAGGGAGGTTTAGGACATTTATGAATAAGAGTAGCTGTTTCTAAGATAAAAAGAGAAAGAAGAGTTAGGATTTTTTGAGATATAAAGAGAGGTTTACAAGAATCTCTTAACCCAGCGGAACATAGGTATCTAACTGCCTTTTTTTGAATCACAAAAATTATGTTTAATAATCCCTTGTTGCTTAAACCCCAAAAAGGCAAGCCATAACGAAGGTGGGACTCAATAAGAGAAAAGTACACTGAACGTGCAACTACCCCTCCCAGCTCATGCCCCGCCATTCTTACTGCAAAGCATCCAGAGGATAATTTTGATGCAAGATTTAGGATATGATCTTCGAAGCGAAGGCGACCATCAATGGTAATACCAAGGAACTTACAGCTTTCTTTGTTTTGCAAGGGGGAGTTTTCACTAAACATAAGGCCCTGAACGTCACACTTAAATCCCATAATAAAGGTTTTGCCCACATTAAATACAAGCCTGTTTGCAGCACACCACTCCGATAAAATCTTAAGATCCTTAAAAACCTGGGCTCTAACATTATCAGAATCTCTATGATTCCATAAAATGGTGGTATCATCAGCAAACTGAACCACTTTGCCCTGCAGTTTTAATGAACCCAAATCATTTACATAGAGCAAAAATAATAGTGGTCCTAACACTGAACCCTGAGGTACTCCAGTTTTAAGGGATCTGGAATCGGATAAACATCCAGATACTGTAACTCTTTGGGTACGATTAGACAGATAGGATTCCAGCCATTGCAATGCCACACCTCTAAAGCCATAATTATTGAGCTTAGACAGCAGTATTCCATGATCTACACAATCAAATGCCTTGGATAAATCGCAAAACATTGCCGCCGCGGACTCTCCAGAATTTAAGGACACATAGACACTCTCCAAAAAGCCGAAAACAGCGTCATGAGTCCCTTTTCCCGTTTGAAATCCAAACTGATTTGCAGATAAAATGCAATTATGTTGCAAAAAAGATAAAATTCTGATTTTTGCAAGTTTTTCAACTATCTTGGAGAGGGTAGATAATATAGAAATTGGACGAAAATTACAAGGCTCACTCACATCTCCACCCTTATAAAGAGGGATAACCACTGCCTCCTTCAAACATGCTGGAAAGATGCCATTATGAAAGGAATTGTTTATGGCAGAAGCTAAGGCATTCAATGCTGAGTCAGGCAAAAGGAGTAGTAATTTTGATGATATTCCATCAGCTCCAGCTGATTTATGGTTTTTTAAGCTTTTAATCGCATCTCTAACATCAGTAAGGCTAACAGGATAAAAGAAAAAAGAATTTTGAACTGACACTTGTTGAATATAATGCAAAGGATCAATATTAGTATTCACATCCTTGAGCAATAAATGAGGAATATTACAGTAATAATCATTTAAACTATTTGGTCTTACTTCTGGTTCTGAAACTTTCTTGTGAGAATGCCTGAAGTCATTTATAATTGACCAACATTCTCTCTGCCTATTTGAGGACATATTCAAGCGGTCACTATAATATTTAACCTTAGCTGCTTTTATCGTCTTTCTATATAGACTACGATATTTCTGATGATAAAGAATAATGTTTGCATTAGTTGTAAACTTGCACAGCTTAGCCAAAAAACGGAGGTTTTTAGCTGAAGTTTTGAGGCCTGCTGTGACCCATGGTTTCCTATTTTTCATTTTAAGCCTCTTTTTAGGAAAACACTGATTGATCTTGTCACATAGCACATGAAATAACAAAGTAAACGAGTCAGGAGCCATTTCAACTGCATTCCAATTAACCAAAGCTGCAGTAGAAGAAAAAGCATTAAAATTTGCTCTGCTGAAAATTCTTCCTATATAATGAGATGAAGGAAATACAGTGTTGCATGGAATCCTAGCGAGAATGGCTTCATGGTCAGAAATACCAGATGAGAGTACTCTACATGACACATCATTTAAATTTGTACACAAATAATCAATAGTAGTTGCAGAAAAGGATTGTGTACCATCCTTGTGGGTGAAAGAACATGCATCTTCAAGTCATAAGATTCCAATATACTTAAAAGGGATGTATGATATGATGGCAAGCTTACATCAGTGAAGTTAATATTAAAGTCACCAGCCAATATAACTATGGAGTGTAGAGACAATTGGGATAATAGAGAATCAAGTTTGTCCAGGAACATACGAATATCTCCTGTAGGTGGTCTATAAACACAAAGAACATATAAATTAAATCGCTTACAAAAACAAAGGGAGAATTCAAAAACCTTCTCCAACAGAAAGCTATCATACTTATTAATTTTACAGAAAAAAGCTTCAATTGTTTGTTTAACTAAAATAGCTGTTCCTCCATGTATGGAGTGTTGCCGACAAAAAATTGATATAGGAATATAATCAGATATTAAGAAACATTCGTTAGGCTTTAACCAGTGCTCAGTTAGTAATACAATATCAGGAAAATCACATGAATCAAGTAGAAGATGAAGCTCATCCATTTTATTTCTTAGAGACTGTATATTTAAAATAAAACTACTGAAACTTTTCACATGCTTATTTTCAATGTTATTTATAGAATGTGAGTGAGCTTCATCTTCTGTGTATTTATCTATAAAAAAGAATCCCTATCACAGTCAGTATCTAGAAGTCCAGATTGATTACTTGGTTTTATTGTGGACACATTTTTTGATGAAATGCTACTTTTGAAATGTTTTAAAATATGGGTATACAGTAATAATGCCAAATCTGATCCAAAGTTGCTGGCATGATTAGACTCTAAAATTCTATTTAGATTAATATTATTGGCGTGAAATATTCTATAGAGAGCCTTATTGCTATTATAAATTACATTATGGTTTGGATACATGTAAGGGCTTGTCATCACTAAACTATTGCTGTGTAAATGTATAAATTTTTTTAAAATATCGAATGATGAGCAAATACCATTTAACATTAAAATCAACATATCATTTTCTGTAAATTCCTTAACCATAGATGATGCAGTATAAATCAGTTCATTGTTTGTACTTCCTGGCTTCAGGAAACACTGGACTTTGTAGTTAGCTTCAAACTTCAGACGCAATTTCTTCAGGAACACTCTACTACAGTTTCCACCCACAAAAAGAAGCCTAGTACTATTAGTATTTCATTAGCCTAGAACTCGATTATCAACGGGTGAATTTGGCCTACATGGCAACTGTGTTGGATAATTTATATTAACGAATTTAGATATGTTTTGCTGTTCCTTTAATGCACAAATATCGGAATAGCAAGTATCTTTTTCAACTTCCAACACCTTTATCGACTGGATCATATTCTTATTCATCTTAGTTAAATCATTAACTTCCATTTGTAACATATTTATTTGCATCCTATAGGTTGCAGATTCATTTTCTAATGTTTTTATTGTTACAATTAAATTTTTATTTAAGGTATTTAACTCATTGATTCCTATATTGAAATTTATTTTTTCCTCTTCACATACTTTTAATAGTGACAGTAACTCACATTCTTTAGTTTTTAAATTTGTTAATTCAATTTTAAGTTCATCATTAAGTTTGTGTAGATTATCTAGGGAGGAAGAAAACTTCTTTTCGGCCTCTGACACTTCATCTTCAAACACCAAACTGTTTCTTCTCATTCTTTCTATATGCCTATCCTTTTATTTTAGTTCAATCAATAATTCATGAATCTTCTGCTCGTAAAACTTCTTTTCATTCTCATTTTCATTAAAATTTATTTGACATTTTTCTGAGCATAAAATTTTGTAGCCTCCCATTTTTATGGCATCAGAATTTCTATCCAAACAACTTGGGTGGAATATAGACATACAAAAGATGCAGCAATAATTTGAAAACTCCTTTTTTTGACAGCATTTGAAATTACGATTCATTTTAATAAATGAAATTCATTCATTTAAATAATGAAGGTTTACAAGAGACTCTCAGACAAACACCACACAGATACCGTAATGCTTTTTTCTAAATAGTAAAAATTATGTTAAGGAGTCCCTTGGAGCACAAACCCCAAAATGGCAACCCCATAACGGATATGAGAGTCTATTAAGGCGAAATAAACTGAACGAGCAAACAACCCCCTCAACTCATGCCTGGCAACCCTGACTGCAAAACAACCAGAAGAAAGTTTAGCAGTGAGGCCCAAAACGTGGTTGTCAAACCTTAAACTCTCATCACTGAAGAGGCAATCAACAATAATTCCCACCATGTAGTGGGCTCTGCTCATCAAACAAAAAACCCTCTACATTACACTTAAAGCCCAGAACAAAAGTCTTATCAACATTGAAGACAAGCTGATTCCAGATGCACCACTCTTTAATTTTGTGAAGGTTTTCTACTATGAGAGATCTGTCTACTTTTTGATCTTTGTTATGCCACAGAATTGTAGTATCATTGGCAAACTGAACCACTAGTCCATTCAATGAAAGAGAGCTTAAGTCATTAATGTATAATAAAAATAAAATAGGACCTAACACTGACCCTTGAGGTACACCACATTTAAGGTGTGCTATCCCTGATGAAAATCCAGATGCAACCACCCTCTAGATGGGGCCAGATAGGGATGACTTCAACCACCCCAAAGCCACTCCCCTAAATCCATAAAAATCAAGCTTTACAGCAGTAATCCATGAAGGCCTTGGACAGATTACAGAACACCACTGCTGCAGCCTCCTTGGAGTTCATAGATGTATACACACTTTCCAAGAATCTGAAAATGGCATCCTGCGTGCCCTTAGTTGACTGAAATCCATACTGATTAGGGGACAGCACATTGCATTTGGTCAAAAAAGAGTTTTTAAATACTGTTTGTCCTGTTTAGTATTGTCTAAATATTATGTATAATTTTCATACTATCAAATGTGTTCCCACTATGGAAAACTTCTGGGCTTAACTGACAAGTGAGTACATTTCATTCGTTCACCTTTAACTATGATGTTTTTTATGCATATAACACCCAACTCATTTCAGTTAGCACTGATGCGCTCTGCTAAGCTTTTAAAAATAAATTGCTCAGAATAGATCTAGTGATTAATTTGTGTTGAAACAGTTTTTAATTGAAAAATGTAGAACATTAGTGTCTCTGTTGTAAATGCAGCTCTTGTATCCTATCATGTATATTATTTGGAGAGATCAGTACACCCTAACTCCCTGCCACATTTATTTACAGTAATTTTATAAAAAGAAAAATTATGTACGAACAAAAAAAAATATATATATTATTACACTGTATCTATCTTAAATTAACGCCTAGGTGTTCATAACACACCTGTGTGCGCTGTTTCAAAAAAAAGTTGGTTCTATTTTCCGAATTATAATAAACTTGCTTAACTAACCTTAAAACTATTGTGATAAATCCTGCTCTCGATTTTATATTTTTTGTCCTAGTTTTAAGTGAAATATTTTTGTCCTTTTAGTCCTAAACACCTACGTCTCTCAACGATTGCATAACACTTGTTATTACATATTATATACAAGTATAAAAACTAACTATCCTACATTAGAAAATAGTGGCAAAATCTTGGTAATGGTTATGAACATACTTATTGCATTCCTTGCTAAATTTTGATTTATTTTTTAATTTTTTTAATGTGCAAGGCAGAAGATTATAGGTTTTTGCTGCTAAGTATACAAAGAATTTTAAATTTATATTTTTTAAACTGCTATGAATGTATAAATCACCTCTAGCCCTTGATCTTGTATTATGGATATGATTTATATGGTTTCTTATGTGAGTTTTAAAATGAATATATGTACATATTGTTGTAATGTATAATGTCCTTATATTAGTTGCTTGTTCTGTAAAAAGTTGATTTGTAGGGAGAAGCCTTGATTTGTTAAAAATAGTCTTCAAAATATATTTATGGACAATAGTTAATTTATATAAAGCATTGTTATATAATCCTCCCCATACTAAAATACCATATCTTAAAATTGACTCAGTGAGTGATTTATAAATTATAATAAGTTCCTTAATATTTAGAAACGTTCTAAGTATATAAAATTTATAAATCAATTTTTTTAGTTTATTTGCCAGATAATCTGCATGTACATGCCATTTAAGATTCTGATCCACATATATCCCGAGATACTAGTATGAGCTGTTTCCTTGATCTGATTATATCTATCAATAGAAAACTGAGAAAAATTGGGTCTATTTGCTGCAGTTAGTGAAAAGGCAATGTAGTTGGTTTTGGTGACGTTTAGACTTAGCTTAAATGTTTCCAGCCAATTTTTTACTTGATTAAGGCCTTCTATGGCATACTGCTTTGTTTGATCCCAGTCTGTACCATTAAAAAGTAATGCTGTGTCGTCTGCGTATGAAATAATTTCTCCATTATTAAGTTTTGTTTTAAGGAGAGAGTTTAAGTAAATTATAAACAGAACCGGGCCTAACACTGTGCCTTGCGGGACTCCTATCTGTATTACCTCTTCTTTGCTTAAAGTATTATTTATTTTAACAACTTGTCGTCTATTTTTTAAGTAATTCTTCATTAGAGTTATTGCAGTTCCTCTTACCCCATAATGTTCCAAAACTTCAAACAGTTTGTTATGTGGAACAGTATCAAATGCCTTAGCGAGATCTATGAAAACACCAAGGCACTTTCTGCTCTGGTTAAGATGATTAGTGACTGCTGAAATGAGTTTGTGTAATGCATCGGAAGTACTACAACCTGGTAAAAACCCATATTGATTTTCAGCCAAAATGTTATTAGTGACAAAGAAGCTCATTAATCTGTCTTTCAGACTTTTTTCAAATATATTCAGTATAATATTCAGTAATATCGGCCGGTAATTACTGACAACATTTTTGGGTCCTGATTTATAAATCGGAGTGACAACTATTAATTTAAAGCTTGAAGGTATATGTCCAGTCTTATAGATTTGATTTATGATGTGAATAAGTGGCTCTAGAATTTCTATGTGTGTTTGTTTAATCAGATTAGCCGATATACCATCAAAACCTGGGGAACTTTTATTTTTAAGGTTGTTAATGTGTTTTATTAGTTCATTATGGGTAATAGGTGTCAAATATATAGATTGTGTAATAGGGTTCTCCAGGCTATGTGGGTTGTGAGGTTGTGGGATTTTTTCTGCCATCTGAATACCAATATTTGTGTAATATTGATTACAAAAGTCAGCCATTTGATGTTCATCTTGGAAGTTTTCCCCATTTTCATTTTTTATTTTAATGTGAAGTTTTTCTGTCTGCTTTTGATTCGTTGCATCTCTTATTACTTCATACATTTTCTTCATATTATCTTTATTTTTATTAATCTCATTTCTATAATAATTTCTTTTTTGAATTGATATAATTTTATTTAAATGGTTTCTATAATTTTTATATTCATTTTCTAGTTCTACATTATAATTTTTTAATAGTTTTCGTTTTAGTTTGTCCCTATGTTTGATTGAGGCTATTATACCATTGGTAATCCATTTTTTAATTTCTCTATTATCCCAATTGTCTCTACACTCCATAGTTATATTGGCTGGTGACTTTAATATTAACTTCACTGATGTAAGCTTGCCATCATATCATACATCCCTTTTAAGTATATTGGAATCTTATGACTTGAAGATGCATGTTCTTTCACCCACACATATAACATCCTCATCTGCAACTACTATTGATTATTTGTGTACAAATTTAAATGATGTGTCATGTAGAGTACTCTCATCTGGTATTTCTGACCATGAAGCCATTCTCGCTAGGATTCCATGCAACACTGTATTTCCTTCATCTCATTATATAGGAAGAATTTTCAGCAGAGCAAATTTTAATGCTTTTTCTTCTACTGCAGCTTTGGTTAATTGGAATGCAGTTGAAATGGCTCCTGACTCGTTTACTTTGTTATTTCATGTGCTATGTGACAAGATCAATCAGTGTTTTCCTAAAAAGAGGCTTAAAATGAAAAATAGGAAACCATGGGTCACAGCAGGCCTCAGAACTTCAGCTAAAAACCTACGTTTTTTGGCTAAGCTGTGCAAGTTTACAACTAATGCAAACATTATTCTTTATCATCAGAAATATCGTAGTCTATATAGAAAGACGATAAAAGCAGCTAAGGTTAAATATTATAGTGACCGCTTGAATATGTCCTCAAATAGGCAGAGAGAATGTTGGTCAATTATAAATGACTTCAGGCATTCTCACAAGAAAGTTTCAGAACCAGAAGTAAGACCAAATAGTTTAAATGATTATTACTGTAATATTCCTCATTTATTGCTCAAGGATGTGAATACTAATATTGATCCTTTGCATTATATTCAACAAGTGTCAGTTCAAAATTCTTTTTTCTTTTATCCTGTTAGCCTTACTGATGTTAGAGATGCGATTAAAAGCTTAAAAAACCATAAATCAGCTGGAGCTGATGGAATATCATCAAAATTACTACTCCTTTTGCCTGACTCAGCATTGAATGCCTTAGCTTCTGCCATAAACAATTCCTTTCATAATGGCATCTTTCCAGCATGTTTGAAGGAGGCAGTGGTTATCCCTCTTTATAAGGGTGGAGATGTGAGTGAGCCTTGTAATTTCCGTCCAATTTCTATATTATCTACCCTCTCCAAGATAGTTGAAAAACTTGCAAAAATCAGAATTTTATCTTTTTTGCAACATAATTGCATTTTATCTGCAAATCAGTTTGGATTTCAAACGGGAAAAGGGACTCATGACGCTGTTTTCGGCTTTTTGGAGAGTGTCTATGTGTCCTTAAATTCTGGAGAGTCCGCGGCGGCAGTGTTTTGCGATTTATCCAAGGCATTTGATTGTGTAGATCATGGAATACTGCTGTCTAAGCTCAATAATTATGGCTTTAGAGGTGTGGCATTGCAATGGCTGGAATCCTATCTGTCTAATCGTACCCAAAGAGTTACAGTATCTGGATGTTTATCCGATTCCAGATCCCTTAAAACTGGAGTACCTCAGGGTTCAGTGTTAGGACCACTATTATTTTTGCTCTATGTAAATGATTTGGGTTCATTAAAACTGCAGGGCAAAGTGGTTCAGTTTGCTGATGATACCACCATTTTATGGAATCATAGAGATTCTGATAATGTTAGAGCCCAGGTTTTTAAGGATCTTAAGATTTTATCGAAGTGGTGTGCTGCAAACAGGCTTGTATTTAATGTGGGCAAAACCTTTATTATGGGATTTAACTGTGACGTTCAGGGCCTTATGTTTAGTGAAAACTCCCCCTTGCAAAATAAAGAAAGCTGTAAGTTCCTTGGTATTACCATTGATGGTCGCCTTCGCTTCGAAGATCATATCCTAAATCTTGCATCAAAATTATCCTCTGGATGCTTTGCAGTAAGAATGGCGGGGCATGAGCTGGGAGGGGTAGTTGCACGTTCAGTGTACTTTTCTTTTATTGAGTCCCACCTTCGTTATGGCTTGCCTTTTTGGGGTTTAAGCAACAAGGGATTATTAAACATAATTTTTGTGATTCAAAAAAAGGCAGTTAGATACCTATGTTCCGCTGGGTTAAGAGATTCTTGTAAACCTCTCTTTATATCTCAAAAAATCCTAACTCTTTTTTCTCTTTTTATCTTAGAAACAGCTACTCTTATTCATAAATGTCCTAAACCTCCCTCTAACACTGGTCATATGACTCGCCAGGTTAACGATTTTCCCTTACCAATCCCTACATCCTCCTTCACCAAGAACTCACTTATATACCTTAGCAAAAAAATTTACAACCATGTTCCTCTATGTATCAGACAAATTTTAGAAGTTAAGAGATTCAAAAAGGAATTAAAATCACTTTTATTATCCAGGGCATATTATAGCCTTGACGATTTTTTCAATGATACCTTTTAACCTGTGCTCTGACATCATTTTAGTGTTTTAGTTTTGTTTCCTGTTAAATAATTTAATTTACTTTTCTTTCTTTCTTTCTTTCTGTATTTCTTGTAATATAAAGAGTGGCTTTCGGAGCTTTTTATATGCTTTGTATAGATTTCAAAAAAAGTGCTCATTGCTTGGTCAGGATTGTCTATTTCTTTTATTAACGTCCAGTCTTGTTCATTTAACAGTATTTTAAGATTATGTATGCCTATTGATTTTTTATTAGATTCTGTTTTTTGGGTGACAGCTCGGAAACTTTTATCTTTAAAGGCAACATTTATCATTACTGGAAAATGATCTGTTAGACAGCTATCTAAAACAAATGATTTAAACTCTGCGGAAGAAATATTTTTACATTTTAAGAAAATGTGATCTAAATTAGTTTTGGTGTCTGGTCGTGTAATTGAATTTATATAAGATAAATAGCCCGATTGTGACATTACAGTTGAATACTTAATAACATTATTATCTTCAAGATTTAATAGATCTATATTAACGTCCCCAGTAAATATTTCTAGTTGTTGATTATTGTTATTTAAACTTAAGAATTCTTCCAAATCCTGAATAAAAAGATCTTTTGAAATAGGAGGTGGCTTATACACGGCTGTAACTCCCACAGTAATATCCTTGATATGACATACTACTCTAGCCAAAGTGACTTGAGATTTCGGCAATATTACTGTGGAGAACACCGGGTCCAATTCAGGTTTTATCAGAATTATGATTCCATCATTTTTATTGTATTTGCCTTCATTATAGAATGTTTCATAACCCCTTATATTAAAGTCATCCTTCGAGGATACTTGAAAAGTTTCACTTAATACAATTGTCTGTAAAGCCTAAATTAAAATTTTCTAACAATAGAATTAAATTGTCGAAATTTTTTCTTACACTTCTAATATTTACATGTACCAAATTAAAAATACTTGCATTTACATTTACTTCATTATGCAACATACTGCTATCCACCGTCTTAGTTAAGATATTGTCATCTCCATCCATTTTGTTCAGAAGGTCTTCTTGATTAATTACAACCATTATTCTCCATAGTCAATCTAGGGCTGTATGTTCAACATTGTGGTTTAAATTATATTTTCTGTTTGCTGAGATGCAGTTATAACATTTGTGTTGAACACTTTTACATGTTTTTGTTTCGTGCTCACCCACGCAGGTTCCACATGCTGTATTATTATTACAAACATTGCTTTTGTGATTGTATCCTTGGCATTTATAACATCTTGTAAATGGAACATCGTCATACACAGCACAACGATTCCATCCAATACAGGCCATTCCTGAGCCAATAAACTTCCAGTAGGCCTCCGGTTCACACTCAAGGTAAATAATTGAGAACTTTTTTTGTTCGTTCCTTTTGATGTAAGTTACTGTAAATTCATCATTTTGCATTATCCAATGGTTTTGATGTCTTATTTTGTCTTCAATGATTTCTGGTGTTCCGTCCCCTGTGTATCCAACAATTTTAACTCGTGGCCTTTTCTTCTTCGGTATGTTAGCCTCCACTGTGTGTCCTAATTTTGTTTCAATTGCTTTTTTCAGTGATCCTATTTCCTCTTTTGTGTTGCATTTAACAATTATATTTCCATTTTTTGTGCTATTAATATTTTTCACTCCTATTTTCAGATCATTAGGATTTATTTTTTCTTGGATTAGTTTTAGTGTTTTTTCAGAGTCTAAACCACTTTTGGATTTCATAATTAATGTAGGAAATTGAGATGGTTTATTTCCCATTATACCATCAAAGTCATCCTGCCCCCCAACTAATATAACTAATATAACTTCTCTAACATCTTTGTCTCCGGACAATACTGTGTCTTTGCCGATAGAAACAGAAACAGTAGCCCATACCTACGCAAAAAGGGTTGATCCAATCAGATCAAGGCCTAGTAGCTCTTCAATGGCTGGCGCCAATTCTGAAGCAAAATCACAGAATAGGTCGACACCACAATCAATCCATCGAACTAACCCTGGCAGACAAACAGTCATCATTGGGACTTCTTCTGAAGCTTCTTCACTATCTGCAGCTGATAGACGTCAGTGGTTGTATTTGGGCAGATGCAATCCGGACACTACTGAGCAGCAGATTCTAAAATACCTTGAGAAGCAACTAAACATCTCAGATGTTAAATGTGCCATATTGGATAAGAATGAGGATGTTGTATCCTTTAGGATAGGGGTAAAAGAGTCCCTACTAAAGGGACTACTTGACCCGAACCTCTGGCCAGCCGGTATAGCGGTCAAGGAATTTCGTCCCAGGCGCACTCAGGGCCGAGGGGCGAATTTTCAGTTAGACCCAACACTGTCTCAGCGCCCACAGTAGATGATGTATCGTTCTTTTATCAGAACGTGAGGGGCTTAAAAACTAAACTAAAGGGATTTCTCTGTGCGGCCCAAGCAGAAGACTACCACATTCTTGCCCTAACTGAAACTTGGCTGGATCCTACAGTCAACGACGGTGAATTCCTTAGCTCCAACTACTGTGTGTATAGAACGGACCGCAACACTAGTAACAGTTCAAAAAGTAGAGGCGGGGGTGTGCTCCTAGCAGTGAGCAACACCCTAAAATCCCATCGTTTGCCAACTGCTGACAATTCACTTGAAGAAATCTGGATCTCTGTGCGTCTTGGTGATGGCGAGGATTATTGCATTGGCTGCATTTATGTTCCTCCATCCATGGATCTATCTGTGTATGCAGCGCATTGTGCCTCTGTTACCAAAGCTTGCGAGAGCTTTAATAATGTTCTTATTGTTGGTGACTTTAACCTTTCTAATATTTCATGGTTACCTAGTGATGATCATTATGGCTTAACCCCAAATAATGTTACATCTGATAAAGAAAATCTTTTATGTGACACATTCACTTTTCTAGGTTTAATGCAGCTCAATGCAGTGGTTAATGATCATGGAACAATTCTTGACCTTTGCTTTACAACTTTTCATTCCACTTTAACAACTAAATGTAATGGTTTAGTCGGGTCAGATCCTTACCATCCTGCTCTTGAGCTGCAACTACCCAATAGTAAGTCCAATTACCTGGAACTACCTATAACATATTTTTACAACTTTAATCAAGCAGATTTTGTGTCTATAAATAACTACTTTTCTACATACAACTGGATGTCTATAATTGTTAACGATAACTTAAATACCACTGTTGCAAACTTCTATTCTGTTGTTTATGATTGTTTGAATCTGTTTGTGCCAATAAGAAAACACTCTCCCAAGAAACATTATCCACCATGGTTTTCTAGAGAACTAAAAAGTCTAGTTATTCAGAAAAAAATAGCACATAGAAGGTACAGACAGTCAGGATCAAATACTGATTACTTAAGTTTTAGTGTTCTGCGCTCAGAATGCCGTTCATTATCTAGTGAATGCTACAGACATTACATTGAAAGAGCCGAAAATGCAATAGAGAACAATAGCAAGACCTTTTGAAAATTTGTAAGACTTCAGTCCAATCAAAGCGATTCTACCGTTCCAGATGAGATGTTCCTTCATGATCTCAGGGCCGATACTGGTATTTCTATTGCAAATCTCTTTGCCACCCACTTTTTATCTGTATTTAACAAGAATACTAACCCTTCTAATGCCTCTGACGGTCTCGATACCTCATGTAAATTTAACCATATCAACCACGTGTTCCTTAGTGCTACTACAATTGAAACTGCATTAGCTAAACTGGACAGCAGAAAGGGAGCGGGTCCCGATGGAATTCCAAACAGGCTTTTGAAAGAATGCAGCCATTCCCTTTTCCTTCCACTTTTTCATATTTTCAATTTGTCCCTAACTTCTGGAACTTTTCCAGAGAACTGGAAGCTATCTCATGTATGTCCTATTTATAAATCTGGGAATAAGAGTGACATAACTAACTATCGTCCCATTAGTATCCTCTCTGCAATTCCTAAGCTGTTCGAGCACTGTGTAGAGGTGGTTCTATCTGGCACATTTCAGGAAATAATTGGAGATCAGCAGCATGGATTCACCAGAGGTCGTTCTGTGGATACAAACTTGTTTGTTTTTAGCAACTATATCTTCAAATCTTTTGCCGACGGTAATGAAACACATGCGATATACACGGACTTGTAAGGCCTTCGATAGGGTCAACCATAATATTCTTATCTCTCATATTTCAGATCTCGGCATCAGCGGATCTCTTTTACTTTGGATCAAGTCTTATCTGATGGATAGAGAGCAGCGTGTTAAAATTGGTGGTTTTTTGTCCAACCCATTTTTGACAACTTCAGGGGTCCCTCAGGGCTCCCATTTGGGACCATTGTTATTCAGTCTCTTTATCAATCACCTCGGCTCCCTACTGGAGTCTGAGTTTTTGCTCTTCGCTGATGATTTGAAAATTTTTCGGCGGATTTCCTCCTCTCAGGATCAGTTGGTGCTTCAGAGAGATATAAACAGAGTGTTTTCCTGGTGTAAGTCGAATGAAATGTCATTGAATGTTAAGAAATGTGGGTTTATGAGGTTTACTCGTTTAAGGGTCTCCCCTCCTTGTCAATATGTTATTGATGGTATCCCCTTGAAGGAGCTTGACTCAGTCAAGGATTTGGGTGTCTTTCTGGACCCGAGTCTTACTTTCTCCCACCACTTCGAAAATACTGTAAATAGAGCTAATAAACTGCTTGGTTTTATCAAAAGATCTTGCAAAGACTTTACTAATGTGTCAGCATTGAAGACACTATATATTTGCCTGGTGAGATCTCTTCTCGAATTCTCCAATATTGTTTGGTCACCTCATTTTCTGATTCACATTGAGAGGCTTGAAAATATCCAGCACAAGTTTATCAGGTTTGCCAGATATACTCTTATGAAGTCAGGCCTGGATCTTACCTGTTCAGAGACCATGTCCTACCTGAGCATAAACTCCTTATCAAGTAGAAGGCAGTTCTTTGATGTTTGCTTTGCGTTTAAGGTTCTGAATGGTATTGTTAGAAGTCCGGAATGTCTGTGCCTTTTCTCTTTGCATGTATCTTCTTACACAACACGAGGTCAGGCGCTTCTCCACATTCCCTTTTGCAGAACATCCTATCTACTAAACAGTCCTATAAATAGAATAGCTTCTACAGTGAATAGATTTGCGAAAGATCTTGATTTTTTCAGTACATCTTTAAATAAATTTAAGTCGTCAGCTAGGGCAACTTTCTTGGGATAGTGCCCTACTCCCACTCTTTGGATTATGTTTAGCACAGTATTGTTTATTAGTATTATAGTTTTTACTTAAGACTACTGTTAATTATTAATAAGTACTTGAAATGTTATATACGTTGATGAATAAATAAATAAATAAATAAATAAATTGTTTGGCCCCTTTTTGCAATATCAGAATAGGTATTTTGTTGTTTCTTGTTAATATTGATTTCTTTTCTAAGTTCAGTTACTTCACTTTTTAGGTTTACTAGTTCATTTTTCATTTCTTTCATCAAATTAAACATTTCTGGAGTTTTTCCTAAAACTTCCTTGCACTTAAAGCATAACAGCACTAAAACTCTTCTTTGCAATGGCATACATTTTATTTCCGAAGACGATAAATTCGTACATTTTTTGTGTATTTTTGCCGCACAAAGATCGCAAATATACACTTGATCATTGTCCACTACTTTATCGCAGTTATTGCATATTTCCGTACTCTGATTTCCAACCATATTTATTTGTTTAAAAATTGGAATTCACACAAGTTTTACACACATTTCTTTACCATTGTTAAGTACGCGTTTTTGATATAATAATTATTATTGTTTTTTTTTTGTATAAGTATCATTTAAGTGATTTTTGTTAATAACATACGGCTTATATATGGATGTTATATTTGTATAGATAGATATTTATACTAGGAGACGGAAATAATAGTCAGTGACATATTTTCAGCTTTAGGGCGCGCCGAGTGAAGTAAGGGAAGAGGGAAATAAATTCAGTGGCGGCAACAATTTCTCTTTAGTTATTATTTATAATGCCTATTATAATGGGATAGTAATAAAGAGGTAAATATGTACTTCCTATCTTCAGCTTATTTCATACAAAGAATTTCTAGTTTTAAAAGATAAAATGATTTGAATTTTACATATGGGCTTAGTACCTTTACTATATTTATAAATTCCTATTATATATATAATTCCTATTATCTTGTTTTTGAAGGTGGTAGACATTGGTAGAGTAGTAATAAATAGTTTTAGTTTACATAAATTAATAGATACAGTTTACACTTGATAACAGTTGGGGATACTGCCAACCGAAACGTCGTGTTAAATGTTAAAATAAAGGCATTGCAAGTTCGAGAACCTATTTATTACTTTCCTATTATTCTAATTACGGGTAGAATTTTTAGTAAATAATCCTAAATATCCATTACGCAGGTATACACACTTTAATTCTCAGGTAGGTTATAAGTTGTAGCATAGAGAACTATAATAAAAGGTTTGTTTATTATATTTCTCTAAAATAAAGGCCTTTTATTATATTTCTCTATGAGTTGCAGTGCTAGATTACCTATAGTTGGCAGTACTAGGTACAAGGGTTGTATCCCTAAATTATCCCTTATGAAGGTATACCCACTTTAATTTTCAGGTAGGTTATAGATTATTATTTTAAAACACTTAGTTAAACATTAATTTGGATTATTATTAATTCAAAAACTCAAAAACTGCGCAAGCACGCCTATGTACCACGACGATGATAATGAAGGAAATTAATCGATCGTTCAGTGTTGTGACCTCTGCTCACTGACGTCACTGACTATTATTTCCGACTTCTAGTATAGTCTAATTTTTCTTTTACACCTGTCTTATGTACATTTGTATTGACAACATTCTAAATAAGAAAATAATATAAATTCTCTCAAGAATTTTCAAATTCCTGTATCAACCCAAAAATACCCTAGAGTAAAATACTTTCTATTTAGTTTTTTAATTTATTAAAAGCGATTAAGTCAAAACTCAATAGAAATATAAAGTTTAGCTCAAAGTGCAAATGTTAAGAAAAAATTTTAAGAAAAATTAACTTACTTTTGGAGCTATACTGGTTTCCACATTTTGGACAACAATACATGGTTATCTGCAAAGCATCTCCATGATGTTCTTGCTTTACCCTGCTCTGTTCCAGCTCACCTTCTCTCTCATGCAAATTTCTCCCCTGTTGAAGCCTATTATGGTTATAATTTGTTACTCTGTCACCACCACCTGTTTTTTTGTATGTAACACTACAGCCAGCAGTTTCAACATGACTTGGAGCTATTCTCGTTAGTCTTTTGCCTTGTCTTGGCCCAGAAATCAAATTGGCTACTGAAGGATCCACTTCATTACTTCCCCCTTGGTGAATCAAACCACTACCTCTACCAAGCCCTGCAAAATTTAGGTTGTGACCACCACCTCCACGTCCATATCCACCCCTAGAATAGTTTGAGATCATACTATTATTCATAGCATCATTCATGAAGTATTGGTTCTCAGGAGGGTAATAACTATATTGATTGTGGGGATGTGTCCAATTCCTTTTTTGCTTGTTCTGGTGTGTTCCTCTGTGATTTCCCTGTTGTTGTGAATACTGATTTAAATTATATCCTGAAGGGACCCCTGGGGGTGCCATAGTTCGGCCCCTCATAGTCTCACTTTGAGTGACTTAAACTAATTCTGCCTAATCAGCTTGTTGATGTTAAAAAATAAAACAATAAACTAGATGATAACTGAAAATAAACAAGCACAGCGCAGACTAGACGCGCAGAATAAGAAACAAATATATATTCTGAGATTTCTGAGACAAATATTAAGAACCTAATGACTCTGAAGATCTTCGCTTCACCCTCACCGGCAGCAAACGGAACCCAAACGAATGTTTACTTTTACTACCATTTACCAATATGTCAAATTCATTTGAATTTATAATCAGCGTTGCCATTGTTGCCAGATCGGAAATTAAAGATAGTTTTCCGAAAGTAACCAAGCGTTCAGTGGCGTCGAAATCTATATTTATTATTTTATTATATTTTTATTTACTTATTTACAACAAAATTTATTTGGAAAACCATTTACAATAAATATTGTGTATTATTAATATAAATCAAGAT
This sequence comes from Anthonomus grandis grandis, assembly GCF_022605725.1. Classification (NCBI taxonomy): domain Eukaryota; kingdom Metazoa; phylum Arthropoda; class Insecta; order Coleoptera; family Curculionidae; genus Anthonomus; species Anthonomus grandis. The sequence goes on along the minus strand of NC_065548.1, from coordinate 27,786,551 downwards.
CAACAGCAGATCAAACATGACATTACACCAAGTGGCTAATAACAATCCAAAATTTAAATCAATTAAACATAAATATAAACATAATTTCACGTCACAAAGAAAATCTTTACACTTCTTAATATTATTAGTCGGCCATACACATACATTCTTTTGTTTCAAAAATCGTGGCGTGTTAAGATGTGACGGTTATCATGCATGAAAGAACGGCATGGTAAAAAGACCGTCAGTACCATACACTTGAAAAAGTATCCAAATGATTTAGCATGTGATTGCGCGTGGTACATACGTGTCAAGGGAAAAATCGTATGTGTGTGGGCAAAAAGTGTCATTTATCGTGTCGTTTGCTGCATGTGATCATGCACAAATTTTCAACGTGAAATTTTGTTGCGCGACGAGTTACGCTATGCCTTCGAGTAGTTCGAGTTAATTTTCGATGTTTGTGGTTTGTTTGATGGCTGTGAAATGAATAAAAAGAGAAAAATTTGTATTGTTGCATGTGCGGTTCTGGCCATGGAAACCACGAAAAATAAAAAGAAAGAACAACGTATATGGCAGAAAAAATGGCTGGCTGAGCGAGAAAAATATAGTCACATGTCGCTTTTCAAAGAATTGAGAGATAATGATCCAGGCGACTTTAAAAATTACTTAAGGATGGAGAGCAATACGTTTAATGAACTTCTGAGTTTAATGCGACCATATCTTAGTAAACAAGATACTGCATGAGACAAAGTATACCTGCCGATGAACGACTTATTGCCACTCTTCGTTTTCTTGCTACTGGACGTAGTTATGAAGACCTTAAATTCACTACAGGAATATCTGCTCAAGCTTTAGGACGCATCATACCCCAAATATACAAGGCTGTATATGAGGTATTACATAAGGATTACTTGAAGGTAAGTTTAGAATATTCTTTTTATTCAAGCTTATATCAGTTATTTTACATGTTAAAATACGTTGAAAAATCTGAACCAACTGTCCTGCATTTTGTGGCTGCTCCTGATGTTCCAGACTTCCAGGTGATGGTGCTGGTGAAGATGTTATTGATGATAGCAAACTGGGCGAAGAAAAAGTATTTCGATTTTGAGACTGAACGTCGAACATACTAGTGTCTTCAGTTAATTGATTTAGAGCAGCTTTATGTAATATTTTTGTAATCAGGGTTTCAGCGTACTCTCATTCAACTTTCTATGTTTTGTGGCAACAAATTTGCCGAAAGCTGTACTTTCTGATTCTTCATCACAGTTTTTCAATGCGTCCGTGCAAGTTTTCATTAAATATTTGCTGTTGCATCTCATGTGGTGTCACCTTCGTCTTTGCTCTTTTGACAGGTGTTTTGAAAATCTGTAAAATAAAAAAATCATTGTATGGTAAAAAACATGCCGTGTGAGAAGACTAACTAAAAGTTGAAGACGTTTTAGTCAGTTTTATAAAAGTTAATACAAGTTGGAACGTCAACAACTAAAAAAAAAATAATTGATTGGTTTTATTAATTCTAAATAAGCTATTTAGCCAAAAGGTTCAAAAATACTAGTAATACCTACTTAACAACATTTTCATAATTTTGCTGTAACTTAATGAAAATAAATTTCGTATTGATTCTTTTATTTCAGATGCCGTCAAGTGAAGACGATTGGAGAATCGTTGCTGAAGGCTTTAACTCACAATGGCAGATACCAAACTGTGGAGGCGCCATCGATGGAAAACACATTCGCATATTTCCGCCACCAAATACAGGTGCATTGTATTATAACTATAAGAACTTTTATAGTATTGTGTTAATGGCGATCGTGAACGCAGAATATGAGTTCCTGTATGTTGATGTTGGAAAAAATGGTCGACTATCAGATGGTGGAGTACTAGGATATATGACGTTTTTCAGACATTTAATTTCAGATCGACTTAATTTGCCTCATATTACGGAAACTACTGCAAATTTAAACTTCGTGTTTATAGGAGATGAAGCATTTGCTTTACATGACCATATTTTAAAACCATTTCTACAAAGGGATCTTACTCATGAAAGGCGATTATATAATTACAGATTATCAAGGGGAATAAATGTTGTTGAGAATGTTTTCGGTTTGATTGCAGCCAGATTTCGAATTTTACGTTGCCGTTCATAAAGTTTGTTACTTTATAATGGCTATATGTGTACTTCATAACTTTCTAAAGAGAAAAGCATATGTTAGTGGGAATGCGTTGGATTCAGTAAATGCAACCTCTCACGAAATAAATTACAATGCCGAATGGCGAGAAAGTGAAGTACAACTTGTTCGTCTAAGAACTGTACGTCAGAGTAATTATTTATCAGCAAAATCAAATCGCGATAAATATGTTACCTACTTTAGTGGAGAAGGTACAGTACCTTGGCAAGATGCTACAAACAATGATTAACTCAGAAGATCGAAAATAGATCTGAAAAAAGAGAGAACAGAACTCTTAATATTTTACTAAGTGTGGAAAAATAAAATAAAATAAAATACAATAACTTTTTTAAAAATAATAGAGAATTACATAAAAACATCAATTAATCAAATGTTCAAACAAACCCCCATTAACAGCTAAACAATATCCTAACCGATCATAAAATTCATTTCTAACGTTACTAAGTTGATATTGGGAAAGTTTATTACATTCTAACGAAATAGCGTTTTGTAACTGGTTTAGATTCTCAAATTTTACACTTTTATAAATGACACTTTTATAAATGACACTTTTTAAATGACCCCACAAAAAGAAGTCATTCGGTGAAAGATCAGGTGACCTGGCTGGCCAAAGTATCCAGTACTGTAGACCAATAATATTTCCGTTAAAAACATTTTCCTAGCACTCTCTAACCATATGGGCATTATGGGCCGGGCAACCATCCATTTGATCTTCCTGAACAACTTCTTCCAAGGCGGGTCCAATTTGATTTTGAAATAAGTCCAAATAGGTTTCAGCTGTTAGGTTATAGTCCATAAAAAAGGGTTCAATGATATGGTGTCCGATAATTCCCACGAATACATTTGTTTTTTGGGGATATTGTGTCGGAGTATGAACAAAGCGATGTTCATTTTCTTGGCTCCAGTACCGGCAATTCTGAACATTTGGTTCATTGTTGAGGGTAAATGTACATTCATCGGTAAAACAAATATTTATTAAAAAATTCATTATTAACATTATTTGCTCTTTCCATCCTTTCAAAACAAAATGCCATTCTTCGCTCTTCATCTCCTTCCTGCAGCTCTTGATGTTTTTCGAATTTATACGAATAATATTTGTGTTTTTTTAAAGTGCGCTATACCGTTGTATGATGTTTATTTACCTCTTGCCCAAGAACCCTCGTACTAACCATCTTGTTTTCCTCCACACTCAGTAGAATATTAAGATCTCTGTTCTCTCTTTCTTCGGCTCTATTTTCGATACCCTGAGTTGAACATTTACAATTATTTATTACAGTACCTTTGGACTCGAACTTATTGACAGTACGTTTAATAGTTGGAATGGACGGAATGAGCTTGGTGGGGAAATAAACTGAAAACATTTCAGATACTGCTCTAAGACTGTTTCCCGCATAATGCCACTTAATTATGGCTATTTTTTCGTCGATTGAATAATTCATACTTATTTTCAAATATCGACTGTTACTGATTTATTGACACTTGTCCTCACGTCAGTGACAATATTCATTTTACTGGTGCCCGTTTGGTTTTACCTGAACCGAAAATTTGCTAATTTTGCAATTACATTTAATTGAATAATTGAAGATTCGCTTATTTAAATTTTTTGAAACTTTGCACAAGGATTTGCCAGATTGGTCTCTTCAAAAAGTTATCTTACATTTTTTCTATAGAATGTTCAGGGAAGCTAATAATTGACCCCCTTAAAATTTACATCGGTTTTCCTATGTTCCGCTCGGCGACGCACCACCCTGTATAAACAACAGCAAGATTTGAAAAATGTTTAAATATTTTAATTATTATAATTAATGATTGATATAAATATATAAACATAATAAGGCAACATAAGCATACAGGGTGTTACAAAATTCGGTACAAATATTTTAAGAGCGTATTAATGGAGTTAAAATAAGATTTTTTTTCCTATAAACGTGTGTCATGTAAAATAGTGTAAACCCTATTTTAGGGGAGCTTACCCTTCTTATGGCCCGTATCTTATGTTTTCTATAAGAAATTTAAAAATCTGACAACACCATGTAAAAATATCACATTTTTGTGTCTTGCACTTTTGCGATATAATTACGCGTTTTTGAGAAAATCGCTGATAAACAAAAGCGGAGCATTATTAAACCCCATTAATATCTTAAATTAGAAAAAGCGAAGTGGGCTGTGACTGTTTATTTTTTTGTCAAATCAAAATAATTTTATCCAAAATTGTAAAAAACGATTATTTTTTATGTTTTTATGACGAATTAGATGGTGTTCTACATTTTCACATTACTTACTGGAAATATAAGATATAATCGGTCAGAACGATAAGCCCTCTCTGAATCCTTTTTAAAATTGGGTTTACACCATTTTTAGGACGGAAAATGTCAAGAGGAGCCGAAATAATTAGGACTTGTAAATTTCTAAAAGATTTGGCGTATAACTGTAGTCAGCTCCAAATAACCAATTTTCTTCAAGCAATTTGCGCGGGCTGTAGCTCTGAGAGGGTGCATTTTCAGACACATGTTTATTGGAAAAAAGTTTTATTTTAACTCCAACAAAACGCTCTTAAAATATTTGCACCAAATTTTGTAACACCCTGTATAATAATTATGGTATGTTTATTTTTTTAATTGTGTTTAAGCTGCAAAAACATATTACTAGGAGGGAAAAGCTACGGTAACGAAGGTGATTTTTTGGCGGTTTGGATTAAAGAAAAAATTAAGGATACATAAAGGCTTAAGGGAAAAAAACAAGGAACGTCACATTATGTTTCTTTTGAGACAATTGGAAATATATGATGCTTGCGACTGCAAACTTCAAACTGATGCATTAAGGAAATACTATATATTTTTATTTAGCAAAGTAGAAGTATATTCTATGCAGTATTAGAACACGTTTTAACCAAATTCTTGAAGAACAGATAGAAAAAATTTCAAAATATAAACCAGCTCCAAAGAAAAAAAAGGTAAAAAACAGAAAATATCCTAACATCCCGTTATAGAACACTAGTGGAGTGGTTGTACAAACTGACAAACTTACATTAATAATTTTTGTTACGAGCTAAAGGAAGAACAAAATTTTTTCATACCCTTATTGATAAAATAAAGGCTACTGGTTTGGTAAGGCAGTGTAATAGACTTCCGCATCATGTTTACAAAATCTCATCAGCGTCATAAGGTTTTTTGTATTTTGCAGCAGAAATTGGTAATAGATCTGAAAATATGGAAGTTTTTATAAAAATACACATCTCGTGAGAGTCAATTTACACGCTGCTAAAAAATGAAAAATTCTTTAAAAAAGACACATTATAACTTATTACCGGTATATGTAGGTGGTGGAAGCTCAACTGCCCTTCTGGTAGTACATTCCTGATTGCTGGTGTTTTTTGGAATTTACTGGAGTAATAGGGTTTTGTGTCCAGGCACCATAAAAATTTGTTAGAAAATTGATAAGCCTGTTGATTCTATTTGTTTAATTTTTTTGTATGGGAAAAGCGCATGTTTTGCATATTTATTATGTAAAAATACATCCATTTTTTTAACAAAAACTTATTTCACTTAAACTACCTGGAATAGTGACGGTCTTGTCCTTGACATTTTTAAAAGTCATTGGGTATTTCCATGTGCGTTTTCAAATTCCCATATTTTTGTCACATTCCATATATGAATGTCCTCTTTTAGGGAATGTTATTCGTATTGATTCCAAAAGTTTTGTTTTATGAAGAACATAATGAATAAACCGAATGGAATTGCATAGTTTTTATTTTTGCCACCTGCGGAATCGCAAAAAATATGTCTAAGGGTTACACGTTATCCATAAAATTAGTTATGTAATGGAAGAGAAACGACAATACTTCATTTGGCCCTTTCTTCGCAAATACACATCTCGTGAGAGTAAAAAATGGATTGTCCTATAGATAACACGTGGATATTAAAACTGTACATATAAAATTGTCTCAGATAATATATATCGTTGGTGGTGACGTTTGGCAATGAAATATATTTTTTTGATAGTCCAATGCAATCACAAGAAAATCGTTTGATTTTTTCAATCCTGGCGAGCAGCCTATTTAAAATCATAGGATGTCTGCGCCTTACGTTTATGAGCTAATTCTACGAGCCAATTTTCGAATTTCAGCAGTATCTTTTTTAGGGTTTCAGGGTTTAATGATTTTAGTTTTTCCCGGAATTCATCACCAGCTGAATATATGTCCGATCTTGGATACCCAAAGGACAATTTAAACTTGTATTAAAAATTTCCTTGTATGTAACGTCAGAAACTTTAATGGTCGGATATTTTTCTTTAAACAAACTAAATATTCTCGTAAAGTCTCTGGCAAATACTTCTTTTTAGATTTGTGCAAACTGTGGTGAAATAATCTAGTTTTAAACGAATTTATGTGATTGTATTTATCATCACGAGTTTCAGGACACAACTTCCTATGCTTGGAACTTTGCTTACCTCACATATGGTTCTCAGAAGATCCCGTAGCTTTAAAATTTTCTGTAGGTATTTAATTTTGCCCCTTCTTACATCAAAAATTGACTGGAAAGCTTTAAAACGCACGTTTAATTTCCTTAGAAACCCCGTTGCGTTTCACTCTTACTTTATAAGCCAAAATACCAATTATGAAATTTTGCGTGGTCTTCAGCATGACGAGATCGTCTTCTCTGAACTGGTATAAGAGTCATCAACCAAATATGCGTTTTGCGCATTCTTAGAACCAAAACTATTGAAATATTTTGACAGTTCGTTCCTATCTACACTGGTCACATTTTCAACAAACACTTAAGTCTTTTGCAATTGCATGGCGGCCCTTCTTCGTGAGACTGTAGTCGTATTTTCTTGATAACATCAACAATTATTCCAGTTTTCTTCCTGTTTCTCATACTATCGCCGTCATTTTTACAGTCATCACTATCGGAAGATATTTTATGCTTTTATTATTATCGCTAAATACACAAAAATATACAATAAACCAGTTCTAACACGCATAACATACAAACTAAATGAAGAAAAACGAAATGAAAAAGTGCATAGTTTAAGTTAGTGCACCTTCCTTATCTTTTACGCATGGACTTTTCTTGTGTTTATCCGACGCACTGTTATTTTAAGTACCCAGATTTATCGGACGGTCCTCTTTATTGCCATTCGACTTCGTCAAATTAGAGGTTCATCAAATAAATCTTAGATGTTGCCTCTATCTCAATTTCTTAAAAAGTGTGACATTTCTGTTTTTCCCTCACCCTTCATATTATTTATCCGTTTTTTTTTACATTTAGTGCTTTGTTACCATCAGTTCTTAATTATAACTGATTTATAGCTGACCCTGTGAACTTCATTCCGCCTTAGAGATAATAAATAAGCAGATTTTTGGTTTTGCTAAGTCAATTTTTTTATTAATCAAGTATTTCAATGATTCTTTACTACGTTGCACTTTTCAGGTGCAAGTACAAACAACGAAGATCATCTTCCGACTTGTGACATGCAACATATAATTGACAGTGTGAAAAACTTTGATTTTCCAGACGCAGACTACAAGCTTTTAAGGATTAGCCTTGTGATTTGTTAATGGTCATGGCAAAAGCAAGACAGATCAGAAATTAAGTCTTTTAAACTCAAACAGCATATCAATTGGGATCATCGGAATAGAACTCTCTTGCCTTCGCATTTTTTTTTGAGTATCGTCGCGTAAATCACATTGTTCATCAATTTACTTACGACCAAAGTCGTACCATTGCAAAGTTTGGTGGGTTTATGTTTCGAAGCATAATTTCTACGGAGCCAACCTTTAGGCGTAAATGGTGCGGTGGTAATGGCAGGCTGGATGGTGATTGGTGGCTTCATCTTCATTTGTTATAATCTATCGATTTGGATGAATTCTAAATTTTGTAGTTTAGGTCATCTATATCTTTATTCTTTAACCGCTAAAATTGCTCGCTCACTTAATTATTCATTATTTTTGTAGTTAGTAATGATGTTTAGGAATACTTTGTTAACCAGTTCGTATGTCGATGAGACAAAGTTACAGAGATTTCTGAGGAAATGAAATTAATCCGCTTCGATCACAGGTACTCGACCATTACCGATAGCTATTGCTCAGAAAAATCTTCAGCAGATGTATCATTAAGCAATACAACTCTCATATTTGTTAAAGCTTCACATACCGCCATAGATTCAATGATTTGAAGCAAGCGTTTATTTTGTCTTCAATTTCGTTTATTTTGTCGGCAGCCGTTATCTTGGAACTACTAGAAGTGTTTGGCGGAAATCGGCAGACAGTAAAATCATTGCGCCTCCAAAATATCTCGAGTTATTTCGTATATCTTTCAATGTTCGGTTAAGTGCTTCTAATGCACGTTTATGCGCCATTATGCATTCGTCACAGATAATACATTTTCGATGCTAATAAAAATATTGGCCATTGCGGAGTTTTTTTGAAATGTTACACGTTGGTTTCTTCAATATTGTGAAGATTTAAGAGCAATTTTAATGCTAAATAAGCCGTACGACATCTTTCTAACATTAAGCTGCTAGCGCAATATTGCATCTCGCACGAACAGTGTTGATTTATGACATGATGAATGTTTTACCAGCTCTACCAGGGGTATCCAGAAAATATAAACCACCATTTCCATTATTAATTGCCTTTATTAATGTATCATAAACCTCCTTTTGTTAGGGACTCAACAGCGGAACATTAGTTTGAACTACTAAATCTAATTCTTGCTGATCATATTCACGTTCCCGTTCCAATTCTCCATTAAATTTCATTAATTTTTAGATTTTATGCTGGCATTCCTAACTAATAAACTACCACACATAAGGTAACACATGTCTTCAATCAAGAGTAAAGCCCGAATATGTATCTCCTCATCCATCTCAAAATCGTGATTTTTACTGATGATTATATATTTCGGACAAAATTTAGCGATTAAACGAACTTACCTGTCAAGTTCATCAAATAACTTATACTTATAGTAGTTCTTTTTGTGCGTTGGGCCACAAATTTTAAAGAAGAAGAAAGGTTCTAGGTCCCTGTATTACCGGCTGTCATTGTCAGTCATCTAAATTTAACACCTCATGCCATCTGCATAATATTATTATTAACCTGTAAAAAATGAAAACAGCATAGTGTAATATTTATTGTAACTCTTTGCTAAAAAGTGAAACAAAAGGAGGACTTAAGAGAAACATTTGAAAAATGTTTCTTACTTATAAAAACAAATTATATATCTTCACTTAATACAGCTACAGATTATTCAAAATTATTCTTGCAAAAACACCACCAGAGAACAATTGTAAAAGTTGGCAAAAACCTGTGATTTTGACCCTGCAGCCTTGCTAATAGTTTCCACGGCTCCTAGCCTTTTGGCAGCTGTCGTTGACGCATGCCATGTGGAATACCCTGACAGCTGAGTAATGTCAATACCTGCCGCTGACAAGTGACAATGTTTCTTTCAATCATCGACTTATTGTGGGTATGTACCGTTATCAACTGTCAGTACTGAATTTACTGGACGTCGTTCCGATATTTCTTTCAGTTTACTGATGCAGTACTGAATGACGTCATAAATGCGTCAGTGACGTCATTAATCTTTACTGGATTGACTGGGGATAAAAGCTACTGTAGGTACAGTAAAATAGTGGGGGAATGTCAAAACCGTCAGAAGTGTTGTTGATGTTGATTTCTTGAATCTTCTTGTTTACGTTGTGGGAATTAGTTTCAAGCAGTTTGGTTGCAAAGATCATGTCTGAAATAATAATTGTGGTTTTAAAATGTTTAACAATAATAAAATTTACCACTTAAAAAGCTCTCATACAACGCACTAACCTGTTTGCGCTCTTTCGTATTCTTCCGGTGTAACTTCAATATGGTATTCAAAAATTATTTTCTGCGTCTATTATTCTTACCATCTTGCTTTTTCAGTCATATTTATTTTATTAACAAATGTGGTCTGGTTTTAATAAAGCAAAATACCGTACCGGAAAACAAAACAGAAACAGGTAATTTGGTTTTATACGTTATGTTGTGGTTGTGAAAACAGTGCTGAAAACTGTTCCTTTTTTGTAGCAAAACAGCACGCTGTATAAAATCGGAACGACAAATTACAGTAAAATCAGCACAGTACAATCCTGTACTGACAGTTGAAAACGGTACATACCCAATGTCTCTCGTAGCAGCTTTATAGGGTCTCCTGCTGCTCAGGAAGAATGTATCATTTACTTCAGACCGTTATTCCACTGTCCTCTGAATATATGTCAATAGAGCTGACGCTGCACATATTTTTAAATTTTTGTTAAAAAAGGGAATATGCAGACAAGGTTGTTGCTTTCGACAATTAGTCGTTTTAGTCTCATCTAGAATAAAGATTTGTATCTCTTCTGGTGAGGTAATTATATTATGAACCTTAATTTTGGCAGGCTTGAATTCGTTGAACCTGTAATAAGAGTCAATAGAGTAAAAATCTTTCTTGATAAATCCCTAATTGTTAACTTGTCATTTGGAAACTGTTTTTCCAAATAGGAAATAACTATTTGGAGGTCCCATATAGAGTCCGTACTTCCTCCTTGGGGATCTAAGTCAAAAGTTCCCTTGAGAAATCTCTCACTTAGAGAGTTATTCTGAACTTTACCACTTAGTAATAGATTCAGGGCTGATCTGTATGTTTTATGATAGTGCCATATGTGATGTTCAGCTTCTCTTTTAAAAGATATTGTAAGAAGGATAATTGCCCAGTCTGATCTAGACACGAACTTAATAATATACCTGGACTGCCAATTCAATGAAAAGAGATGATTTTGCGTGATTGTGTCCTTTCGATGTTGGTCACTCTGACAAATTTTAGTTGTGCCAATTGTATGGTAACAAAACAATTAGTTTTTGAGAGGTTATGTTAACACATATATGACTGTTGCGGTCAGCAAATAAGGCACACTTGTTTAGGAACTTAATTTATTACCCTTAAATAACCTAATTACATTTAATAACTATCTTAAATTATCAAAAAGAACACGAGTAATGTCCGACACGTGTCGTCGGTCGGAATGCGCGGGAGAACCTGCCGTCTACCGTCACTTGTCATCCGTCTACCCCTGATCAGACAGATAACAGCTGGTTTTTGCTGGACTTCTGCAGCCAATCAGATTTGGGGCGAATCAACCTGTTATGTATATTCGCCACAGGGCTCCCCCCCAGTGATGAACCCGCTGGTTGCGAGCGATTCTGTTGACATGCATTGAGCTGCATTCGGTTAGCGTATGAATGTTCTTCCAAGAGACGATGAGCTGCTGGAACATATGCAGGTTTTAGGCGGTCCATGGACACTCGTTGGGGGACACTCTGGACATCAAGTGTTAGGAACTTGTCGTGTCGTTCCAATACTTTGTACGGACCACTGTATGGAGCTGTTAGCGGTGGCTTCACTTTGTCGTTGCGAATAAACGCATGTGTCGCTGACTGCAACGCGAACGAGGCGAACTGGTGTACCATACACCAACTCAGAGGCTGTGCATGAGATGTCTGACTTAAAGGTGTTGCGTAAGCTACGGTCCAGGACACGATGTCGGCAGCAATAAGTGCAGCTTTAAGAGTCCGATGGAAACGTTCAATACAACCATTCGACTGTGGGTGATAGGGGGTCGTCTTGATGTGCTGTACCCCCAGCATTGTATTGAGCTGGGGGAATAACTGGCACTCGAATTGTCTTCCTCGATCGGTAGTTATGGTACCTGGAACGCCAAAGCGAGATATCCATCCTTCAAAAATTTTTACTGCCACAATCTCAGCAGTTATGTCGGAGATAGGTATGGCTTCAGGCCACCTTGTGAATCGGTCAATGATAGTCAAGAGGTACCGGAATCCTTGGCTAGGCGGAAGTGGTCCTACAATGTCAACATGAATATGGGCGAATCGTTCGTCTGGCATACCTAGTGACGACACAGGTGTAACGGTGTGACGCCCAACCTTGGCGCGTTGGCGTTGGAGGCACTCTCTAGACCACTGTTTGCCTTGGTGGTTCATGTTATGCCACACAAAGCGTTCTGCGATGAGTCGCAGCGTAGCTGAGTTTCCTAGATGCGACTGGTCATGGAATTTCAGGAAGACATCTCGCTGAAAGGTAGCGGGTACATAAACTCGTATACGCCCTTCCTGAACTGCACAGTAGAAGAGTCTATTACTCTCTGGTAGAATAATGCGTTGGAGGTTCAATGAACTGGCAGGGTCATTAAGAATTCGCTGGAGGCGTTCATCTGTAGACTGGGCCTCGGCAAAGCGCTTATAGTCAATGGTGATAGCAGCTGCAAGGACGTCTACCTCCGGACGTGAGAGGCAGTCGGCGACAATATTTGCTGCACCCTGTACATGGCGGGTATCGGTCGAAAACTGGCCAATAAATTCCAACTGGCGGATGTGTCGTGGAAATTGACGATCGTGTCGTTGCTGGAAAGCATATGTTAGAGGTTTATGATCGCTGTAGATAGTGAACTGGGTGCCCTCTAAGAAATGGCGAAAATGGTGAATGCCACTAAATATGGCCAAAAGTTCACGATCATAGGTGCTGTAATTCCGTTCTGTGCTGCTGAGCTTTCGCGAAAAGAATGCGATAGGCTGCAAGTCTTCACCTACGAGCTGTTACAATACACCACCTATTGCGGTGTCGGAAGCTTCTACAGACATACTCTGCTGGCGTTAAGGACAGCTCCTGTTGCCTTTTCTTCTGCTCAGATAGGAGGTCAGTCAGTGGCAGTAGATCAGTTGCAGCGTGTGGCAACCACAGGCGATAGAAATTTACTATTCTCAAGAAGCGATGTAGCTGTCGGTATGTCGTTGGCTGACTAAAGTCACGAATAGCACTGACTTTTGACGGTAGCGGTCGAACACCTGTTGCCGATACCGTGACACCGAGAAAGTTGGCTTCACGAATTCGAAACTTGGACTTTTCCTGGTTAATTTGGAGGCTATTGATTGCTAAGATCTGTAGAACGGATGCTAGGTGTTGTTCGTGCTCTTCTACCGTCTCTGAGGCTACGAGAATGTCGTCGATGTTATTACAAACGTACAGCCTCGAAAGATGTGATCGAGGAACCGCTGAAGAGTTTAAGCGGCATTACGTAGGCCAAAAGGGCATCCGGAGGAACTCGTATAAGCCAAAGGGCGTGACAACAGTAGTTTTCTGTATGTCTTGGGGCCGGACTGGGATCTGGTAAAAAGCACGAGCAAGATCAATGGTCGAAAAAATTTTCTTACCATGTAATTGGTCTGCAAAGTCCTGGATGTGTGATACCGGGTAACGGTCGGGTTTGGTAATGGCATTGAGGCGGCGGTTCTCCACAAGCGCGCCACTGTCCGTTGGCTTTTTTGACCATGTGTAGTGGACTGGCCCATGGAGATTTTGAAGGCTGGATAATACCCGCTTTCACAAGGTCGTCGAACTCCGAGCAGCTTGTAGACGGTGTGGCGGGAGTCTACGGGGCTTACAGTACACCAAAGGACCTTGGGTCTCAATATTGTGCTGGACTTGTCCAGGATCTTCGATTGCGGATCTTCGATCATCTGCAACTACGAAGGTCCATGTGACCGGTTGGTCGAGACCAAGATTCAGCATGAGTTGTTTCTGCCCATATGTTCTGATGGAGTAGTGGCGGAGTACAGACAGACAGTACTGGGTTGAATAGCAGTGCAGATTTTACGTGGTAGCACACTTACATCGGCTCCGGTGACGATAAGGAACTGGAGTTAAAGGGCTTTGTCTGTGATAAAGAGGCGACGTGGTGTATGGGGGGCAACTGTCGTCACCATTACTGCGCCCCCTGATGGTTTTTTTTAAAAAGTGCATGAAGGTCTGAACTTTTTTGCCTGTGTACCAAACCAGCGATGGTAGTAGCACGTGTTAGAGTGTGATTCATTGCCGTCGGTAGCTTGGGCTGATCGGGGTCCTTGATTTACTTTTTGGTATAGGGCACTGACCTGGTCGCTGAGTTGAGCTACGACTTCGTCTAACTTCGGTTTCTCGTCAATCGACATAACTGGGAGACTGGTACAACGTGTATAGATGATTTTATGAGGGCTTGTAATTAGCAAGGGTTTATATAGTAAAAATAACAACTCTATATATTATTGTATCATAAACACAGACAGACAATTCATAATAATTCGGTTTTGAGAAACAGTGAACCAAATACGTTTAAGTAAGAATGGTGACACGTTATCCGCGTATTAAATAAAGAGGAAGTATATCGCCTGTTGCCGATGATATACCCAACCGTCGTTAACAAATCGCCAAAAACTAGGCAATCCGCTATACTCACACGTAAAGCGTCAGCGTCGTCAACTTCATTACCGTTATTTAATATATTTTTTGTTGGTAACACTAAAAATGTTTAGAGTTACCAACATTAAAAGGTCACAACCACTATATAAATGGCGGCCACCAGACAGTGGCCATTTTTGAATATCGTTGCCATATGCATTAGCAGTCCAGATATATTTATTAGGTTCGTGGATCAAGGTTATAAAATTGTAACTTCTGAAACAAACATTTCATAGTTCCTGATTAGCAGAATTATACTGTTTTAAAGTACCTATTGTTAGGAACTTTAACAGTGTCGGAATTACATTATAAGAATTCCTTTTCTTTTTAAAGGTTTCCTTCAAGATCACCATAGCATCTGAGTAGTCTACATACGCCATAAAGCTGTTGGGTCTAATTAACTTTAATACTGTTCGATGGTCGGCTAACTTAAAGCGAGAAGGTCAATGAATTTTTCGTCCATTACTCTTCTCCACCAGAAAATAAGTTGACAAAAAGTGCTGTTCCTCTGGTTCATATTTCTCTTGAAGCGAGTTGGCCCTTTCTGTCTTAGTCATCTCTCTAAGACAGGCCCCTCCAGTTTAAAGAACCTTTAGAAAAGTCGTTCCTCTTGTTAGCTGATGTACCCTAGAAGATGAGTTTGGCTTAGATATATTCAATTCTTTACTCGACTTCTCAGCTGCCTTAGCTGTTTTGATTTTTTCTCAAACCTTTATGTAATATAAAAAGCCATCTAGTGGCTATTCCATCATGTACAAGAAAGGTCTTCTTTGACTCATCTTCAGAAGTCTTACCCAAGCAATTTAACAGCTCAGTGTTAGTCAAGTCAATAACATCTTCATCGTTTGGGGGAAAAGTCTCATCAAAATAAGAAAAATTCCGGGGGACAGATGGTCTGGTATACTTCCTTTCCTCGAGGATCGATATCGTGCTTGTGTGGAACCTTCACGTCGTCGTAATTCTTGCCCAATTGCGGATCTAGAACTAGATTTTGCTGACAAGGAACTTTGTCGACGTCTTGTATTATAGGAGGAGTTAGAGCTCGAGCCTCTAGAAGAGAATTTATTATCGCTCGAAAACTTTCGATCCCCAGCATGGCGTTTACTTGATCTAGATCAAGTTGACCTTCTGCTATTAGCAATTGCTCGGTCTGATAACTCCTGCTCGAGGAGCTTAATACGAGCCTCCAAATATCTATCAGTCTCTATCCTTCCCGCATCAATTTTTTCTACAAAATTCTAAAAACCTAGTAAGTTGCCATAAATAATTTCAGATCAATAAAATAATAAAAAGTATACGTCTTACCCGTACCGTACAAAAAGCAACATGACTGACAAATAACAGCTGGTAATACAGAAACCTAAAGCCTTTCTTCTTCTTTAAAATTTGAGGCCCAATGCGCAAGAAGCACTACTACAAGTATATGTGATCTTAAGGACGAGTTTCGACGAATTTCTATCATCAAATTTTCTGTTTAACCATATACAAAATTACGTTTACCGCTTTTATAATGATTTCACGGAAACGACCGTCTCCTGGTTCTATGCTACCTCTACAAATTTTCAGCTAAATCGGTTCAGCCGTTCTTGAGTTATAAATATTGTAAGTAACAAGACTTTCTTTATTATAATATAGATTTAACTTCTAAAAAAATATTTATATTAAGTTCGCGAAAAATTGTTAGGGATAACGATGTTGTTGTTTTAAATAAAGGTCATTTATTATTATGTGCATATAACAAAAATTCTATGGACGCCAATGCCTCATAAAGAAGACGTTTTTAGTTTTTATGTTTGTCCAAGTAACTTCACCTAAACTATAATAATAAATATAAACTTCAAACTCAATTCTATGTAGATCTATATGGACGGATCACCAATACAGACTAAACTCTAATAGAACTGGTACAGGTCGGAATAGGTACATTAAAAAGCTATTCCATAATTTCCATAACATCTTTAGGCCCCTTTTTGTTGAACTCTGGAAACGCAGGAAGGAAGAAGAACATTCCATGTGTCAATGTCAAAACTAAATTTGTTTTGATTAGAGGTTATGTAGTGCGGCGTTCGCGCTGTCAGGATTGTTAAATTTATAGTATTTTTTTCTAAATTAACTTTATTAAACAAATGCATTTTATGTGATTTTCATAGTTCTCATTGCATTGTTTATGAATTTTGGTATAGCGTTGCATTACCAATGAGCGCAAAATGTCCGAAACAAGAAATTTTCGAATTACCTTAGATTTAAGCCGGTTTTTCAATGATCATCGAAGATTGGCAAAAATATTCATCAATAACAACCTCGAATCTATCCAAGATCTACAAGACCGCATTCATGCCATATTTGGATTAAGCGGATTCTATTTGACCACTCAAAATCATTTTCTACCACTTTCTGAAGATGTTCGAGTACTTGTAAATGATGAAACAGTGTGGTAAGATCACCATAAATTTTATTTTTATGGTTTAGCTACTTGAAATTCAATATATATTTTTATAATTAAACAGGTACACCTAATTAATATACAAAAAAAAACAATAATTAGGTATTTTATTCAAAACAATATATGATGGACAGAATTTTCATGTAGACCTTTATTTATAATTCCAGATATGATTAAAATGTATTAGTGTCAAAATTAATTTTTTAACTTAATAAATTCAACCACTTAATAGAAGAATAAACTTTTCAGCTAATTTTTACATGATGCTTAACTTATAGATTATGTTTTTATATCATTCTTCTTTTGCCCCAGGAGAGGAATTCCTTAAGCACCTTGATGTGATTCTCTCAAGCCTTTCACCCTGACCAAAAATTATTCTGACTGGAGATTTTAACATTAACTTTCTGGATAAATACTTTATTAATACTATTTTCTAATTTTCGTGATACTTATGGTTTATGAGAACATATTGAAAAACTGACTACTGAGTTTCTTGACCACTATTAATTATTTATGTTCTAATTATGAAAATGTAGTATCTTTGATTGTTAATGTGGGATTGTCTAATCACCAGGGACTAAGTGGCATAATTAATCGTTAAAAAAATTTGGCTTCAGGCTCCATGCATAGTTCTGGTACAATTTTTAGTACTGCTAACCTCAATAGGCTTAATCAGTTATGCTGTGGTGCATCAGTTATGGTGAAGTGGCAAAACTTGCATCTGACTTTAGATCCAATTGCCAGTTTTTATAACTTAATGTGTGAAAAGTGCAATAAAGTTTTTTCCATACAATTAATTTAAACAAAAGTAAAAAAAAATCTTGGATTTCAGGAGGTATTAGGATATCAGGTAGGAACCTTTTGATATTCTCCTATAGGAAACTCATTGAACTATGTTAAAAAATTTACTAAAAACCAGAATTCTATAAACTATTGCAATCAATATCACAGCATTTACAGGAATATGATAAAGTCTGTCAAAGTCTCACTATAATAATAAACTTAAAAAAAAAAATAAGCAAAGGGTAAGTTGGGCCATTATTAATGGGTTTCATAATTCTAAGCCCTCTCACAATGAAAGCTCTATGATTGATCCAAGCCACCTTTGTATTATAATTATAATTATTGGACGGTAGCCAATGCTCTTACAAGCAATTTGACACCTAAATCTGATTCTTTGTCTCCTATCTCAAATATCTATGTCTATATCTGATATCTCAGGTATTATTGAAATTAGGATTTATCGAAACACGCAGACATGATAATAATAATAATAATAATAATATCCTTTTATTTGCCAACAAAATTGCATACAGGACAACATCATACAAAGGAGGATCTAGCTCCTATAGAATACATTAATTTTTCTTATCTAGAATTCATTGAGGCAATAGCCTTATATAAACCAAATAACAAAATTTAAAATAAATATTCTAAATATCTAACATAAGTTACAATTATTATCTAAAAGTAAAATTATAAAAACATTTAATCTGCAAATGAGATTATAGAAGTTAAGAGATTTCTGAAATAAAAACAAAAAAATCATGTGTAGATGAGTAAAACCCACATTATTGGGTTTAAGTGTGATATTACAGAGCTGATCTTGGATGAAGATGCTCTTCCAGATACTTCAGTGATTCATACTGATCTGAATTTAAAAAACACATTCTAAAATTAAGAAACTCTCATCTGGCTGTTTTGCTATTAGACTTGTAAGGGGGGAATGAGTACCACAACTAGTATAAAATGTTTGCTTTGTGCTATTTAAGTCCCACCTTACATATGGTATCCATTTTGGGATGTTTCCAATTGGGGACTTTTAAATATGCTTTTTGTTATCCAGCAAGCACTGTGATTTAGCTGCACTGTGTTTTAACACCACTGTCCAAGAAAGCACTGTGATTTATTGTAAACATAAATCAGAGAGATGTTGCAGATAAAACCTCAATTTATCTCTACCTATCCAAAATTACCTTAGAAATTTTTAATTTAGACTCACAAAATTACTTGTTAATAAAGTACACTACAACTTCTGAGTTCTGCTGGGATAAGCTATGAAGGAATCTTAAGCCTTCCTGTTGTTGTCTTAAGCTGCACTTTCTTTGACTTTATAATGTCTCTTTTGTTTTATTTTATAATTTTTAAATTTAGAATTTAATTGCTCTAACGCATTTAAACATTTTAGCTAGGTACTTATGCATTTAAACATTTTAGCTAGGTATTTTATTCTTAATTGTATAAGTTGCTTTACTCCATGCTTTGTTGATAAAAATTTGTAATTGGATAGAGTTTTTTGAATTTGTTTTTTTTGTTTTTTTTTTTTGGAAAAACGTACTTAAAAATTCACTACTCCAACATTGAAATATTTTTTAAAATTACACACATTCTCATCCTTTGATCATATTTTTAAATGCAATTTTCAGTTGCTAATCTAAACCTTTATCAAATATTTTTTTATATTATTAGATTAGCTTATTGATTGCATGAAAATCTTTAGTTTACCATTAAAAAGCTGAACTGAGTATAATTCTTTAATATCTAATAGAACATTATTAAATACCTGAGACCCCTAAGAAACAACGAGCTTAGTGTTCTTTTAAAATTATTATTTAAAATAAATGCATTTGTTTTCCCTGATTTCTTGTAGAATTATTTTGGACATTTCTGGTAAATTTATCCACTTCTTTAAAATAAGGAGATACTAAATCATTTAAAAGTTTGTATATAAATATAAGAGTAAATCAATAAAAAAAAATAAAAATACAATTATATTTTTATGATGCAACTTTTACAAGCTGATGTTGATAGTATTTTTTGTGGAGCCTAATATAAAAAATGCTTAAGCATTTTTTGGTCATTCTCTAAGATGAGCTGTGCATTATTACAATAAATGGCTTGGTTCTCAAATCTGCTACTACTGTTATAGACTTGGGTGTGTTACTGGATAGTGAATTGACATTTGTGCCTCACCATGATGAGATTGTCAATAATGGTATGAGTAATCTTGGTTTTGTTGTGCATAAGTCTGGCAAATTGTCTATTCAATTGTTTGTTCTGGGCTTGAATCTATCTCACCTGTATGGTCACATTTTCATTCTAATCATGTCGAAGCAATTCAAACATTCAAAAAGCATTTCTTTGTGCCTATCCTTCAAGACTGACATTAAAATTTACCAGAATTTTCATATTAATTATAAGATAATAGAGGATATATTTAACATAGTATTATAGCAAGGAGGACTTGAGCAGATTTACTCACATTTTATAAAATAATAAATGAATTTTTTATTGCCCTGATATTTTGAAAAGTGTACTATTCAGTATATATATATATATATATATATAAAATCTATATATCAGAATCCTGCTAAGTATCGTTTGGCTTTCCGTCATACTAATTACAGATTCTTTTCTTCAATCATTCAATCACCAATATGATAAGAGCATTCAATGATCTTAATCTTCACCCCCTTTGTAGATAGATCTGTTAATTCATTTGAATGAATGAATGAATGAATGAATCTTTTTTTGCAAAAAATACAACTACAATTGTACAGTAGACAAAACAATCAATGTTCAAGCATCATCAAACTAATGGGAGGGAAACAAAATTGTTTGTTAATAAGATAGTTATCAAACATAACACTAGTAACAACATGCTAAGTAATATATTGATATTTTTTAATATTTGTTCTTGCATAAAACGCCAATATACTAACACATAAATAAATTGTACGAAATAGGAATAAATACAGTTAGTAAAGGCTCCACTAGGCTAGTTTGCAGGCCATGTACCCCAGTCAAACCCCAAGAACTCCTCTATGTTATATGGACTATGTGAAGCAAGATTTTTTTAATTGTGAATATAAATTTATTACAGGGCATACTTTTCATTTCATCAGGCAAAGTTTGATGGATAATATTTTAAAATTTGTTTGAGTTAAAGTTAGTCTATGATGGGGAATCACAGCTTGATTTTTGTATCTTGTATCATGAATATGAATTGATTGGTGTGTATTGGAGTGCCCATTGTATGTATGTTGTAGGGAAGGTTGATATTTTAAAATTTTTAAAGTGTGGTCGACATTAGTCTGTGTGTTTGGATTGGAATTTGTTAGGATTCTAATAGTTTTTTTTCGTCGTATAAATATGGAATGCCAGTGTGTAGATTGACCCCATCCCAAGACACCATACATCGTTAGACTCTGGAACATGCTCTTGTATGCAATTCTACCATTATATGAATATATATTGTATATAATTACCAATATGTTTAAATTACGATTTAAAAAACTAAAGTACTGAAATTGTCTAGAGGGTTATGTATTACGTTTTTGTATTTTTTGCTTTTTTGTTTTTTATTTTTGCTATAGTTATGTTCATTTTCATATTATTGATTATGGTTATATTCTTGTAAATTGGTCATGCCATTGAAATAAATAAGTAAATTATTTACCAACAAAAATCCAATTTAAAAATTTATTCATAAATGATATATGTGGAAGACAAACTGCTTTTAACCATTAATATTATTAATTTACTATGAATATTAATATCGTCCTTATAATCACTATAAGGTTTCAAGTCAAGCAAAACATCAATTGATACCTGTCAATAATTCAGTTGTTTTATTGTTAATTAATAATTAAGGATTACAACCTACATTAGATTAGAGAACCTATACTCTTCTGATATTTCTATTGAAATAAAGGATTTTTTTTGACACATATAACTTCAGTTTACTAGCATTTAAGTACAATGCCATCTGAAAAAAAAGCCATTAACAAACAATCCATTGCTCTATTAAGATTAGAATCACTATTTGGCAAAAATGTGTCATGTGCAAAAATATTTGACTAAAGTCACGTGTATCAAAAAAGTAGCGAAAGAGTTATTGACAAAGCCTTATTAAATTAAGCCTTAATAAAAAAAAATATGTAATTGGATAAAGTCATTAAAACAGAAGGCAAAGAAAATCAGGACAAAACATCATTAAAAACTCGTCTAATGTATAATATGCCTTAGTAACTAACAATCTTTTTCAATATTTTTTAAATCTAATATAACAGTTAAGTTTTCTTATATGAAGAGGAAGGTGATTGAAAATTTTTTTTACCCATGTAAATAACAAAATTTCTCACTTTCTCTGAATGTGGAATGGGCAACCGAAGGGTGTATGTAAGACGATTTCCAAACAAACTGTCTCCTACAATTTCCTGCTGGTACTTTTTGAATACCATAGTTATTGTTTCAAGTATATACAAGCAACAAACTGTCCAGATTCTATTTTGCACAAAAAGAAGCCGACGAGATACACGATCCGCCACACCACAAAGGGCTCTAATTGCTCTTTTTTGCAGAACAAATACTGTATTAAAGAGATAGTGGGAACATGATTCCCAGAAACAAATCCCATAGTGAAGATGTGACTCCACAAGAGCATGCATTTTTTACAATGTTAATCCCAAAAACCTGCAACACTGTGGAGTTGAAATTGGCTCCTCATTGATAGTGACAGAATTCATTGAACCTTTGAAACTTAACAGATTTATTTTCGACGTATTAAAACAAAGTCGATTTGCATTGCACCCTAATCATAAGCAAGTCAGCATCCAGAAACATTTTTAGTTGGTCAATGTGTTTTTCATGCCAAATGATGGTGGTGTCATCTGCAAACATAATAACTCTAACCCTACCCTTTATGGGGAGCAAAGGAAGGTCATTAACATAAAGAAGAAACAATAACGGGCTCAGTACAGAACCTTGGGGAACACCTGTAGAAGTCTGTAGTTTTTCAAAGCAATGACCATCAAAATTAACCCTTTAGACACATCCTGATAGATAGAGCTGAACTAACCCAGAGGAGACCCTCTAAAGCCATATCTGTCGATCTTCCACAACGGTATTCTGTGATCCACACAGTCAAAAGCCTTGGATATGTCACAAATACTGCTGCAGCAACTTCAGCGGAATTAAGTGTGCTATAAAGAAATTGATGAAGATCAAAAATAGCATCAATATTGCGGAGGGTTGTTGAGTGGGGTCAGAAATAATACAGAAACCTGTTTACTTAAATGTCGACGTTTCGAATTATATTAAGTCATCTTCAGAACACTGAAATGGATTCAAGTAATCACAGAGATAAAACAAAGTAATTTCAAGTACATAAAAAACACTATTAAAAAAAATGTTCTTTACGTGTACAAAAATTAAAACAACAATTTAAAAAAAAAATTTATAAAAAAAATATAAAATTTATTTTTTATACATTACACCTCTTACCTAAGTCTAGGTTTCTTTAGTTATAATCAAAACACATTTATAACAGGAGCGTAGAATTATTTTTAACATTGGTTAAATTGTACGTGTTATTGTGGGCAAACTAGAATCAACAATAAGCCAAGAAACAAATGTTTTTATTCTTCCGGCGTTTATTTATTTAATTTTTATGATTCAATGTTATGTTGATAAGTTAAGGATTAGTAGATAAGGAAGATGTATGTACCTATACGTTCAAAACCAGAAACTTATTTTTTTAATACACTGTCAGATCTAAATTTGGGACATACACTCTTTGACAAAAATAAAATTTTGTGTTTTAGTTTTATCTTTTTGGTAATAAATTAATTAAATTATAGTAACTTGCACTCAGATCATTGGTGTCTTGTTTTTTGTTAACACTTTCTTTGTACTTTTTTATATTAACCATTTCTAGTAAAATTCTTTTTTTATAATTTGATTATCTGTCAATGATCTGAGTGCTGTTAAAATCAAATTGTTGTTGATTGAAGGAGTGTTCTGCTAGAGCAGTCTTCCCAGATGCTGCGTAGTTCGTTAGTTTTACGCTTCTTTCGTGTTCGCTAATTCTGGTTTTTAAGTACCTGCCCGTTTGACCCACATACAGACCTTGACAACCAGAACAGGGTATTTTATAAACCACGTCACTTTGTAACTCATTTGGTGTTTTATCTTTGAGTTTTCAGAAGTATTTGTTGATGGTATTTTCATTTTTGAACGCTATTTTGACTTCATCATCAGAAACCACTCCTGTTAGCCTTATAGACAAACCTTTAACAGAGGAATTTTTGCAAATTTATGGTTTTGGTTTTCTTTGACTTTAATAGGTGTAGGGTTGTTGTTAAGGATTTTCTTTAATAGTTTATGAGGAAAATTGTTTTTTAGTAAAATATCTTTAATTTTGTTAACATTTTTTTGAAGAAAACTGGAATGAGATAAGGCTATTGCGCGGGATTTTAGGTTGCTTATTACGTTTAATTTTTGTTTAAATGAGTGATTTGATTGTATTATCTTCTGTTCTGATTAATAGAATGTCTAGAAATGGAAGTTTGTTATTTGTTTCACACTCTATAGTGAACTGTAATTTAGGGTGGAAGCTGTTAAATGTACTTTTTATGTTTTCTTTTTCAGTTTTTGGAATACACGTGGCAATGTCGTCAACGAATCTTTTAAAAAATGGTAACCTAAATTTTATTTTCCCCATGCAGTATTTTTGTAATTCTGACAACTAGATCAGAACATATAGGTGATAGACAGTTACCCATTCCAAGACCATAAATCTGTTTGTAATATATATTATTGAAAGTAAAATAACTATTTTCGAAGAAAGATTCGTTTAATGAATCTACAAATGCCTGAAGGGCATTTGGGTGATAATGCTGAGAGTATCCTTAAAGATATATGATCCCAACCTGCTTATTTTTGCTGTTTTATTTTTAATTTTTCTCATAACATCTCTGACCTCCAAAATATTAGTAGGATTAGAGAAAAATATCTCCTCGACATTTTCGTGTCTCATATATTTCTGAGCTGTATATCTGCTAAAAACATCCTTGGTGAGTTCAGAAGCAATGTTACAGTAGTAAGAGTTCAGTGTGTCTGCATGTAAATTGGATTTCAATTTAAGAATGGTGCGGCTTTTCCCCATCAACTCGTTATATGCCATGATTATTTTGATTTATTTGGTGACTCATCAAGTCTCTTATGATAGTACAAAGCTTTAGAAATAGTGTTCCTGTAAATTCTCCTATAATTTTTGAAATAGACCCGAAATGAATCATTGTCCATGGCAAATGTACATATGTGATGCAAGGCTCTCATATTTTTCCCTGAAACGTTCAAGCTTCTTGTATACCATGGCTTGTTTCTTTTATTTTTTTTATTAACAATTGAGAAGGCTCGATTGAATTTGTTCAGCTGAAGAATGAAAAGTAAAAATTTTTTAGTTTATTATCCACATCCAAAACTCTTTTCCAATTGGTTCTTTGGCAAAGAGACCCAAACTTTGTAAAATTACTCTTAGTATAAAGTCTGCTATGTTTGTTTTTTGTTTAACAATTTGAAAAGGAAACACTTCCCTGAGGTACTCCCATATGTTTAGTTGGTACCACCTATCCACCTGCAGACACCTTTCCATTAAATCTTATTTTTTGTTTTCCAATATTTAGATAGTATAATTTAACAAGCAAGCAAGCCATTCATATGCAATAAAAACAATGCCATAGTTTTTAAAATATTTTTAATAAAACATTCCTGTATAATTTCTAAACGCTTCTTCAGATCAAAAAATACTCTCATCCCTACTATTATTACGATTTGTCATTTGCATTTATTATGTTTTATTATTTCAGATCTATCTAATCTAATGCGTTTACTGACTCGGTCATCATTGAGTAAATATATAATAATATATATTATTTTTTCAGTGCTATTCCATGTAGTCAACCTGAAGAAGTGCCACTTTCCATCCAAAATACAAATGGGGTGAAGCATCCACTGGAAACGATTGCAGAAGAATCAATTGATAATTCATTTACAAAAAGAAAGTCCAAAAAACGTAATACTGAAGAAGTTACATCAGATTATGAACTACCTATGAAAAAAAAGAAACACAAGACATCCAAGAGTGAATCATCACCAACAATCTCTGAAAAAATTAAGAAGCACAAAACACATAGGAAACCAAAAATAGTTGAACAAAGTGTTTGTAATATTGAATCAACTAAGAAGTGTAACGAAATTAAGGAAAAGTTTGAACAAAAGGTTTATGCCGGTAACTACGATAACCTTGGGCGACCAATTAGAGAGGACTTCGTAAGACTTTCGCGGCATGCTGATACACCAGTTAAAGTTTTCTCAAAGTATAAAAAACCACAAAGAAATACTGAAGAATATATTGCCAAAAATAAGATTAATATTGTAAGAATTGATATTATAAAGGATTCTAATAATGCCTCTGATAGTGCTTTTGAGAAGTTAAATGAAAGGCAAGGAACAAGAGATCCAGAGTCTCCACCAGAAAATATTGTAAAATCAATTGTAAATAATATAGAAAAAAACATATCTCCCACATTAGAGGAGAATTGTAAAAAAGAAAGTTTAAATAATTCTGAGAAAAGCGGGAACCTTCAAGGACAGCAAAACAAGCAGGAACTTCAACTTGAGGCCTCAGATTATACAAAACATTCTCTAGATAAAAGAAATACTGACACTATTAGTAATGAAAGTGATTTAAACCATTCATTCATGAATGAATCATTTGAAAATACAAATATAAGAGCTAAATTATCTCAAGATGCAGGTTTGGATGCATCTTCATTGTCTTCAATGAATAACAGTCTTAAAGATGATACCAGTCTTAAAAATTCAGAACGCACTAACTATGGAGTAACTACTGAAATATCTCAAAATGTAGCTTTAAATGCTAGTTTTTTGCCTTCCACACACAATAGTCTTAAAAATGCAGAAATCAAAAACTACCAAATAACTCAAACAGGTTGTGAAGTATCTCAAGATGCAGCTCTAGATGCATCTTCCTTTCCTTCAATAAATAACAGTCTCAAATATGCAGAAAGCAAAAACTACCAAATAACTCAAACAGGTTGTGGAGTATCTCAAGATGCATCTTCCTTTTCTTCAGTAAATAACAGTCTTAAAAATGCAGAAAGCAAAAACTACCAAATAACTAGAACAGGTTCTGAAATATCTCAAGATGTGAATGGATCATCAATATATACAATAGATTCCAGTACTAAAATTGCAGAAAGCAAAAATGATCATAAAGTTACAAGATCTTTGGAGGGTTCAATAAATGCAGGTATCAAAGATTTAAACACAAGTATGGAAACCTCACCAGTAGCTGTAGAAGACAATTCTTATAATCACACAAATACAAATTTTAAAATGAGAAGGAATTCATTTAAGACATACTCAGGCATAGGTAGCTTATTAGAACAACTAAAAGAATCTGATTCCGTTATTTCCCAAGATAGTGACAACTCATTGCAATTCATTACTAAACGGAAAAGAATTAGGCATAGGAAGAGAAAAAATAAAAAGAATGATTCAGTTGATTGTAACTCTAGTTTTGAAGCCTATGTTCCTCCTATTCGACCTCTAAAAATAGATGCTTGTCCAAAGCTACATATTACTTTTGATGAAGAAGAGTCTGACCAAAATAAAACTAAAGAAAATAATAGAGCGGAAACTAAAATAGAAGAAGTTAAGGATGTTATAATATTAAATGAAGAACCTGAAGATCCCGTTTTAGAGAACAAGTCTATTTTTAGTGAAGATAGTATCCTAAAGGCACCAATGATGAGAGATACACTTCCCAATATAGGAAATGTTATTGCTTTTCAATTTATAAAACTTTCAGACAACTATTCTCCCACTGTGTCAAACTATGTTGTAGGAATGGTACTTGCATGGGAAGAAGAAACAAAGACAGTGCAATTAAAAATTTTGTGTGAGTATTCAATATAAAAAAAATAATGGAATTCTTTAGTGTTTTTTGTAGGTGGAGAGCAAGAGCTTAAGACACCATCTGGAAAATTATCTTTGAATGTGGAAGAGGAAGAAGAAAAGAAAACTTCTAGATTTACAATTAAATGGGAAAAAATGCTTCTACCTAGGTTGCTATTTCCTTAAGCTGTAATCTTTTCACTAGTGTATGGCTAAACTTTATTTGTAAAGAATTCGAGTTATTCTTTTTTTATTTTTGAGTGTCTAATTTAGAGAAAATCTTATGATATTATGTCCTATATTTGTTCATTCATTTGTTATAGGAAGTGATTCTAAGGATAAGGAAATCAATTGTATAGAAAATTTTTACTCCCTTTTAATAGGTCTCAACTTATAATCAAAGTATTCAGGGTGTTGATAATGATGTTATGATAGAATTGATTAAAATTTAAATTTGTACACAAATTTTTAATTCTTCATATTTTTTCCTACTTATATTTTATAGTGCATTTACCTTAAATCACTATGTGTATGTTCTTGTTATTATTTATTGTATACCCAATTTCAATATTGAATTATTTGTATTTATTAAATAAAATGCTTGAGAAAAAGAAATGTTTTGATTCATACACCTCAAAAATAATGTATTTTAGTACCCAAAATATCAATAAACAGTTATCAAAATCATTGTATTTTTTGCATAAAAGTTTTGGAAAAGGAGATTAGGTAGAACTTATGATGTAAAAATATTGGTCTCTTAATATTCACTTGTTCGATTTTATAGCATATCAGATTTAATGTATGTTATTCTGTAAGTACTTGGTATGCTAATTTATATAAACCTCGTGTCGACCCGAGGTTTATATAAATTAGGCTTCGGGTTTCAGGTAGAAACTCGCTGTATATAATGACTTTAAAATAAAACAAGAAAACTCAAAAATATTTAAATAGGTGCAAATCAAACTATAGTCGGATTACCGAACAGATGGAGTAAATGATGTGCGCGAAATATAGGCCCGCCCATCGATGCAACCTTGGCAGATTTAGACGAGGAGAATTATGCCTACTTATTTTAAATTATTTTACCGTACAGCTTTGCTTTGTAAGCAGCTTTTTTTTAAATATAATACGGTCGCCTGTAAAATGGGTCCAAACCGATTTTGAGGTTGTGCCAGGTAATTATATAATAATCCCTTTTAAGTATTTTGTTATGCAAAGTTATGTTAATATATTGGGGTTTACCGAAAAGGGATAGGATCCTTTTAAGTAATCGTGCCAGGTCAAACATTTAGGGTGTAATTGGCCAGGTTCATCAGAACCGAGCGCTACCTGTGCGCTAGAAGTTTTGCCTATAATAGTAAGGACCAATAAAAATTGTCATACCTGAGCAACAATTGAGCGCTCAGGGAGCGCTTTTTTCTGATGAACCCGGCCATTATAAAATAAAATTGTATGATCATAATCTGGTTTTGAGAATGAATTACGTAGCTTTTATCTTTTTTTAAATATGTGTTTTAAAATGAAAGAAGGAATAACAAGTTAGGGGCTGCGCTGGTAGGCCTGTGAGATTTAAATTTATAGAATGAATATAAGTATATATTTGTTCCTTATTTAAAAAAGGAACAAATACTACATTTATTTTAATAATTTTTTTACACATTATGTTTATAATTATGTAAAAAATTAAAATTATTTCATCATCTCATCCTGGGACACACTGTATATTAAAAATATTTATTACCTGCTGCTTCTGCTGTAAACTGGACTTTTTGCACTTTGTTGTATGCTGGATGCTCGTTATCACATGTTTTATATGAGCCGCTCAGAGGAAAAGTGGTATATGTCAGTATTTTTTAATTTTTGAGTTATACCATTAATTATGTTTCTACTGGTCTAATATATTCAGTCGAAAACTGGTATAAGTCAAAATTTTAACTTAGCTAAGATAAGAGCTTCCTAACGTTATTCCTCTCAATAATGGATTCGTTCGCTGGAATAGTGGTATAAGTCAAGCCACCACGCTGTTCCGATGTCGCGCCAGGTCCTGTTAAACTCGCTTTTTCTTGTTTAGTCAGGTTTTTATCAGTTTCAGTTGATCAGTTACTGTAGCTAAGAAAAAAGATATGATAGAACTTCTTCAGTGGATTCCCCCGATTCAGCATCAGTTCTTCCTGGACTTACTGACAAAAGAAGATGCTGTTGACAGTGGTCCATTATCCAATTCTGATGAAGATTAATTTGTTTAATAACTTGTTCTTACTCTCCTTACTGTAAGTTTAGTATGTAAGATAAGTAGTAGTAATGTTTTGCTCTTCAAGCTCTATATTTTTTGAACACTTTTATCAGTAATAGATATCATAGTAAACATACTACATCTATTATTTTTCTTTGGTTCATCAGTTTTGTGAAGTTTGGTTAACTTTTACGAGGAAAAGTGATATAACTCTCCAAGTTATACCACTTTTTCGCTATGTTTTTGAAAAAAACTTACTGGAAGAATGACATTGGGCGGCAAAAATGTAATTAATGGGCGCAATCAGTAAAAATGTTTACCATATGAAATTTTAGTACAGGGTTATTATAAATATGTACAAAAAAGTAAAGAATATGTTACTGTAATTTTTTAATTCATCCAGATGCAAAATATCAATTTTCTAAATTTCTACTTTAAGGGAGTTAGACCACTTTTCCGCTGAACGGCTCATATATGTTCATAATCACTTCCTTTTCAGCAATGGTCAAATGTTTTCGTACTCTTTTCTTGGGGGGTGACAATAGGAGTGTACGTGGCGCGTCAGCCATTATTTGTGTTAGAATACAATGGTAAATAATATTACAGTTTGCTAGTGTGTTAAGTTTAGTATACCATTCAAGAGATGACGCTACTAGTACTGAAAAGTTATTTTTAATGACACATTGTTACGCTCCGCAATGATTTTAATAACTTTGTAAAAATCTGGCAACAGGGCACGGTTTAAATTTGTACCGCCAAGCGCCCGAGCTCGCTCTCTCCCCTGTCGACCATCAATGGAGTCATAACTAAAGAAATACAGTCCATAAAAAAACTAGACGATTTGACTTTTATTTAATATCGATCAGAGAAAATACGGGAGTAAAAGGTACTGCCCATAAGTTTGGTCCATTCGAACCGTATATTGAAGTGTTTTCGGTAGTGTAAACTCGAAAAATTAGTAAGTTATGGCCGGCGGAAGCAGCAAGTAAGTCTCCATTTTCCTTTCGTTCCAATACCCATTCCTCAGCCGATCAGTCATTTTAGACAGCTTTTAGATTGTTTTAAAGTATATTTTAGTAGTAAAACTGCTTTAAAGGGGTGATCTAGGAAGGTTTTGCCATTTAAAATCGTGATAATTTATTAGCCAGCAAGCAATCGCCATTTTTATGCCCGGGCTATCGGCCATAAACGGCGATGCGCGCGCACAACTTTTAGGTAGGAGAAGCTCGCGGTTTTCAACCTTGGCGGCACAGTAGAGCGGTGTTCCCGTTGTGACGAATTTAGATTTAGCCGGAACGAAATTTAGGAAAAAGTAGGAATTTGTCTTTCTGAGTATTTTTAGGATCTCGCGTTGGTTTTAGTGGGTTTTTTAGTAGGTTTGCATTAGGAATTAGATACAAAATGGGTAAGAAAACTGCATTAGCTGAAAAAGACGAGCAACTAAATAGGCTTTTAAAGAAATTAGAACAAATTAAAATGCAACTTAAAAAATATGCTGGTTTCTTGTCCACACTTGATGGTGCCACGCAGTTGGCCGAGTTAAAGGTTAGGTTACAAAAGATAGAGCCTCGTATGTGCGAGTTTGAAGAGGTCACGCTAGAAATAGAACTTTTAGATGAATCAAGAATTGGTGAGGAGGCAGTGAACGAATTTGAATCCCTTTATTATAAGTGCGTTTTGACGTCTCGGGAATTTTTAGACACTTTTGAAGCGGGAAATAGTAGCCTACCGAATTTAGCCGTACAGCCCCAACATAATATGCCTACTGCTAGCGTACAGTTACCAAGATTAGGGGTACCTAAGTTTGGAGGTGACTACAGTAAATTTCCTCAATTTTTTGAAACATTCGAAACGTTAATTCATAATACAGTGGTAGATAACATTCAAAAATTTTATTATCTGTTGGATTCGTTAGAAGGAGAAGCTAGGAGAGTTTTAGAATGTTTAGAAATAACGAACGATAATTACGCTGTAGCAATTGAGTTACTTAAAAAAAGGTTTTATAACAAGCCTATCATTATCCAATCGCATTTAAAGGCTTTGTTTGACATGGCTTCAATCAATAATGAGTCGCATCAATTGCTTCAGGGTATGGTGGATAGCGTGGAGAAACATGTAAGGGCACTTAGGGCCTTGGGAGAGCCGGTAGACAAATGGGGTAGGTTGTTAATATTTTTCCTCACTCGGAAGTTGGATTTAGACACAAAAAAGGAGTGGGAGGAAAAAGCCATAGATCAATTTAGCGGAAATCCAACTTTTGAAGAATTTATTAATTTTTTACAGAATAAAGCTAGAGTTTTAGGATCGGTAGAATATAACAATAAATCTTCTAAGAATTTTACCAAGCAATTAGTAGGAAATCGAGGCTCATACGCAGTTGTAGGTTATGATAGTAACAATAGTAGCAGTCATTTAAATACAGTAAAATGTGAGTATTGCAAGGGTGCTCACTATGTTTATTTTTGTGCAACATTGCTTGCATTCCCTGTAGAAAAACGCGCAGAGCAAGTTAGGAATTTAAAATTATGCTTCAACTGCTTAAGGTCTAGTCATCAGGTGAAAGATTGTAGGTCATCAGGTTGTAGAAAATGTAAACACAGACACAACACCATGTTGCATCCTGATTCTAGCGCAGCCATCGAGGATAAAAATAATTGTAACACGGCTATGGTTACTTCTACAGAAAAATCGGATTCTGAAGAGCAGGTGGTGGTTGCTGCTTGTAAAAGTACAATCCAACCCGCAAGACAAATTATTTTGTCCACAGCATGCGTTGAGATAAAGGCTGCAAATAGTAATTTCATAAAAAGCAGAGCGTTTTTAGATAGTGGATCGCAAGTAAATTTTGTTTCAGAAGACTTAGCGAAACAATTAGGGCTGAAATTCAATAGAACAAGCGTACCAATATCTGGTATTAGTGAGGTAGTAACGAACATAAATTGTCAGGTTAATAGCAAAATTAAGTCAGTTTATAATAACTACACTGCTGATTTGTCATTTTTAGTATTAAAAAACATTACTGCAAAAATTCCCTCTTGTTCATTTGACGGCGTGGATTTTAATATTCCAGCAAATCTTAAATTAGCTGACCCTGAGTTCAATAGATCAGCCAAAATAGATATTTTGTTGGGCGTAGGGATATTTTTCGACTTATTATGTGCAGGGCAAATCAAGTTAGGAAAACAAATGCCTGTTTTGCAAAAGTCAGTACTAGGTTGGGTAGTTTCAGGGCCTTTGTATATAAATAATCAAAATCCACAATCTTTTAAACGATAGAGTTCATTGTCATTTAGCTTACGAGACTATAGAGGCACAACTAGAGAAATTTTGGGCATTAGAAGAATATCCGGTTGTAAAAAGACTCTCTAGAAAAGAACAAGAGTGTGAAAATAATTTTGTAGAAAATCTAACTAGGGACGAAACTGGACGTTTTTGCGTTAAATTACCCTTAAAGTCGAATGTTGATAGCTTAGGTGAGAGTCTTAATCAAGCGAAAAGTAGATTATTTTCTTTAGAAAAGAAATTATCAAAAAATCCCTTACTTAAGAAAAACTATTGTGATTTTATGGATGAATATATTTCTCTAGACCATATGAGTAAGATTCCTAAAAACGAGATAGAGTGTAGTAACAGAATTTTTTATTTACCCCACCATGCGGTTGTAAACGAAGCCAGTCTTACCACAAAGCTGCGAGTAGTCTTCGACGCAAGCGCAAAATCAAGTAGTGGTATTTCATTAAATTATGTGTTAATGATAGGGCCTACTATACAAGATGAACTTTTTGAAATATTGATACGGTTTAGGCAGTTTAACGTAGTTATTACAGCAGATATTGCAAAAATGTATAGGCAGGTGAATCTAGCGTCGGAACATCGTGACTTACAGCGCATTATTTGGCGTAGGGATCCGTGTTTAGAAATCGAACATTTTAGGTTAAATACCGTTACGTATGGGACGGCCTCAGCGTCGTTTTTGGCCACCAGGTGCATAAAGCAAATCGCTAATAATTTAAAAGAAAAATCACCTGAGTTAAGTGAAATAATTAATAAATATTTTTACGTAGATGACTGGATCTATACGACTAGTTCTGTCGAAACCGCGATAGATGTTGGCCAAAAATTGTCGAAGTGTTTAGCGGAATACGGTTTTCCATTACGCAAATGGTGTTCAAACAAAGATGAAGTCTTAACGGCTTTGTCTAACGAAAATGATAGCACGACAAATCATTTTACCATAGATAACGATAAAAGAAAAACATTAGGAATTTTTTGGAGGGCAAAAAATTATACCCTTAAATATTCTATCAAACCGAGCGAAGCCAATTTTGTCACAAAACGTTTTATCTTATCTGTAATTTCACAAATTTTTGACCCCCTTGGGTTGGTAGGTCCCGTTACCATAAAAGCAAAAATTATTTTGCAAAGGTTGTGGAAATTGATGTTAGGATGGGACGAATCAATTCCGTTGGACTTGTTGACAGCTTGGAATATGTTTTATAATCAGCTAGAATCTTTGATCTCTATTACAATAGCTAGGCAATGTATAATAAGTGACCCAAATTTTATAGAAGTGCACGGGTTTTGCGACTCAAGCGAAAACGCATACGGTGCTTGCCTATATTTGAGATCCGTAAGTAGAGCCGGGAACATTTTAGTTAGGCTTATTTGTGCTAAGTCCCGCGTCGCGCCACTTCATTTTACATCTCTTCCTCGATTAGAGTTATGTGGAGCTCTACTGTTAGCAAGGCTAATGAAAAAGGTCGTAGATGCTTTAGATACACAAATAAATAGAATTTTGCTCTGGACGGATTCCACTATAGTTTTGGCATGGCTTGCCGATGAGCCTTGTAATCTAAAGGTTTTTGTCGCGAACCGTGTTGAAGAAATTCAAAATTTAAGTAAGTTAGAACAGTGGAATCACGTAATATCTTCGGATTATCCCGCGGATATCATATCGCGTGGCTTGAATCCTAGTCAGTTACGAGATTCGAATTTGTGGTGGCTCGGACCTGTATGGTTATCGGAACATCAGGATTACTGAAGGATTACAGAAGGAAAGTTGGTTAATCATTAACGAATGTAGGCAGTCTTCTCGTCGGCGGTTGGTTGAATCGGACTTGGGGCCCGATGATTTCAATGACTATTTTTCTAATATTGCTGAGAAGTTACTGGAAGCAGTTCCCAGTGACGGCGATCCATTGCAGTATCTTAATCGGAATGCTATCAACCAATCATTCTTTTTCCACCCTGTAGATGCCACCGAGGTCCTTGAAATAATTCAGTGCTTGAAGAATCATAGGTCTTCGGGTTCCGATGGTATATCTTCACGTCTGCTGTTACTTCTGCCTGCGAGCGCTTTGGGTGCTTTGGTTTAGGCAGTCAATCAGTCATTTCTTCAGGGCGAGTTCCCATCCTGTTTAAAGGAAGCTATGATTATCCCTCTTCATAAGGGTGGTAGCTTGGACCGACCCTCTAACTTCCGTCCCATATCAATTTTGTCTACCCTCTCCAAGGTTCTTGAGCGGCTTGCAAAAAAGAGAATTGTCTCTTTTTTGACCAAATACAATGTGCTGTCCCCTAATCAGTATGGATTTCAGTCATCTAGGGGCACGCAGGATGCCATTTTCAGATTCTTGGAGAATGTGTATCTATGTATGTATCTATCTATGAACTCCAAGGAGGCTGCAGCAGCGGTGTTCTGTGATCTGTCCAAGGCCTTTGATTGTGTGGATCATGGAATACTGCTGTCAAAGCTTGATTTTTATGGATTTAGGGGAGTGGCTTTGGGGTGGTTGAAGTCATACCTGTCTGGCCGCACACAGAGGGTGGTTGCATCTGGATTTTCGTCAGGGATAGCACATCTTAAATGTGGTGTACCTCAAGGGTCAGTGTTGGGTCCTATTTTGTTTTTATTATACGTTAATGACTTGAGCTCTCTATCACTGCATGGACTAATGGTTCAGTTTGCCGATGATACTTCAATTCTGTGGCATAACAAAGATCAAAAAGTAGTCAGATCTCTCATAGTAGAGGACCTTCACAAAATTAAAGAGTGGTGCATCTGCAATCAGCTTGTATTCAATGTTAATAAAACTTTTGTTCTGGGCTTTAAGTGTAATGTAGAGGGTTTTTTGTTTGATGAGCAGAGCCCACTACATGGTAGGGATTATTGTCGATTTCTCGGCCTCTTCATTGATGAGAGTTTAAGGTTTGACAACCACGTTTTGGGCCTTGCTGCTAAACTTTCTTCTGGTTGTTTTGCAGTCAGGGTTGCCAGGCATGA
The DNA here is from genome assembly GCF_022605725.1 of Anthonomus grandis grandis. NCBI lineage: Eukaryota > Metazoa > Arthropoda > Insecta > Coleoptera > Curculionidae > Anthonomus > Anthonomus grandis. Next base: position 27,750,358 of record NC_065548.1, on the reverse strand, counting down.
GTTGGGGGGGTTGTTTGCTCGTTCAGTTTATTTCGCCTTAATAGACTCTCATATCCGTTATGGGTTGCCATTTTGGGGATTGTGCTCCAAGGGACTCCTTAACATAATTTTTACTATTCAGAAAAAAGCATTAAGGTATCTGTGTGGTGTTGGTCTGAGAGTCTCTTGTAAACCTCTTTTTGTAGCTGAAAGAATTTTAACAGTTTTCTCACTCTTTATATTGGAAACTGCAACACTCATACATAAGTCCGTAAGTCCACCATCCTGTACCAGTCATAATACTCGTCAAGTGGGCAACTTATCTCTTCCAATCCCCACCTCCTCACTTATGAGAAACTCTCTTATATTTATTAGTCGTAAAATATTTAATCATGTTCCTTTTTCGATTAGGACTATTACAGACCTTAAAAAGTTTAGGAGAGAACTAAAGAAATTAATCTTACCAAAGGCTTACTACAGCATTGAAGAGTATTTTAACGATTCATTTTAATATTTAAAATTATTTGGTTTTGTCTTTGTTTATATAAAATATGCTTCTATGTACAATCAAAATCGATTCTGTATTCTGTTTTTGTCCTGTATAACCAATAAATACTTGTATTATAAATTCTAGGATTAGGAAGCTTTTAGCATAAGTTTGTAAACTTGGCAAATAAAGTATATTTTGACTTTGACTTTAACTGGCCAAAACAAAATGTAGAAAAGATTAAAGAAATTCCCGAAAAGAAAAAAGAAAAAATAACACTTTTAAATGTTATTCCCGATCAAAGTATATTTACCGTAAAAAGTTCTTTATTTAAACTTACACGAGTAGCAGCATGGTGTCTAAGATTTTACCGAAATGTAACTAGTAAATCTGATAGTCGAGAATATAATAAGAATTTGACAATTACCGAAATAGACAAGGCTTTGACATCTTTAGTTAAAATAGCACAGGCTCAGGAGTTTGCTATGGATATTAGTTCATTAAAAGAGCGCGGTTGTGTGTCTAAGCATAGCAAACTTAAATCGTTAGATCCATTTTTTCATGAGGGTCTTATATTAGTTGGTGGCCGCCTAAGAAAATCTTTGGAGGCATTTTCTACGAGACATCCTATAATATTACCCCAAAAACATCCTCTTACTAGGCTAATAATATTAGATCAACATCAAAAGCATCTTCATGCGGGTGCACAAGCGATTTTGTCGGCTTTGAGAGATCGTTTTGGATAATTAATGGTAGGAAAGTAGTACGTAGCATTTTATCTAAGTGTCATACCTGTTTTAGGGTTAAACCAAGTACGTTGAATCAAAAAATGGGTGATTTGCCTAGACGGGCAACGCCGGGTGACGCTGCAGCGTCCATTTTATATATGCGGAGTAGATTACGCGGGTCCATTTAATTTAAAAGATGGAAAGCTGCGAAATCGAGCTATAATAAAGGGGTATATGTGTATGTTCGTTTGCTTTGTCACCAAGGCTGTTCATATTGAGCTAGCTAGTGATCTCAGCACAGATACCTTTCTGAATTGCCTTAAAAGATTCGTATCTAGACGCGGTTTGTGTAAGCGTATTTATTCCGACAATGCAACCAACTTTGTAGGGGCAAATAACGAGTTAAATAAAGTAAATCAATTTTTGGCTAATATTCAGAAAGACAAATCGGTCGAAACTTATTTATTAGAAAATAAAATTGAATGGCAATTCATACCCGCCAGATCACCTCATCAAGGTGGACTTTGGGAGTCTGCTATAAAATCCGCGAAACATCACCTAGTTAGAATTGTTGGAAATAGAAATTTAACTTTTGAGGAATTATATACAATATTTTCTCAAATTGAAGCGGTTCTAAACTCTAGACCTCTAACCCCACTGTCCTCAGATCCTAACGACTTCCAAGCCCTAACCCCAGGTCACTTCCTTATTGGAGCACCTTTATCTGCTTTACCACAACAAGATGTAATAGACACTAAGAGCAATCGTTTAAGCCAGTACCATCTCCTTTAACAAATAGTCCAGCATTTGTGGAAACGCTGGAGCTCCGAGTATATAACTCAACTGCAGCAGAGAAAGAAATGGCAGTCCACCTCTCCAAACCTTGAAGTAGGATCAATGGTGATTTTAAAGGAAGAAAATAGTCATCCTCTAAATTGGAGGCTGGGTCGAGTCATTGCAGTCCATCCCGATCGCAATGGAGAAGTTCGTACCGCCAGTGTTAAAACGATAAGTGGTGTTTTTAAGCGTGCAATCCAGAAACTTTGTCTTTTAACCAGTAAGTGGTGGATAAAACCAGTTTAGTGGTGGTAATTTAATAAACCTTTAAGTCAACTAACAAAAATTTGATTTATGTAAAAAAAATTAAAACTGTTTATATGTGCAAGCCTATATTTATATGCCTATATTAAGTACCTACCTTTATTATGTAACTAGTTTAAGTTTATATTATGTAATCCTCGTTTAGACTCATTGAGTCCTCTTTTGTATCTTAGATTTAAGTTATATTTATTTTCGAAAGCGTGTGCTTTCAAGGCCGGCGGTTATGTTACGCTCCGCAATGATTTTAATAACTTTGTAAAAATCTGGCAACAAGGCACGGTTTAAATTTGTACCTCCAAGCGCCCGAGCTCGCTCTCTCCCCTGTCGACCATCAATCGAGTCATAACTAAAGAAATACAGTCCATAAAAAAAAACTAGACGATTTGACTTTTATTTAATATCGTTCAGAGAAAATACGGGAGTAAAAGGTACTGCCCACACGTTTTGTACAAAATGTGAGGTTAACGTCGGGTCTCTCTTAGCAGTTTTAGTTTACATGTACGGTTCGTGTTCGGGCGCTTTTTGGTGTCTTTTCTTTTTGAATAAACCAGTTTAGTAATTAGTAACAGTCTTTATTTTATGCTCCACGCAAGTATTTGTTAAGAAACAAATTAACAAAAAAATAAACACAATCTCAACTTTTCAATATTGCGAAGATTCAAATATTCGAATTGCAGAAAATTCAACCAAAACGATCTAAAGCCGCTCGACTAATAAAATTAAATAAAACCCCAAGTCATGAACCCTATCGAGGCTATAGGCCACACCTCCGGCGCAGAATGATCACGTGACCACTCCATTTGTTCGGTAACCCAAGTAATATAACCTAAATTGAGGCATATAAGATCAAAACCCGCTAAATCCACTTTACTTTAATTTTCAGAAAAATCCAAAAACTATTTAACTAACTTTAAAATCAACTTTAGGGTTAAACTTTTGTTTATAGATTCTTCGATACTATTAGACTTTATTTAAGTAAAAGAAAATATCCTGAATTTTACCCGAAATTCAGAAAATGGAAATAAAAAATGGATTTAGTGGATTTTGAAACCAACTATTGGGTTTGGTGGATTTTGATCGTAAATAAAATGGACTTAGTATAGTTTGTCACAAAACAAAGTTATAATAGAAAATTAAACCAAAGAAAATGCAACAGATATAACAAAAAGAAATATAGGACTACTTAAAGATATGTTTTTAAAGTATCTTCAGATCACAAAAAGACACACTTCAAGTAAAAAATCTAAGCTACTAAGTCCGGAGCTATCTCTACTGGTTCACAGAGATCGTTTTGGTCGTCCACATCGATTTCATAATTTTCTTGCGGATAAGTCTCTCCTAGATATTTTTCTAACACTAGCTTATATTAATCTAGACTACCAAAATCTTTCCACTGGGCTCCATAATGTTTAATTAATAGCGTTGACACATCCTGTAGCTTATTAATTTTTGGTGGTACTCCAGTTTCTATTGGCAAGGGATTTAAAGAATCTAGATTTCCTTTTTTACAGACAGATTTGCTCTGATTAAGATCAGACATATAACTTTGTTCTCCCCTTATGATCACGGTATTATTTCTCCCTCTTTTTAATATGAACCTTTTGGACATATTGAATTTAAAATGCCACTTAGATGGGGGATTTAAAACTTTCTGTGAAGCAGATTTCCAGTCCATAACTGGCACATTTTTACCCAGTTCAACAACTGTTCCATGTTGTCTAAATATATCCAGGTATTTTATAGGTTCTACTATCTGTTCAATATTTCTAATGGATTTCTCAATATCACCAAATATCCGGTCCGGAGGAATATACGAGTGTCCAACAATAGGAAAGACAAGCTCTAGTTCTTTTATAGGTGCAGTACTCAAACATTTAAAACACATTGCCAACATGATGCTGATGCTGTTCTTATTTTGTCGTGCGCATCCATCAGCTACAAGACGAACTTTTTCAATACCATCAAAATTACTATGGTTTAAAGTATAAAAAACAGCAGATGCAATTTCATTTGCTCCTTTGCGATGTTTATCCTCAGTCCATGCAAAAATCCGAACATTTTCTGGAGTAAGTGAAGAATGAGAATCTCCTGTGACTGTTTTGAAGTTATACATATACAGTTGTCTGCTGTAGTATACACTGTGATCTGGAATTTTGGGCAGAGTTAAATTCTTTTGATAATCAAAACTTATTGTTAGCAACCCTTTTTTTTTCTCTCAATTTTGCAAAAAAAGCTTTTGCTCCCAGTTTGTGAATTCGAAGTTCAATCATTATTTTGTTTCTCTCAGTCGCATCTTTTTCCTCTTTTAGCTTTTCTCCAAGCTCCAAACATTTTGAACATACATCAGTACGTGGAGATCCAAACCCTATGTTAAAATGGGTATTAAAAATTGATCGGAAATAACTTTCTTTTACCTGAAGCTCCAGAGAAGCCTCGCTTTTGTATAATTTCCACAAACGCCGAATATTTAAGCTGCTGGGTAAATAACCTCTGCATGCTGTTTTGCTGCGGCAGTAGTGAGACTCAATAGCCTTAAATTTTTTTATAAAGCTAATTATTGCATCTCTTCTAGGCTGAAATAATCTTTCTTTTCTATTTCCACCTCGCCATATTACGACTTGTGAAATGTCGATGCAAAACACCTTTTACTCTATCTGGGCGAAGGCAAAGTACACCTAAAAAACTTTCACGGCAAACTGGTACCAAATTATTATTTCGATTCTTTGGGATGAAATACTTGCACGCAAATTGTCGACGGGATGTTCCCTTGTTATTTCGACGGCGACGTGGTACCTCTATCTGGGAGAACTTTATGATAAAGTTGTCTTGACCCACCTTAGTTTGGTTCTCGTAAAAAGCATTATGAAACTTTTTAATATCTAACATTGTCAAAGTATATACTGCATCTATAACTTTTAGTACAATGTTTACATTTTGGGTATTTTGGTAGAGTTACAGCAGAATATAACTAAACTATATAACTAAAAGAAGAACACACCATCCTTAGTTTTTCTTAACTTTAAAAATGTAAACAAAACTCATTACCTTCTGGTCTTTTCCACATTCCTTTTCCAATTTTCTGGAGCTCGCTGCCTCTTTCTAGCCTTATTTTGATTTACTACGACGATTTCTTTCGTGTTATCGCACATTACTTTTATTATACTTTATTTTTTTAAATTAAATAAACTTTGAAAACATACTGATGTCAACCGCAAACGAGACGTTTCTGACAGCAATTCAAAATAATAATATCAACGGAATACTATTTTGACCACATGACCACCTAGCTGAGTATCTGATTGGCTAATTTGGATTTGGCGGTATTTGAAAATAAACCAAGTGGGATTTAAGGGAATTTGAAACTGAACCGAGTTTTTAAACTATATTTTATAGTGGATTAGATGGATTTTGTTACTGAATTTCTGTTCATGTAAATAGATATTTTTATGACGAATATAATCATGTATATAACATATTTTTGACTAAAATTGGATTTAGCGGGTTTTGATCCTATATGCCTCAATTACGGTAAATAAGTAATCCCAACATCCTTGACTGGCGACCAGGCTTCCATTTTTTGGACAAAAAGACATTCTTAAGCCTCGTGTTCACTAGCAAATAAAATTGTTACTCTAATTCAAGTCACTTGCGTAGCGTGTGCACAACGTTTGGAGAACTATAGCGGCAAAATTACTTGCGACTTGCTGAGAGCTTGTAAAATTTTGATACTGAAAGTTTTTGCAGCAAGTAGTAGTGTTGTAAATAAAATAAGTTCAACTGGACGAGAGAAGACACGTGTTTTTTAATTGAAAATTTTGAATGCCAAAGAATTTAAGGACAGAATCAAGAAGCAAAATGCATTAGAACAATAGACCGACTGATTTAATACTTCTGCAGTGAAAATTCAAAGCTACGTATAATTTGAGAACGAAAGTTAAGTCCGGAGAAAAATTCATAGTAATATAGTAATATATAAGATTACTTGGGAGTTCTTGCTTGACTCATTATAGTCTATATTTGTTTTTGTTTATATTTTGTTCGTTTATATTGACGCAAATATACAGAATACTACGGAAGATAAGATCGAAAGTTAAAAGTCGATTTTTCTAACACGTTTATTTCAATTCAAATACAAATTTAATTTTTATTATAACTGGGGTATAAAAATTTAGTTTTCTTATTATATGAATTGTTATTGTCATGGCACTTCACCTTCAGGTGAAATAAAATAATCCCAACTCTTCACGAGCTAACATTTCCCGAGCAAATATGGTAGTTTTATTACTGAGTGATAATAAATAATTTAATGGTAGTCCTTCCTCCCTCCACTTGCCGTTTATAAGAACACATCCATTATCATTTCGCGACATGAAAAAATTGTGAAAACAATCTTTGTAACTTCTGGATACAAGCTGTATAGGTTTTCTCAATACACGATGATTAAAATTAAAAACATTTGCTTTAATATCTATTATACTATTATATTGTAATATCTATTACAGCAGTATAACTTGGCAGATGACGTAGGCCGGAAAAAAGTTCTTACTAGAAGGGGCTGTACAGTGTACACCCTGAAAGAGTGTACCATACAACCAAATCAAGCACTTCAATAATGTTTGCCGCTACATGTGATGGACACGTAATATAGATCCCTATGTTGTCTACAAGGCTCTAAACCTTTATTATGGACGGAAGGAGGCCCTCGCAAAACCAGCTACAATAGTACACCGTCTGGTTGGTTTGACATGGACTGTTTCGATCACTGGGTGATAACAGTATAATACCATATTTCCCGAAATTAGATGCCCGTAAAGTTCTAATTGGTGACAGTTTAGCTTCACATATTTCTATAAATCTAGTGAAGGAATTTTACCGGCGAATTCTACAAATCTTACGCAGCCATTGGACGTGACATTCTTCCGTCCTCTGAAAATTACGTGGGGTTAAATTTTATTGCAATGGAAGAAGGGTGCTGGTCGCACAGAGGCCAGTATTCCAAAAAATGTCTTTCCTCGATTATTAAAACTATTAATGGTACCTATAATGCCGAAGGCAAAACAAAATATAATAGCTGGTTTTCGTAAAACAGGCATTATTTCCCTTAATAAAGCGGAAATTTTAAATCACTTGCCGGGTGAAAATCTACAAGAGCATGATGCCCAAGCTATTAACAACATATCAGTGATTGTTGAAAGAAAAGTGATAGTCTAAGAAGTCAACCCGAAAATCTAAAAGCAAAAAACTTTCAGTCACACCTGGAAAAACCTTTGCAGAATCCCTTAATGATAATAATAATCTAGAAATTGATGACTGGGTTTTAGTGAAGTTTCCTATTGACCAACCTACTGCACATGTAAAAAACAGAGTTTATATAGGCAAAGTATTGTTAAAATATATAATACCTCATATTTGGGCAATTAAGGCGTGTTTTACAAAAAACACATATGTCCAAAATCCAAAATTTTCAGGAAATGAAAAAAAACATTTTGTTTTAAAACAAATTCATTTCTTCATATTTTTTTATTAATTACAGCGTATATTAAGCTAATATATTTAATTCTTGTTTAAAAAAAATAATTCTAATATATTTGTCAAAAATTTGAAAAAACTCTTGGACATAAGTTGTTTTTGCAAGAAAAAAAAGTTAAATAAGAAAAAACATACGTTTTATTTAACAAATTTTAAAATAAAAATAAATTCTAAACAAGGATTAGTTTAATAGTTTATAGTAAATTAATCTTCACATCCACTACTATTATCATCTTCTTCATTAATATCCATGTTATCAGGGTAAGTATTATCCAGAATACATTCATAGTAGTTTTTATTAGCTACAAGACGTAGTAACGGTAACAGTGATCTTAAATTCTCAGCTTTATTTGAAGCAAACGGAAGAGGTTCCTTGTAAAGCCTTTCCAGTTGGATGTTGCATAATAAATTTACTTTGGCCACAATACTGCTTCTGAATAGGCCACTGTATGAATCTTTTAAAAAAAGTAAAGATGTTTGGTTAGTTATTTTCATAATCCTAATTTTTTTAATGTTGATAGCTGGCTTTGGAGTTTTTAGGAAGAAGTTACAGGTTGCAGTTTTTATATCAAAAAAATCGTATTGCTTCATTTGCTCTGGTCTCTCAGGTCTCTCCAGGCGTCTTTTCTTTTTCTCTATCAGGGCAAAATCCGAATCGTTTGGCAAAAAGGAATGACCCCTCATTGGAAATATGTATTCTACTGAATCAATGATTTTTAGAATATTGACCAAGGTGTACAAAAAATGAGCCATTACGTAATTTTTATTTTGCCCTGGGCAACCGTCACTAAAAATAACCAAACTGCGGTTATGGATGTGGTTTTTAAGGAAATGCAGTAACATCGAAGTGACTTCATTGGCACCCTTTTTGGCTTCATTTTCAAGATAAGTGTACATCCAAACATAATCAGTTCCAAGGTCATGTATACCAAAAACATTATACCAAAGTTGAAGGCTATAAAAAACAGGGTTAGATGGTATGTGAGGAAGGGGCAAATTTTGCATAAAATCAAAACTAATACACATTACTTCTCCAGCTTTTGCTTTGATTTTAAATTTTCGTTTTAGGTCAAAAAAAGCTTCAGCTTTACGAAGGTGTATCTCCTTTTCTAATTCTAATCTATTTCGTTCTTCTATGCTAAGATCTGTACGGTTTAGTTGCTGAGCAAGTTTGTCACATTCTGAACAAGTGTCAGATCTTGGAAATCCAAATTTAATGTTAAAATATGTTTTAAATACTTTCCAGTAACTTTTATTGGTATGTTTATATTATAACTTTGTAGGAACATTCTATGCATATCCCTTAACGCAAGAGATTCTGGTAAATAGGAACAGTTTGGATTTTTACGATGTGAATAATGCGAGTGTCTAGCGGAAAATGATTTTATATGGATTTTAATAAGTCCTGTAATGTGATCTAGAGTTTTTGTTGGCCTATTTCCATGTATTCCTCTTTTGTCGTTGGGAGAAGCTCCAGTAGTCATAGGGGAATCTCGAATTCGCCTTAAACGAGCATCTTTAATGCCATATAGGCTGAGCAAAGCTTTCTTACACACTTTTATTTCAGATCCATCCACCCTTATTTTGTAAGTAAAACTAGCACCGTGAGTTTTTTTATTTATTTCAGATCGGGAACGTCTTCTAATAATATGATTCATTGATATGAGACCAGTTAAATGAGAATCTTGATTATTTTTGTCAGTCATATTATTAAACTGGGTAAGAATGGCAATTCTTTTTTCTTCAGCAACTTTGGAAAAACAGGAATTTTTGCTCAAAAAACAGGAAAAACAGAAACTATATAAAAATATTTTTTTTATTGGAAAACCCACACTTAAAAAATATACCCTCTAACATACCTGCATGCTTCGCCAGTTTTACGCGCTAAAACACGTTTGCCCTTGTGATTTATATGCTCTTCACCACGAATTTTTAACTCTTTGATCACTGTCTCCTTCTTTATTTTCTTTGGCTTTTTTGTAGGCCAATTAGTTAACACTTCTTCACGATCTTGCATTTTTTTAAGTATAATTTTTGAGCAAGAAAACGCAAATTCTAACCTCCAGTCAAAAATCACAAGAACACGTCTGGTTTATAGACAAAACAATAACAAACTGACTAATAATTCGAGCGCTTCAGCGAGATTTTACGACAAAAAGCACACATGTCCTATCCTGTCGCACGGACTAATGCTGTATTTGGTGGAAAAACAATGGACATGTGTGTTTTTTGCAGAATTATCGAATTTTCAATTAGCTCTATCTTAGTACTTGTGTCGTTTTTGAAGATTCTTATTTTAAGATATTAAAAACATCATATTTTTAAACTAGAAGGTGCCACTAGCTCAATTTCGTTGATTTTGGACATGTGCGGTTTTTGTAAAACACGCCTCAATTTATCAGAAAGAAAGAAATAATAAAAGAAAGCGACGAGGAAACTGGGCCTGTCCGGCCTGTAGTCTATTTGCTATTTTTTATTATTTGGTAATGACCAAATAATAATAATGAAGTTATCTTCATGCAAGGAGAGCAAAGGACTAAATTTTGGAAATGTGACCAAAGGCTGAGAGTTTTTAGTTTAAGCGTTTTTATTCTTCAACTTGGCATTAAAATTTAATATTTTATTTAACTTGTTTTTGTATGAAATACATTTTTATGTTTGTTTTTATAAGTTAAGATTTGTTTCTATTATACCTAATACTATGTTTTTTTATATGCATTATTTGATAAATAAAATAATAATTAAAAAAAAGTCCTTTTTTTAGTGTTTTAGAGAGAAATATAAAATTTAAATCCCAATATGTTTGTTCCCGTTCGACGTATGGAATCCGAATAAACTAAACAAAATAGCGAGTGCTCCTATTCACCACAATGGCAGGTGAATAGGCACATACAGGATTTGTTTTTTTAACATAGTAATATTTATTTAAAAAATAATTTGCCAATGTAGAGTCCTAAAGTAGTTCGAACTTTTGCATATTGTTTTTTTTTCAAACATGTTAACAACATAAGGCAGCTCCTTCACCCCATTTCACGGCACCAAAAACATTTTCAATGATCCTTCTTGGAACAGTTGGTAGTTAAATACGTGAGAAATTTTGGTTGATTTCTAAATGGATATGGCTTAAGTAAATATGGTTTCATGTTTCATTGCAAGTGCGTCGTCAGCTACAATAACAGATGCCGACATATTTTCTCTTCCTGGAAGTTGCTTTGGAGGGGACAGATTTATGGTATTATTAATTAATTAAATTATGTAACACCACCATCGGATACTCTGTTTTTGCATCCAACCACATAACTTTATTTGTACGTTCAGTCAACACCATTAAAACTACTATACGTGGTTTTTTAATTAAAATAATAGCTCCCAGTACAACTAGGGCTTACATAATAATATGCTTGCCATCTGAGGCGCCGAATGGCAATGTTGATCCATTTTGCTTAAGTATTTGCCACCTAAAAAAGTTAGTAAATGTAACTAAATTTTTTCAAAAAACAGGCCTCACAAATAGAAACGCAACATTGATTAATAGATGGAGAAAACATAATTCAAGAATCGCCAAATATGGAACGAAATGTCTCTAAAAACTAGACTTCCAAATATTTGGAGATTATATGTAGCATCAGAGCTTCGTTCCTTACGCTCTGATCACCTACAAAGAAAACTAAAACTAATAACACAAGATTTTCTACAAATTTAAGGGTTAGATAATCTGCAAGAAACTCGTTCTTTATTAACAACACTGGTTTCGATACCATTTGCATCATCAGTAACCCAAATTCACAGTCGTTTCATACACTGAAGTCACATAATAACACCTATTCTGATCAACTTCAACCAAGTAAAATAATAGAGTTAAAAATACTTTGTATGCCTTTAAATATTCATTTTGTAGAACCTCAGTAAGTTGCAGCACAATACTGAGGGACAACACTTTGCACACAGCGATTGTACTTAAAGCAATTCGTTAAAACTACATTAGAGACTGATAGGAGTCACCTAATAAGAAACAAATATTAGTTGACAAAGTTATCTGATGCTTAGGAGTATAGGTGAGACGGGAGGTAAATATGGCCACCCCATTGGCGTACTATTTTTTATTTTTCGATGACGTAAAACACAAGCCTCGAACACATCTGCTGGTTTGGGGGCCAATTAGTTTAAAAACTGGCTCGGCGCGAAACGGCCATGATTTTTCTGTTGTAGAAACCGAGCCAATCAGATAACCTGTCGATCGCGCACCGTACCTCTACTGTGCTATGTTGTCATATTGATTTTATTTTAATAGATAGGCGGAAGTAGTCGCCGTATGCAGCATTGGTTTAATCCAAATAATTGCCAATCCAAATTATATTTTTTTATTATTTTTTAGATTGAACCTACAAAAGGTTAATTTTTTTTTTAGTTTTTAGAGAATTAATTAGTAAAATATACAATTATATAAATATACAAATTGCTAAGGAAAGGTGTGTATTCTAAATACAAAAACAATGAGGTTCTAACCATAGAGACGTCTTATCGGCTAGGGACAAACATTTCTCAGTCTCAACCTTGCGGAGATACCTGATAAAACTTGGATTTAAGCTTAAGATGGTTAACAAAAGAGCTGCTGTAATGGAATTGTCAGGTGGTGTATAGAATATTTGAGGAAAATTAAAAAATTTTGGGAGGAAGAAAGATCTATATATTATTTAGCCGAAACATGGTATGATACATTTATGATTGATGTATGATTTCCATTCTCTGAGAAAAAGTTCCTTTTTTGCAATAGTAAGAAAACCATATTTTTATTAATTAAACAAGTTTAAAATTTTGTTTTTCACAGCTTACTCCCCCTGTTTGTCCTTCAGTGACACAATAAAGACTGCTTCTTCCACCATTCTCTGGGAAAACCCCTTTTTTGCTATGGTAAGAAAAACACTGTTTTTAATAAGAAAACAAGTATAAAATTTTGTTTTTTTCAGTTTACCGCCCCTGTTTGTCCTTCAGCGACACAATAAAGTATATATAATGTAATGCTTTAGTATCCATATGCTGATTTGCGAGATAAAGTTGAAATCCATAGCGGCAACAGAGAAATTTTTTACTTATGCAAGAACAATGCAGAACAATGGCAAAAAAACAGAATTTAGAAAATTGTATTAACTTTCTGGGCCAGATTCAAAAAAGTGGTTAAATTTATAAAAGTATTTAGTATCCTCACTATAGTTTTAGGATCCAGTATACTTAAAATGTAGTGTTTTGTATAAGATTTTTAGTTTTTAGTATAGGCAATTATTTTTGTTAATTTTTATGTAATCTCTCCTAATATGCATAACTAAATATGAGGCAAACAAATTAATAAATATTACATTTAGGATGTAAAGTGTGTTTTTTTTTAGTAAAAATTGTGATTTTAAATGCATAAAATATAGACAGCTAAATGATTTTTAATGTAAAAGTTTATTTAAAAAAATATACTTCCACTTTTTTTTACTACATAATTACTTTTTATCAAAAGAAGTTGGTACTAAATATAGAGATGGAGGGTTTTCATGAGTATATTATTATAATATATCATAATGTGTATTAATTAAAAAAAAACAATAATAAAGGACATTGAATATGGCAGCCAAAATCCCCATTAATAATCACCACTAAGTAAAAATAAATCTCAATAGCCAAAAAAAAGGAAATATATAAAATTTAAAGACAAACCAAAACATTTTACACTTTTGTGTCAAAAAGTAAATATTGAATGCCTTAATCCACAGAATAAATGGGACTAAGTAATTTGTACCACCTATTCTCTCATCACTTGTTATAAACACCCCACTGATGGCGCTAAAAACTAAACTTATGAAATTAAAATTTTTGGTTAAACTCATTTTACATACTTAAATCTTATATTTAAATTAAATATTATCTTGCTATCAACTATCCTGAATTTCTAACTTAATAAAACTAAACCCAAAAATCCCGAATGAAAAAG